>NW_023416335.1:119080601-120280601 GCF_014108235.1 Myotis myotis
GGATGGAGAGCATACAAAGTAAAGTTCCCTGCCTCCCTTTTCTCCTTTTCTCCTTCACTGCACTGCCCCTCATCCTTTCCACTCCTGCCATACAGACCCACCCTTCATGGGTCCCAAGTGCTCTGAGGGCTGCCCAGACAGCATAGTTAGGGCCTCTGCTCAGGTGATCCCACCATGGCATATCCAGCATGCGCCACATCCTCTATCCGAAGGACCATCTGGGAGGCATCCTGTGTAAAACCGCTGGGGCCTTCTTTCCCACGTTACAAGTTGCAGCCTCTTTTCTCCAGGCTTAGGGGCAGGCATCTTAGCATCAGGAACCACTGAGAAGACACTTGGGGCCTGGAGATCCCATCCTGGTGGAAGCAGGGGGCACTGACCCACACAACCAGCACAGCAGGACCACCCACTGCCTTCAGTGCTGGGATGCAGGAGCGCACCACTGAGGGGCTGGTCCCCCTGGGCTCCCTGCGGCTCCAGATGTGCTGTGTCCTTCTCTCAGCTTCAGCCTTGGAAAACCAATCAAACCAGTGCTTGCGGCAGAAACGCAGCGGGCCTGGGCAGTGTTGACGACTCGGAGCTACCCGATCCGTCCAAAATGATAAGATTGTTAGTGTCGACCAAGATGGCGGCATAGGTTAACGCCAGAGATTGCTGCCTTGAACAACCACTTCAAAAAACAACTAAAAGACGGAACGGCCATCATCCAGAACCACAGGAAGGCTGGCTGAGTGGAAATTCTACAACTAGGAGGAAAGGGAATATCATCCCCAGACTCAGAGGAGGCGCAGTGCTGAAGTGAAATACTGAGGTGCGGAGTGCGCGCGGAGCGGGCTGGCGGCGGAGGGAGCAGTTGTTGTTTTCAATCGGGAGGGAGTTTCAGACTCTGAGCTCCAGATCCGGGCAAATCTCTAGGGACCCAGACTCAAACGGGAGAAGCGGGACTGTCTGGCTTTGGTCGGAACTCGAAGGCAGCTTTCTTTCTGAGGTTTGCAGCGGTTGCTGGGACTCTGTGAGGCAGAGCCCCTAGGGACAGGACTGAGAGCAGCCATAACTGCTCTCTCCTTCCCGCCCTGTAGATCCCTGGGGACCTGCCCCGCCCAAGCCCTGCACAGAGCCATTTGCCGGATAGCCTCAGGCAAACGCTAGATTAGCACTGCCCTAGAGATCCAGCACAGAAGCTCTCCCACTGCAGACACAGTGGACTCTCATAGCCAGTTAGCCTGGAGGTCAAATCACCCCCGGTATTGCCGACAACAATCAAGGCTTAACTACAACAAGACTGCGCACAAAGACCACTAGGGTGTGCACCAAGAAAGCATAAAAAATGCAGAGACAAAGAAACAGGACAAAACTGTCAATGGAGGATATTGAGTTCAGAACCACACTTTTAAGGTCTCTTAAGAACTGTCTAGAAGCTGCCGATAAATGTAGTGAGATCCTCAAGAAATCTAATGAGACCCTCGATGTTATGATAAAGAACCAACTAGAAATTAAGCATATACGGACTGAAATAACGAATACTATACAGACTCCCAACAGCAGACCAGAGGAGCGCAAGAATCAAGGCAAAGATTTGAAATGCGAAGAAGCAAAAAACACCCAACCGGAAAAGCAAAATGAAAAAAGAATCGGAAAATACGAAGATAGTGTAAGGAGCCTCTGGGACAGCTTCAAGCGTACCAACATCAGAATTATAGGGGTGCCAGAAGATGAGAGAGAGCAAGATCTTGAAAACCTCTTTGAAGAAATAATGACAGAAAACTTCCCCCACCTGGTAAAAGAAATAGACTTACAGGTCCAGGAAGCGCAGAGAACCCCAAGCAAAAGGAATCCAAAGAGGACCACACCAAGACACATCATAATTAAAATGCCAAGAGCAAAAGACAAAGAGAGAATCTTAAAAGCAGCAAGAGAAAGAAACCCAGTTACCTACAAGGCAATACCCATAGGACTGTCAGCTGATTTCTCAACAGAAACTATGCAGGCCAGAAGGGAATGGCAAGAAAAATTCAAAATGATGAATACCAAGAACATACAACCAAGATTACTTTATCCAGCAAAGCTATCATTCAGAACTGAAGGTCTGATAAAGAGCTTCACAGATAAGGAAAAGCTAAAGGAGTTCATCACCACCAAACCAGGATTATATGAAATGCTGAAAGGTATCCTTTAAGAAGAGGAAGAAGAAGAAAAAGGTAAAGATACAAATTATGAACAACAAACATGCATCTATCAACAAGTGAATCTAAGAATCAAGTGAATAAATAATCTGGTGATCATAATAGAATCAGGGACATAGAAAGGGAATGGACTGACTATTCTTGGGGGGGAAAGGGGTGTGGGAGATGAGGGAAGAGACTGGACAAAAATCGTGCACCTATGGATGAGGACAGTGGGTGGGGAGTGAGGGTGGAGGGTGGAGCGGGAACTGGGAGGAGGGGAGTTATGGAGGGGGAAAAGAGGAACAAATGTAATAATCTGAACAATAAAGATTTAATTAAAAAAAGAGAATAAAACTATTTTCATAATAATACAAAAAAAAAAACAGTGCTTGCTCTGCAGACCTTCTCCAAGCACCAGGCCCTGCTCCCTGCTGGGGGTCCCGTGGGGAGGACTCAGCCTCGGGCCCTTCTATGGGAGTGTCCATGGGGACACTTGCTGCAAAGCAGCGCTACAGTAACCTTGGCCCTGTGGAATTTCTTCATCAGATCCTAGGAATTGGGGGTTGGGAGTAGGGAAGTTGGAGACTCTTCTACCCGATTTACAGTTCTATGGAGACCAGAGAGGCCCAGTGCCTGGCCCCGCCAAAGCCAGAATAGGAGCTCAGCTCTTCTCCTCTTTCCCCCCACATTTATTGAGGTTTACTTGACAAAAGCAAAGCAAAACAAAACAAAAAACCTGTGTACATTTATATTCAGCAGCTGAAAGGTGTAAAAACCCAAATGTCCATCAACTGATAAATGGATAAACAAAATAAGAGATATCCACACAATGGGATGTTGTTCAGCCATGAAAAGGGATGACTTTCTGATATGTGTTAAAACATAGATGAATCTTAAAAACATCTCTGTGAAAGACTCCAGATATAAACAGCCACATACTGTGATTCCATTTGTGTGAAATATCCAGAATAGGAAAATCCATTGACGGAAAGCAGATTATGGTTGCCAGGAGCCAGGAAAAGGGGAAGGAGTGACTGCTTGGTGGTCACAGGGTTTCCATTTGGGGGTGATGAGAAGTTCCGCAACTAGACAGTGGTGGTTGCACAATATTAGGAATGTACCTAATGCCACTGAATTGCACACTTTAACATGACTAAATGGTAAATACATACATATATACACACACATTTAAACAGGCTATTTAGAGCAGTTTTAGGTTCATAGCAAATTTGTAAAGAAAGTACAGAGAATTCTTATATAACCTCTGCACCCACCAACATACAGACACCCCAACTATCAGCAGCCCCCACCAGAGTGGTACATTGGTTACAATAGATGAACCTACATGGCACATCATAATCACGCAAAGTCCATAGTTTACATTAGGGTTCACTCCTGGTGTTGTACATTCTGTGGGTTTTGACAAATGCACAATGACATGTATCTACCATTATAGACCATGCAGAATAGGCACACGGCCCTAAAACCCTCTGTTTTACACCTATTCATCCCTCCCCCCATCACCAACCCCTGATGACCACTGATCTTTTTACTGTCTCCATTTTTGCCTTTTCCAGACGTCATTGGTTGGACTCATGCAGTAGGTAGCCTTTTCAGACTGGCTTCTTTCACTTGGAAATGTGCACTTATCTTTTGGCTATTGTGCTGCTGTGAACATTTACACACAAGTTGTTGTTTGAGTCCCTGCTTTCAGTTCTCTTTGAGTATATTCTTGGGAGTGGAATTGAGGACTCACTGGTCTCCTTTTGCCCATTCATTCTCCCCTCTGTGTTCCCATCCCTCAGAATCTGGTAGAGGCGGCTGAGGAAGCTGACCTGGACCATGAATTCAATGAATCGCTGGTGGTGAGTCCTCCTACTCCTGGAGCTGCTGCTGAGAGGGTATTATGGCCAATCTCCCACTCCAGGATGGACAGTGTCCCCTGAGTGCAGGATGGGGAGGAGTGGGGGGACCCGGGGGTCCAGCACTACCTTTTAATGTGCTCAGGATTTGTATGATCCTATAATAAGATTCTGAAATGCTCTGGAGTCTTTTGAGAAGGGATTTGTGGGCCAGGTAGGAGAGACAGCTACCAAAACCTGGGGTGGGGGTGCAAAATGGCAATCACTCTTCCACAGACTTCACCACCCAATGCTGTGTGCTAGCCTCTGCCCAAATGACCTCAAGAAGTCCACAGACCTTGCCCTGGCCGGTTTGGCACACTGGATAGAGCATCGGCCTGGGGACTGAGGGGTCCCAGGTTCGATTCCGGTCAGGAGCATGTACCTTGGTTGCGGGCACATCCCCAGTAGGGGGTGTGCAAGAGGCAGCTGGTCGATGCTTCTCTCTCATCAATGTTTCTAACTCTCTATCCCTCTCCCTTCCTCTCTGTAAAAAATCAATAAAATATATATATAAAAAAAGAAGTCCACAGACCAAAAATCTCTAGCATACGGCCCACAGTCTGCCCATGCACCTGGTACCATGTTCCCACAGTGCAGAAGGGAAGGGGGTTCAGAAAGCCCCCAGACAGAGTATCCTCAGCACCAGCCCAGGCTGAGGGGGATTTGAGCAGCTGAGGGCATGATGAGGGTGTTTCCAAGCTGAGGGAAAAGAAGTAAAAATACACAAGATTGAGGAAATTGCCAGTGGTCAGCTCTGTATGTCCAGGGGACAGTGAAGCAGAAAGTGACCATGGTAAAGGTAGGACTCTGGCCTTTATTCAGCCCACAAGGCACATATTAAAGTCTTTGACCTGGGGAGGGCTGCAGCGGATTTGTGGCAGCACCGCTGTGGCATGGGCAGGACATGGGCAGGACATGGGCAGGACATGAGGGTGCTCTTCAGGTCTGAACCACGTGGTGTGGAGACAGTGGGAAGAGGGTCTGGTTATGGCTGCAAGGTGGTAATCCAAGTGGATCCAGCACTGTGTGTAAGAGCACAGAGCAGACTGCTGGCTCCCTGGGGTCACGGGGACACAGGCTGCAGGCTGTTAAAGAGAGAACCCCCACCTCTTGGGGCCCTGCCTGGGCCCCCAGGAGTGTCCGGCACTGAAGAAGCTGGTGGTGCTGACAAGGCTGCCTTTACCTCTCCTGGAATCTGTCTGCTTGTCTCTGTCACCATCTCTGGCTGTGTCCACACATGATAAATAAAGTGGAGAACTGAGCAATAATCCAGAAAATCTATGTCAAGCCCTACTTGAATCAACCACCTGCTCCAATTATCTGGATATGTATTTGCCCCAAATCCGAATCCTGTGGGTCATTGCCTGCATCCCCCAGTTGGAGCTTGTGTGGACGCGGTCAGTCCGCCTGAGGTCTCTCACATCTGAGTCCTCTGATTGCACCGTTTCTCTTTCTCTCGCACTCGGCGGGTCTTTGTCCACTGGCTCCTGTCTGGCCCATTCTCCTCTGCCCTAGTTTGACTATTACAACTCAGTCCTGATCAACGAGAGGGATGCGAGTGGTGAGTACGTGGAGCTGGGGGCTGAGTTTGTCCTGGAGCCCAACGCGCACTTCAGCAACCTGAGGGTGAACACGTCCCTCAGCAGTGTGCAGCTGCCCACCAACGTGTACAACAAAGGTAGTTCCCGCCCCATGGCCCCGCACGGTTGTTGGGGTGGTGCTGGTGGAGGTTAATGATTTGGCCCCATTTTCCTGAGAAACCCTTCTCCAACCTCCCTGACTCAGCATGGGGAAGCATTTCACAGGAGCCTGGACTGGAGAAAGCTCGGGGCTCCTGGCTTAGAGGGTGTGTGGCTCTCCCAGTGAGATGTAGAGAGAAGTGTGAACTGCATCACTGCCGTGTGTGTGTGTGTGTGTGTGTGTGTGTGTGTGTGTGTGTGTGTGTTCCCAGGTGAAGAATTGGTCACTGTTGCTCCTGATTGAGTGTCCCTGCAGTTCCTTCTACAATCTCACCCTTTAGACCCAGATATTTTAAATGGAGTCTACATGTCCGAAGCCTTGAACCCTGTTTTTGTGGAGAACTTCCAGAGAGACCCGACACTGACCTGGCAATATTTTGGCAGCTCAACTGGATTCTTTAGGATCTACCCAGGTGAGGACATGGGAGGCATCACCCAGATCCTCTCAGCTTCTTCTCTGGGAATAAGGCCACAAGGGTGTTGCGGATGGACGCTGGCACTCAGACCCCTGGTGAATGGGGTTGGCCCTGACATCCAAAGGAACCTCCAACCCACATTTTGACACTCTTTTTTTTTTTTTTAATTACATCTTTATTGTTCAGATTATTACATTTGTTCCTCTTTCCCCCCCCATAACTCCCCTCCTCCCAGTTCCCGCCCCACCCTCCACCCTCACTCCCCACCCACTGTCCTCATCCATAGGTGCACGATTTTTGTCCAGTCTCTTCCCGCATCTCCCACACCCCTTTCCCCCCCAAGAATAGTCAGTCCATTCCCTTTCTATGTCCCTGATTCTATTATAATCAACAGTTCATTCTGTTCATCAGATTATTTATTCACTTGATTCTTAGATTCACTTGTTGATAGATGCATATTTGTTGTTCATAATTTGTATCTTTACCTTTTTCTTCCTCTTCCTCTTCTTAAAGGATACCTTTCAGCATTTCATATAATCCTGGTTTGGTGGTGATGAACTCCTTTAGCTTTTCCTTATCTGTGAAGCTCTTTATCTGACCTTCAATTCTGAATGATAGCTTTGCTGGATAAAGTAATCTTGGTTGTAGGTTCTTGGTATTCATCACTTTGAATATTTCTTGCCACTCCCTTCTGGCCTGCAAAGTTTCTGTAGAGAAATCAGCTGACAGTCGTATGGGTATTCCCTTGTAGGTAACTGAGTTTCTTTCTCTTGCTGTTTTTAAGATTCTCTCTTTATCTTTTGCTCTTGGCATTTTAATTATGATGTGTCTTGGTGTGGTCCTCTTTGGATTCCTTTTGTTTGGGGTTCTCCATGCTTCTTGGACCTGTAAGTCCATTTCTTTCACCAGGTGGGGGAAGTTTTCTGTCATTATTTCTTCAAATAGGTTTTCAATATCTTGCTCTCTCTCATCTTCTGGCACCCCTATAATTCTGATGTTGGTACGCTTGAAGCTGTCCCAGAGGCTCCTTACACTATCCTCGCATTTTTGGATTCTTTTTTCATTTTGCTTTTCTGGTTGGGTGTTTTTTGCTTCCTCGTATTTCAAATCATTGACTTGATTCTTGTGCTCCTCTGGTCTGCTGTCGGGAGTCTGTATAATATTCGTTATTTCAGTCCGTGTATGCTTAATTTCTAGTTGGTTCCCCAATATAACATCGAGGGTCTCATTAGTTTTCTTGTAGATCTCATTAAGTTTATCGGCGGCTTCTAAACAGTTCTTGAGAGACCTTAAAAGTGTGGTTCTGAACTCTATATCTTCCATTGACAATTTTGTCCTGTTTCTTTGTCTCCGCATTTTGTTATGCTTCCTTGTTGCCCCCCCTAGTGGTCTTTGTTCGCAATCTTATAATTAAACATTGATTGTTGTAGCTAATACCAGGGAGGGTTTGACCTCCAGGCCAGGTGGCTATGAGAATCAGCTGTGTCAGCAGTGAGAGAACTTCTGTCCTCTAGGGAGGTGCTAATCTAGCCTTTGCCTGAGGCTATCTGGCAAATGCCTGTGTGCAGGGCTTGGGCGGGGCGGGTCGCACAGGATCAACAGGGTGGGCCAGAGAGAGCAGTTATGGCGGCTCTCACTCTGAGTCCCAGCACCCGCTGCAAAGCTCGCAGAGAAAGCTGCACTCGCTCTGACTGAAGCCAGACAGTCCCGCTTCTCCGGTTTGAGTCTGGGTCGCTAAAGACTTGCCGGTATCTGGAGCTCAGAGTCAGCGACTCCCTCCCGATTGAAAACGCCAACTGCGCACTACGCACCTCAGAACTTGACTTCAGCACTGCGCCTCCTCTGAGTGTCCGTATGCGTTTCTCTTTCCTCCTAGTTGTAGGACTTCCACTCAGCCAGCGTTCCTGTGGTTCTGGGTGATGTCCCTTCCGTCTTTTAGTTTCACTTTTGAAGTAGTTGTTCAAAGCAGCAAACTCCGGCGTTAACCTATGCCGCCATCTTGGTTCTCTCGACACTCTTTACGCCATAATATGCACATTTCCAACAAAGAGCTGTTGGATTAATTAATTAAATACTATGGTAACCAGCCAATCAATGCCCGCATTGAACGCTTTGCATCTCCCTGTGGAAGATGCAAAGGGGGATAAGACAATTCTTGACCTTAAGATGTTCACATCTTAATTGGAGAAATGGGGCTTACTCACTTAACATGTTCAACCGCAATGTAGAGATGTCTTGGGTCACTATGTAATCAGTGGCCGACCTAACAGACAATGGAGAAAGCTCCCTTGTCTACCACTAGAAATAGAAAACAAAATCTACCATAACATTTGCAAGAGTTCTGTTTTTTAACTTCCTATTTATAAAAAAATTCACCTCCGAATTTTATTCCAACCTACTTTTATGTTTTAGCACACTGTTCAAAGTCTTAACGTTGCCCTGTTTTCCTGAAACAGATCCTTCAAATGCTCGAAGACAACTCACAGGTCTCTCAAGTCTTCTCCAGGATAGAATTCCTGTAAATATTCTTGCTACATCAGGTCTTCCCGATAAGTCAATTTGTGTGCAAACAACACAATCCAGTGGCTTCTTTGTAAGCCATCGGTCTTAGTAGAGAGGGTGTTTCTCACACCCTCACCCACATTTATAGGTGCATATCAGCCCTCAAGTGGACAATATGGGGTTGGTTATAATCCTTGATCACAGTACACTATCCCCATGGGTCCTTGTAGGCCCACTGTTATCTATTTTAAATTTTATTTATAACATAATAACGCTTGTATATACATCACCAACACAAAAATTAAATTACCAATAATTTCTATTTACATATGTGCTCCTCTATTTTGCCCCCTCTCCCCTCCACTTACCCTCCATTACCCCCCAAGAAATAGCTATCCTGAATTATGAGCCTATCATTTTATTTGGATTTTTGGCATTCTGTTTGTTTAGTTATTTAGTTTTATCTTATGTTTACACACACACATCTGCTTAAGCAATATATTGTTTTGTTTTGTTTTGCCTGTCTTCGATTTCAGTCAAGGGCACATACCTCACAGGCTCAATTCCCTGCCCCCAGGAGGCAACCAATTGATGTGTCTCTCTCAATGGATGTTTCTCTCCTCCCCTCCCTGCCCCGCCCCCCCCAACCCCCCTGCTGCCCCACTCTCTCTAAAAATTAATGAGGGGAAAAAATCCTTGGGTGAGGATTAACAACAATAATTTCTTTAAAAAACAAAGATATAGGGACTTTATCTTTTTATTATAAATTTCTAATTGAATTACTTTGTAGACAGAGAACATGATATATGTGGTACTGATTTTGTGAAATTAGTTGAGGTTTCATTTAATAGCCTAGTATGTCATCAAGTTTTATAAATATTCCATGTGTGTTTGAGAAGAATATGTGTGCTCTAATTGTGGCATGAAAAGCTCTGAATATGTCATTAGCTCAAACTTGTTAATTGTATTATTTACATTTTCTGTATCTTTGCTGGTTTTATGTCTACTTGACCTTGATTAGCCTTTACTACACTTTGTTTTTAGGTCTATTTTGTCTGGTATTCATAAGAAATACCAATATGCCCTTCATTACTCTGACATATATTTTGTCATCATTTCCTCCAATCTTGTTCTAGTCATATCCCTTGAAAATAGTCTATAGCTTCTAAACTTTTATCCAAACTGGCAACCTCTTTTACTAGTTGGCAAGTTCAGCACATTTACATTTATTGTATTGATATATTTAAACATGCTTATCTTATTTTTTAAATTATTTTATTTTTAAATGTTCTATTTGTCCCTTCATTTTTTGTTTCCCTTTCTCCTCTTATAACCTTTTTAAATAAGTAACTTTAAAAAAGTCCCCTGTTATTTCTCTTTTTATTTCAGTTTAGAGTTTATTCCTCTGTTTTTATTCTTTCAATAATTACCCCTTACCAGTCATATTTAATAAGATATTAAAATTAAATAATATTTTTACCTTTTCTCAAGTCAAAAAAACCTTTAGAGCTTCTCCACTTACATACCCTTCTCCCACCTTGATTTCCATTCCCTTGTCATCTAATATATTCTTTTTTATCCCAAGTTAGATACTATTTTGCTATTTGATGCAAACATTGCTTGTTTGGTAAGAGCTACTTGTTTACCTTTTTTTTTTGCCCTCCACTCTTTCACGCACCTCAGGCTGTTCCTCCTCCTTCAGGTGAATCCTCCACAAGTTCCCTTATCATGCGCTCCGCTCCGTGGTAAGCTGTCTCAGCTTGTGTTCATCTACACATGCTTTATTTTCTTCTCATTCTTTTTATTTTATTTTAAATTCATTCTTTTTTATTTTTGCAAGTTACACAAATCATTTCCTGTTGTCATCCTATTTCCTCAGAAAAGACCAAATCCTATTTCTTTTTTTTTTGGCGATAAGTGACTGACTAAGCCTCCCTGTGATGACACATCCTGAGAAATCTCGCCCAGTAAAGAACAACAGCTCCGAGGAACTCAGTCCCCAGGTGGAATTCCGAAAGCAACACCGCAGCCTTCTATGCTCACGCTTGAGTGACAGTTCTGCTGGATGCACTTCCGAGTTAGCAATTACTCTCTCTCAGCACCTTCCAACTCTTCCCGCTGCCTTCTGGCTTCCACTGCTGTTGAGAAACTCTGCTGTTGGCTTAACTGCTGTTCCTTTGAAAGTGAATGTTCTCGTTTCCTGGCTGCTTTAAGGTCTTTATTTATTTACTTGCCTTTGGAGCTCTGCAATTTCACTACAATGTGTCTAGAAAGGAATGTCTTTTCATTTATCCCTCTGGGATATACCACGCTTCCTGGATCTCTGGACTCGCATTTTTCTCAGTCGTGGAACATTGGCATCGTTGTCTTTGCATCATGGTGTTTCCTTTGCCCTCCTTTTTCTCCTTCTGCGTCTCCAGTCAGACATAGTTAGGGTGCCCCCCAAAAATGTATACACACACTTTGAATAATTATAAAGGCAGTGATAAAAAATACATTTCATTTTCAAAGTTGAGCTTTCAGCTGTTAAAGTGCATACATTTTTTGAGACACCCGGTATTAGACCTTATTCTGGCTTCCACAGGATTCTGGAAAAATCCTTCAAACGCTAGAATTTTCTCTTTACCTATGAATGATCCACATGCTGCTTTTTTTTTTTTTAACTTAAACATCTTTTTTCAGTTACAAAAGCCCATACTTTGAAGGCTGTTTGTTTGTTCCTAACCATTTTCTTGTTGTATATTCTTCCTTGTGATTCCTCCAACATAGCTATCCTGTCATTTGTATTTGGCAGTTCCAACACCTGTAAGCCTTGGGAGGATACACCTGGTGGTTCTTGCTTCTGCTGCCTCTCATTCCTGGGGCCGTTTCCCGTGTATTTGGTAATCTTTGATCGTGGGGCCATGCCCCTTGTAATCTGTGGGAATCCTGCAGGCCTGACTGGGAAAAGCTTCCCTTCAAGAGGATCACTTCTGCTTCTGCTTGGAGTTGAGGGTACCCCCACCCAAGACCACCAAAACCCTGGTGCAGAACCAAGAACACCCCGTTAGTATTATAAGGTCAAACTCCCCACAACCATGATGCTCTAGGAATATGGCCTTCATTTCCCCACTGCTCACTGCCGCTGCAGGTCCACGTCAGGGCCATGCTACCCGGGCTCCCACGACACCAGCTCGGCCCGTGGTTCTGTCCTGCTTCCCTCCAGGCCGTGGCTCCTGACTGTTCTGGCCCCTGCCCCCACCCTTGGAACTCTGCTCCCATTTGTTTGCTTTGGGAGTAAGATCCCTGAAAACCTCTTCTCCTTTTGATGGACCAGCAATGCCTCAAGTATGTATCTCATCTGAAGTCTAACTGCTGTGGAACAGGAACAGGGTCCTTATTGCTTCTAGACAGTCATGATACGGCCATGATATTTTTCTTGCCCAAAACAACATCATATAATTGCACCTCTTATTTTTAATTTCCACACTGTGAGCCCACTCTTTCCAATCTTTACAGTATTTTCAAATAGAGATACCGTCGTGGAGCATGCCAATGTTATCTTTGCTTTGTGTGCATTCATCCAAGTTTTTGATTCAATGAATAGGACAAAATCCACCCCAGCACCCTGCTGGTGGGTTAAGGCAAGATCTTTCATACTCATTCATTTGTTCTTTCATCCATATGACAAACATTTATTGAGCATCCAGCCTGAGAGGTGCTATGTCAAACACTGTCAGGCACAGGCCGTCCTGGACCACGCCACCACAACAAAGCGAGCTTCTCGATAAAGCCAGTCCTAATCTTTTTGCTGGTGGAGGGCCTTGCCTTCAATTTGAAAACAAAACAAAGAAAACCCACAGCATCTTTGAAGTACCATAAAGCCACGAGCAATAAAATGGGGTGTGCCTGTACTTGGATTCCCTGACCTCAAGGAGCTTATAGTCCTGTAGCCAATCATTTCTCCCAGCCAGCTAACAGGCAGGACCATGGCACTACAGGCAACCTGACTAGAGGCAGAGGGGCTGGAAGTCAGAGCACCTGGCTCTCCCTCACTCTGTCCATGCTTTTGCTGGATGGTGATGGATGTTAAAAGTCATGCCTTCTGGAAGCTTCCCCTTCCACAAATTGATGTGAGGCTTAGCTCACAAGTGAGTTCCACACACAATACATAGGGGTCCTACTGTGAAACTCACCTCAACTCTGGGTCTGGGCAGTGTGGGTGGTGAGTGTCCCTCCATCGAGCTGGCCTCCCTCCCTGCCTTGGTGCCTCCGTTTGCAGGGTGCTCTAGTGGCCCCTCACCCTGTTGTCCAGGTCCATGGCTGGCCCTTCCCTGGGGATCATGGCATTCTTGGATGTCAGCACCCAGCTGGGGCTCTGGAGCAGCCTCACTGAGCCAGTGAACGAGCCAGCCTTTGTTTCCCCAGGCATCAAATGGACACCTGACGAGAATGGAGTCATCACCTTTGACTGCCGAAACCGTGGCTGGTGAGCGCTCCCAGGGGAAAGGTGTCTGTGCTGGCTCCCTCTTCTAACCTTTGGGTTTTACCTAGTTCTTCTCCAGCCCCTGCCTCCAGGCCAGGGTCTCAGGTGGGACACAAGAGTAGGAAGAAACCTCCCTTCTCACCACAGCTGCCCTTGCTGCAGAGCTGATCACATTTGTCTTTCCTGCCCCCAGCTCCTTGCAGGACAGTGAGCTGCTCCAAATCTACCCTCTGCCAGGCTCTCCTTCCCCCAACTCCCTTCCCCACCTTGGCAGATTTGTAACAGAATCTGAGGGTGGAATCCAGTTCATCCTGCTGCCCATCCCTCAGGGACCCTGGCAGGTCTAAAACAAAGAAGACATGGTTACCACAAGAACTTGACCTTTCTCCCACCTGATAGGCTTGTTAGATGGGCACATGCCCAGCTGTCGCCCCCTAAATGGCTTCAGAACTATGCGAAGTGGTCATGGAACATGATACAACCTAGTCTCAATGGGGCAACTATCTGAACTTTGGATAAACTTGAGCCAGAATCCAAACAGAAATAATGACACTAGGTTGGGTGGTTGCTCTGGCTTTGATTTTCCCATCGTTGACCTGTCCTTTTCTTTCTGCTAAAGGTACATACAAGCCGCTACTTCTCCCAAGGACGTTGTGATTGTGGTGGACACAAGCGGCAGCATGAAGGGGCTGCGGATGGCTATCGCCAAGCACACCATCTCCACCATCCTGGACACACTGGGAGAGAATGACTTTGTTAATATCATTGCTGTAAGTGTCCTTCCTGCCTAGAATAGCTCTCCCTTATCTAGAGAAACGTTCCTCTGCCTGCACGGGAGTGACCTATACCTACAACACATGATGCTTCAGAGAGATCTCTCTGAAGCTGGGCCTAACCCAGGTCCAAGGACAGACTGCAAGAGGTCCTCAGAGTTTCTGAAGTTATGTGTATGTCCATTTTTCTGAGTCCACAGAGTTTATTAATTCAGACGAGTCTGGGATAGAACAAAGATGAGAAGCTCTGACCCTGAGTAGATGCCTAACTTATCCCACCACGTGCTCTTGACTGGCGCCCATCGCTGAGCAGCCTCTCCCTTCTGCAATAGGAAGAGTGATCCCTGGGCACCTGCTCTCCAACAATCCCAGTTCTCCCAGGCCCTTCACCCCAAATCCAGATGCATTGGGAGAAAGGAGAAAGTACGTGGGGGTGCCTAGACGGGGGGCAACAAACCCTGGTCCTGCTTTCAGAGCAGCTCTTCCCGCGGCTGGCCCTGTCCGCCCCAGGAAGGTGATGGTGGGAGAGGTGCAGCAGGAAGAAAGGGGACAGGCCAGGAGAATGCTTTCAATGAAAGAGTGGGCCAGCGCAACCCGCCACAGAGGCAGAGCTGACGGCCACCAGGGTGCCATTTTGAAGGCTACCTGATCTAAAACTTCCCTCCACCAGCCGCCACATTGCTGAAAAAGCTTATCTTTAGTGCAATTTACTTCTCTGTTAAAGAAACACCAAAGCAAATGGCCTAACTGCAAACCAGTCCTCCTGGGATTATGCAAATGGCGCCTTCTCCCTGAGCTGCTCTCAAGGCCCATGCTCCCACCTCTCCACCTCCCCATCCCTGCCCCTGACCTGCAGCAGAGACAGGACAGCCGGGGAGCAGTTCCCACCACTTCACAAAAATGGGGTGTGCTCCTGCTCCTCTCGCAGAGCCTGTTAGCAGCTGAAAGACTCTCTTCCTCAATGCAGGGCAGGGACAAAAAGAGCAAAGTTTTTCATTCTGGACCCAGGCACGGGGGGGGGGGGGGGGGGGGGGGGGGTCTGCACTTGGAGGCTGTGGGATTCCCATGAAAGGCACTTCGTCTGGTCTTGGCGGCAGAGACCAGAAGGATTCTCTCAGTAACCTGCAGTTCCCTGTGTGCCCCAGAAGATGGGCAGGACTCTGCCACCCAAGAAAATGAGTCAAGACCAGAATTTGAGGGAGAGTGAAGGCCCTGCTGTTGCTGTTCTCTGTACTCCCTCCTCTCTACTCAGAAAAATTGCCAAAAGCAAGGGTACCCCAAGATAATGTGCCCAGGTGCCCAGGTGACCCCAGCCTGGACCACTCTGTGAGTTGCCTGAGCTTCATCACTGGGCCCAGACTTTCCGAATAGACCTTGTCTGTTCTCTCCTCCCCTCCTCCCTCTGCTACTGCAGTACAATGACTACATCCATTACATCGAGCCTTGTTTCAAAGGGATCCTTGTTCAGGCGGATCGAGACAACCGCGAGGTGAGTGTCCACGTCAGTCAAGGGCCGGATGCCTCTTAGCCCTGTTCTGCCTAGAAGGATGGGAGCCATCTGTGCAGCTGCCTGGCGGCCCTTTTACTCCTCCCATGGCATTTGGAAAGGGGCAAAGCAGGTCTGCAGTTACCCACACAAATACACCCAGGAAATTGCCCCTGTCTATCTCAGCAGTGAACAAAGAGACCCCCCATGTGAGGAAAATCTCACTTCTTCAGGCCTGGTTTCTTATTCTGCGGATTATCCAGGACTCGGTTTTCCCCTTTGCCTCCCCCTCGGCCTTTCCACTACGTCGGTTTTCATGAGGAGCTTCCCAAAAGGAGGGGAAATTCAAATCCATTGTGTTGAGTCCTTTCCGAAGGCCTAGGAGGAAAGGATGTGGCAACTTTGTTTAAAGGGAGTCTAGTGTCACAGACCCTTTCCTCTGTGGCCGGGGAGTTTGGGTTTGGCTTCCTCTTGAATCCCAGCCTTGAGTCGGAGCCCCTGGCAGCCTCCATGGTTTCTCCTGTGAAATGCTCGCCGTTGGGGTAAGAGCTGGGATGCTGAGGGCCTGGGAGCCTGGGCATTGGCCTGGCCTGGCCTTGCTGGGGTTGAACTTACACTGGCATCTCCTTCCAGCAGGGGGAAAAGATTTGCACCCAGCCAATCACAATCTCCCAGTTTATCTTGGGGGCATTGGAGAAACATCTGCTGTGGGGGTCAGCTAGACCCTGGAGAGATGGGCAAATAGCTCTAAACAGCCTCTGAAATTAAGACCAAAGATGAAGGTTCCCTGGCCCACTCCATCCACTGACACTCCTCTGGTTTCTTATCCACTACAGCATTTCAAACAGTTGGTGAGCGAGCTGGTGGTTAAAGGTGTGGGGGTCGTGGACCAAGCCTTGAGGGAAGCCTTCCAGATCCTGAAGCGGGTATTGCACCTGGGGAAGCTGAGGGGGCGTGGAGGGGCGGGAGACAGGCTGAGGCGGGGGAAGGCAGTTCCCCGCTGCAGTTATGGAGCCCCCTCCCCTGCACAGTTCCAAGAGGCCAGGCAAGGAAGCCTCTGCAACCAGGCCATCATGCTGCTCACCGACGGGGCCGTGGAGGACTATGAGCCAGTGTTTGAGAAGTACAACCAGCTGGACCACAAGGTTACTCCCTGGTGGTGGTCAAGGGGTGAAGGGAAGGGTGCCAAGGGGCGTGGTCTCCTACTGCCATGATGGCCCAGAAAAGCCAGGCCTGCCCTGAGTTCAAATAGTCTACCCATTAGCCCATCAGTAAACTCAAATGTTCCAAAGCTATGGTGACTCTAGGCACAGAGGACTCGTGCAAGAGGGGTCAGGTGAGAGACCGTGGGGGTGAGATGTGAAAAATGTCCTGGCAAGTCCCGGTTCTGCCTGGGCCTGGGGCCCTTTCTGACCCAAAGGAGCGGCACTGGAGAAGTCGGCAAAGTGCTTGACAGACATTGAAGGCTCACATGCATTATGTTAGCATTGCTCCGGCCAGGAGTTCGGCTGCTGAGTCCATCTGTGTCTTGTGGATTAGGTTCGAGTTTTCACTTACCTGATTGGGAGAGAAGTCACTTTTGCTGACCGCATGAAGTGGATCGCGTGCAACAACAAAGGTAGGTGGCAGGAGGGCGGAGTGCAGGTGGAACAGCATTGCCCCGTCACCGGGGTGCTGAGCGGTGGCTCCTGCATGGGGCCTTGCAGAGGAGCAGTGTCTTGTGGAGATGACAGTATCTGCCCCTCCTTCTCACTTGGAGAAAGCAAGACAAAAAGCAAATTGCTCCATAAAGCCTTGATTACTCCTGCAGGGACTCTAAGTCATAAAGCCACTTGAAATGAAACTTAGAGGTCATCTATCCAATGTTTGCAGGAGAGAGAGAGAGCTGTCTCGCCTCATGGAAACCACAATATAGACAGTGAGGCAGAGGCAGGACTGACGTTATAATGTAAGTTCTCTCTTGGGTCCAGCCTCCATTCTTCTTGCTGCAAATTAAGCCCATTTACACTGATTCTACCCCCAAACAAAAAGCAGGTGGTCATCATTTTTGTGAGCAAACAGTCCTCATCTATCTCTGGCCAGAACCTAAGACCTGGGCCTCAGGTTTGGACCTGGGTTTGGTTCAACCACAATTTATTGAGCCCATACTGTGTACCTGGCAAACTTTCCAAATTGTGGTCAGTTTGGACTCAGTCTTGCTCTTGCAACTGTCCAGCTGGGGAGAGAAAGCAGTGAACCATCAATGATAGCATCGTCTTGAATGCCCTGTGAGGACGGAGGGGCACAGGTTGTGCTGGGAGCTGGGGGACAGCAGCAGAGGCACTTCCCCCATGTGGAGGTGACAGGAAGGCTGTCACATAAATCACTGGTAGGAGTTGGCTAGACCTAGAGAGCAGGGAAGGGGGGCCCAGACAGAGAGAATAGCATGTTCAAAGGGTGAGACAAGAGGCATGTTGGGATCTGAGAGCTGCTCCACTTTACCGGAGTGTGGAGTGAATGTTTTGTGGGCGGTGACAAGCAATGAGACCAGAGAGGTAAATACATGCTAAATCATTCATGGCCTTGTAAGCCATTTGCTCTTTTAATATCACTGTGGCTACCGGAAAGAGGCTATGGCTCCCTCTCCATAGCTGAGGAGGGACAGTAGTCAGAGAAGGGAGAAGGCGGGGTTGTGACAGCTGTCATAACCTGGGGTCTCTGAAAGCAGGCCCTGGGACAGAGCTGTGTGTGTGGGGGGGGGGGGGTTTGGGGGAGTGGAGGGGGGTGCTGTAAGAAGTGAGGAGGGCTGCCCTGCAAGAGGGAGAGGCAGACCCTGCTGAGGCCCTGCTGCTTCTGTGGCAGCGCTAGAGCTGGGGCGGGGGTGGGGGGACATGCTCCCAGTTCCCTAAGTGGAGACAGGGCTGGGCCCAAGAGTTCCCATCATCAGCACTGGCCCCCACCACCCCCTGGAAGAGGTACAGCCTTGGGAAAAGCAGTTCCCTGTGGCCCAGAGCAGCTCCCAGTGAGGGGCCAGCCAGCAGCCGGGGAGGGTGTGGGCCCTGCAGAGGGGTTCCACGTGGAGCAGCCAGCCTCCCACACCACATGGCCCCTCCTCTCCTCCAGGCTACTACACGCAGATCTCCACCCTGGCAGACGCCCAGGAGAATGTGATGGAGTACCTGCACGTGCTCAGCCGCCCCATGGTCATCAACCACGACCACGACATCATCTGGACCGAAGCTTACATGGACAGCAAGGTGGGCCCTGACCCCACCCCAAGTGAGGGACCCCAGGGCATGTACGGTGACTTCTTGGATGAGAAATGGGCGGGGGGGGGGGGGGGCGGGCCGGGGCAGATAGCATCCTTGGGAAACATGAAGGGAGTGAGCGCTTCACCCACTAGCAGACCTTCACCTGTATGCTGCCCCAGAGGCCCAGAAACCCAGGGAGGAGGCCTGTCCAGGGTTGCCCTTCATGGACAGAGCTCCTCTGCTCCAAACTTCTTCCTCCCTCCTTCCTGTTGTCCTCACCTCCTTCACCATCCTCTCTCCCTCCTGTTACAGGAAAAAGGAGTCCAACCAGTAATTCAAGATCTTATAGCTTCATCAGTGTCCCCTTCCCAGCCCTGCACTCACAAAGAGGCTGCCTGTGGGCAGCAATGACTTACATGAAGGAAGGTCAATGTCAGATGAGATGTTGGGGGAATAAGGACTTTCTGGCACCTCTCAAATCATATCACAAGACACCTGCTTCAATGTTGATGCACCAGGCTAGGATTAAGAGGGACGTGAAAATAGTTGCTTAAATAAAAGTGTATTTCTCCCTCATGTAAAGTAAAAGATGTCTAGAGGTGGCTGGCCCAGACCCTATGAGGAACTCCCTGGTCACCAGGGACCCAGACCCCTTCCTGCTGTTGTCCCCTTAGTCTTCCCTACGGACCCCTCATTCTCAGTGGATAGTGCAACTCCAGTCAACAGAGACACTCACTTTTAGGAAATCTTACTTCCAAACTCTAAACTGAAAAATCAGAGGAGGAAGGGGTGGAGGGCTTGATGGTTCAAAGTTCTTCATTCCCCAAGGTCTACTGTGGACCTCCATGGCCAGGCAGTCTCCTTTAGTTGGCCCTGAGGAAGGTCAGGCTTATCAGACACGCCTGCACACACCACTCCCCAGGGCATGTCTTTGACGTAAAGTGGGGCACCTGTGGGGAGCCCCTTCTGAGGGAACTGGAGGAGCCAGCACAGAAGATGAGGAGGCGGACAGGAGGGCCATCTCGGAGGCTGGGAATGATGTGGTCCTGAGTGGAGAAGAGGCTGTGGCTTCATCCCGTGTGTGTGTGCGTGGGGGGGAGGGGGGGGTGACAGGAGGCTACTAAACCCACACCATGGCCTGCTCTCGCACTGTGGCCCTTGTGTTTGCCTGTGGCTCTGTGCCAGTGTCCCTCTCTCTCTTAACTGGCCTGAGCTGTAGTTTGTGCCAACCTTGGGTCTATAGCAAAGATTTTTGGAAGAGTTCCTGCTGTGCTGAACCTCGTTGTTTCTGGATGTGCCTGGGATGGGCCTGTTCCTTGGACCCACGCTCATCCGAGACAAGGGGGCCTAGTGAGCCTGCTTGGGAGCTGGGCCGTGGGCTCTGGGATTCTGCGTAACTCGCCCTGGCTAAGTGACGTCCGCCTGGTCCTTCTCCCCAGCCCACCGCTCTCCTCCAGCGTTTCTGCCAGCTCTCCCTTTGCAGAGAAGGGAAACCTCATTTGGGATTGCTTCCTCCGTTGGAAGGTGACACGACAGTTGACGCTGGTGGCGGTGGGTCCTTGCACTGTGGACTCTGAGCCCTCTGTCTTCTGCTCTTTCCTCCCTGCAGCTCTTCGCCTCGCAGGCACAGAGCCTGGTGCTCCTCACCACCGTGGCCATGCCAGTCTTCAGCAGAAAGAATGAAACGGTGAGTGGCCGCTGCCTGAGAAGTGGCTGCATCTTTAGACCAATGGTTCTCGGCATGGCGGCAGCAGGGCCCTGTGGGAGAGCTGTGAATGCAGATTCCAGGCCTGTGCCCACTGAGCTACATCAGAGCCTCTTGGTTGGGAGGGGCGGGTGAGGGCTGGGGTTTGGTCCGACTTCCTAAAACTCCTTGGTGATTCTGCCCAGCCAACCTGGGGCTGTCCCACTGCTCTGCCCTTGGGACCACTGCTTGAGGGATGTAGGACTAATGGGGTCGCCTGCCAGCAAAACCACACTTAACCTACCAGTTTGGGCAGACTGTAACTTGTTTGTAAAGGCCTCTGGTGAGAACATTTCTAGAGCCTCCCACCCTCCGCCTGGTCAGGAAATGTGTCCTTACAGGCACTGTGTGTTTCAGACCACTCGTACATTAGGATCCCTGAGATCTGGACCCTTCAGCTTCTGCTATGAAGGTGAACATTTCATTCAACTTTATTTCATTTAAATATTACAACTTAAATATTAATGTTGGACATTAATCTTCCCAGCGGCTGAGATTACTCCTGGGACCTCTCTACTAGGTTCTTGGTTTTATTCCAGGGAGCTCAGCCTAAACTCTAACTGCAGAGGAAGGACCGCATCAGGCCCAAGTGGCTTCCTCTCCCGGGCTCTGGGAAGACTGGGGTCCAGTTTGGCCCTGGGTTCGGGGAAGCCAGATCTCCCGCTGACCCCGGTGTGTTTCCTTCCAGCGGTCCCACGGCATTCTGCTGGGGGTGGCGGGCTCTGATGTGGCCCTGAGAGAGCTGATGAAGCTGGCGCCCCGGTACAAGGTGAGCCTGGGCAGGTCCCTGAGTGGGGGTCCCAGGCTCCCCAGGAGCTGTCCCACCAGGCTCAGGAGCCTCTCTGCTGACAGGGCAGCCAAGCCTAGAGCTGGGATGGGGCCCTGCCTACGGCCCCCAGAGAAGTGCAGGCATTGAGCGAGGGAACAGTGGCTTAGACTCCTGGGACCCTGTGTTACCACCAGATCAGACTTGCTCTGTGGCCTTTAGCAAGTGTGTTCCCTTGCTGGTGCCTCAGTTTCTCAATCTGCTCCTCCATGTTATCCAGTCCTGTTTGGGGAACGAATGAGAGTATCATCAAAGCACCTAGAGCAGGGGTGGGGAACCTTTTTTCTGCCAAGGGCCATTTGAATCTTTATAACATCATTCCCAGGCCCTACAAAATTATCAACTTAAAAATTAGCCTGCTATATTTGGTCAAACATTTAATTAACTCATCCCTATTGCCTTGGGAGGGCCAGAACCAATGATTTCATGGACCAGACATTTCCCACCCCTGATCTAGAGCATATGGTGAAAAAGAGGCCAGGTAATGATATACATTATTATAGACCCTAAAAACCATAGAATTGGGGGGGGGGTGTTAATATTAATGGCTGGAAGCATAGCACTGGCTCAGTTATATTCCCATCTGAAAGCCTCACTGCTGTACGCTGCCATCTTTAGCATCCTGTAGCCCTGAACCCCTTCTCAGCTGCAGTGCTCCAACCCCAACAACAGCTCTGATGTCCCTCGACCCTGTCTTTGTAGCTCGGAGTACATGGATATGCCTTTTTGAACACTAACAACGGCTACATCCTCTCACATCCTGACCTCCGACCCCTGGTAGGTACAGATCTTATTTGTCTTAGGATCTTAGCCCTGTGGGATTTGGGTGCTTCATAAAACAGTTAAAACAATGAGCACATGCTGGGCTCCATCCAGGAACTGAATGGGTAACATGTGGGGAAAAAAAAATTAAGTCATGGTCCTGTTTCGAACTGTTCATAATCTATTTTAGCAGAAGAGACAGGCAAAGATACATATCTAATCGATGAAGAGTCCAGTGAGCATGTGATGAAGTGTGCAGCTGTCCCTGCAGGACACGGCCAGCCATGCTCCTGGCACTGCCGCAGTAGCTCCACGCTCCCTCTTGGAGTCCGACAGTGGTATCAGTAGATCTTAAGGGGTGTGAATGTTGAGTTAACAATAAAAAATGTCAGAGGAGCTGACTTCTGAGAGTGGGGAGCAGGAGAGCCGAGGCTCCCAGAGTTTGTCTTGGGATGTGTTCCTGAGTGCTCCTGCCTGTTTCCTAGCTCCTTCCATCCTGATACAGGGACTGGGGGTATTTTCACCTGCATTCAACTGAACAACAGGTGGCCAAGAGAGGAACTTCCATAATTTCATGTAAAACTTCTGCCTTCAGGGCCAGGGGCTCCCTACTGCTCTACTTCTGGTCATGGCACTTGGCCACTGTCCATGGCAATAATGGCCACATCTCTCAGTGTGATTGTTGAGGGCATTGAGGGGAAGAGTGTTAAAGTCCTAGAGGAATCTTAACCCTTTCTCCTCTGCCGGTCTTACGCTGAAGTGGGGTGACAGCTAAGGACAGGAACTAGCAGAACACCTTCCTGAGAACTTACCCAGGTGCCATTTGCAGAGATCAGTCTAAGGCACATTCCATTCCATTTGGTTCAGATAGTTACTGAGTATCCATAAGGCAACTGACTGAGTTACTTAAGGCAAACTCTAGGGGTTCAGAGTAGAAAGAGATCAGGGCACACTGAAACCCCCTATATCTTCCCATTTCAGACTCTGTTTGGCAAGCATATAAATCCATTATGGGCCACTAAGCTATACCAGTGGGTCCTGTAAGAGGCAGCCCCAGTGCTAATAAGTAACTCACTAGGGAAATAATAAATGTGTTGATCCTGGAGCTAACGTGTAGAATGAAGGGCACTGGTCAGAAATCCATCTGTTATTACCTGTGTAATCTAGATAAATATAATACTTCAAACAATCAATTCATATAGTAGACCTATTGTGTGCCTAATCTGATAATACTCTGAGAAGGCTTTAAACAGACATTTATAGTCTAATTAAAAGAATAGACTATACACAGACTTACACAAATGAAACAATTAGAGAACAACACCAGGTAGAACATCACTGCATAACAAAAAATATGGTAAAACCAACTTCATGAGATCCCTAACGAAGGCACTATTGATTTATGATAGGTATTAAGGAAAGCAGTAATTTGGTTTTTTTAAAGAAAAATAATAGAGTGTATGCTTAGTAATACATCGAAAGAGGGTCAAGAGCCCAATGTATGGTTAATTAACAAAGTGAAATTCTGGTCCTAATCTGAGGAGCTAAAGATGCTCTCTCATGTATCATCAGGAATTAGGAAGTGGCAATGAATGAAGAATGTTGCAGCTTACTCAAAAGAAGCAGATCCAGTGTTGAAGGTGGCAGGACAGTGGTGTTTGTCATGAGTGTAGACATCCATAGGCCAAGAATGGAACATCATCCACGCAGGGACAAGGAGGAAAAGAGGAGAATAAAAAGGAGATGCTGTTGTGCCCGTTTTACTAAAGATCTCCTGCACAGGCAAGAAATAAAGATGAGGCTTTCTTGGGGGAAAAAACTGGCAGAAGCAACATGCACAGTGATAGGGGACTTCAACATTTAAGCATCTGCAGGGGGGTCTCATTCTGCTAAAAGTAAACCCTCTTGCCCTGGCTGTGGGGCTAAGTTGGTTGGAGCATCATCCCATATACCAAAAAGGTTGTGGATTTGATTTCTAGTCAAAGCACATACCTAGGTTGTGGGTTTGATCTCTGGTTGTGGTGTGTATGGGGGGCAGTCAATTGATGTTGATGTTTTTGGCTCTCTCTCTCTCTCTCTCCCTCCCTCCCTCCCTCTCTCTAAAGTCAATAAACATATCCTCAGATGAGGATAAATATATATATATATATATATATATATATATATATATATATGTAAACTTCTGATTAATTCTTAACTTATCCTAATGAGAAAATTTTCCCCTTTCTTTTTATTTTTAATTTAAATCATTTTTAAAATTTTTAATTACAGTTGACATACAATATTACATTAGTTTCAGGTGTATACCCCAGTGATTAGACATTTTATAACTTAGAAGTGATCATCCGGATAAATCTCACACCCATCTGACACCAAGCATAGTTATTAGAATACTAGAGGCCAGGTGCACAAAAATTTGTGCACTCAGGTGGTCCCTCAGCCTGGCCTGTGCCCTTTCGCAGTCTGGGACCCCTCGGGGGTGACCACCTGCTGGCTTAGGCCTGCTCCCCAGGGGATTGGGCCTAAACTGGCAATCAGACATCCCTCTGGCAGCCCAGCAGCCCTTGGGGGATGTCCACTTGCCAGCGGGGAGCAGACCTAAGCTGCAGTCAGACATCCTTAGCGCTGCTGAGGAGGCAGGAGAGGCTCCCACCACCACCGCTGTACTGGCAGCCATCAGCCTGGCTTGTGGCTAAGCAGAGCTCCCTCATGTGGGAGCACACTGACCACCAGAGGCCAGCTCCGGCATTGAGCGTCTTCCCCCTGGTGGTCAGTGTGTGTCATAGTGACCAGTCATTCCCAGTATTTCTGCTGTTAGGGTCAGTTTGCATATTACCCTTTTACTATATAGGATAGAAGCCTGGTGCACAGGTGGGGGCAGGCTGGTTTGCCTTGAAGGGTGATCTAGATCAGGGTGGGGGTCCCGCTTGGGTGCCTGGCCAGCCTGGGTGAGGGACTGATGGCTGTCTGCAGCTGGTCACACCCCCTTCAGGGTGGGGGTCCCAAATGGGCTGCCTGGCCAGCCTGGATGAAGGGCTGATGGCTGTTTTCAGGCTGGCCACACCCCCCTCAGGGTGGGGGTCCCCACTGGGGTGCCTGGCCAGCCTGGATGAGGGGCTGATGGCTGTTTTCAGGCTGGCCACACACCCCTCAGGGTGGGGGTCCCCACTGGGGTGCCTGACCAGTCTGGGTGAGGGGCTGAGGGCTGTTTTCAGGCTGGCCAGGACTGAAGCTCCCAGCCTCTCCTTTTTTTCTTTTCTTTTTTTTTCTGGGATTTATTTAGCTTCTATAATTGAAACATTGTTGCTTTCGGGCTCAGAGCCGGGCCATGGCAGGCGGGGAACCTTGGCTTCCTCCATCATTGGAGCAAGCAAGCCTCCTGCTCGCTTCAGCTGCGTGGCTGCCGGCCAACATCTTGGTTGGCAGTTAATTTGCATATCGCCCTCATTAGCCAATGGGAAGCATAGCGGAGGTACGGTTAATTACCCTTTTTTGTCTTTTATTAGATAGGGTTATTGACTATTCCCTAAGCTATACTTTATACCCCCTTCATGATTCTGTAAACACCAATCTTCTTAATCCCTTCATCTTTTCACCCATCCCTAAAACCCCCACCCATCTGGCAACTGTCAAAATGTTCTCTGTATCTATGAGTCTATTTTTTTCTGCTTCATTTATTTTGTTTTTTTAGATTAATTTGTTGATAGATATGTATTTATTGCTATTTTATTGTTCATATTTTTTTATCTTTTTTTCTTCCTTCCTAAAGAAGACCCTTTAACATTTCATGTAATACTGCTTTGATGGTGATGAACTCCTTTAGCTTTTTCTTTCTTTTTTTAATATATTTTTTTTTATTTCAGAGAGGAAGGGAGAGAGAGATAGAAACATCCATGATGATTGGATCAGCTGCCTCCTGCACGCTCCCTACTGGAGATTGAGCCCGTAACCTGGGCATGTGCCCTGAAAGGGCATCTAACCATGACCTCCTGGTTCATAGGTCGATGCTCAACCACTGAGCCATGCCAGCCGGACAGTGATGAACTCCTTTAGCTTTTTCTTTTCTGGGAAGCTCTTTATATGTCCTTCAATGCTAAATGATAGCTTTGCTGGCTAGAGTAATCTTGGTTGTAGGTCATTGCTTTTCATCACTTTTTTTTATTGTTTTATTGCTTAAAGTATTACAAAGAGTATTATATATGTCTCCTTTTTTTTTCTCCCCTTGACCTTCCCCTAGCCTCCCATACCCCTCAGTGTCTTATGTCCATTGGTTATGCTTATATGCATGCATACAAGTCCTTCGGTTGATCTCTTACCCACCCCCCAACCCTCCCTGGCCTTCCCGCTGTAGTTTGACAGTCTGTTCAATGTTGCTCTGCCTCTGTATCTATTTTTGCTCATCAGTTTATAATGGTCTTTATTATCCATAAATGAGTGAGATCATGTGGTATTTTTCTTTCATTGACTGGCTGATTTCACTTAGCATAATGCTCTCCAGTTCCATCCATGCTGTTGCAAATGGTAAGAGTTCCTTCTTTTTTACAGCAGCATAGTATTCCATTGTGTAGATGTACCACAGTTTGCTAATCCACTCATCTGTTGATGGGCACTTAGGCTGTTTCCAAATCTTAGCTATTGCAAATTGTGCTGCTATGAACATAGAGGTGCATATATCCTTTCTGATTGGTGTTTCTGTTTTCTTGGGATATATTCCTAGCAGTGGGATCACTGGGTCAAATGAGAGTTCCATTTTTAACTTTTTGAGGAAACTCCATACTGTCTTCCATAGTGGCCGCACCAGTCTGCATTCCCACCAGCAGTGCACAAGTGTTCCTTTTTCTCCACATCCTCTTCAGCACTTGTCGTTTGTTGATTTGTTGATGATAGCCATTCTGACAGGTGTGAGATGGTACCTCATTGTTGTTCTGATTTGCATTTCTCAGATGATTAGTGACTTTGAGCATGTTTTCATATATCTCTTGGCTTTCTGAATGTCCTCTTTTGAAAAGTGTCTATTTAGGTCCTTTACCCATTTTTTGATTGGATTGTTTATCTTCCTTTTGTTAAGTTGTATGAGTTCCCTATAAATGTTGGAGATTAAACCCTTATCGGTGATAACACTGGAAAATATGTTCTTCCATGCAGTGGTTGTTTTGTTGATGGTTTCTTTTGCTTTGCAGAAGCTTTTTATTTTGATGTAGTCCCATTTGTTTATTTTCTTTTTAGTTTCTAATTCCCTAGGAGATGTATCAGTGAAGAAATTGATTTGGCATATGTCTGAGATTTTGTTGCCTTTGGATTCCTCTAGTATTTTTATGGTTTCCCATCTTACATTTAAGTCCTTTATCCATTTTGAGTTTATTTTTGTGTATGGTGTAAGTTGGTGGTCTAGTTTCATTTTTTTGCGTGTATCTGTCCAATTTTCCCAACACCATTTATTAAAGAGACTGTTTTGACTCCATTGTATGTTCTTGTCTCCTTTGTCAAATATTAATTGAGCATCTTTTCATCACTTTGAGTATTTCTTGCCAATTCCTTCTGGCCTGCAAAGTTTCTGTTGAGAAGTCAGCTGACAGTCTTATGGGAGCTCTCTTGTAGGTAACTAAGTAACTACCTTTCTCTTGCTGCTTTTAAGATTCTCTCTTTGTCTTTAACCTTTTGCATTTTAATCTGATGTGTCTTGGTGTGGGCTTCTTTGGGTTCATCTTGTTTGGGACTCTCTGCACTTCCTGAACTTGTATGTTTATTTCCTTCATCAAGTTAGTGAAGTTTTCTGTTATTATTTTTTTCAAATAGATTTTCAATTTCTTGCTCTCTCTCATCTCCTCCCAGCACTCCCATGATGCAAATGTTGGTGTACTTAAACTTGTTCCAAAGATTCCTTGCACTGTCTTCATTTCTAAAAATTTGTAGGAGGATGAGGGCATGTGCTGGGGGGTGTATATGACCGGGGAGAGGTCAGTGGGAGGAAAAGGAGACATATGTAATACTTTAAACAATACAAAATTAAAATAAATAAATAAATGACCTTAAAAAGAAAGAAAGAAGTTCAGGTCATAAAATAAGGAAAGAAAAAAATTCTTTTTCTTTTTGCTGTTCTGATTGGGTGTTTTTTGCTTCCTTATATTCAAAATTGCTGATTTGATTCTTAGCTTCATCTACTCTACTATTGGTTCCCTATAAATTATTCTTCATTTCAAGTAGTATATCCATTTCTGACTGGTTCTTTTTTATGGTTTCCATGTTCTATTTAAGGTTTCCCTGTCCTTTTTTATTCTGTTGAAGTTTTCTCTAAGTTCAACTACTCTTACCCTAAGTTCATTGAGCATTCTTATAATAGTGTTTGAACTCTGCATCTAGTAAATTGCTTATCTCCATTTTGTTTAGTTCTTTTTCTGTAGTTTTATACTGTTCTTTCATTGGGGATATGTTTCTTTGTCTCCTCCTTTTGACTGCTTCCTTGTGTTAGTTTCTATGTATTAGGTAGAGCTGCTATATTTCCCCGGCTTGGTAGAGTGGCCTTATGCAGTAGGTGTTCTGTAGGGTCTAGTGGCACAACTTTCCCAATCACTGAAGCTGGGCACCCGCAACATCTCATATGGGCTATGTGCACCCTCCTGTTGTAGTTGAGCCTTGATTGCTGTTGGCATGTCATTGGGAGGGATTTACCCTCAGCCTAATCGGCTGCAAGGACTGGCTGAGACCCTTGTCCACCGTGGAGGATCAGCTGTGCAGGGACCCACCCCACAGAGTAGGACTTACTTCATCAGCGTTCTGGTGCCCACTGAGTCCATCTCTCAAGTGTGTCATGCTTCAACATGATCTAGAGCTGTCCACTGGGTACACTGACTCTGGGGCCTCCCTGGAGGTGCAGGCCAACTCCTCCTGCCTGTGTTCTGCCTGGGGCAACCCAGCATGAGCTACAAAGTAATCTGCAGGTGGCTGCTATTTGTGCTGGGCTTGAGGTAATTAGGAGAGGCCAAGATTTGAACCAAGGCTGGCTACTGCTAATGCCAAGCCTGAGGCCACTTAGCAAGAGGTACAGGGCACACTAAGGACAGATGCTGCTTGTTTGAGAGATTTTAGGAAAGTCTAAAGCAGACCATTTGTATGAAAAAGTCACTGGAAGCAACTTGGATGGGCCTGCAAGTTTGGTGGGGCAGGGTCTCAGAAAATTACCAGAGCAGGATGAACAGTGATAACCAGTTTGATGGAGACTCAGATATGGTACCCACCTGCTGGCTCTGTGAGAGGAGGGCTCATCAAAGGAACAATGGCCTCTGTCAGCAATTCTGTCTTAGAGAAAACTGCCCCAATGCTCTCACCTTGATGCCAGACTATTCAGTTCCTCCCTGGTGCCTTTTGAGCTGCTATCCCAGCTAAGGAGCTCAGATGGAATAAGTCAGTAAGTCTGTGTGTGCCCCCCCCCCCCCCCCCGCCTTTATGAGGAATGCCTGGGACTCCAGCAGCCCTCAGCCTCAATTCCAGCTAGTTTTTACAGTCAGAAGGTATGGGGACTTCTATTCCCAGCACTGAAACCCTGGGTTTGGGTACCTGGTGTGGGACTGGGACCCCTCGCTCCTCAGGGGGTACCTCCTGATTTTTATCTGTCACATGTGGGTGTGGGGACCAGCCAATTCTGTGTCTCTGCCCCTCCTATCAGTCTCGATGTGGTTTCTCCTTTAGTTACCTAGTTGTAGGACTTCCATTCAGGTGGTTCTGAATGATGATTATTCTGTAGTTTAGTGGTAATTTTGATGTGGTTGTGGGAGGATGGGAGTGTTGCAATTACTTATGCTGCCATCTTGACTGGAAGTGTATTCTCTTCCTTTATTTGACCTATTACTAAACTAAACATGGGAAGTAGTACACACCTAATAGCATATAATTTCTTGGGGAGAGAGAGAAAGAGAGAGAAGAGTCATAGCCAGAAAATAAGAATAACATTCAAAGAGTGTTGATTAATGGCTCTGTGTGTCAAGCTGGAAAGAGGTCATTATTGGGCACTGCAGAATCTGTCTGTCCTTGGCTCTGACCACTCAAAAATTATATCAACAAAAGAGAACACAGAAAGATTCCACAAATTCTGGATGGTATGGCTAATACATTAAGCGAGAAAATTAGTATTCAGAAAGTATTTTACTAAAACAATGGGCTGAAACTAACAAAAAGAAATATATTAGGGATGCCTGGAAATACTGCAAATACTCAATGCTCAAGTGTAAGATTGTAAAGATGTAATTTAACAGTGTGCCTCATGAGGAAGGCCCAGGGGATTTAATGGAGTGAAAACTCTATTTGTGCTGTCAGGCTCTCATGGCTGTCCTGGAAGTCCAGCAGAAGCAGAGGCATCAGTCAGAGCAGTGTGATATTTGGGCCACACACCACACTGGTCTGACCCACCTGAAATACTGACTTTTGTTCTAGGCACTCCATTCTGGGAGTGACACTGACATAGTAGAACATATTTAGAGGGAGTTGAGGCATTTGAAAATTAGAAATGTGTGGCCTGGAGAAATGAAGTCTTAGGATGACAAGCATCTTCAGAAATCTCAAAGGTTGTCAAAGGGAAGATAGTCTGTGTAGCTCCAGGGAAAGAACTAAGACCAGTGGGTAAAAGTTACAGAGAGGCAGATTTCAGCTCTGTTTGAGAGCTGTCCACAACCATGACAAGCTGACTCAAAAAGAGGGAGCTCCTCCCATGGGAAATATGCACTCAGAGGCCATGAGACCATCTATCACAAATGTTGACAGGGAAGCTCTGCATTGGGTTACAAGTTGGCCCAGATAACCTTAAGGAATCACTGAGATTCTTTGATCTTATAAATATAACCATAAGGCTTTGTTGAAGAGATGAAACTTGAGCAGGGCTTAGGTTAACCTCATGTTTTTCTTTCTGACTTGCCCATTCTAGTACAGAGAGGGGAAGAAACTAAAACCCAAACCTAACTACAACAGCGTGGATCTCTCTGAAGTGGAATGGGAGGACCGAGCTGAAATCGTGAGTGGGGAAAGTGGGAAAAGGAGAAGTTGGTTGGGCTCTATGGCCAATACATGAGCCAACTGCATGGCTGGAAGCTCTGAGGCCACTATACTTCTCGATGGAGCCTTTTCAAGCCCAAACCAGAAATCATTACTATAATGGGCAATTCTTTAAACAACTATAAAAATATCTTTCTGACTCACAAGGATTACTAAGGCTGAATAAGCTCATGTCTACAAGCTACAGAGTTGGAGTTGGAGTGATGTTTTAGTCTGGCTTTGGTGTCAGTAGCTCACCCTAGAGGAAATTATGTCTCAGTAATATGACACTATGTTCCTGCTTATACCAGTCCACTTTGGAACACTAACTTAGTGAATTTCCAGAATTATAAGATAAATGGTACCTAGAAGCTAGTCTCTAGTCCCCCTCAGTATTCTGCTCAGAGGAAAAGGGGAAGAACCAAAAGTGTTCCTAAGGATTACCTCCAATCTGGTCAGTAAAGCTCCACATTGCAGGGTGAGTCAAGGAACTAATTCCACTATCTTTCCTCTTAAAGCTGAGAACAGCCATGATCAATGGGGAAACAGGTTCTCTCTCTATGGATGTGAAGATTCCGCTGGACAAAGGGGTAAGGTGCTAGAGAGAAAGAGCCAGGCTCTGGTCCCAAGAGGCAGCATTGCCATTAATTGAGGTTTGGGATGGTGACAAGGAACTTGGACTTAGATAAATTAGAGCTTAAGACTTGAGAGCTTGCTGTACCTAGAGGACTTGATTAGCAAGCATATCCAAGGCATTGGCCCCATAGAAGCATCTGGCCAAGGAACTGTCACTCACATCAAGGCTGGACTCTTAGGTGACTACTGAGCAAGGCAGTTGGTAGCCCAAATTTTTACAACTCTTCTTTCTTCCTTATGCTGCCTGTTACTTAGCCCTTTTGCTGTTTGTGATGGAAAGAAGAAAAGTGACAGTTAATTTTGCAAATTGTTAGCAGCTCCTGTAAAACATGTTATATGGGAAGAGGTTAAAAATAATTGCTATTCTCCATAGCTGATTTTTATCCACTGTAACCACAGATGCTCAAGCATCGATACCCTCACTGACACTATTACTGTCTTCACAGACCCGCACATCATTTATAAAAGATCATTTCACCTTCTCACTTAAAAGGTTCCAATGCATTTTCAGTGAATTTTCATTGTCCCTTGACATATTTACAAATGTCACCTCCTCCCTCACAACCACTCCCACCTCCTCCTCCTGTTGCCCATCTGTCTCAGCTAAAAGAACACAGGCATTTGTCTGCAACAATTAGACCCAAGTTCTTCTACAAACACAGACCTCCATGGAAGCCAAATAAGAAAGCACTGGGAAGGAAAAGCAATTCATTGTATTCCTTTGAGATGCACAGACTAACTCTCACTGGGACCAATATCTGACTTCCGTGGCAGCTGTTTTTTTCATAGGTTCTGGGCAGGAAAGGGCCTCCTTTAGGCAGACTGGGCAGCACCAGTGGTGTGATACCATCAATTGCAGCAGCTGCGTCTTCTGATCCAAAAAAACAGATGTTTCTTCAATAAGCCTCCACCTTGATCCCAACCATACTCCCACTCACATGCAGAAGGGCACAAGGGCGCTCTCACCGGCCCAACCCTGCCAGAGCATTAAGTAGGACTTGTTTTTATGCTACAATGAAAATGTTAACATGCCCATGGTACACGGCAGCTTTAGGACAGATCTGAGTGTGATTATACTATGTGGAATATAGACCAGCTTATGAAATGGGTGTGGTTTATCCACTGTCCTTTCTTTCTCAAGCTGTCTTCCCACTTCTCAAATCCACCAAGGGAGAGTCCTAACCAGATGCAGGCAGCCTGAGTTTCTCCAAAACCCCATGCCCTCCCTTTGAAATGTGTCCATTGCTCCTAATAAACCATCCAAGTGACAACTTAACAAAGTATTCTTGACATAAAGAAGTAGGGTGATGATGATCATGGTCACAACTATGATGGAGATTTCGTAACATGGATGAGTTTGTTCCTAACTGCTACTATTATTATTAACCAGAGGCCCGGTGCACAAAAATTTGTGCACTCGGGGGTAAGGGGTCCCTCAGCCTGGCCTGTGCCCTCTCGCAGTCTGGGACCCCTTGAGGGTGACCACTTTCTGGCTTAGGCCTGCTCCCCAGGGGATTGGGCCTAAACTGGCAATCAGACATCCCTCTGGCAGCCCGGCAGCCCTCGGGGGATGCCCACTTGCCAGCAGGGAGCAGACCTAAGCTGCAGTTGGACATCCTTAGCGCTGCTGAGGAGGCAGGAGAGGCTCCCACCACCACTGCTGTACTGGCAGCCTTCAGCCTGGCTTATGGCTGAGCAGAGCTCCCCACTGTGAGAGCACACTGACCACCAGAGGGCAGCTCCGGCATTGAGCATCTGCCCCTGGTGGTCAGTGTGTGTCATAGTGACCGGTCATTCCCAGTCTTTCTGCTGTTAGGGTCAGTTTGCATATTACCCTTTTGCTATATAGGATAGAGGCCTGGTGCACGGGTGGGAGCCAGCTGGTTTGCCCTGAAGGGTGTCCCGGATCAGGGTGGAAGTCCCGCTTGGCTGCCTGGCCAGCCTGGATGAGGGGCTGATGGCTGTTTGCAGCTGGTCACACCCCCTTCAGGATGGGGGTCCCCACTGGGGTGCCTGGCCAGTCTGGGTGAGGAGCTGAGGGCCATTTTCAGGCTGGCGTGCAACTGAAGCTCCCAGCTTCTTTTTTTTATTCTGGGATTTATTTACCTTCTATGGCTGTCACTGGAGCTGAGAGCTGGCTCCAGCTCTGAGGCTGTGGCTGGCTGAAAGCAGGTATCTGGGTTTGTTTAGCTTCTATAATTGAAACTCTGTTGCCATCACTGGCACTCTAAGCTCTGAGCCTGCTGGCAGCTGAAAGCAGGCTTCTGGTTTTGTTTAGCTTTTATAATTGCAACATTGTTGCATCTAGAGCTCAGAGCTGGGCTGCAGCAGGTGGGGAACCTTGGCTTCCTTCCTCACTGGAGTAAGCAAGCCTCCTGTTTGCTTCAGCTGCGTGGCTGCCAGCCACCATCTTGGCTGGCAGTTAATTTGCATGTCTCGCTGATTAGCCAATGGGAAGGGTAGCAAAGTTATGGTTAATTACCATGTTTCTCTATTATTAGGTAGGATAATAAAATAATAGTAGTAATGGCAGCTAACATTTATTAGAAACTGTACTAAGCACTTGATGTGCTCACTCAGTACTCACAACCTTATGAGAACAGAACCTCATAAGGTACTATCCTATCCCCATGTTACAGTTGAGGAGATTCAGAGGTTAAAGACTTGCCCAGGGTCCAATTCTAGACACCACACTCTGGAGCACTACTGTATAAAGCCTTACTGTAGGACTGGCCCTGAATTCTCAGCTCACTCTCCCGCCTTAAAGATTTCTCAAGACTCTCTTTAGAATAGCATTGCTATTCTACCTTTACAATTCATTATCTTCTCCTCTCCCTCTACCTCATCATAGCAAAACTCTCCTCTTTAATCTTTCCTTTCTCTACGCTCATGCCAGAAGCTACTGCACCTGCACTGTGTGGGGGGGGGGGGGGGGGTGCATTTTGCTGGTATAAAGGCCACCATGGTGGAGTCCAGCCTCTCACTGCTCTGGTTTACAATGATGCCATGCTTCCCAGTGGTGCTCCACTTGGTTCACTACCAACGGCTCTGTCTCTCCTGCATGTCCTCTCTTTGTCAGAGTCACAAGCAGTTGCATTGTTTTCTTGCCTGCCAGTCAGTCTATCCCAGTCCTCTCTCAGCTCAGGGGCGCATCTCACCTGGCAAGCATGATCCTCAGTAGCAGCACTCCTCAGGTCTAGGCCAAGGGAAACTTTCTTAAAACACGTGGGGATATCTCTTTTCACTCAAGCCATCTTCCTGGCAGGTGATACCTTGTTTTGCCATTTTCCCAGGGGATTTTTCATGCATCCTATTTCCCACAGATTCTTCAGACCTTTCTAAATCTCCCCTAAACTTCAGTCAGGTGACCATGGTGACATGACCAAGGACAATAGTAGCAAACTCAGCATGGTTTAGAGCAGAACTCACAAACCCAAAAACCTATGGGGCCAGATAGGTCATGTTCAGAAATGTGAGTGAGAGAAGCAACAAGCCTCAATCCTGGGGGTGCTGGGAACTACGGAAAGCTGGAGGGTACATGTGACACTCACACACACACACACACACACACACACACACACACACACTTTAATTTCCCAGCAAAGAGAGGCAATCTATTGAAAGAAGAGATTGCGAGGGGGTGCACCAAGGAAGCATAACAAAATGCGGAGACAAAGAAACAGGACAAAATTGTCAATGGAAGATATAGAGTTCAGAACCACACTTTTAAGGTCTCTCAAGAACTGTTTAGAAGCCGCCGATAAACTTAATGAGATCTACAAGAAAACTAATGAGACCCTCGATCTTATATTGGGGAACCAACTAGAAATTAAGCATACACGGACTGAAATAACGAATACTATACAGACTCCCAACAGCAGACCAGAGGAGCACAAGAATCAAGTCAATGATTTGAAATGCGAGGAAGCAAAAAACACCCAACCGGAAAAGCAAAATGAAAAAAGAATCCAAAAATGCGAGGATAGTGTAAGGAGCCTCTGGGACAGCTTCAAGCGTACCAACATCAGAATTATAGGGGTGCCAGAAGATGAGAGAGAGCAAGATATTGAAAACCTATTTGAAGAAATAATGACAGAAAACTTCCCCCACCTGGTGAAAGAAATGGACTTACAGGTCCAAGAAGCGCGGAGAACCCCAAACAAAAGGAATCCAAAGAGGACCACACCAAGACACATCATAATTAAAATGCCAAGAGCAAAAGATAAAGAGAGAATCTTAAAAACAGCAAGAGAAAGAAACTCAGTTACCTACAAGGGAATACCCATACGACTGTCAGCTGATTTCTCTACAGAAACTTTGCAGGCCAGAAGGGAGTGGCAAGAAATATTCAAAGTGATGAATACCGAGAACCTAAAACCAAGATTACTTTATCCAGCAAAGCTATCATTCAGAATTGAAGGTAAGATAAAGAGCTTCACAGATAAGGAAAAGCTAAAGGAGTTCATCACCACCAAACCAGGATTATATGAAATGCTGAAAGGTATCCTTTAAGAAGAGGAAGAGGAAGAGGAAGAAAAAGGTAAAGATACAAATTATGAACAACAAATATGCATCTATCAACAAGTGAATCTAAGAATCAAGTGAATAAATAATCTGATGAACAGAATGAACTGGTGATTATAATAGAATCAGGGACATAGAAAGGGAATGGACTGACCATTCTTGGGGGGGAAAGGGGTGTGGGAGATTCGGGAAGAGACTGGACAAAAATCGTGCACCTATGGATGAGGACAGTGGGTGGGGAGTGAGGGTGGAGGGTGGGGCGGGAACTGGGAGGAGGGGAGTTATGGGGGGGAAAAAAGAGGAACAAATGTAATAATCTGAATAAAGATTTAATTAAAAAAAAAAAAGAAAGAAGAGATTGCTATGACATCTCTTTACTTTCATCCTCCAAACCTCTCCAGCTCTCTCTTTCTGTTAAGAGGATTCAGGAATACCCCACCTCCTCCTTCTCTTTTCCTTTAGCTTTAGTCTTAAAAGATAACTTCAAAGTTCTGATTTTGGTCATGAGGGAGTAGCTTGCATTTAGACTAACCTTCCAGCAGAGGACAATTATAAATCTGGAAAATATATTAAAAAATAAACATGCAAAGGCACATGAAAGTGACTAAAAGCAGGCAGAAACTAAGGCTGAAGAGGATTCCAGCTGTCGCCTATGGGAGTGGGGACAATTTGGAGTCAGAGTCACACTGAGGTGAAGAAGCTTAGCAACCACCACAGGATTTCCTTTATGAGCACAGAAGAGCTACACTTTAGGAGTGAAGACCATGTGTCAAGACCCAGGGATTCACCCTAAACCTAAAGACAAAGTTGAAACACACCCACCGTAAAATAAATGTAAATCCAAGCCTCCACAAGCGCAAGGAGACTTGCCAATGATTTATCTATCTACTGATAAAATAAAAACCAACACGCTTCAGAGGAAGACAATGTGCCTACAACCTATTTTTTACAACAGCAAGTATACAATAAAAATCATTACACATGTGAAGAAACAGGAAAATGTGACACATAGTTAAGAGGAAAAAAGCAGTCTTTTTTTTTTTTAATATATTTTATTGATTTTTTACAGAGAGGAAGGGAGAGAGATAGAGAGTTAGAAACATCGATGAGAGAGAAACATCGATCAGCTGCCTCCTGCACACCCCCACTGGGGATGTGCCCGCAACCCAAGTACATGCCCTTGACCGGAATCGAACCCGGGACCCCTCAGTCCACAGGCCGACGCTCTATCCACTGAGCCAAACCGGTTTCGGCGGAAAAAAGCAGTCTTAAAACTGACCCAGAGATGACCCAGCTGTTAGAATTAGAAGAACTTTAAAGCAGATATGATAAATTTGCACAAGGAATTTTAAAACGATGGTCATAATGAGTGAATAGTTAGAGAATCTCAGCAGAGAAATGATAGAATTTGATTAAAAAGCAGAACCAGCCGAAACCGGTTTTGCTCAGTGGATAGAGCGTTGGCCTGCGGACTGAAAGGTCCCAGGTTCGATTCCGGTCAAGGGCATGTACCTGGGTTGCGGGCATATCCCCAGTAGGAGATGTGCAGGAGGCAGCTGATGGATGTTTCTCTCTCATCGATGTTTCTAACTCTCTATCTCTCTCCCTTCCTCTCTGTAAAAAAAAATCAATAAAATATATTTAAAAAAAAAAAGAGCAGAACCACTATAACTGAAATGGTGTTAAACCTTATGAAATTGTGGGAGCTGGTGAAGAAGTCTACAGAAGGCTGTCGTGCGACCTTAAAGTCATCATAGGACAGCAGGGACCACAGTTTGGAAGGAAAACTGGAAGCTATATGGGAAAAGCAAGAACAAACTGGAACCCATGAAGAGAAACAGGAACTTAGGAGGAAAAACTAAAGTCCACCCACAGTGAAGTCAGTGACCTGCAGAAGGAGCTAGTGCCCTTCACGTGGAGCTACACACTCACAGGGCTCAGGTCTCAGAGAAACAGAAGGAGATCCAGTGGCAGCTGAGGAAGCTTGGCTGCTTACCCAGGCCAAGAAGGTAAGCCAACAGCTCAGAGCAAGCTACAAGTGCCTGATACTTTCCTTTAGTGTGTAAACTGGTTGCTGCTTCATGTCTGCCCAAAAATCTCTTGCAAACTTCTCTTTTGGCCAACTCAAACTTGGAATCATATAGGGAAGTGAATTTGGAAATGTAGTTCCAGCTTCATTAATTTGACACAGCATGAAATGACCACAAGAACCAAATACAGTTTTTAGAACCAAATAGTACAGTATCTGCAATGAAATTTTTACTGGATAGGAATTCTGGTCAAGATGGTAGAGTAGATAAATGCTGTGCTCACCTCCCTCTATGACCACTTCAGAGTTACAACTACTTACAGAGCAACCATCATTGAGAACTACCTAAAGGCTAGCTGAACAGAGTCCTACAACCAAGGATATAAAGAAAAGGCCATGTTGAGACTGGTAGGAGGGGTGGAGACACAGAAGAGGCTGATCCCACATCCATGTGTGGTGGTACAGAATCAGGAAGGATATCTCAGTGCAGAGGTGCCCCATGAGGAGCCAGAGGTCCCATCTCCACACTGGACTCCCCAGCCCATGATTCCAGTACTGGGAATAGAAGTCACCATAATTCCTAGCTATAAAAAACAGTGGTGATTGCAACTGGATGAGACAAGGGCTGCTGGAGTCCAGGCACTGCAGGTCTTAAAGGGCCCATGCTCAGACTTACTCAAACTCACCCGCTGGGGCAGCAGCTCAAAAAACAACAGGGACAAAGGGGAGGACCTGAATTGTCTGGCTTCAGGGTTAGGGCTCAAAGGCAGCTGGTAGGTGCCATTGTTCCTTTGCTGAACCTTCCCTCAACATAACCTGCAGGGACAGGCAGGCATCAAGCCTGAGTCTCCATCAACCTGTTTAATACTGTACTTCCATGCTGGTGATTCTGAGATCCTGTGCTACCCAACCTGCAGGACCACTCAAGCCTCTCTGAGCAGCTTTTCCATACAAACAGCCTGTCTCGGCTCATGCTGTGGGTTTTCCTAAAATCTCTAAGGTCCACAAACTACAAATAAGCAGCATTTGACCTTGGCAGGCCCCATGCCTGCTGCTGAACAGTCCAAGCCTGGCACCAGTGACAGCCTCTCCCAGGCACCTCTAAGCCCAGTGCAAGCAGCAACAATTTGCAGATCACTTTATAACTCATACCAACAGGCCCCGGGCTGGGCATAGGTAGCAGCTGACCTTGGCTTGCACCAGATCTCTTCCCAAGAGGCCCCAAAACCAACACACCTGGTGGTGTGCTTAAGAACACAACAGAGCACCACCCAGACCCTCCACAAATGACATACCAAAGGGTGGACTCAGCAGGCACCAGAGCCCTAATAAAGTGAATCCTGTTCAGTGGGGTCAGCCCCTACACAATAGCTTTTCAGCTATAATCACAGCCATTCCTCACAGCCAATCAGCCTGAGAGTCAATCCCTCCCACTGATGTGCCAATAGCAATAAAGGCCCAACTACAACAGGAGGGCACACACAACACACACAACGGACAGGCCTGTGACACCCAGCTCAGGTGACCAGGAGACTGCACCATAGGGACCCACAGGACACCTTCTACATAAATTACTCTGCCAAGACCAGGAGACATAGCAGATCTACCCAATACAGAGAAACAAACATGAGTCAGTCAAAACGAGAAGACAAAGAAACATGTCCCAAATGAAAGAACAGAACAAAACTCCAGCAAAAAAACTAAACAATAGGAGACAAGTAATTTACCAAATGCAGAGTTCAAAACACTGGTTATAAGGATGTTCAATTAACTTAGGGGAAGAGTAGATGAACTTGGTGAGACCTTGAACAAAGAGATAGGAAACATAAAAAAGAACCAGTCAGAAATGAAATGTACAGTAACTAAAATGAAGGATACTCTAGAGGGAATCAATAGTAAATTAGATGAATCAGTGGATCAAATCAACAATTTTGAAGACGAGGTAATGGAAAACATCCAATCAAAACAGAAAAAAGAAAAAAGAAACCACAAAATAAGGATAGTTTAAAGAGCCTCAGGGGTAAAATCAAGTATACCAACATTCACATCAAAGTGGTACCAGAAGGAGAAGAGTGAGAGCAAAGGATTGAAAACCTATTTGAAGAAATTATGATGGGAAACTTTCCTAACCTGGCAAAGGGAATAGACATACAAGTCCAGGAAGTGCAGAGAGTCCTAAATAAAATGGGACCCAAATAAGAAGGGAGCTCTCATAGGTTTGTCAGCTAATTTCTCAACAGAAACTTTGCAGGCCAGAAAGGGTTGGCACAAAATATTCAAAGTGATGAAAAACAAGAACCTACAACCAAGATCACTTTACCCAGCAAGGCTATCATTAGAATAGAAAGACAGCTAAAAAGCTTCCCAGACCAAAAAAAAAAAAAAAAAAGCTAAACCAGTATTATAAGAAATGTTAAAGGGACTTCATTAAAAAGAAAAGATCAAATATATGAATAATAAAGTGGCAATAATTACATATCTATCAATAATTATTTTAAATGAAAATGGATTAAATGCTCCAATCAAAAGACATAGGATGGCTGAATGGCTAAGAAAACAAGAACCATACATAATGCTGTCTACAAGAGACTCACTTCAGATTGAAAGACACACAGACTAAAAGTGAAGGGCTGAAAAAGATATTTCATGCAAATGAAAATGAAACAAAAGCTGTGTTAGCAATACTTACATCAGACAAAGTAGACTTTAAAATAAAGGCTGTAACAAGAGACAAAGAAAAACCCAGCAATTCCACTTCTGGGTATTTACTGAAGAAGTCCAAAACACTAATTTGAAAAGATATATGCATCCCTATGCTCATTGCAGAATTATTTACAACTAGTAGCCCGGTGCACAAAATTTGTGCACATTAAAAGGGAATTAATTAGAGGAAATATTTTAATATTGCTTTTTGCCCTTTCTCTATAATAGAAGTGTGAGAGATGAAAGGAAATTAGTAAAATGTATATGGAAATAATATATACATTTACTAATAAATAAACAGTAACAAAAGGATATAACAACAACAGAGGCATGATATAAAAACAACAAAAACATGATATGAAAACAACAAAAGCATGACATAAAAACAACAGTGATGCAAACAATGACTGATAAAGTGATTAAACTTATTCTAATATCTCCCTGTACACCACATTAAGAGTGAAAACACTTTCAGAGTGCTTCACTAATTTCTCTTGTGATGAAGTATTTAGAACTTCAACTTGAACGTCACATGCTCTTTGAACTTGAGAGAAAGCAACATATAACTGACCATGTGTGAAAACGGGTTCAGGTAGGAATATGCCTACTCTGTCTAGAGTTTGTCCTTGTGATTTATTAATGTCATCACAAATGCTGGCATCACGGGAAACTGTCATTGAATCAATTTAAATGGGAGGCCAGTGTCAGATGGGGACAAATCAATTCTTGGAATCAGAACAACCTCTCCCTCTGCAGATCCTGTTAATACTTCAGCTTTGATAATGTTAGGTTGTAATCTTTTGATAATAAATCTGGTACCATTACAAAGACCCCATTTACTATTAAGATTTCTCAATAACATAATGATTGCAACCACTCTCCATTTTAATTTATGACACGGCATTCCCGAAGGAGTAATACTATTAAGAAATTCAATGGGAAAATTTTCCTTTTCAGCATCATCTGTGGAATCATCACTCAAATATGTGTGAAAATCTCCATCGAGTATATCCGAAATTTCTTCATTTAATTTTTGAACGTGCTCATTTTTTGGACAAAGAATTGCACATTTAGATATATTTTTAATATTATCTAAAGATATAGTATTTCTAAAGGTAACTTCAATAATAGATCCATTACAAATCATTTCACAGGGGATTTCAATAATAACCATTCCTAAATGAAATCTGCTATCAAGTTTGCCATCTCCAAGTTTTACTAACCATTCACTATAAGCAGAATCCTCTGATCTCATATTTGTTGTAAGAGACAACTTTCTGAAACATCCCCAAACATTGCAGTACTTTAAACTTGTTTGTACTATAGCCAATCGCATAGCATGCGGTACAATACTGAGACATTGTAGAAAATCCCCTCCAAGAAGGAGAACTTTCCCATCAAATACAACGTTCAAATTTCTCTTAGTAATCTGTCTATGGCATTTATAGCATGACTGGATGCCATGGTGCATTCATCAATAATGAGAAATTGGGCCTTTTTAATAGTTTTAGCAACTTCACTCTTTATATCGAGTCTAGAAATTGAAGTTTCATTTAGTGGAATGGGTAATTTATATTGGGAATGAAAGGTGCTTCCCCCGAGAAGTAAATTTGCAGCAATTCCTGTAAATGCTGTGGGTAAAACAGTACTACCACGACCTCTAATATAATGTATTAAAACTTTATAAAGATATGCCTCCATTCTCTGAGGGCCGGTTCCTGCCTCAAACCTCGCTCTCCTGGGAAACAGCTCGGGGAGGGCACAGCCCTTGGCAATGCGACCCAGGACTCAGTGCATCCACGCTCCGAGGGCGAGGGCGGGGTCCTGCCTGAAACCTGGCCACCCTCGAGGGAAACAGCTCAAGGAGGGTGCAGCTGTTTCCAAGACAACCCCTGCAGGACTGACTTCCTTCTGATTGGTCGAGCCTCAGTTGTGATGTTACACCCAGGGTTTTTATATAAATAGATAGCCAATATATGGAAGCAGCTTAAGTGTCCATCAAGTGGATACATATATACAATGGAATATTACTCATCCATAAAAAATAATGAAATAACATTTGTGACAACATCAACGGACCTAGAGGGTACTATGCTAAATGAAATAAGTCAGACAGAGAAAGACGAATATTGTATGATTTCACTTACATGTGGAACCTAAAAAAAAAAAAAAAAAAAAAAAATGAGCGAACAAACAAAACAGAAATAAACTCATAAATACAGAAAACAAATTGATGGTTGCCAGGTCGGAGGGGCATAGGGAGAAAGAGAGAGAAACATCAATGTGAGAGAGACACATCAATTGGTTGCCTCCCCTACCCATCCCAACTGGGGCCTGGGATCAGACCTGCAACCCCGGTATGTGCCCTTAACAGGTAATCAAGCCCGTGACTCTTTGGTGCTCCAGCCAATGCTCTAACCACAACAGAGCTCCCTTCCAACATCTTGCTCCAGTTTCCAAGGTACAAGAAAAGCCAGAAAGAAGTGAGAGAAATAACAGTTCCTGAGCCAACTGGAACATGTGGCTTTCCCAAAGACAGAAACTTGAGTCTGTGGACCAGACACTCCATGGAACTTCAGAGCCAGCACAAGCCCTGCTGTTCCCTGGACCGACTCCCATCTATTAAAAACATACAACCTCAGAGCAACCATAGGCAAGAGAAGCTATTGTTAACCCCTATTTACAAATGTGAATTCTGATGCTTAGAAAAATGAAGTAATTTACCTCAGAGCACACAACTTAAATCCAGATCTGTCTGATTCATAGCCTCTGTATACACTACCTAATGCTCTAATTTATGCAAATGCAAGTGAAACCTGAGAGAAGCAGCTTTGAAAGGAAAAAAGAGTTGTAAAGAGTGACATGGACTGGGAGAGGTTTAGTGGAGAGAATGGTGACCCCACTCCCTAGGCTGTATTCAAGAAAGGGAAGGGTTGTGGGTAGGTGGACAGAAGCTTTTAGCACCACCTAGATTTCCTCCAACTGTATAAATATTCCACTCTGGTCCCATATGAAGCCTAGAATCAGTCTACACCCACACTGTCCAATACAATAGTCACTACCACATTGGTGATGTCAATTTAAATTTTCCTTAACTGAAGTTTGAAGATTCATTTCCTTATTTGCACATATCAAGGTTCAGTAGCATTCATTCCATGGCCACTTTATGGGACAGCACAGGTCTAGCCCTTGGTCCTTCAGTCAGGCCACCCCCAAAGGCTGCTGGGCCTGCGATGATGAGTCTGCCTGTGGTGTCCAGAGATGAGGCATGCTGGTGCTGGTTAGGGAAGAGGTAAGAAGTGAGAGAAATGGCACAGAGCTGGTGAAACCCCAAGGGCTTTAGGTAAGGAGGTGGGTGGCATGGTCAGCCACTCCTCTCCAGCAAACATCTTTGTTTTCTCTTTCAGAAGAGAGTTCTTTTCCTGACCAATAACTACTTCTTCACAGACATCAGTGACACACCTTTCAGGTGAGGATGCATGTTTTGTTTGCGGAGTGGAAGGATGAATAGAACATGAATATCAACAACACAGGGAAGAACTTTCAGGGAGGGGGATGTATTTACTCATAGTTGGCAGTTTTGTGGCAACAGAAAAAGACCCAGGTCTATATCCAGGAAACTTAAGAGATCTAGTCCTGCTTTTCCGGTGTAACCTATTGTGCAGAGTCTGGAACCAAACTGCCTGAGTTTAAATCCCAGCTTTATCGCTTACAGGCTGTGTGTCCTTTGTCAAGTTACTTTACCTCTCTGTGCTTTAGATTCCTCATCTGTAAAATGAGGGTTGTAATACTAGGTACTTCTTGGCGGTATTGTGAACATTGAATGGCATAATCTACTTAAAGATCTTAATGCATGCAGTTGTAAGAAATTGTTAGATAAAAGATCAAATTTAAAGAACTCCTAGGTTTCCTCCAGCAGTATAAATATTTAACTCCAGGTAATATACAGATTAGGAAACAAATAGCCTTTATCTCTGAATTATCTCATTTCTCAATAAAGCATGGCTCCCAGCCCTGACTGCTCATTAGAATTCCTGAGGAATTTTATAAAATTGCCTATGTCCAGGCCCAAACCAAACCAATTTACTCAGAATTCCTAGGATAGGGCCCAGACGCTAGTGTCTTTTGAAGCTCTCTCGGTGATTGAGATATTTGGCCAAGGTTCAAAAGCAATGTTCTGCCAGGAGAGAGAGGAAGGCATCGTGGGATTCACCAGTTGGGAAAGGACTCTTCTATGTGGGGAGCCCTGTGAGACCTAGAGACTTTTCCACATTTCAGCGGGTTCCTGAGAGGTTCAGGGTGTAACTTGATTAAAATGGGTGCCGAGGAGAATTTCCTGGACCTTTTCAGGAAGAAAGGCTGATGTAAAAATAGAAGTGCTGCCTCAGTCCTGAGGGAAGCAAGGGGCTTGGATGTGGACAGTTCGTACACTTAGAGCTGGTGAAGGGCAGGACATGGACCGGACGTTGACTTGTACTCGCTGTTGATGAGGACCCGGGTTCTCTGCTCTCCCCACAGCCTGGGAGTGGTGCTGTCCCAGGGCCACGGAGAACACATCCTCCTGGGGAACACATCTGTGGAAGAAGGTGGGTCGGCGCCATGTACAGATGACAGTTTGGAGGGGAAAATGGATGCTCCTGGGATACTGAGCAGGACCAACAGGAGCCAGAGCTGGCCTGACGGGCTCCAGGTCCTGGTCTTGAGGGCAGACTATCAGAGCCGGGCTACAGGGAGGACAGTCTGCGTGTCCGGGCACCCTGGGTGTGCAGCATCTGCCAGTCAGCCATCAAAACCGACAGAGCCTCAGGTGTGCCAACTTCGCACTGCCAGGTCCTGGCAGGCGTTGCTGGGCCAGAGGGCCTCCAGGGGATGTGTTTCTCTGAACAAAGCCCAATTTAACCTGTCGGAAGACTGCGGAAGGCATGAGAAAGGAGGCTGGGGAGAGTGAGGAAGCAAATCTGTAGCCATTTGCTTGGGCTGCTGTACAAAGTGCCACAAACTGGGTGGCCCTGACAACAGAAAGTATTCCCTCACAGTTCTGCCGGCCAGGCTGCCTCCAACGCCCCTTCCAGCTCCTGTTGGCCCCCATGTCCTTGGCTTGCACTGCAACTTTTCCATGTCCCCTTCATCATCACATGGCTTCTCCCCTGGTGTGACTCTGTTTTCCCTTCCTATGAGGACACCAGGCACCTCATTGTAACTTGAATACATCTGCCAAGACCTATTGCCATATCAGATCACCTTCACAGGTATTGGGGGTTAAGACTTCAACATATCATTTTGAAGGACACAATGCAACCCATAAAGGGAGCTCATGGGAAGTGAGCCTGAGAAGGATGGCGGGAAATGGTGGGGAGGATGCAGAGAAGGGCCCACCCTCTCTAACGCAACCTGCTCATGACTGGCAGCTGCCTGGGCACCTTGAGAGAACAAAACCCACATCCAGGGCTCAGGGCATCCTTGAGAGATGTGGTCACAATCCTATTCAAAGCCCGTATTCTGTCCATTCCCCTTTACCATCCCTTGAATGTACCTGTCTCTCCTCTCTGCCACAGCCTCTGTCCCCTCTCTCCCAGGTAGCCATAGCCGCCTCCAGCGGGTCTCCTGCCTCTTCCTTTCTTTGAACTTCTTTCTGCCAGAGGGAACTTTCTAGAAATGGATTGTTTTGCTGGTAAAGGACCTTCACCGGCCTTCTGCTTTTTCTCATTTCCCCACACACTAGGCTTCAAGTCTTCCCATCACTGCACTCTCCCCGGAAATGCTCTCCTCTCCAGCCCCGCCCTCTGATCCCAGCTAACTCGGACCCACTCCTCAGGCCCAGTGTACACCTCACTTTCCCAGGAGCCTCCCAGGACTCCTGTCCACACCCAGGCTGGGTTATGTGCCCAGCTGTGTGCTCCCACGTCCCCTGAATTCACCCTTTCACAGCCTGTGTCCTGACGCTGGAACACTCCTTCCTTTTTCCGCCGGCCCCAAAACAAACTTCACTGCCCGCGGTGTCTTCCTCCTCCCTGTGCTCTTCTTCCTCTCCCAGATATCCCATCTCATTGCTGCAGGGATGGGTGCCCTCCATCACCCACTGCAGTGGGTAGGACCAGCCAGTGATCCAGGGGCTTAAAATCAACTGGGCTTCCTGTGGGGACAGGAGTGTCACCCTTTGACTGTTTGCCTGCGTCTATGTCAGCCTAGAACCTCTTTTAGTGAAGCCGCGCATGCCCCCTTGGCGTTGCCATCATCCTTGCATTCAATTTGACGAACCTCAATTTGAGCACCTATTTAGTTTTGAGCACTGAGGGTGCTCAGTAGGGTGCTTTTCATTCATTCATTCATTCATTCATTCATTCATTCAACAAATGTATGGAGCCCATGTCAGTGTAGGTGCTGTGCTGGGCTGGGCACAAGGCTACAGAGATTACACAGAACAGACATGGCCCACCTCTGGGATCACCTTTTAACTGGCCATTTAGCTCAGTCGGGTACAATGAAGATGAAATCACTGGTTTCAAAGTATTAGCCCCTTCAAGGGAGAACTAATAGTTAGGATTTGGACATGAGGTAATGGGGAGAAAGAACATTTCAGGGAGTGGGGAGCAACATGGACAAAGGCATGGTCTGTTTAAACCCAGCCCAGCCCTACTCTGAACTGAGAAAAGGAAGAGTAAACCCAGCCCTTCCCTGAAGAAGCTTCCCAGCAGTTGATTCTAAACAGTTCTGGTGCACGTCCTCACCTGGGGCGAGCGTCCTACTGAGTGTGAGTTCTGGTTGCAGGCCTGCACGACCTGCTGCACCCAGACCTGACCCTGGCCAGCGACTGGTAAGTGGGGAAGTCAGTGCACTTGAGGAGGAGAAGGCGGGAGGGAGGGAGGAAGAGGGGCAGGATTTTCTGAGGTAACTTTGACTCCTCTGGATTCCAGGATCTACTGTATCACGGATATTGACCCCGACCACCGGAAGCTCAGCCAGCGGGAGGCTATGGTCCGCTTTCTGACAGGGGAGGACCCAGACCTGGAGTGTGCGTGTTGCCCGCCCATGAGGGCTTCCCTCTGGGACCCTGCAGCTCATGACTTTGCAGCAAGGGAGGGCTGGGGCTAGGGGAGGGCTGCCAGGTAGCTCTATCCGGGGAACTCACTGATGGCCTAGGAGGACAGGGAGACTTCCCAAGACAAAGCAGAGACAGCCTGACGATTAAGTGCTCCTGGAACAGGGCACATGAGCACATCCCCATGTCAGGGACTGGGATCTCTGCAAACCTCCTTCACCTGAGCACTGTAAGGCTCGGAAGGGACACTCCCACAGTGTAAAGGCATCCGCCTAGCCCTCAGACCTGTCTCCCCACCACCTAGCAGTGGGCCTGGGCCAGCAGCTGACACTCCGTCCTCGTCTCTGCAGAGGAGAGCATTTGACCAGACAGCCTCTCACAGCCTGTGTCTGTGAGTGTTTTCTAACACCTGGTTCTCAGACTAACCTTAAGTTCCCCTCCACTAACCCAACTGTGAAAGTACACACCCTCAGCATGGTACTTTCTCTTTGGAAGAAGGAGCAGGTCATTTTGTCACATGTCACCAGCAAGAAAAGACTCCACTTTCTATGAGTCCCAGCATTCATTCCATGAACAATCTGTACTGAGCATGCACTCTGTGCCAGGCCTGGAGCAGGCACTGAAGCTAGAGATGCCCGAACCAAGCGAGGCCCTTGCTCTCAGGGAGCTCATAATCTTATGGGGAAACCACTCTATGAAGAAGCAAGCCTGTGTGTGTAGGTGTAGGTTGTTACAGATTGTGCTGTACAGGAAAAGATGGGGACTGCTGCAAACAAGGGGTCAGGGAGGGCCACCTCTGTCAGCCAGTGTCACTTACCACCCAAGTGGTTCATGGGTACAGGGTGATGGTGGTGATGAAAATGTTGTGGAGTTAGATGTGATGGCTGCACATCGTTGTGAGTGTAAAAAGTGCCACTGAATTGCATGCTTTAAGTTGGCTGAGTTTGTGTTACATGACTTTCGCCACCATAAAAGTAAATACCCTAAAGAGAGTGAGGGAAAAGAGAGCCTCCACGAAAGAGCATCCTGGCCAAGGGGAGAGCCTATGTGGAGGCTCTCAGCAAATCCAAATTCACGGAACTGCCAAGGCCAGCGAGTGTGAGGGCGATGACCGAGAAGCAGAGGGATGCGAGTTGAGATGGAGGGCGGGCTGCGCACCAACAAAGCCTGATGTCGCTGAGGGATTCTATAATCTCACAGAACATTAGAACTGGAAAGAGCCTTAGTGGTCGTTCAATTCTACTCACATGTTGTCTGGGGTTGAGGAAATGAAGGCTGGGAGAGGTGCAGCGACTCCCTCAAATCCACGTAGGTAATTTACACCCTCCGGACACATGTTTATGAGGCACATCTTGTTCCGTGAAGGCCAGGGTTTTCAAAAGGGCAGGTGAGCTGTGCTTATAGTCATGGGGGAAATGAGTACATTGGTCTCCTTTGATTTTGCGTCCAGGTGACGAGGAGCTGGTGCGGGAGGTACTGTTTGATGCCGTGGTGACAGCCCCCATGGAAGCCTACTGGACAGCGCTGGCTCTCAATGCCTCTGAGTATGTACAGGCTGGGGCTGAGGGCTCCCAGGAGGGAAAGAGGTCCTGGCCCCTGCGTTCCCTTGGCTGAGTCAGGGTGCCCCCCCCCACCCCCCACCAGCTGGCTGGCAGCTTAGGAGATCATCCCAGTCCTTTGGCCTACGATGAACTGTGATGAGGGTGGGAAGACAGGGAGACAGGGAGAGTGAGAGCAACATTCACACAGTCCCAGGTTATGTGGGGGCTTTACAGAGCTTCCGCACACTGCACACCCCCTCGGGAGAAACACCCTGAGCAGGTCCCCGGTCACAGAACCAACCCCCCAGCCCACACTGCAGAAGCCCCATTCTGAGAACCCCTGTCTCAGGGTTGGGCTCTCACTGTGAGAACCCACCACCAAAGTGCCCTGAGGGAGCAGGTCAGCAGATCAGTGCCTCATCTCCAGAAGCTGAGGTCAAGACACCATGAAGTACAAATTTCACCTCCGTGTGTCCCAGCACCTTAGATTTCCTCACTGTCTCTGCTGACTTTTACCTGGTGCTATTGTGCTTAGCAGACAGATAGAAAGAAGAGATGAACGGTTTGAATGTGTGTTTGGGGGGGTGGGGTGGTATGTGTATGTGCATTTGCATACACATGTGTGTTCACGTGTATGTAAGAGCACATGAGTGTTGGGAGGGGGTAAGATAAGAGGTTAAAGATAGAGTGGGGCCCTGGTAGGGTGGCTCAGTTAGTTGCAACAATGACCTGTAAACCAAAAGGTTGCAGGTTTGATTACCTGTCAGGGCACCTACCTAGATTGTGGGGTTGGATCCCCTGGTCCAGGGCGTAAGGGAGGCAGCCAATCAATGTATCTCTCATACATCTATGTTTCTCTCTCTCTCTCTCTCTCTCTCTCTCTCTCTCTCTCTCTCTCTCTCTCTCTCCCCTGCCTCTCTCTCTAAAAAGCAATGAAAACATATCCTCTGGTGGGCCATACCTTGTTCCAATCTTCCTAGACTCTCGATAAATTAATACCACCCTAATGTAAACACTAACATAATTTTATAGGAACAATCACTTACTTAGAAAAGCAAGTGCATTTTTTATATACCAATAACAAACTATTGAAAAGATAAATTAAGAGACAATCCCATTTATAGTTGCATCAAAAAGAACAAAATACTTAGGAACAAATTTAACCAAAGAGGTAAAAGGCCTGCACTCAGAAAACTATATAGTGCTCATGGATTGGAAGAACTAATGTCTTTAAACTGTCCATATTACCCAAAACAACCTACAGATTCAATGCAGTTCCTATCAGAATACCAATGATATTTTTCACAAAACTAGAACAAATAATACTAAAGTTTATTATGGAACCACAAAAGACCCTGAATAGATTCAGCAATACTGAGAAAGAACAAAGTTGGAGGTAACACACTACCCAATATCAAACTATACTACAAGGTTATAGTAATCAAAACATCATGGTACTGGCATAAAAACAGACTCGTAAATTAATGGAACAGAATAGAGAGTCTAGAAATAAATTCACACATGTATAGTTAATTCATCTATGATAAAGGAAGCATGAATATACTAGTACAATGGTATAAAGACAGTCTCTTCAATAAATGATGTTGGGAAATCAGGACAGATACATTACAAAAAAATTAAACGAGGCCACTTTCTTACACCATATAAAAAAATAAGCTCAAAGTGGATTAAAGACTTAAATGTAAGACTTGAAATCATAAAACTCCTAGAAGAAAACATAGGCAATATTCTGACATGACTCTTAGTAATATTTTTTAATATGTTTCCTAGGCCAAAGACAAAACAAAAATAAATGGATGGGACTTACATTAAACTAAAAGGCTTTTGCAGTACAAAGGAAAACAAAAAAAAGAGATAGCCTACTGAATGAAAGCAGATATTTGCAAATGAAATATCTAATAAGGAGTTGATATCCAAAATGTATAACAAACTCGTACAGCTCAACATAAAAAAAAATAAAGACCCAAACAATCCAATTAAAACATAGGCAAAGGCCCTAACCAGTTTGGCTCAGTGGATAGAGCATCGGCCTGTGGGCTGAAAGGTCCCAGGTTCAATTCTGGTCAAGGGCATGTACCTTGGTTGCGGGCACATCCCCAGTAGGAGGTGTGCAGGAGGCAGCTGAAACAAACATCGATGTTTCTAACTCTCTATCCCTCTCCCTTCCTCTCTGTAAAAAATCAACAAAATATATTTTTTAAAAACCACACATAGGCAAAAGACATGAATTTCTCCAAAGAGGACATACAGATGGCCCCAACTGCACATGAAAAGATGCTCAACATCACTAATCGTCAGAGAAATGCAAATCAAAACTATAATGAATACTACCGCACACCTGTCAAAATGGCTGTTATCAATAAATCAACAAACAACAAGTGTTGTCAAGGATATGGATAAAAGGGAACCCTGGTGCACTATTGGCAAGATTGCAAACTGGTGAAGCAATCAATATGGAACTTCCTTAAAAAATTAAAAATAGAACTATCATATGACCCAACAATTCCACTTCTGGATATTTATCCAAAGAAATTGAAAACAGTAATTCTAAAAGATGTATACATCCATATATTTATTGCAGCATTTTTTAAAACAATCTGAATGATATTTTATCTTGCATGATTATACAGTATGAATAATTAGCTCACAATCCAAGACAGCTTTATATATCTTGCTCTTCAAAATGGTGTTAGTGTTGTAGGGCAAAAAAATTACATTTAATTTAACAAGATCAAGAATGACATATTTGACTTGGAGAGTGGGACCCGGCAGATTCCACAGTGGCTCCAAGAAGGCCACTCCCACCTCTCCCAGCAAAGGGGGTCAAGAGCTAAAAATGGCCAGAACCTTCCAAATGGCACCTAACACACTTTTATGTAAAGGTCAGGCTTGTAGATTATTCATCCATGATGCTCAAAAGTGAGAGACTGAGTAGAAGGCTAAGATCTGGAGAATCCTCATTTCCTCCTCTTTGTGGAATACACTTTTTCTTCAAGTGGGACTGGGGCAATCCCTTCACACTCCTTTACTTCCTGGGACAGGGGTGTTTTACAATATTAGGTCTGATTACATCAATGTCTTGAGACAAATGCTCCATCATGCTTTCAACAGTTGTTGTTGGTGCATAAAAATCCACCAAGAAATACCCTTCTCTGTTGTGCCACTGGCTGTGGACAGAGATCTGATAGGGAAGTGCCCACTCTCCCAGATTCTCCAAGTTCCTCACGATCATCCCCCGTCCATCAGGGCTTCTATCGTCCACTTCAATGCAGCAGCAGTCTTGGGCCACTATTGCAGGATTATTTATAACTAGAGGCCCATTGCATGAAATTCATGCACTGGTAGGGTCCCTAGCAGTTGCTGGCTGCTCCCTCCCTTCCCCCTGCCGGCCCCACCCCCTGGTCGAACTCCCGGATGAACTCCCAATTGAGGGGACAATTTGCATACTACACTTTTATTTTATAGGATAGTCAAGATATGGAAGCAATCTAAGTGTCCATTTATAGACTAATGGATAAAAAAGATGTGGTACATATATACAATGGAATATTATTCAGCCATAAAAAAGAATGAAAACTTGCCATTTGTGACAACATGGATGGACCTAGAAGATATTATCAAGTGAAATAAGTCAGACAGAAAAAGACAAATATCAGATGATTTCACTTATATGTAGGCCCTAAAAAATAAACAAAATGAAAATAAACTAATAGATACAGAGAACAAACTGATGGTTGGCAGATAGGAGGGCAAATAGACGGATAGGCAAAAGAAGTCAAAGGAATTAAGTACAAATTGCCAGTTATGAAAATAGCCATGGGGATGTAAAGCACAGCATAGAAAATATAGTCAGTAGCATTGTTAATAACTATACATGGTGCCAGATGAGTACTAGACTTATCGTGGCTACTAGACTTATATAATTCATGTGGTATGTGAATGCCAAATCACCATGTTGTATGCCTGAAGCTAACATAGTATACCAAATATAATTGAAAAATAAATTTAAAATAAACATTTGAGCGAGGAAAATGAGAAATATTTCTATATACTCTTATGGAATGATCTTAGCAATGGAGAAAAGCCTGTATAAAACCCCCACTGTTTGCCTAAAACAGGGAAATGCAAATATATTTTCATAGTTATATACATTTATATACATATTTGTATGTATGCACATATATGTTTTTTTAATTGAACAAAAAACAAGTCAAGAAAAATATTACTTATAGGAAAAGTGAAAGAACAGGGGGATAGAGACAGAGACAGACTCTTCTGAATATGCCTTATTTTCCATATTTGACTTTGGAACTGTGTGAATGCTTTATATCATTATAAAACAAAATTAAATTTTAAAATATAAGCTATAAAAATTGAAAGCAAAGAAAATAAACTTAGCTGTGAATCAAATTCCTGAAATGCCGGGTGTCAGCCACTGCGGGATGGTGGAGCAGGTGAACCAGGATGCCAAACCAAGGCAGGGCGCCAGTCGCGGTCATTGGGGCGAGCCTCTGGTGGTTACTGAAAATTCTTTGTTCACGCGTGCCACAGTCCCACCCACTGCTCGCACCCTGTGCTGGTGCCAGATGCTGGCTCAGGTTGCTCGGTGTCATCAGCGAGTGCAAGCAGCAGCTACTGGCCCCAGTCACCTCTCTGGCTTCTCCACCTTCCCCTGCTCCTGAGGGGTGATCAGGGCAGGCAGCTGCCTCTCGCACCCACTGCTGGCAACAGCCCCACTCACTCGCATCTGCTGTCAGCGGGGCCAGTGCCATCAGTGCGTAGGAGTGGTGGCAGCAGGAGCAGGGACCACAGTTGGAGGGGTTAGGTGGGGGCGCTGAGGATGGGCAGAGATCCACCCCTGTGCCCACTGCAGCCTCTCAGCCCACAGTTCCTTTCAAGGTGCATGAATTTGTGCACTGGGCCCCTAGTATTACATATATTGTGGAAGAAGCAGCAAAGGATTCACAGCATGAAAAAAGGAGATGTATTAAGTGATTCAGGACCAGGGTCTATACCAGTGGTTCTCACCCTGTGGGTCACGACCCCTTTGGGGGTTTAACTACCCTTTCACAGGAGTCGCCTAAATACATCCTGCATACCAGATATTTACATTATGATTCATAACAGTAGCAAAATTACAGTTATGAAGTAGCAACAAAAATAATTTTATGGTTGGGGGTTCACCACAACATGAGGAACTGTATTAAAGGGTCACGGCATTAGGAAGGTTGAGAACCACTGGTCTATACTATATGCATAAAATAAAAGTCTATTAAATTATATATGTTATATTTAACTATTATCATTACATACAATAGAACTTATATCCTCAAATGTATGTCTTTAAAAAAATTCCTGAAATACCCATACATAGGTGAGTTCTTTCAAGGGACTTGAAAACATAGAGCTGTAAACACTAAATAAATAAAATCTTAAACTGTGTTCAATCACCATATTGCTAGAAACAATATTGACACTGTTAGTCACAAACTATATTAATTGATAAAGCAATATATAATGTTAATGTAATTAGGAACCAATATTTTCAGCAAAAGAGGAAAGACACACACCTTTTTTAAATCAAGGAAGTTAATGTGTTCATGTTGACCAATGTCACCCCAATAAAATTTAATAAAATAAATTAAAAGAAGTTAAGTTTAGAAGTGATGCTAAATATGAATTGAAAATGTCAGTGGGCTCATGATGTATTTTCTCTGAAAGAAACAAAAGGAGTATCCTAGCTCTGTCCACTGCAAGGACCAACCTCAGTGAACTATTCAGATCTACAGTATATTGTGACCTTTCAATGTCCACATTAAAACGTCCTCATTAAAATTAGTGCGTGGTCCTTGGAGCAAAGTCAGGGCAGGAGCGGGAAATGTACAGAGTTAGCCAGGAGCACCTCCCCCTACCAGGAAGCAAGAAGTTACTGGAGGCTAATGAGGCTGTGCCAGTGGACCCAGCACCACCCTGAAGAGGCTGTCACTGGCCAAAGCGGGGACAATTTGAGCAGCAAAAGTCATAACAATGCAATGGATTAAAACACATTAAATATGTTTAAATTCCTGTGCTCATAATTATACTTATTGGTCATCATTGGAAAATGTAAGGAAACCAACTCATTATTCTAAAAACTGGTAAATAAATAAGGACTCAATTATTTATCCTGTCTTTCCTGTACAAATTATACCTCAGGATAATCAAATACTGAGGAGGAATATCGCTATTTTGCAACCTCTAGTCAATCAGATAGCGTCTATCTTGATGAAGAATACACCACCTGCCAAAACTTAAACCAGAATCCAATCAGGCCCCAAGGTCCAATTGCTAGCTTATAAGAAATACAAGGAATAAGAAAGCATGCTAAATAACACTGCAGATCACAATCAGCCAAATCCAGAATGCAAAGAATGCTACTGGACAAATGACCTAGTCCAACAAATTCATTGCAAGGAAAAGGAAAGAGGAAGAGAGAAGAGGAAACGTTTAAAGCAGTGGTTCTCAACCTTCCTAATGCCGCGACCCTTTAATACAGTTCCTCATGTTGTGGTGACCCCCAACCAAAAAATTATTTTTGTTGCTACTTCATAACTGTAATTTTGCTACTGTTATGAATCATAATGTAAATATCTGATATGTAGGATTAATTTTCATTGTTACAAATTGAACATAATTAAAGTATAGTGATTAATCATAAAAACAATATGTAATTATATATGTGTTTTCCGATGGTCTTAGGCGACCCCTGTGAAAGGGTCTTTCGGCCCCCAAAGGGGTCGCAACCCACAGGTTGAGAACTGCTGGTTTAAAGAAACTAAAAAGGACTGCTTATAGGTATGGGGTTTCTCTAGGGGTGATGAAAATGTTCTAAAATTGACTGTGATGAGGGTTCCACAAATCTGAATGCTAAAGAATATTCAAGTTTACACTTTAAATGGATGAATTGTATGGTGTGTGAATTATAGTTTAATAAATAACTAAATATTTATATTGAGAGAGAGGGAGAGATGGAGAGAGAGAGGAGACATAACAACCATGGACCCTAGTCACATTCTGACTTAAACAATTTTTTAAAAATGCATGAGGCTATTGGATTGTAATTAATGGCATTAAAGAATTATGAGGAACCCTGACCAGTTTGGCTTAGTGGATAGAGCGTCGGCCTGCGGACTGAAGGGTTCCAGGTTCGGTTCCGGTTAAGGGCATGTGCCTTGGTTGCAGGAACATCCCCAGTCGGGGGTGTGCAGGAGGCAGCTGATCGATGTTTCTCTCTCATCGATGTTTCTGACTCTTTGTCCTTCTCCCTTCCTCTCTGTGAAAAATCAATGAAATATATTTTTTAAAAAAAAGAATTATGAGGAGGTTTTAGGTGTAATAATGGCATTGAGGATTTTTATTCCTTATATTTTAATGATAGAAATTATTTACCAATGAAATTATTTCTTGGATTTTCTTCAAAATAATCTAGTTGAGGGGCTTGGGAGGCTGTACAAGAAACAAGACTGACACGGTTTGGTAGTCGTTGAAGCTGAGTTATGTGCAGAAGTCTCATCAGACTGTTCTCTCTACTTTTGAATAGACAAATGCATTGAGAAGCTTTTTAAAGATATACAGGTGCTTAGGCCTCACACCCAGAGATTCCGGTCTCTACAATACTGGAGGGGATAGGCCCCATGTGCACCTCCAGACCCTTTCCTCAGAGCTTTTCCCATGGAGACCAGTGTTTTAATCCAGCACCAGGTACTATCAGGTGACAGTGTACGGTGCAGTCTTCACCAAAGGATTCCATTAGGGAAACCCCAACAGCCACACAGCTGAGCTTTGATAAAAAAAAAAAAATGCTTCCCCTTGTCAATGCTTTAGGTATTGTCTACCTGATACACTCACCAAAAACACTAACCCAGGCACAGAGAGAAGTTGGGTAATAGTCTGCAATAAATTGAGCTAGGAGCAAAAATATTAATAAAGTTAGAAGTTATTAAATAAAGCCACATATGACATGCCCACAGCTAATGGCGTATTTAAAGGTAAAAACGGTTAAAAGTTAAAAGCTTTTCTTCTAAGATCAGACACAAGACAAAGATACTCACTCTCCCCACTTTCATTCGACATAGTAGTGGCAGTCCTACCAAACAATTAGGCAAGAAAAAGAAAAGAAAAGGCATTCAAATTGGAAAGGAGGAAGTAAAACTTACTCCATTTGCAGATGACATGATATTATATTTAGAAAGCCCTAAAGACTCCACACACAAAGACTGATAGAACTAATAACAAAAATTCAGTAAAGTTTCAGGATATAATACCAACATACAAAACTCAAATTTTTGGTACACTAATCAACTATGAGAAAGAGAAGTTCAGAAAACAATTTCTGCCTGGCTGTGGTGGCTCAGTGGATTGAGCATCGTCCCCTGCACCAAAAGGTTCCCAGTTCGATTCCCGGTCAGGGTATATGCCTGGGTTGCAGGCTCGATCCCTAGTCGGGGGCATTTAAGAGGCAGCCCATCAATGATTCTCTCTCATCATTGATGTTCTATTTCTCTCTCCCTCTCCCTTCCTCTCTGAAATCAATAAAAATATATTTTTTAAAAAAGAAAACAATTCCATTCATAACTGCATCAAAAAATAAAATACTTGATAGCCACTTGGCTTGGAGGTCAAACCCTCCCTGGAATTAGCTACAACAATCAAGATTTAACTATAAGACTGCGAACAAAGACCACTAGGGGGTGCACCAAGGAAGCATAACAAAATGCGGAGACAAAGAAACAGGACAAAATTGTCAATGGAAGATATAGAGTTCAGAACCACACTTTTAAGGTCTCTCAAGAACTGTTTAGAAGCCGCCGATAAACTTAATGAGATCTACAAGAAAACTAATGAGACCCTCGATCTTATATTGGGGAACCAACTAGAAATTAAGCATACACGGACTGAAATAACGAATATTATACAGACTCCCGACAGCAGACCAGAGGAGCGCAAGAATCAAGTCAATGATTTGAAATGCGAGGAAGCAAAAAACACCCAACCGGAAAAGCAAAATGAAAAAAGAATCCAAAAATGTGAGGATAGTGTAAGGAGCCTCTGGGACAGCTTCAAGCGTACCAACATCAGAATTATAGGGGTGCCAGAAGATGAGAGAGAGCAAGATATTGAAAACCTATTTGAAGAAATAATGACAGAAAACTTCCCCCACCTGGTGAAAGAAATGGACTTACAGGTCCAAGAAGTGCGGAGAACCCCAAACAAAAGGAATCCAAAGAGGACCACACCAAGACACATCATAATTAAAATGCCAAGAGCAAAAGATAAAGAGAGAATCTTAAAAACAGCAAGAGAAAGAAACTCAGTTACCTACAAGGGAATACCCATACGACTGTCAGCTGATTTCTCAACAGAAACTTTGCAGGCCAGAAGGGAGTGGCAAGAAATATTCAAAGTGATGAATACCAAGAACCTACAACCAAGATTACTTTATCCAGCAAAGCTATCATTCAGAATTGAAGGCCAGATAAAGAGCTTCACAGATAAGGAAAAGCTAAAGGAGTTCATCACCACCAAACCAGGATTATATGAAATGCTGAAAGGTATCCTTTAAGAAGAGGAAGAGGAAGAAAAAGGTAAAGATACAAATTATGAACAACAAATATGCATCTATCAACAAGTGAATCTAAGAATCAAGTGAATAAATAATCTGATGAACAGAAAAAAAAAATGAAAAAAAAAAATAAAATAAAATAAAATACTTAAGAAAAAAATTAACCAGGGAAAGACCTGTACACTGAAAACTATAAAATATTAAAGAAAGAAATTAAAGACACAAATAAATGGAAAGATATTCCTTGCCCACAGATTGGAAGAATTTATATTGTTAAAATGTCCATACCAGTCAGAGCAATCTAATGATTCCATGCAATATCTATCAAAATTCCAAGGGCATTTTTCACAGAAATGCATAGAATAAACAATCCTAAAATTTGTATGAAACAACAAAAGACCTCAAGTAGCCAAAGCAATCTTAAGAAAGAACAAAGCCCGAGACATCCCACTTCCTGATTTCAAATTATATTACAAAGCTATAGTAATCAAAACAGTATGATATTGGCATATAAACAAACACAAATCAATGGAACAGAATAGAGAGCCCAGAAATGAGCCCATGCATATACGGTCAATTAATTTATGACAAAGGAGCCAAGAATATATAATGGGAAAGGATGGTCTGTCTTTCAACAAATGGTGTTGGGAAAACTAGACAGCCACAGGCAAAAGAATGAAATCCATTCACTATTTTACATCAATCACAAAAATCAACTCACAATGTATTAAACAGCTGTGGCCAGTGTGGCTTAGTTGGTTGAGTGCAGAGAGGTCACAAGTACAGGAGGCAGCAAATAGATGTTTCTCTCTCTCCCTCTCCTTTCCTCTCTCTTATTCAAATCAATAAAAGCACATTGCTTTAAAAATGCATTAAATATTTTGAACATAATATTTGAAACTGCAAAGCTCCTAGAGGAAAGGATAGGGGGTAAATTCCTTGACATCAAGCAAAGGAAACGAAAGCAAAAATAAACAAGTGGAACTACATGCAACTAAAAAGCTTCTGCACAGCAAAGGAAACATCACAAAATAAAAAGGTAACCCACTGAATGGAAGAACAAATCATCTAATCTAATAAAAGAGAAACATGCAAATTGACCATACCTCTGCTATGCCCACAAGCCACGCCCACAAGCCAATCAGGAGCGGATATGCAAATTAACCCAACTAAGATGGCGGCGGCCACAGAGGTGGAGCAAGCAGGAGGCTTGGGTTGCCCCCGGTAATGGAGGAAGGCAAGCTTTCCGCCTGCCCTTCTGGCCCTGAGCTCCGCTCAAGGCTACAAAGTTTCAATTATAGAAGATAAATAAATCCCAGATACCTGCTTCCAGCCCGCAGCCGTGGCCAGCCTAAAAACGGCCATCAGCCCCTCACCCAGGCTGGCCAAACCCCCATGGGGTGAGGGTCCCCACTGGGGGGCTTAACCAGCCTGCAAACAGCCATTAGGCCCTCACCCAGGCTGGCCAGGTACCCCAGTGGGGACCCCCACCCTGAAAGGGGTGTGGCCAGCCTGAAAACGGCCCTCAGTCCCTCACCCAGGCTGGCCAGGCACCCCAGGGGGACCCCCATCCTGATCCGGGACACCCTTCAGGGCAAACCAGCTGGCTCCCACCCGTGCACCAGGCCTCTATCCTATATAGTAAAAGGGTAATATGCAAATTGACCCTAACAGCAGAATGACTGGAAATGACTGGTCACTATGACACACACTGACCACCAGGGGGCAGACGCTCAATGCAGGAGCTGCCCTCTGATGGTCAGTGCGCTCCCACAAGGGGAGCTCTGCTCAGCCAGAAGCCAGGCTGATGGCTGCCAGTACAGTGGTGGTGGTGGGAGCCTCTCCTGCCTCCTCAGCAGCGCTAAGGATGTCCGACTACACCTTAGGCCTACTCCCCGCTGGCAAGTGGACATCCCCCAAGGGCTGCCGGGCTGCCAGAGGGATGTCTGACTGCCAGTTTAAGCCCAATCCCCCCAGGGAGTGGGCCTAAGCCAGCAGGTGGGCATCCTCCAAGGGGTCCCAGACTGCGAGAGGGCACAGGCCAGGCTGAGGGGCCTCCCCGCCCCGAGTGCACAAATTTTTGTGCACTGGGCCTCTAGTATATCTGATAAGGGATTAATATGCAAAATAAAGAACTCACACACAACTCAATAGCAAAAAAAAAAAAAATTTTTTTTTTGCTCTTTTTAAAAGGTCAGAAGATCTGAATAGACATCTTTCCAATGTTGTACAAGTGGCCAGTAGGTACATGAAAGATGCTCAACATCACTATTCATCAAGGAGAAGTCAACCAAAACCACATGAGATATCACCTGTTAGAATGTCACCAGACAGACAAAAGACAACAACAAAGGCATTGTTGATGGTGTAGACCCTGAGAAAAGATACCTACAAGAAGGGCTCATGGTGGTTAACTGGGCTCAAATTTTTAAAAAACACCAGACTAGCAGCTAAGTGAAATACGTCAGACACGTGCAATCTTTAGGAAAAAAGGGGGGGGGGACTAAAACAGAGCAGAAAAGTGGTTGCTGAGCAGTGGGGAAACAGGGAGAGGCTGGTAAAGTACACCGATTTTCAGTTTTCAGGTGAACAATGTCTGAGGATCTGGTGTGATCCATGGTGACTACAGTGGTGACACTGTGTTGTATAACTGAAATTTGCTAAGAGGGTAGAATTGAATGCTCTCACACACACAGAATAGATAAATGTGTGAGGTGATGGATGTGTTCGTTAACTGAGTGGGAGGGTCCTTTCACAATGCAGACATACAGCAAACCCAGACAATGTATGCTTAAAATGCCTTACAATTTTATGTCAATTATACCTCAGTAAGCTGAAATTAAATGAAGAAAGAGGTGATGACTGCCCCCTGGTGCATCGTCATAACGATATGGCTTTTGAGACGATGAAAAAAATTAGTTCCACTCCAGCTGGCTAACGGATTTTTTTCCAATCTGTTGGCAAGGTCATGAAGTCCAGCAGGATCACTTAGGTGAGGTAGTCAGAGTCCGCTCCTCCTCCTTTTCCATTTCATAATAAGGTGACTATGTGGAAAGGGCTTTGGAACTGTCAGGTGCTGTGTATGCGTTGGTCAGGAGAAGTTACTATCCCTTTGGTCCCAGGACAAAATTCCTCTTCCTGAGCTCCCTCTGGCTTCCAGAGCCAACTCCCCCAAAGGCTGAGTGGACGAATCAGGGGCTAGATCTGAAGAAGCAGAGGACAAGGGGACCCCATTATTAAAGGGGATGCAGGCCCTGGCTGGTGTCGCTCAGTGGTTAGAGTGTCAGCCCACACATGGAAGGGTCAGGCATTCGATTCCAAGTCAAGAGAATGTACCCGTGTTGTAGCTTCAACCCTGCCCTGGTTGGGGTGCCAATCAATGTGTCTCTCTCACATTGATGTCTCTCTCTCTCTCTCTCTCTCTCTCTCTCTCTCTCTCTCTCTCTCTTTCTCTCTTTCTCCCGCTCCCCACCCCCCACCCTTCCACTATTTCTAAAAATCAATGGAAAAAAATCCTCAAGTGAGGATTTTTTAAAATTTTATAAATAAATAAATAAATCAAGGGGCTGCTGCCCAGGGGAGCCCCATCCCCAGCCAGAAGGGCCAGGGGCTGCTGCCTTACCCTTTCCAATGGCCTGTCAGAGACCCATCTGAGCAATAACTCAGATGGACTGGACTGATAGGAACTGTGGGTTCACCCTGAGGCCTCGTCCTTGCTCCCCATGCCCTCCTCCTGGACCTGCCATCGTGCTGCGTGTGGTGCCACCTGCTCTGTCTGCCTCACAGGGAGTCGGAGCGCGCGGCGGACATGGCCTTCCTGGGCACCCGGGCCGGCCTCCTCAGAAGCAGCTTGTTCGTGGGCTCTGAGAAGGTCTCCAACAAGTGAGTGTGCCGGGGCGGGAGTGGGGTCCCTGTAGGGTGCTCCTGGGCATGTGTGCTAGCAGGGCATGTGTGAACCCCTGAAGTGCGAGGAGGGTGGAAGGTTGGGGCTTACAGAGTGAGAGGTCAGAAAAGTAACCCTTCCCCGCAGGCTCGGACTCATCCTGAAGGTGCCCCCGGAGAGGAGGGAGGCCAGGCCAGTGGGGCAAGAGAGCCCCTGAGACTGTGAAGTCGGGAGGGTTAGCCAGAGGTTCACTTCCGCAGAAGGAAACCCAGAAATTGTTTTCCCCCTGGGGCAGGTCTCCGTGTGACAAGCTAACTCTTCTGGCTTCGTCCCCTTCTTTCTTGACACTTTCCCCATCCCCTAAGCCAGCAGGTCTCAACTGCAGGCAATTTGCACCCGCCCGACCCCAGGGCCATTGGGTAATGTCTAGAGACCTTTGGGTTGCAGTAGCTGGAGGGGTGTTGTCACTGGCATCTAGTGGTGGAGGCCAGGGATTCTGCTAACCCTCCTGCAGGGCACAGGGCAGCCCCTGGCAGCGTGTCAGTCGTGCTGAGGCTGGGAAGCCCTGCTCCAAGCAAAGCCCAGCTTTGCTGCCAGGGACCAGCCAGCCCACTGTCCTCCCTGCCGATTGCTGCAAAGGGGGAGTGGGAGCCCAGGGAGGGGTCTGGAAGGGAGGGGGCTGAGCAGAGCCACCTGAGCTCTGCAAACCACCAGGCTCAAGTAGGAAGGGGGGCCTCCAGGCATCCGGAGGAGAAGAACCCAGTGGCTCCTGAGCAGGCTTGGCCCCGTCCTCACCTCCCACCCACTGGCTGTTCCTCTCGCTAAACCCAAGCGCACTCAGCTATGGTGCGCCATCTTGAGCCTCCTCCCGCACTCTGTGTCAGGTCCATGCTTGCTGGAAAGCTGAGGCTTTCTAGGAAAACAAATGAAGTTGCTCTCCCCTCTCCCTACCTCCCCTTACTCCCTCAAAAGTGGAGACAGAGGGAAGCATGCTGCCTTCTACCCTTTCCCATGGCTGTCAGAGACGTAGCAGATAACTCAGATGAAGGACTGATAGGTAAACTGTGGGTTCACTCTGAGGCCTCAAACAGCATGGGAAGCTTTCCTCCCCAAGCTTACTCCCCTCTCACACTTCCTCATCCCTTAAACTTTACCCCAATCGAAAATCACACAGGTCTTTGGCCAAGGTTGGACAAGTGAACCCTGTCTGATAGTGTGAAGGGAGGAAGCATCCTGGCACTCCCTGCGCCTACCTCTACGTCTCCCGGGAACGGCAGGGGGAGACCTCACACAGAGAGGCCTTCCTGAGTGATGAGCCAGCCACCATGACCGGCCTCACATGCACTGCACAACCCCAGGGGCTCCCCACACCCAAGCCGTGATGTGACTGGCAGCTAGGAATTGGGCAACAAGGCAGGTCTGCTTCTGGAACGTGTGAGCCAGGCAGTCTTAAGGTCCACCTCAGCTCTCCACCTCACGGGTTAGCCACAGTGACGTTTTTACGCCCCACGGCTTCTCCCTGCCTCCCACTCTGCTTCTGGACCAATGCTCCCTTCTGCTGGCTGGTGTGTGCTCAGGGAATGCTAAGCCATAATTAGCAAGATAAAGCTGCTCAAAAAGAGAAACCTCCTAATGCATTCTAAAACCTAGAGGCAAGAGCTTTTGAAGTAACCATTTGGGGGGAATTTATGCTCCTGTATTAGCTCAGCGATGAGGTGACTATACAATTTCCATTCAGAAACGCTAATTAGTCAGACAAAAAGAAATTAGACTATATCCAAAAGAAATAAACCCTGCAGGCAAAGCAGTTAAAATAAAAATGGAAAGTATTCTTTCAAAATACAGGCGTCATACCTCTTCTAGCTCCTAATGTGCCATCAGATACAACACATTTGACTTTGGAAGAGGCAAGAATTGCTGAGGACATCGTCTGGGACGCCACCAATTAGGAGCTCATATTTTCTACCATGAAAACAGAGGGGAGTTGCTCTCTTGGCCCAGCCAAGATAACTGTGTGTGAAAGGAAAGGGATAAACATGTTCCCAGGTATGAAGGGAGGAACCAAATCTCTCTCCTTGCAGGAAATTCCTGACCCCTGAGGACAAGGCCAGTGTGTTCACCATGGACCACTTCCCCCTGTGGTACCGCCAGGCCGCTGAGCAGCCTGCTGGCAGCTTTGTCTTCAATCTCCGTACCCCAGAGGGGCCAGGTAATCCACACCCCATGCTCCCGGGCTGGGGGGACCAGGGCATCCCTCTCCCTCCTCTGATATAAAGCAGAATGCCCAGACTACCGGGTTCCTTCTTGTTTTCCTCCTGGTGCACAGTAGCGACTTGAGGAAGCTCGCTGGGCCTTGCCACACAGCTGGTCCCTGCGCTGTGTATAGGACGGGTCGTCGCATTCTCTGACCAGCAGTCAAAGATGGCGGTTAAAAATCTAGCATGAAACAGAGGAAAGAGATTTGACCAAAAATCTAGAGGAGATGAATTTTAGCCCAAATTCCAAGTAGAAGGGTATTGGTTGAGTTTCTCTCTAAGATTCTTCTGTTTTACTAAACATCTGAGTACCTTTGAAAATTCCTTAAACCTCCAGGTGAAAGTAGCACTTTACTTGCTGACGCCACTGCCCCCCAAGGCTCTTCCCAAACAGGGAAAGCAGCCTGGGCTCCACTCCCTGGGGTCTCCCATGGCAGCAACACTGAGCTCCTGGCCGGCTCCTCAGAGACACCCCATGAAAAGGGGCGCCTTTCCCTGGCAGGCCACTGGGGGCTTGAAGGGTCGGAGTCAGGGCACCCAAGTTTGGGCCCCATGGGCCAAGCCAGCAACCCCCAATAGTCCAAGGACCAGGAAGGAGCTCAGAGCTGCAGGCACCCAACTCCACCCAGCCCCACTCTGAAAAATGGCTGCAAAAGGAAAAATGAAGTGACTTTAACAGAGCACCAAGAAAATAGTAGGATGTTTCAACAGAAAGGGACCTTGGAAGGCGCACAGCCTCACACTCTTGGTTTCCACGTGCAGAGACTGTGGCCTACAGAGGCAGAAGGACTGGTCCCGGGCTCCAAGAGTGTGGGCAGAGCTAGCGCTCCACTGGGTCACCTCTGGGGCAGCCTAAGCCCAGCGGTGGAGCAAGAGGGCCTAGGAAGATCCATCTCCCCACCCCGGGTCAGAGTGAGCCCATGAGGAGGGGGAACAGAAGGAGGAAGAGGGCGGAGGACGGAGACAACTGAAAGGAAGGGGCGGGCTGGGAGTCAGTTGGAATGAAGACTTGCATTTCCGCTTCAAGATGTCCCCCACCAAACCCTTCCAGCCACCACTTCCATTTCTGGTGGAGAAATGCTGAGGAGGCCCAGGTGCCCTCAGGCTTCCCTGGGGCTGTGCCCTCTGGATGGCATCTTCACCTTGTGCTTCAGCCCACCCTCCGTCCTATGCCTGTTCCTCCCACCTGATGCATCACCACTGTGCTTTACAAACTGCTTCTCCACATGGAGCACTCTTATCTGTACAGCCCTCTATGGTGAATGCTGTTAGCTCCTCCTGCCCAGGCCCCTCCCACACACACACACACCCCTCCGCTCACAGAGGGAGAAGCTGAGGCTCAGAAAGGTTCTGTGTATTGCCCAGGATCACACAGCGAGGGAGCCACAGAGCCATCCTAAAACCAAGGTCTGCCCCCAAATTCAGGGCCTCGCACTGAGTGGAAGGCAGGAAGGGAAGCGTCAGGGAGTGCGGTCACTCCTGGTGAAAGCTCAGAGGGAGGTGCTCAAAGCCTCAAAGCCGAGGTGAAGTCCCTCCTCACACTGTCCACTCAGAGCCGAGTGAGCAGCTCTTCCTCTCTGGCACCAGCTCCAGCAGCGCCGAGGGCTCCCAAGGAGGGGCTCCCACCCGAGGAGGTTCTCTGGCCCTGCCCCCAGCCCAGGATGATGCTCCCTCCTGCCCGCATTGTCACTGGGACTTGCCTGCTGGTTGCTGGGGAGCTTTTTGTGGCGGTGAGGTAGGAGGTGGGTGGGTGGGAACTGAGCTGAAAGAAGAGAGGGAAGCTGGCAACCCAAAAAGAGGGAAGGCTGAGTTGGGAGGCAGGAACTCACTCCTTTTTCACACCCTCGCTCATGCATATGCTTAGAGACACATAGACACCTCTGCACACTCCCATTCTCCCCAAAGACAACAACAACAAATTTATTTTAAGGGGAAGGGGGAGTCTCAAGGAGGCAAAGGAGTCAGCTGCGGTGAGTGGAGGCTTCCCTCTGCCTCTCTGGGCTGACTCCCTTGCCCTTGGCCTGTGCCTAGGGGGCTGAGCTCTGCCCACAGCTCTGTCTTTTGTCAGCGCCCCGAGAAACCCACCAGCACAGAGCAGTCTCCCCGGTGCCCCGGCAGCTCTAGCCCATTACTGGTCCTTCCCCAGTCCACCTCTTCCTGGGCCAGCCCTAGGCCTGGCCCCCCTGCTCAGTCACCCCAGGTGCTAGGTGGCCCAGGAGCTGAAATTCCTGATGTCCCCAATGACTGTGTTATTAGGGCCCCCACACCTTCACTTGGGTGTTCCCCACAAGCCTATGGAGCACACATACAGGAGAAGGTCTGTCTGGGAAAGCAGCCTGTGGGCCCGGAGAAACCGCAGGGGGTCAGCCACAGCAGCGCCTTCCAGACATTCCTAGAAGCAAGGTGAGGAAGCCAACTTCTCTATGTGGTCTCTGTGGCTTTATCATGGCAAATTCCTACAAACAAGGACAACCCCACCTATTGTAAGTTCCTAGAATCTGAGTGATTTTACATTTCTGTGGGTTATTTGATTACCGCAAGGTGGGATGGGTAATCTTAGCTAAATAGCAGGTGAGACAATCCAGTGTTCATTTAAGTACCATTTCAACTGTAATAACAATCACCACACAACAAGGTCCTCATGGCCCGTTTGTTTCAACATGTCTTACAATGACATTCTAATTAGAGAGCACGTGGTAAAATTTCCCCTTCCTTGGGATGTTTAATAATGGAACCTGACCCATAGATAAGAGCACTTTTGAAAGCTAAGCCAGGTCCATGGACGGATGAAAAATAAGAAGCCCAAGGTCATGCACCAGCCTGCACCAGCTCAGAGCCAGACAGCTCTGTTTTAATGGAGAGCTGAAGCTGCCACCTGCATTCTGCACCTGTGGGGGCCTGGCTCCTAAAAGAGGTGGGGGAGCAACTCAAGGGAAGGCCTTGCCCTGCAGGAGCCTGGCAGAGTCCTAGAAGTGCAGTGACCGGCCGCACAGCCAGTGAAGGGCATGGCTGATGATGGTGTGGTGGTGGGCGGGCCACCACGGCCAGGATTTATGGAGTGCCTCGGAACTCAGCCTCAGCCAGCCTCCTGTGCCCAATGCAGCCCTGGTGTCTGGCTTCCTGGAAGGGCTGTCAAGGTCATTCTGACTCGTGTGACGGATGAAGGACAATTCAGGATCTGCAACCACCGAGTCCTGGAATGCAGCCTTCCTTCTGCTAGAAAGAGTCATTTGATGCAACACAACTCTTCTGGGTGGAACACGTGTCAAGAGGACGGTTGCAACAGGCTCCCTGAGTTTAAATGAGACTGCTCCTTAGTGACACTGATAGCACTGCATTGTCTCCGCGGCCAGGCCCACGAACCTGGCAGGTTCAGGTCTGCACAGAAAGGGGGCAGCGTCTGGGCTTCAGGAGGCGCTCTGCCCTGGCCAGTGGTTGGTGGTAACAGTCTTCACAGCAACAGCTTTCTCAAATACCCCCTCAGCTTTTCAAGGAATGTCCTCACCTGCTATTTATACTTGTCTTCTTGGTCTCCCCCAACCCCTGCTCTTCCCCAGCTGCTGAGAAAGTGACTTGCCATTTTTGTTTCCCCAGAAGGTCCGGGTGAGCCTGGAGTCGTGACAGTGAGCACAGCTGTAGCCGTGACAGTGAACGAGAAGACAGCCATTGCTGCAGGTAGGCGCTGCCCTTTGTGCCGCCGAGGCCGGGAAGGTGTGAGTCGACGTCACAGATAAGGCACACGGTAATAGCAGGAGGACCCCTGCCTATGCAGGGCCGCAGTCCTAGGCTGTGAGTTTCCCCGGTGACATGTGGAACTGAGGGTAGTGGAGTCTTCCCAGGCCATTTTACTTATCAAACAGTACCACCTGGAATCTTAAAGAATTTATGAAGTGAGTAAAATGAAGCCCAGAGAGGTTAAGAGATCTGCTGAAGGTCACACAGGACGGAGACTGCAACCCAGACCTACTTCCCACCCCTCGCATGCTGCTTCCCTCTTCCACCACCTCGGGTCTAGTGTCCCTCTGAAGAGAAACAGGGCTGTGACTCAAATCCTAAAGTAAGAGCTCGCTGTGTGCTCGGCATGTGCCCAGCCCCTGGGAATCTGCTTCCCATGCGCACTCCCGTTCAGCCCTCAGGGTATCCGGTGAAGCCAAGACTTTGGGCTCCATTTTACAGGTCAGGAAACTGAGACACAGAAAAGTTATTTGCCCAAAGTCTCACAGCGAATAAATAATGAAGCTAGAATTTGAACTCAGATCACCTCTCTTTAAGGCCCAGGTTCACTATCCTGTGTTGCAATTTGCCTCAAATGTGATGAATGGCTCTCCCAAGCACCCTTGACTTCGCAGTTTCTTGGTGCCTAAAAAAGCCCTGGGCACCTGTCTCGTTATCCGACAACCACCATGTCCTGGAACGCAGCCTGTGTTTAGCTTCCACGTCTTACCTTCAGCTGGGTTCTGAAAAATTGCACCATCAATGGCCACTCGAGCATCAGCCATCATGCCTCCTTGAATCAGGCACCTGTCCTGCTTTCCCGGGGACCCCTTAGCCAAGAGGAAGCACTCAGCAGCTGCAGTGGGGTGAGGCAGGCAGGACCTGTGCCCCTTCTCCCCTAAGGCTGAATTCAGAGCAAAGGGGATGGAGGAGTAGGCTGGAGTCAGGCAGCGAAGGTCCAACCCTGTCTTCCTGGCTAAGGAGGGCACAGGTCAGGCTCCTGGCTGCTTTCCACCCTGGGACAAGGGGTGGAGGAGAGTGACTTGGCCTGATGTAGTTCAGCACCCACGTTAGGAACACTTGCATATGGACCATCTTTAGGATGCGCCAGCCCAGGGTTTGAAAGGCACCAGGCTGTCTCAGGCACCTCTTTTTTCTTAGTCCAAAGCTAATTCTAAATCCATTTCTAGGCCAAATTTTTACCCCAAACTTGTCTCCCTAAAGCAGTGGTTCTCAGCCTTCTGGCCCTTTAAATACAGTTCCTTATGTTGTGACCCAACCATAAAATTATTTTCGTTGCTACTTCGTAACTGTAATGTTGCTACTGTTATGAATCGTAATGTAAATATCTGACATGCAGGATGGTCTTAGGCGACCCCTGTGAAAGGGTCATTCGACCGCCAAAGGGGTCGCGACCCACAGGTTGAGAACCGCTGCCCTGAAGACTGTTCTGTGGTCCCAGTTGAGTCTGTGCCTGTCCTGCTCCCTCCATATCCTGGGTCTTCTCCGCTCCTGCACCCCTGGGAGCTAGGAAAGAGAAGGGACACAGGGTCAGGCTGCTGGCTGGGCTCTCCTGCACTCTCCAATTATTTGAAATCATTTTTAACACAGAGCTGATTTGGAGCTGCGAGGGGTTGTCATAGAAACTGTGTCCTGGTGCTTCTGGCTTAACACACTGCAGGCAGTCGCTCTGACGCTCTGGGTGCCTAGATGTGACAGGAAAAGGATGAGGCTCTGGAGACCTTCAATTAGCTGGGGCTCTTCTCTTTTAATTTCCTCTCTCTGGCCCATGGCTCCGCCTCCCTGATCTTGGCCCAGTGGGGACCTCTAGCTCCAGGCAGGGTAGGCAGCTTGTTTGCTGACATGGCAGTTTCATCCCTTGGAAACTGGTGGCAGTGTGTGATGCGAGCTCCAGGAAGGATGAGCATGTGTGGTTCTGCGCCCTGGGAGAAGGGCACTCAGACCAGCCAAAGAGGCCAGCCACGTGCCAGGCAAAGGTGTGTCTAGTGCCACAGATTCGTACAGAGGGCAGATGAATGAGGAGGGATTCTTTTCATCTCTAAGCAGGTGATTTAGCAACAGTTGTTGCAAAATTTCTATAAACCTAACTTTTTAGTCAGGATCTATTTTCAATTCTCCAAGCCCTAGTTAGGGAATATTGACAAACATAATGCCGGTGGGCACCATACTCTGCAAGTGTGTTTGTCTACCACACGTTCTGCAATACACACGTGCCCCTTCAGCCTGTGTGCTGTGCCTGCTGCCTGGAGCTGCATGAGGCTCCTCTCCTTAGGGCCCTGCCCACAGGTGAGTGGGCCTAACCAGAGACCTGTGCGCACTCAGGATGGGACTTGGATAATGCATCTACACGATGCCCAGACTTGTGCCACACTTGTGAGGGGCCCTGTCCTCACTGCTGCTGTGGGGCCCAGGGCTGCTACAAGCATTATGGCTCCAGGAAGGAGGGAAACGCCCCACAGTTATCACCACCTGGAAAGGGGAACCGCCCGGTTCTACCAGGAGCCCTGCTGAGCTCCAAAAATGGGGTCCCTGATGGTTCGCTTCTCCCTGGGGTTTGCTCCTGGCTCACTGGAGTAGCATCCAAAGGAAGACTGGGAGGGAGAACACTCCATCTTGGTCTCTGAAGACTAATGAACCATGCAGTCCAGGCCCATTCAGCCAGAGGCCAGTCCAGACCTAGAGGAGGGCCACTCGGGCTTGGGATGGACAAGCAACCCCAGAGGCCTCGCTCTCTCCCTCATCTCCTCTCCTGGTCCCCCCATCCCAGGTCCCCAGTCCATAATCCTGATTCCCTGCCTGCTGAGCCCTGTGGAGAGATCATATTTGTAAGCCCAGAGTATCATCTGCCTGCCCCTGAAGTCAGTCTTGAAAGTGCAAGATGGTATTAGGTGAAACGGGCTCCTCCTTCATGTCAGCAAACCTCACCAACTCACGGAAGCTGATAAAACCCAGTCAGCAAGAAGTCCTCTAACTGCTCACCTTCCATCACACAGTGGGGTCCTCTGGGCAGATGTATGCCTTCCTGCCACACGGGACCATCTGCCCTGGACTGTCAGGGTGGGTTCACTCAAGCCAGAGTAGATGAGCACCCACAAGGCACGGAGCAGTGATGGGTCTCACTCCATAAGCCACGCGGCTGCCCCGTGAAACCAGCCTGAGGCTCATGCACCTCCTGTCAGGCCAGCACATGGCCGAGCTTGCTGCACTTGGCCCCCACTCCTCCCGGTGGCACCCCAAGGCGAGGCCATGGGAGGCTCCCACTGTCTGACAGCGCTCTGGACATCAGGGTGACATCTGGCAACATTTTGTGCAGCTGCTTGGGGGTGGGGGGCAGGAAGCCACTCTCCCAGCACTCACATCCCCTCCCCTCCCAAAGAAACCAGGAGGTACATAGGAAAATACAGTCTTTATTGGTCTTCTGAAACAACAAACCAGAAATATAATTTGCCTTTAAAAATCTCTGTCTCAAGGTGAAGATACCACTATTGACAATGTCCACCCCTCCCCCATTCCCTTTAGGAAATCCCCACATCTGGTTTCAGCTGGCAAACCAAGAGAAGGAAGACTGTGCCCCACACGGGGGAGGGCATTTAGCAGCCTTGCCGGGGCGCCCTCGGCACCCCTGTGCTGGAGAATGGCCTTTCCAAAGGCAAGTTTGCCTCTCCTCCATGCCCTCTCCCCGACTATGCTCTTCTATGAGATACAAGGGTTGAGGGGTGCAAGCTGAGCTGGGCCTGCCCTGTCCTTCCTCAAACCCCGGCCTCGTGTTCTGGCAACCTCTTCCTGGGCCACCACTGAGCGACCTGAACCCTACCCAGCCCTCTTCTCTGCCATTCCCACAACTCTGCAAGCAGGCGTCTCTGCCCCTTTGGTGTAGGTTCAAGCAAGGAACAAACAGGAGCCCTGGCCCTTGCTCTGGTTTGGAGCCCAGTCCAGGTGCAATGGAGAACTCTGGGGAGCCAGACTGAGCAGACCAACCCGTGGGAGAGGGAGCCCCATCACGGGAGCCTCTGAGCAGAATGCGGCAGTCTCTGTGTGGGAGATGTGAGCAGGCAGCGAGCTTCACGGAGGCCACCTGCTTTCCCAAGATGTCACCAGGCACAGAGCATGGCCCAGTCCCCACCCGAGGTCATGGGCCCAGAAGTGCTGAAGAAGGAGGGAGGGGTGCAGAGCAGTGGTTCTCCTGCTGCGGGCTGTAGGCTGCAGGCTGCAGGAGGGGAGTCGGTGGGTGTCCCCACGGGGCTGGCAGCGATGATGCACTTTGGCCCCCTGGGCGCTCAGGAGGCTGCCATCCACAGGCGCTGCAGCCTCAAGGCCTCTGGGCTGCTTCCCTGGAAAACCCAGCAGGACAGGTGAGAGGGTTACCATGGTGACGGGCAGGCTCATCCACTTGGCCCACTTTAGAGGATCTCAAAGGCATCTGTGCTGTCAGTTTGGGTTTCTCTCCTTGTTGACTTGAGAAGATGGCGATAAGCAAGCAGAAGTTTCAGTGCTGAGGGCTAGACACCCAAGGGGAAGCACGCTCTGCTCCCCGAGTTCTCCTGACTCTGTCTCCATGTGACTGTGTGTGCACGTGTGTGGGATTTTTCTTCAGTTGATGTGATTTCGCTGGTGATGCTATGAGTTAGTGTGAGAGTAAATTAGTGAATCCAGGAGCAACGCGGTCGGCATGGTCTCTAGCAGATACAGGGGCATAATGGCTTCAGCCGAGGGAGTGTGTTGCAATCACAGCGTGGTGTTTCTAAGTGCTAGATCCCGATGACAGGGCTGCTGGGCTTGCACGTTAGTACCAGCTTCTGAAAGCTGGACCCAACTTTCACACTGAAGGGTGGTTAAGAATATCTTCCTGGCTTAAAAGAGAGTCACAGAAATGAACCCCTTGCCCTCATATTGCTTCCTCCCCAGCCCCTAAATGCAGATGAGAGAGGTTGAGCAAGAGGTAGGGAGAGTCACCTAGCTGTGGACTACGCCCAGGGCAGGAAGGGGAATGGGAGTGCTCAACCAGAAGCCTCCACTTGCACACATATCCCTTCTTCTCTACGGCCAGAGGCTCAAGGAGAACCAAAGATTTGGTGGCCCCGGGAGGAGCATCAGCTGGAGCCTTCAGCATAATGGCAGCTTCCCCAGAGACTGGAAGTCCCCGCTGTGGCTGGTTTGCTGGAGGGCTGGGCTGGGACAGGGGGAAGGAGTGGAGCTGGGGACTGTGGCAGAAAGAAGGCCAGCTCTTCCAGAAGCAGTCTCCATGCGCTCTCCTTGCCCTTCCTACCTGAGCCAGGTAGGGCAGGGCTGTCATGCCACAGAGGAGATCTGCTTCTGGTCTTCATGCTCACCCTCTGGGTCCCCCATGAGCGGTTGGCGCTTCTTGAGCTCCCGGTGGTATTTAGCCATGAGGGAGGCATAGATGCAGCCGTAGGCAGCAGCCACCACCATCATGATGCAGACGATGCCACAGACCACCCCCGCGATGATCACGGTGCCGATGGCCCGGCGCACGCTCACAGGCCGGTACCTCTGCTTCTGGGGGCAGGCTGTACTGGACTCCGGCTCGGGCTCAGCCCCTGGCTTGGGCTTGGCAGGTTCTGGGCTGGCCTTGGTGCAGGGTGGCCCAGGACTATCCAGGCCGGTCGAGCTATTCTCGCCCTCCAACTGGGAGCAGTAGTTGAACATCTCCATGGGGACCATGCGCATGTCCTTTCCTCTCAGCTCCTTGGGTAGGGTGCAGGCAAGTTGGTCCAGGCGCCCCCCTGCATTGGGCGAGAAAAAAGGAGGAGCTGACCAGGCATCCAGACGCTGGACTCCCTCTTCCCATCCCCAGGTCCCAGAAACGGAAGGCCCAGAAGTTCTAGTTTTTATGAGCAATGTGGTCAGTCCTGGGGTCATGTGGATAGGAGAGGAAGGGAAGAGGAAGCTAGCATCTATTGAGCCAAGTACCATGGTGGGTGAGGCACATATATCGCATCATTTGATCCATGCAGAAGCCATGTAAAATGGGTATTGTCATGATTCCCATTTTATGGAGAAGCACACAACCATTTTGGTCATCTTACTTGCTCCAGAGTCCATCTGACCCACCAGGCAAGACAATGCTGATAGGTGGGGGTGCTCAGGAAAGAGCTGTCAGTGCAAAGAGAGGGCCAAGAGCCCTGCCAGACTGCAGTTTCCCTCCTCTCCCTGAACCTGCCTGCCGCCCACCTGCTGTGAGCCCAGGGCACTGTGCTCAGCATGACATCCTATCCCTCTGGGCCTCTTTCCTCACAAAAAGGACAAAAGCCAAAAGTCACTGCCAAAGCCGCCACTCTTCCATGCAGGACCTTTTGGTTGCCTAGGAGTACCTCCTTGGAGTACAGAGAAAAAGGGGTTGGGCGAGAATGTTTCTCTTTTCCCCTTTAGAGCAATCTAATGGCCCATCAGCACCCCAACCTCAGCATCTCTGAATGCAGAGGCATCTTGGGAGGAAATCCTGAAGACCTATGAGAGCAAAGGTGTTAATGGGGTGGGGGGTGGGGGCAGCGATGGGTGCACAGGTTCACCATGACAATGGTGAAGTTGCTTCACCATGGGGAGATGGAGAAGCAGAACACAGAGAGGGCGAGAGAGAGGGCAGCTAAGGAGAATGAGTTGCCCGGATATGCCCTGGGAGCCAGTCAGATCCAGTGAAATCTAGATAGATGCAGGCAACAGTGCCTGTGCAAGGACTTGGCTGCTGCCACCCGCCACTGCCAGCTCCCTCTTCCAGCCCAGCTGCTGTGCACAATAGGCATCAATCTTTCCCCAGGATGCTGATGAAAACAACCCAGGATTTTTTATTTTTTTTTTGAGGGAGTGCAACGTTGACAACAACTCTACTATTGAAAATTTCTGAAAATATACATTCCCATTCCTTGCCGGTTTGTGCTGAGAGTTTAGTTCCTGATGACTGTGTGAAAGGGCAAGAATGTTCCCTAGGGACAGCACATTGGTCTGGGTCTGAAGACACTTGGCCTCTAGACCCCACCCCCATCCCCGATGCTGACTGCCTGGGTGGCCTTAGCAAGTCTTCCATCCAGTGAATGTGTCCAGGGCAGCCTTTCCACGGGCAGGAGCTGGGTGCTGACAGGGGGCAACCTCGTCTTTCTGCTCCAAAGACCTGAGGGTGAATCCAGCCTGTCATCTTGTACAATATGATGTATTTAATTGCTTATGAGTCTTACCTTTCTTGGCTATAAAATAAGGCCATCTCAATTAGATATGAGGATTAAAATAGATAATGTACATGAAATGATGCTTGTAAACTAGGTACTATGCAAGGATTATTTCCCCAATCACAAAAATGGGAACTGTTATCATAGTGACTGACATGTTATGGCACTTTACAGCATGTAAAATGCTTTTAATAATTAACACATGAGAATGTCGTGCAAATAATTGAGATTGTGGCTGCGTATGGAATGAAGGAATGAGACTTTGATGAAAAATGTTAGCATTCCTTTCACAAAGATTTTTTTATGTTGATTCATTCATTCAGCAAATATTCATTGAGCTTCTACTTTGTGCTGGGCACCAAATTGTATCTTATTAAGTCCATTTCATATAATGACTACTACTAGCAAATGAACAGAAATACATACGTTTTATTGAGGACTTACTTTGTTTTCCAGACACTTTACATGTATTACCTATTTAATCCTCACAGCAATTCTATGAGATAGACATGTTATTCACCCCCCATTTTACAGATGAGTGTGCTGACACAGGAATTAATCACTTTCTCAAGATCATACAGCTTGTCAGTGGCAGAGCCATAAATCAAGCCCAGATCTGGCACCTTTAGCCACTGTGCTTGATTCTTTGCCCTCCTGTCCCATTCCATCTCATCACTTCATAGGTCATTATAGAACTTAGTCAGTAATGAAAGCGGGAAGGGAAAGAAAGTAAAACCATTTGGCTTCTTATTAAAGCTTTGATAACAAAAGTTCTTGGAAGAGAGAGTTGAGATCATCATCAAAACAAAAATTTTGTTTTATCTGTGGATTTACATTACATTCCACCATCCAGAAATGATGGATATTTAAGAGGTTGCTGTATTCAGAAAAGCAAGGGTGGTTTTCTTTCTCCTTCTACCATTCTAGGGCATCCCAGAGCCATATCTAGTGGGATGCAGAGAAAAAGTACACTGTGTCTTTAAGTTCCCTCATGAAACCTATGAAAGTAAGATCAAGTTACCATGAGTCCATCTAAAAGAAAAAGAGAAGAGAAAGGCAGGGAGTGGGGAGAGGGCACAGAGAAGAAGGGGGGCAGTGGGGGAGGAGGGGGAGCAGCACCCCAGCCTCCCTGCCCTGCTGATCTTTTGGAGCTGCAGGCGGCTGGGACTTTCAGTGTGGCTGGTGAAGAGGCGGGGCCACCCCTTCTCCCCTGACCTTAGCCCAGCCTCCAGGAAATGCGTTGGATCAGGGGTGACCCTCCCAATTCCTCACACCCGGGCAGGGCTGGCTGTGCTCACCTCGGTAAGAGAACCACTCCATCCAGTGCTTGAAATCACGCAAGTTACAGTCACACTCCCAGGGGTTGTCCCCAACCTGCAATAGCTGCAGACTTGCTAGGGGTTCAAATGTCAGCCGATCCAGGCTCTGCAGGCGGTTGGAGCGTAGCGACAGGGAGCGCAGGGCAGGGAGTCCGTCAAAAAGGCCAGGGGGCAGCTGGGCCAGGCCGTTGATGGACAGGTCTAGGTGGCGGAGCAGGGGCGAGTGCTGCAGCAGGTCCCTGTCCAGGGTCCTGATGCTGTTATTGCGCAGCTGCAGCTCAGTCAGATTGGTCAGGTCCTCGAAAATGGAGCGGGGCAGCTGGTCCAGGAAGTTGTTGGATAGGTCCAACCGCTGCAGACTGGACAGATTGGCGAATGCCCAGCTTGGTAGGGCACTCAGCTTATTGTTCAAGAGCAAGAGAGTTCGGGTGGCAGCAGGCAAGTCTGGGGGCACCACGGTGAGGCCTAGGCCACTGCAATCCACCTCCAGGCTGCGGGTGTCACACTTACAGGAGAAAGGGCAGGTGGGGAGGGCCTCCACAGCATACAGGGCGATCCAGCAGGTGATCCCTGGTGGGGAAGCAGGGAGGTGGGCGGACGGGGAGAAAGAAAGTGTCAGGTGGGAGTTACCTCCTCCTGCCTCTATTCCCTCCTAACTAGTTCATACCACAATGGCCCAAGCCACAACCAGTGCACAAACACTTACTGTCCACATAAAAAGATAATTTAAAAATCCCAAATACTTCCATGTTAATGGACTTCGCATGGTGTCAGCAGGGCTCCTTGCCCACAGCACATCTGGCCAAAGAATCCCTGCCATGCAGTATGACCCTGCAGAATGGCAGGCCTGAGTCCAGAGAACAAGCAACGCTGGTCCACAAAGATGCCTCAGCTCATGTGGCCTCCCACGGCTGATCTCCTGGGAGCTGGGACCCACTGACACCACAGATGTTGACAAAATGAAGAGCATAAGGATGCTTGAGAAACCTGCCCCCAGGTTCCTCTCCCAGAGTCACTGCCAGGAGAACGTTCTCTTTCCAAAAGAAAATGGCCACACTGCTGCTTCCTTCCCCCTCCGCACCGCACCCCCAACCTGCACCTGCACTAGGCTGAGACATGCCACACAGAAGGGAGGGCACAAAGGGGCGCTCCGAGCCTGCCCCCAAAACCTCCCAGTGTGTCAGATCTGCATGAGCCCACATCCAAGATGGGGCCCGCAACTTAGCGTGAGAACCAGCCAGGAGTCCAGCACACCCAGGGTTCACTCCAGAGATGGCCGTGCAAATGACAAGGATACAATGTGCAGTTCCAGTTCACACTGAAGAGTACGTGTGCCCAAGCCACTGAAAATCATGGGGCCTAGGACAAGCTCCATATTTATTCTCATTCTAAAGGCACCCGTGCCCAGAGCCTGAACTCCTGTCCCTAAGGGCTGCAGGGCAGCATTTCTGCAGAAAGAATCCATTAACATAATTCCTTTCATGGTCCCATGTTTTTCCCAGGACCCCTCTGAGTAGAAAGCACAGGGCTGGGCCTGTGGAAAGGCTGGGGGGCCTCCGAGAACAATCACAACAGGGTAGGTCATTCCATTGTCCAGCAACCCTTTCTAAGAGTGACTGAAAAAAGCCTTAACTGTCGTCCTGAATAGTCAGAGAAGTCTGCTCATTATAAAAGGGAAAAGGGATGAGCTCAAACTAGCTCAACCAAACTAAAGCAGCCCCAAGAAGCCCAAAGGAAAGGCCCAGCTGGAGAGGCGCTGGAGATGCCCAGACCCAGGCCACGGCCCAGTTGGCCCCAGCTAGAGAAGCAGCAGCCACCCTGACCAGCGTGCCTGCATGGGGTGGTCTTGAGTCTGTGTCTGGTAGGTGTCTGGTTGTCTGGTTTTCCAAAGGGCAGATGTGGAAGGAACAGGATGGGGCTGTATCCCTCCCCTGCCTGGGGGATCAATGACAGCTGAGAGACACTGCAAGGCTGACACCTGAGCCTCTTTGTTCCCGAGGGGAAGTGAGCACAGGCATGGCCATGGAAGCCAACTGGAGACCCTTCCTGGCCACATGGGGGCCCCTGCTGCTACCTCTCACCTTGTCACCCCTCTGAGCCCATCTGCTGCCAGGTCAGCCCCCGCCAACCCCCGGACACTGCCCCACCATGCCATGTAAAAATCTCCTTCCTCAGGCTTCACTTTCCCAACCCATTCAGCTTCCCTCTCAAAAGGTTCCACATACTCAGCAGCCACTGTTTCCCCACCCCCAAGAAATTCAGAGTGGCATGAACATCCTGGTGACAAGAAAACGGGATCCTGTATTGCGAGGTGTTGAGTGATTCCAGAATGAGGCTGAAAGGGGAGCTGATGGCTCAGGGATCAGCCACGCGTGTGTAGTGAATAATTCAGGCTGTTGTGTGAGGCAGCTGCATGACAGGCTGCCGTGCGAGAGGAGAAGTCTGGCAGTGTATGTCCTCAGGGCCTTCTCTTACCTCTCACCATGGGCAACCCGGTCCTCGCCAACCATGTCCCTTTACTGCACCTGAAGAGAATTCTCGGGGCTTCTTGCACTCTGACAACTTTGTAAGCTTCCTTATGGGAAACAGAGGGCCTGATTCCTTATACACAGGACCGGTCCCTAATGCCCTTTCCAGCACCACATTCCAAGAGCCCACTAGTCCCCCATTTCAGAGTTGGGAAGACTGAGGCATAAGAGGGTCTCCACGGTCACCCAGCAGGCGAGACAAGAGGGAGGCTCACATTAGAGCATCGGGGCCACAGGAGCTGGAAACTCTGGGCATGGGGTGGACTTCCTGGTTCCGGAACAGACTGATGTGGGGAGACAGGACTCCAGCTCCTTATCCAACCACTGAGGCTCTCAGCAGCGACTCTTTCTTTATCCCTCACAGATGCCAAAAGCATGGCAGGTTGCACAAGGTGATTCCTGGGTTTCCAGAGCCAAGCCTTGGGCCTCCCGGAAAGAGATAGACCTCCTGGCAGTCCAAACGCATCACTACAGGCCATGCTAGCCCTGCGCCCAGCCCCCACCCCTCCATACTCACAGGAGACCTGCCTCCACCGCAGGGCCAGTCTGGTTCTCTGCTTGGAGCCACTGCCGGGGGCCAGCATGGTGACACGGCAGCTCTTGCAGCCCTGCACGGCTGGGACAGAGGATCCCTTGTAGGCACTACCTGTCAGTCCTGAGAGAGAGAAAGAGGACGCGCTGAGCAGAGCAGGCACTTGAGGCCCAGGCCCGTCCAGCCCAGGGGTTAGGGAGAGGGCCCGGTGTCTCTTTACACTGCGAGTCATTCCCTCTCCTGTTCCAGCTCTGATCCCTGGGTGGGGGAAGGAGAGGCCTGAGGGGCAGAGAAACCAGGAAAACGTCAACCTCCCGGGGTGATCAGGGGTAGTGTCGGGGCTCAGGCGACCCAGGGGCCCTCAGTCTTAGATGCAGTGCTGAGCTCTGGGCTGTGGGGCTCAGGAACTGCCCAGGTTCTCCCCAGTATCCCCTCCTCCAGCCTCTTCTTGCTGCCTCTCTGGTGTGCTGGTCTCTAAAATGTTTTCAGAGCCATACGGCCTCCTCGGTCTGGGCCTTTCTGTGACACGAGTGTGGAAACTAAGGGACATCTCTGCCGGGTGCAGAGGGAGGACACAGGCAACACCGGTCACGGTCCCACTGCCACTCTTACCATGGCCCCCGAGGAGGCAGAGAGCGGGCCCCCGGCGCACCCCGCCGCTGCGTCAGGCGTGCGGCCCAGGTCCCACTCTTGCTGCTGGGGGGAGCCCTGCTTCCCCTCCACCTTCGCCTGAGAGGTGAGTCGCAGTGTGTGTCTTCCTCGCCGGCTATAATAAGACTCAGCAGCTCAGGGGTTCGTGCTGCTGCAGCAGCTGCTCCAGCAGGAGACAGGGACACAGAGACAGGGGCACGGAGACAGGGACATGGAGGAGAGGGTGAGATTGCGAACCAGAAGGAGTAGGGAGCAGGCTTCCCTTCCAGAGAGGATAGAAGAGGGTACTTGCCCTTTCTAGGGTCTCAAGGGCCTGCCCTGCCCCCACCCAGTGAGGCATAAAGCTGACACAGGCCTTCCTCTGGTCCCCACTTCCTGCCGGGTATGGCAAGGGCCCTGAGACAGAGCCTGGGCCTCCATGCCCCCAGCCCCATCAGGTGGGCACAGGACTGTGGTGGTTGCCACAACAGCACACGCAGAGTGAGGTGGGAAATGGGGTGGAAGGAGACTGCTAACAGCCCCACCTCCTGCTGCTCCCAAAGGCACAGCCCTGTCACCTATTGCCCTGGGTGCTCCTAGAGTTCGATCTTTCTTAGTTGCCAAGTTCATCCCTGGGTGATAGCTGGTTGCAATCCTCCCCCCCCCCCCACGCCCCCCACCCCCATAGGCCTAGTTAATTCTGGGAGCCCAAGAAGCCAGTGGCAGAGCTAAGCAGACAGCTGAGGAGGTGGAGAGAGCTGCTGAGAAGCTAGCACGTTCAGCTCTGAAATCTTGGGTGAAGCAGAGTTTCCCTCAGGCATCTAGGGTCCTGCTGCAGCTCTTGGTGTCTCGTTGAGCCTCTCCCCCACCCCCTGGGTTACAGCTGCCTCCTGGAGAGTGGCAGAACCCCCTTAGAACACAGCGACCCCCACGGAGCCTTCAGCTGTGCTCCCAGCAAGGGCAGCCCTCTCAGGGGGGGAGGGGCCCCTCCTGCTCTTGCCTTTGTCTTTCCTCCCCCCTCTGCCACATCAGGAAGACTCGGGGTGTGAAGGCCTCACAGGGGCTGGCAGATTGCGTCTCAACAACTGGACAGTCCTAAGCTCCTGGGCTGAGGCGTGAGGTAGATGCTCAGGGCAGGGCCGGTGTTGTCCCCGGCAGGATCCTCGTTTGCATGCCCAGGTCAGGCAGGGCTCTGTTCAAACCCTTGCCAGGTCATTCCTTCGCTGCATAACCTTAAACCAACAGCAAAACTCTCTGGACCTCAGTTATCTTAGCTCTAAAAGTGATGACAGTAGTACTCAATGGGTGGAATTTCCGTGAGGATCAATCTAATTAAGGGAGGAGAGTTAACAATTACTCTATTTAACACAAAAATTACCTTAGAAGGTAATTCAGGTGAATATTGAGCCCCTGACTGATGTGAAGAAACCCCAGCAGCCTGCAGCAGGCCTATGAGACATCTCCTTCCTGAACCACCAACCTCACACGTGGCCCTGCTGCTCTACTCTGAGCACGTGCTGCAGCCTGAGCCTGCGGCAGGCTGTGGCATCACGTGGTGCGCACTGCAGGGCGTGCTCACCCACACGGTGTTCGCACCCCTCCACCCCAGACAGCAGGGCCACCCTCTCTCTGCCCCTCAGGCCCTGACCCTCAGAACAATCTCTTACTCCAACAAGATCCCTCATAGCAAAAGCTCACAGCACCCACACATATTAGGCAGGCCAACGGCCCCTCAAGGCAAGAAGACAATGACCAACTTGCCCAAGGTCACACATTAGGTCAGGAATGGAGTTGCAACTTCTGAGCCTGGCTGCTCATCCACTGCTGGTGCCTGTCACCTGGCATGGCCCCTGTGGGGAGACACTTAAGTGTGCTCAGAGGGGGGCGCCCAGGCTCCCAGACACATGCTTGGAGCTCCCAGCACGTGGTACAAACACACACCCACAGAAAGCCGTGCAGTTAGGCATGTGCACGCGCACACACACACACACACACACACACACACACACACGTGCGCGCCCTGCCGGCAGCCCGTCTGCACTCCTCCTCACATGCAGCATGCGGGCAGAGGAGTGAGATGCCTGGCGGCTCCTGAGATCCCCCAGCAGGCAGGTGTACAGGGACACCTCCGGCCTAGAAGTAAGGTAAAGCAAGCCCTACGCCACAATGTGTTTTCTGCTCAGACCAACACAGGGATGGGGACCCAATCCAACCTTCTGCCCCCACTCTCTCCAGCTTCCTTCAGGGCAGCAGGTGGTGGAGAACCCCCTTGCCCAAGCCCAGGCCCGATTTCCACCAGAGCCCCTCTCCTCCCTCTTTCTTTTGTTGTTGTTTGTTAGGGTTTTTTATGTTAATCTTCACCCAAGGATGTTTTTCCCATTGACTTTTAGAGAGACTGGAAGGAATGGGGAGAAACAGAGAGAAACATCCATCTGAGAGAGACACATTGATTGGTTGCCTCCCCGGAGGGGCTGGAGATTAAGCCTGCAACCGAGGTACATGCCCTTGACTGGAATTGAACACATAACCCTTCAGTCCATGGCTGACTCTCTAACCACTGAGTCAAACCAGCTAGGGCTCCTCTTTCAAGTAGACGCCCTTTCCTATAGACTCCTCATCTACCCATCCTTGGTCTGTGTCCTCCCAGAAAGGAGCCCAGCAAGCAGCACTCAGTGGAGGCGGTGGCCTTGAGTGCAGGTCCTGCTGCCCCATCCCCAGAATGCTGTCCCCATACGAAGCAAGGCAGGCAGGTCTCCACAATGCGGACCCACAGGCGGTGTGTTGCAAGGCGGCAGGACACTGCTGACCCTTGTACTCTAGAGAATTGTGACGGGAATGTTCCCTGGGGACCTGACTCTGCCTCCTTGGGCACCAAAGAAGTGACCCTTCAGGAAATATGGGCTTGAGCCCAGCACTTTCCAGCTCCTTGGCCCTCTGCCCATCGGCACACCTCCAACCAAAGGACTCCTTCCTGCCTCCAAAAGTCCCCCCTGCCTCACTAGGAAGGGAGTGGCCTACATTAGGAAGCTGGGGGAGCAGCGGCTGCAGCAAGCATGGCCAGCTGCTGGGTAAATTAATGCCATCCAGGAGGGCAGTCCCCACCCAGGGTGGAGAATGAGGGTGGAAAGAGTCAGGGGGTCCTGCCAGAAAGATCTCCTGCCTCCAAGTCCCACCGCCTTGGAGCTCTGAGTTCTGGACTTGCTCCCAGTCTTCATAGGACTTTCTGTCCCAGTCCCAAGACAAAGAGACCAGGGTCCTCCTTGACTGGGCTTTTCTGGGAGAACTTGGACTGGATGACAGGGTTCATGAGCTACAAGCAGTCAAATGGGGAAGTCCCTGAGAACACAGGGCTGTGTGCTCCAACCCTTTGCCGCTCACAGTGTGGTCCATGGACCAGCAGCATGGGCTGACCTAGGAACTTCTTAGAAATGCAGAATCTCAGGCCCCACCCCAGGCCTGAATCAGCATTTTAATGTCTTGGCTGGTGTGGCTCGGTGGCTAGAGTGTTGGCCCATGCACCAAAGAGTAGAGGGTGCAATTCTCAGTCAAGGGCACTTACCTGGGTTGCAAGTTTGATCCCCTGCCCCAGCTGGGGTGTGTGGGGGAAGCAACCAATCAATGTGTTTCATCTCTCTCTCTCTCTCTCTCTCTCTCTCTCTCTCTCTCTCTCTCTCTCTCTCTCCATCCCTCCTACCCTCCCTCCCTTCCACTCTCTCTAAAGATCAATAGAAAAAATATCCTCGGGTGAGGATTTTTAAAAAATCAGAATCAGCATTTTCACAAGATCCAGACAACTTGTATGCATTTCTAAGTTTGAGAAGACTGGGCTCGATCACATCTCTCCCAGCCAATCCTGCACCTCCCAGGAGGTCATGCTGGTCAGTCTCTGGAAGCCAGTCACCAGGCAGGAAGTGGCAGGGACCTGGGCAGAGAGGTGAGGGTATTCACTTTAGCACCTCCTTCCAGAAGCCTCTGGATGGGGAGAAGCTATCACCATAGCTGCAAACGCTTATGTTCTTAGTCCTCATAACAACTCCCGGAGGTTACTGGTACTATTAACACCATGTTATAGAGGGGGAAACTGAGGCACGGGAAGGTAGGTAACTTCCCTCAGGTTAGGTAATGGAAGAATACAGCTTTGGGCCCGAGTGGTCGGTGGCAAAGCTCCTAACTCAGCTGCCTTTACAGGTCTAGGTCTGTTCTGCCCTGGTCTGCCCACACACCGAGGTTCCCGATGTAGGAAGGAAAGGGCAGGGCAGGGCAGATGCAACCTTCCACTTGTGCAGAATCTCACAGTAACGGCGTCTCCTCATTTGCTCTCTCACTGGAGCTGAGGAGACATGGGTCCTTACCCCTCCTACTGATGGAGACGCGAGCTCTGTGCCCTGCTGCACTGAGATGCCACCAGGCCTCCCCCAGCTGCCTTCTGTCTGGAAATATCGCAGATGCAGCAGGGATAGCCCCAGGGGCCAAGATCTGGTCAAGGGAGTGAAGGGGGCTTTCTAGAAACCCTTCCGGTGGAGGGTTGAGTGCTGAGGTGAGGAGGGTGAGCTGGGAGCTCAGGAAGCCAGGGCTGGGAAGGTAGCGATGGAACAGGAGGCAGCAGTGAGAGCAGAAGGTTCCTTGTGCTCCTGCCGAGCTGAGTGAGTGTGGCGTCCCCTGGAGACGGGGGTGGGATCTGCCTCCCCAGGGGTCACCTCACCTCAGCCCCATGGTGAGGAGCAGCCTGCCTGCTCTCATTCCCTGCATATGCTGGGGTTAGGACTGGGAGCCTGGCCTCTCCGTGCCTGGGCCCCAGGCATCTCTCCCCCTGGTGGAGGTTAATCCTCCAAGTGGAGTGGGCTCAGACTCTAGCTGGCAACCACCAAGAAACCCACCATAGGCCTGGCATCCGTGCCCTCCTCTGATGCTTCTGCCTGTCCATCCCCCCAAGTCAAGTTACCAAACCACACAGCCGGCAAATGCCCATTGTGCCTGGACCTGGGGTTCCTGGCCCCTGAGACGGCATGCTGGCCCTGCTGTGTGCACGCTGCCTGGTCTGTCCCTTTGGTCAAGGCTCCTAGACTCAGGTTAAGGGTCCCCCTCAGCACCAGACTCACGGAACCTAAAAGCAAAAGGGGCCTTTGCCGCCTCCTCTGCACCTCCTTTGTTCTGCAGAGAGGTGAAGGCCACCGGCTAGTGAGAGGCAGGGCCGGGGTTGGAGCCACTTCACAGGGTCCTCCCCACCCCAGGAGGGCAGAGAGCCCTGGGTGGTGGGATGCCCCAGGCTGAGCCCTGTGTGGCAGGGGCCGTACAGAGCTGGGCTCTCCTCCTGCTGCCTCCAGCCTGGCGGTCAGGCCCTTTCAGGAAACATTCTCAATCTTTCCCTGCCGGTCATCCCCAAACACATGCTGCCAGCAGCACGGAAGCAGGCTTTCCATCTCTATATTTGTACTTGGAACAGACAAACCCTCCTGGTTCATTTTCAAATGCACTCCCCCTTCTCACCCCTGGCTTCCTGCACCTGGTTTCCTTGTGCAACGTTCCCAATCCCAGACAGACCCTCGGGGAAGCAGAACAGAAAAACCCCTCGTCACTCCTCATGAATGAGCTACGTGCTCACTGAGGCCCTGGATTTGGGCTCAGGGCCGGGCTGGCAGGGCCAGAGGAGGCCTGATCTGGGAGTTAGGAGGGAGGCCCTGAGAGGGGAGAGACTGCCTCTGCTTACACTCCTTCTCCTCTCCCCACCCCAGAGGTCCCCAGATACCCCAACGTTACATAAATCCCTGCCCCCTCAGCATGCTGCCCACCCAGCCCAAAGCAGCCTCCCACCCAGGCTTTGGTACCTAGGAAATGGGACAGAGTTTGCCTATCTGAGCCCCAGACACAGCTTCCAGCCAAATCCCAAAGAAACCAGATCGGTTTCTTTAAAAACCTTCCTCTTTCTCCTGCCACCCCCGGCTGGCTTTCCTGGTCTCCCTCTTTGGCAGCGCCAGGGACTGTGCCGCTGGGGAGGTGGGGTGGGAAGTGCAGGAAGCTGCTGTGGGTTTCCCTTCAGGCTGGACTTCCCCCGCCCATCTCCACGTGCTCAGCTGCCCTCCCCTCCCCCAGCTGGTGTAGTTACCTAAGCTGCAGAGTGTCAATCTGAGTCACAGCGAGGTGATGCCCAACATGCCATGACAGCCAGGAGCCAGCCTCCCCACCATCACCCCTGAAACACAGACTGCACAGCTCAGGGGAAGACAAAGCAGCCGACCTGGAACTGAGTGGGAGGTCGGGACTCCTAGTCAGGCCCCCTATCTCTGCATCATCAAATAGGGCCTCGGGGCTGCGGAGAGCGGCTGTCCTGATCCCACTCAGGGACCCATGCCCCACTGGATCAGGAAGCCAGGTCGGCATGCCTGGCTGCAGACCACCGACCCCCCTAAGCTAGGTCCACAGCCCCCACTAAGCCTCAGGACTGCTAGGAGCCAGGCCTGGGGTTTGCCAAGGAAGAGCTGCAAGGCTCTTCTCCCCCAGCCACTCCCAGCCACGCCCCCACCAGGTGGCTTCCCCACAGCCCTATGGACCCATGTCCAGTGAGGGAAGGGCTCCTCCACAGCTTTGTCCAAGGACAGCTGCCCGAAGGCCCCAGCCCCATGCTGAGGGCGTCCTGAAAAGAGGCTGGGACCAGGAGGTCAATTCCTGTGCCCCAGACAGCTCAGCGCTCCAGCCTGCCACCCCCATGCTGAGCCACGGCGCTCTGTCCCAGCCCTGTCGCCAGCACCTCCTTCCCACAGAACCCAACTTCCTCAGGCCGTCTGCTGAGCCAGGCATGCAGACGGCACAGGGCTCTTGGCTGTCTGTCCCCTTGCCGCAGGGACTGGTTTCTATGCCACACAGGCCTGTCATCTGGCACTGGCACTGCCCTCCTCACCCCTGCCTTTCCCTAGCTTCCCCCTCCCCAGCAGAAACCTAGCTCATGTCCTCAACACTGTGAGGTCAGTTCCCTGTGTCCTGTCTCTGTGGCCTGCCCAGATGCCCAAGCCTGAGCACTGCCCCAGCCCCAGCAACTGCCCCCAGGCAGGAGGCGGCAGCAGCTCTCCATGTGTGCAGGGCAGAGACCCAGCAAAGACAGGACCCAAGTCCCCATGCCCCAGCCACCCTGTACCCACGAATCCTTTATTTCTTCCCACCAGCGCACAGCACTCACCTTTCTCCACCCTGACCTCAAGCTCCTTAAACCAAGTAGCTGTGAGCCGTTCAATGAGCCCCTCCTGGGATTCCTGGAGAAATCCAGACAGCACAGCCAAGTGGAGCGCAGTGGGCACCGAGTCTCCAATCCACCGCGAGCGGGGACCTGGCACGCAGCAAACAGCCTGGGGAGGAGGAATGCCTGCCGCCGCTGCTGCCAAGGGGACGGGGCTGCTGGGTCAATAACAAACTGAGAGGGGAAGAGGGAGGGACAGAGGTAGACAGATCGAGAGGGGAAGCCAGGGGAGAGGAGGAGAGAGCACGCGCGAGCACAGAGACGGAGCAATGGAGTGACAGCTGGGGGTACATCTGTGATGACAGCGACAGTAGCACACACAGGCTAAGGCGCGCGCACACGGGCGCACACACACCACAGGCGCTCGCGGCGGCGGGGAGGGCAGCGCTCACCCTTGAAACGCTCACATTTCAGTGGAAAAAAAGGCCTGTGGATTAATCGCTCCCAACTCCAGGGAGGAGAAAGCTGTTTTCCCGTGTACCTCCATCTTCCTTCCCCGCGCTGTCCCCACTCTCCCCACCCCTGGCCGCGCCCCTTCTCAGCCTCTTCCCCTCTCTCCCTTCCCCTTTGGGGAAAGGGTGTGGTCAGGACCCAGCGGCAGAGAGGTCCCTGGGAAGCTAGGTCTGTCTCAGGTCAGAGACAGGTGGGGTGGCATCTCCCTTCCTGCCTGTGGAGAAGGAAAAACCCTTTTCTATGTCCAGGGGGCATTTATTTCAGGCAGGGTAATTGGAGGGCTCAGCGGGGGGCAACTGCCTGCTGTCCTCAGGAGGAGCCAGGAGCCTCCCAGCCAGGGTCACAGCCTCAGCAACCACAGAGCCAGGCTGTTCAGTGGAGCAAAATGTCAGACCTGCTGGCGCGGGTGGCAGGTGTCTGTGTGCCCTGGGGGAGGGAAGTGTGGTGTTCAGAGCTCAGCGGCCTCTTTACTAACCAGTCAGGACGATGACGTTGGAGAGGCTGATATTCCAAGAGATGGCCAGTGTCCCGTCCAAAGGCAAAGGAAACTGAGCCAGGGAGGAGCCTGGCCCGGGAACTGACCCCTAACTGACCCCTCCCTGCAGTTCTTAACACTGGCCTGACAAGCAGATGGCAGACAGTGTGGCATGTTGGCAATGCCAGGGGTATGCTAGTGTGCCTCTTCCATTCTGCGTGCTTTCCTGGGGGACTCGCCATCAGAACTGAGGGTGGGGTTGAGAAACGCCCCTTAACTCAGGACACTCCTGATAGGGCGCTTCTGCACCCTCCTTTCAGTCTGCTCTTCTGGGCAACACGGCAGTGGGGGGTCGGGCTGCGGTTGCAGGAGGAGAAAGCATCTTTTACCTCCTGAAAAGTCCCCTCTCACCTACTCTGATGTCAGATGCCTTCAAGCTAAACGCCCGCATCTACCCCTAAACAGCTTCCCAATTCACAGCCCCAGAAAGTGTTTCCTTCCCTGAGGCTGGAATGAGCTCCTGGAAAATACAACCTGAGCATGACCTCCTCTGTGAAGTGTCCCTGCTTAGTCCACAGCCTTGACCTTCTCCTCTGATCAATGGCCTTTCTTTGGGCCACCTTGTGGTTATCACAGAGAACGTATGGCAGCTTTCTGCGATTGGTTTGCCCACTTCCCCATGCTGTGAGCAGTTCTAGAAGAGAGCCTCTGCCTCACCCAGCCCAGAGCTGATGGGGGATGGGAGGGAACAGCCCACGCCCGTGTCCCAGAGGACGGGCACAGAGTCCAACTCCGCTGCTCAGTAACTAGCTCAGGGGTTTTAAACCTTTTTCATGGCACACATTAACTACTAAAACAAACTAATTACTAAAATTCTGAGGCACACCAAAAAATATGGCTTTCGTTGATCTGACCAAAAAATAGGTATAATTTTGATTCATTCATACTGGACAGCTACTGTTGTGTTGGCTGCCGTCATTTTTCATTTGACAATCTAAGGGAAAATAGGTCAGTGCCCCTGACTAAACAGCCAGGTATTGCATGTTTTACATATTTTTGTGGCACACCAGTGTGCCTCTTGTGCCTCTTGTGGCACACTGGTTAAAAATGGCTGAACTGGCTAATAACTGGTTAATTAATTGACAGCCCTGGGCCTCAGTTTCCTGCCTATAGAATGGGAGCAGAGTGATTGAGATGTCTGGTTTCCCTTCTGGCAATGGTGCTCTATCATCCAAGATTTCACGGAGCAGCTGCAGACTTCCCAGCCTGTATCAGGAGAGGTGGCCCCTCCTCACCCCAATGTCTGCAGGCTCGGTTATCTCTAGGCAGAGGAGAAGGGAGGACAAAATAGATATGAGAGCTAGTGGGTAAAAGCTGAGTTTTTGACTCCTTGGTTGTCAGGCCCCTGACAGGGATCATTTAGGGGTTGGGGGGGGTGGTGCATAAGTGTGTGTGTGTGCACAGCTGTTCTGTTTTGCTTTCTGTGACGACAAAGCAGACCGAGGTGACAGCCAGGATAAAGAGCAAAGAGGTTGATCTTGATAAGCCTTCTGCCGTCTGTGGCCTTATTGAGGCTCTTTGTTAGGTTGTCTGCCAGCCAAGGGGATCTTAACGAAATGCTGCTTTGGAACAGAGCAGCATATTGTGGAGAAACAGATGAGAGAAAGGAGGGAGAAGGGCAGGCTGGGCTAAGGCGAGGAGAAAAGGGCCTGATTTCTCCTCTATCAGGGGATCAAGGTCAGAGTCTAAAACAAGGGCCCACATACAGAGGCATGAGGTGGGGTTGGTCTCTCTCTCTCTTTTTTTTAAATCTTTATTGTTGAGAGTATTACAGATGTCCTCCTTCTTTCTCCCATTGTCCCCCTCCACCAGTTCCTGCCCCACCCCAGGTCTTTACCACCCTATTGTCTGTGTCCATAGGTAATGCATATATGCACATAAGATCCTTGGTTAATCTCTTCCCACACCCCCCTCACCCCTTCTTTCTGAGATTCATCCATCTGTTCCACGTTTCCATGCCTCTGATTCTATTTTTTTTAATTAAATCTTTATTGTTCAGATTATTACATTTGTTCCTCTTTTTTCCCCCCATAACTCCCCTCCTCCCAGTTCCCGCCCCACCCTCCACCCTCACTCCCCACCCACTATCCTCATCCATGGGTGCACGATTTTTGTCCAGTCTCTTCCCACATCTCCCACACCCCTTTCCCCCCCAAGAATAGTCCATTCCCTTTCTATGTCCCTGATTCTATTATAATCACTAGTTCATTCTGTTCATCAGATTATTTATTCACTTGATTCTTAGATTCACTTGTTGATAGATGCATATTTGTTGTTCATAATTTGTATCTTTACCTTTCTCTTCTTCTTCCTCTTCTTAAAGGATACCTTTCAGCATTTCATATAATACTGGTTTGGTGGTGATGAACTCCTTTAGCTTTTCCTTATCTGTGAAGCTCTTTATCTGACCTTCGATTCTGAATGATAGCTTTGCTGGATAAAGTAATCTTGGTTGTAGGTTCTTGGTATTCATCACTTTGAGTATTTCTTGCCACTCTCTTCTGGCCTGCAAAGTTTCTGTTGAGAAATCAGCTGACAGTCGTATGGGTATTCCCTTGTAGGTAACTGAGTTTCTTTCTCTTGCTGCCTTTAAGACTCTCCCTTTGTCTTTTGCTCTTGGCATTTTAATTATGATGTGTCTTGGTGTGGTCCTCTTTGGATTCCTTTTGTTTGGGGTTCTCTGGGCTTCTTGGACCTGTAAGTCTATTTCTTTCACCAGGTGGGGGAAGTTTTCTGTCATTATTTCTTCAAATAGGTTTTCAATATCTTGCTCTCTCTCATCTTCTGGCACCCCTATAATTCTGATGTTGGTACACTTGAAGCTGTCCCAGAGGCTCCTTACACTATCTTCGTATTTTCGGATTCTTTTTTCATTTTGCTTTTCTGGTTGGGTGTTTTTTGCTTCTTCGCATTTCAAATCTTTGGCTCGATTCTTGCGCTCCTCTGGTCTGCTGTTGGGAGTCTGTATAATATTCGTTATTTCAGTCTGTGTCTGCTTAATTTCTAGTTGGTTCTTTATCACAACATCGAGGGTCTCATTAGATTTCTTGAGAATCTCACTACATTTATCGGCAGTTTCTAGAAAATTATTGAAAGACCTTAAAAGTGTGGTTTTTGAGCTCTATAGCTTCCATTTCTGACATTTGCGTCCTGTTTCTTTGTCTCCACATTTTTTTATGTTTTCTTGGTGCACCCCTAGTGGTCTTTGTGCGCAGTCTTATTGTAGGTAAGCCTTGATTGTTGTAGTTAATACTAGGGGGGATTTGACCTCCAGGCCAAGTGGCTGTGAGAATCAGCTGTGTCTGCAGTGAGAGAACTTCTGTCCTCTAGGGAGGTGCTAATCTAGCCTTTGCCTGAGGCTATCCGGCAAATGCCTCTTTGCAGGGCTTGGGCGGTGCGGGTCCCAGGGGATCAACAGGGCGGGCGGAGCGAGCAGTTATGGCTGCTCTCAGTCCCGTCCCCAGGTGCTCTGGCTCTCAGAGTCCCAGCAAATGCTGCAAACCTCGGAGAGAAAGCTGCCTTCGAGTTCCGACTGAAGCCAGACAGTCCCGCTTCTCCCGTTTGAGTCTGGGTCCCTAGAGATTCGCCCGGATCTGGAGCTCAGAGTCTGGGACTCCCTCCTGATTGAAACAGACAAGCGCGCCCTCAGCCGCCAGCCTGCTCTGCATGCACTCCGCACCTTAGTATTTGACTTCAGCACTGCGTCTCCTCTGAGTCTCGGTATGCTATTCTCTTTCCTCCTAGTTGTAGAACTTCCACTCAGCCAGCCTTCCTGTGGTTCTGGATGATGTCCGTTCCGTCTTTTAGTTGTATTTTTGAAGTGGTTGTTCAAGGCAGCAAACTCCAGCGTTAACCTATGCCGCCATCTTGGTTTCTCCCAGATTCTATTTTATTCATCCATTTGTTATGTTCAATAGATTTCTTATTCATTTATTTTTAGATTCAATTGTTGATAGATATGTATTTATTGCCATTTTATTGTTCATATTTTTTATCTTTTTTTCTTCTTCTTCCTCTTCTTAAAGAATACCCTTCAACATTTCATGTAATACTGGTTTGATGGTGATGAACTCCTTTAGCTCTTCTTTTCTGTAAAGCTGACTCTCAATTTTAAATGATAACTTTGCTGGGTAGAGTAATCTTGGTTGTAGGTCCTTGCTATTCATCACTGAATGTTTCTTGCCACTCCCTTCTGGCCTGCATCATTTCTGTTGAGAAATCAGCTGACAGTCGTATGGGTACTCCCTTGTAGGTAACTAACGGCTTTTCTCTTGCTGCTTTTAAGATTCTCTCTTTGTCTTTAGCTCTTGGCATTTTAATTATGATGTGTCTTGGTGTGGTCCTCTTTGGGTTCCTCTTGTTTGGGACTCTCTGTGCTTCCTGGACTTATAAGTCTATTTCTTCATTATTCCTTTAAATAAGTTTTTAATATCTTTCTCTCTCTTCTTCTTCTACTTCTGGCACCCCCCACCCCCCCCACCCCCATAATTCAAATGTTGGTGCACTTGAAATTGTTCTAGAGGCTCCTTTAGTATAACTATCTTCATATTCTTGAATTCTTATTTCTTTTTGCTCTTCTGATTGGGTGTTTTTTGCTTTCTCATATTCCAAATCATTGATTTGATTCTCAGAATCCTCTGCTGTTGAATCCCTGTAAATTATTTTTTTAGTTAGTGTATGCTTAATTTCTGAATCGTCCTTTTTCATGTCTTTGACATTCTTACTAAGATCCTTAAAAGTCTCACTAAGTCCCTTGAAGCTCTCTTGAATCCCTTGAAACTCTGATTAAGTCCCTTGAATCTCTCAGTAAGATCCTTGATTAACTTTATAACAATGTATTTGAACTCTGTATTCAATAGTTTGCTTGCTTCTATTTCTTTCATTGGTGACATGTTTCTTTTTCTCCTAATTTTGGCTGCTTCCCTGTGTTTGTTTCTATGTATTAGGTAGAGTTGTTATGTCTCCTGGAATTGCTAAAGTGGCCTTGTGTAGTAGGTGTCCTGTAGGGCCCAGTGGCTCAGCCTCCCCATTAACCTGAGCTGGACACTCTAGGTGAGCCCCTGTGTGGTCTGTGTGCATAGTCTTATTGTAGTTGAGTCTTTTTTAAAAAAAAATTTGTTTTATTGCTTAAAGTATTACAAAGAGTATTACATATGTCTCCTTCTGTAGTTCAGTCTTGATTGCTATTGGCATCACTGGGAGAAATTGAGCTCCAGGCCAATTGGCTGTGAAGACCAGCTGCAACTACAGTGGAAGAGCAGCTGTACAGGACATCCCTATGGAGCAGGACTTGCTTCAGTGGGGCTTTGGTGCTCACTGAGTCTGTCCTTGAGTGTGTTGCTTGTGGATGTGTAGATTTGTAATCTGGTATGGTCTTAAGCTGTCCATCAGGTGCACTGGCTCTGAGGCATCTTGGGAGTGCAAAGTCAGCCACTGCCTGGGGCCACCTGGTACGAGCTACAGAGAGATCTAAAGGTGGCTGCTACTTGTATTGGGCTAAGAAGTGCCCAGGTGAGGCCCAGCTTTTCAGCAAGGCAGGCTGGTGGTAGTGCCAGGTCATGAGCCTTTTATTGATAAGTTTGGGGCATGCTGATACCAGATGCTGCTTGTTTGAGAGATTTTAGGAAAGTCTGAAGCATGAATCAGGACAGGCCATTCATATAGCAAAGCCATTGCAAACAGCTTGTGTGGGGCTGCAAATTGGATGGGGCAGGTTCTCAGGGAATCACCAGGGCGAAATGAACAATGTGGGCCATGCTGGTGAAAACTAGATATGGCTTCCAGTTAGCTCTATGATGGAGGAGGTCCCAGCACAGGGAGAATAACCCCTGTGAGCACCCCTGTCTGGGAGAAAGCCATCCCTGAGTTCCTGCCACATGCCAGACAGTCCAGTTCTTCCATATATCCCTGGATTCCTTCAAAGCCTCCAGGCATTGGAGCTCAGAGGAAATGGGCCTTTTAAGAGGAACATCTGGGTCTCCAGCAGCCTCCATGTCACTCAGCCACAATGCCTGCTGGTTTTTACAGCCCGAAGTTATGAGGACTTCTCTTCCCAGCTCAGGAACCCTGGGCTGGGGGTCTGGTGTGGGGCTGGGACTCCCTGCTTCTCATGGTAGGCCTTGGAGATATCCCTCCCGATTAAAGAAACACCACACATGGGTGTCGGAACAGCCGTTCTACAAATTCCATAGGTCTCAATGTGCTTTCTTCTTTACTTCTCTAGTTGTAGGACTTCCATTCAGCCAGATTTCAGGTGGTTCTGAATGATAGTTGTTCTGTATTTTAACTGTAATTTTGATGTGGTTATGGAAGGCAGCGTGTACCAGCATTTAACTACGCCACCATCTTGGTTCTCTTGGCGGTGATCTCTTAATAATCCATGAGGGTTGGGGGGAAGCCGCCCTAAAAGGCTAAGTGCCACTCATTCCCTGTGCCCCTTTGCTTTGATTTCTCTCTTCACCATGAGTTAGTTCTGAGCCTGCCTGCGAACAGTGTCATGAGGTATTACCTCCTGCACACAGTAGGCTTATTAGGAAGTGCTTGGAGGAGGGCAGCCAGCCTAGTGCTCCCCCAGGTGAAGGTCCACTGAGGCTTTGACAATAGCCAACCACCCAAGGTAGCAATCAAATGGACCATAACAAGAACCCAAGCTGCCCTGGTGAGTCTCCCAAGGGAGAAGGCTGGGCTTTCTTAGTGTCTGGGGTGGAAAAGCAGGATTCCTTCTGGAGTTGAACAGAAGATTTGAAATGATTAAAGCCAAGGGCACAGCTGTTGGGCATGGCAGGACATAGTCGATTTGTTGTTAAGGATGTGCCCATGCTCATCCTTCACAACAGCTCAGTCTCTAGGACCTCAAGCCCAGCATCTGTGAGAGGGCAGGGCTCGGCATGGCAAAAGGTTGTTCAGCAAGATCTTGAACCCCAGAGGCAAGGGACAAGAGATCTTATAGAATTTGCTTCCCATTCAAGTGGCTGACACATAAAATTCACAAGTATTTCTTTATTTCACCCCATTGTGTGCTAGGTACTATTTATTCTAGGTGCCAGGGATCAGATCTCAACCCCCTTGCCTGCTACTAAACATTCTAATGGTGTGAGACTGACAATAAATGAGAATATAAATAAACCATGTTGCTTAGACAATAAAGAGTAGCCCTGGCTGGGTGGCTCAGTTGATTGGAGAGTCGTGCCATACACCAAAAGATTGCATGTTCCACTCCTGGTCGAGGCACATACCTAGGTTCGGATTTGATTCCCCAGTTGGGGCATGTAAGGGAGGCAACTGATCGATGTTTCTCTTTCACATCAATGTTTTCTTTCTCTCTTCCTCTCTCTCCTCCTCCTCTCTCAAATCAGTAAACATATCCTTGGGTGACAATTTAAAAAAAAGAAATAAAGTAAAAGAAAAAGAGTGATGAGGTAGAGAATGAATGGCGAAGGGAAGGAATGCTCTATCCTGGGAGGTCAGGGAAGGCCTCTCTAAGACATGATGTTTGGGCTGAGATCTGATGAAAGAAGGAACCAGCCATGTAAAGGGGAAGAGCATTCCAAGGAGACAGAACAGCTGATACAATGCCCCGAGTGGGACAAGCTTAGCATGTTTCAGGGAGAAGTGATTTCCATTGAAATCAGAGACATCAGCAGGGCCAGCTCCTTAAGAGTCTTGTAGGCAATATCAGAGGAGTTTAGATATTGTTTAAAGAGCAGTGGGAAGGCATTGGGAGGTTTTAAGCAAGGGAGTGACATGATTTTATCTTCAGAAAGAGCACTCTCGTGACTTTGTGAAGAACAGATCATGAAGGAAGGGAAAGCACTTAGGGATTAATTACATTAATCCAAGTGAGAGAGATGATGGTTTGGCCCAGACTGGTAGCAGGGGAGGAGGAGAGAAATGGACAGACAGACTAAGGAAGTTCTGGAATAAGATCTACAGAACTCAGATGGGATGGGGAAATATGGTAACAATCAGGTGGAGAATGTGCCCTCCAAATGGGGAAATCTCAAGGAGGGTCAAGTTTTAGGAGGAAACCCCAGGCATGCAAAGTTTGCAGTGACTCCAGGGGAGATGTCAGGAGGCTGTTGGAATGTCCTAGATTCTGCAAAGGATACCCAGATGTGCAGGACCCAGAGCCTACTTTGGAGGAGCTTATTGTCCAGCTGTGAGATGAAACCCAGTGGGGGAGACTCTGCCCTGTGCCCCACTCCTGCCTTTTCTACCCAAGAGCCTCAAAGACCTGTTTCATTAGGGAAAAATTAACCCCACCCTCTGAGACTCCCTCTGTTAGAATCATGGAATTTCTTCCAGCTCAGAAATGTCATGATTCTATGAGACCTGGCACTGACCAATGGGTAGAGAGGCAGTCTCGTTCTAGGAATAGTCTGAGAGTTCTTTGACCACAAGGGCCAAGGGCCAGGGTAAATAAGCTTTCCTGAATCCCCAAGATCCTGTTATTCTAAGTATTAGGCACTCCCCTCTGAGAATTTTTAGGGGAGGTTCCTCTTTTTTCACTCAGCCTTTTTCTTCAGGTGAAAGAAAATCTATCTAAATGAGTATCAAGAGTAGTCTTAAAAGGAAGAATAAGGGGGGGAGTGATTGAGGTCCACCTGCAGCCTCAAAGGAGAGAGAGATGTGAGAGGGAAGAGGGGCATGGCAACCAGAGCTGCTGATCACACCTGCTGTGTCTGTCCCTCTCATGAACCAGGAAGTGGGTCTTCCGTCCCCTTCATTTCTATGCCTTTCAACCACCTGGGCCTTGAAGCAACAAAGCAGCCCCCATAGAATTCAAATGTTCCCACATCCTAGGACCTGTTCCAGCAGGCTGGCCAGAGCTCCAGCCTCAGAATTGCCATGGGAGTTGCAGGGAGGGGAGGGGCTCACAGGGCTTGGTGCCTTCATCTGTAAACGCAGAGCCCTGGAATCACACTGTCCAATATGATGGCCACCAGCTATGTAGCTATTTCAATTTAAATTAATTAAAATTAAATAAAAAATGTAAGACTCAGGTCCTCAATCACGGTAGCCACATTTCAAGGGCTCAAAAGCCACATGTGACAAGTGGCTACTGTGTGGAACAATTCAAATCTAGCACAGCTTCATCATCTCCAAAAGTGCAGCCAGACAGTGATGGTTTACAACAGTGGTTCCCAGGATATGGTCCCTGGGCAGCAGCGACAGCCCTGGGAGCACTTTAGAAATGCAAATGCTCAGGCCCCACCCGAATGAGAGACTCTGGGGATGGGTTTTAACAAACCTTCCAGGTGATTCTGATGCTGAAGCCAGAAAATCAAGGCTCCAGTGCAACCCAGGGCTGGGATCTGGCCCCTGACCCTTCCCTGCTCTCTCCCTTTCCCCCATCACATTTCTCCAGGATTATTTCATATTGAAAAAACAAAAGGATACGATTCTGTATCTGTGCTATATTGGAAGTCCAGTCCACTTCAGAAGAGCCCCCTGAGTATCCGGGGGTCAGAATGGTTGTAATGGAAAATCGCTCCAATGAATGTCACTGGGGTGACTGCAGAATGTCTCATGAAAACAGCCTATGGCTAGGAACCCAGGTGTGTTCCCATTTTACAGATGAGGGAACCTAAGCCTCTCGCTCTTCCTGACCACCAGGACTGAGTCAGGCCTAGGAATATCCAGGTTAAGAGCCTCAGAGACAGACGTGTCCTGGTTCTGTACCTAGGGGCCAGGTGATTGGGTGAGCGTGTACTCTCTGTAAGCCTGTTTCCTCCACTGTGAAGCCTGAATAATAATAGAACTGGTCTGCCGTGCGGATGAAACAAGCTCACGGACATAAGCGTCCCAGGCACTCAACACGTTTTCGATATTATTATACCAGGCAGTAGGAAGTCGGCCTAGTTTTCAAATTCTTTTTCAATATAAGCTGCTTTTCTTCTATTCTGTGGCCCCGAATTTCTCTTAGGATGTGAGCACCAGCTTGTGTTCCCTACACCTATTTGGGAACCAAAGAGGCATGGTGGCCCTTGTAAGTGGCATCATCAAAAGAGTAGTTTTTGCAGATTGGACGGTCTCTAGCTTTTTGGGTACAAGAGAGGTTGTTAGGTCAGGCTGGGAACTAGGAGGCCCTGTGAGCTACCCAACCCACAGTGGCCCAGAGTTCCACCACTTTGGGTCACATGACCTGAGCCAATGGCTCAGTCTCTCAGCCTCTACCTTTCCATCTGTGGGAAAGGGGGAATGGTCTGCCCAGTGCACCTGCCCTGAGTCCCCGAGATCCAAGGATGAATTCCATCCTCACCGTTCTCTAGAACCCAGGCCTCATCTTTCTCTTAGACCGTTTTCTGGCATCGTCCTCTGCGGAGAGACAGAAGCCACCAGTCTCTTCCTTTCTCCCTCCCCCACACCCAGGAACCTCAGTCCGCATGCTGCCATCTGACTCAGCTCTCTCCACCCCTTCTCTGCCCTGGTGCTCCCTCTCCCCTCAGTTTCTACGGATGCACCCCCTCTCTCTAACTGTAATCTATTTTTCCTCTCACTGCCTCTTCCCTCCTACCACCCCCTGCCCCCAAAACAGCAGTGGGCATCCAAATGAGGCTGGACTTCCTGCAGCGCACGTTCTGGGCAGCCACGCAGCAGGTGGGTGTGATGGAGGTCAGTTCAGGGTCAGAGGGCTCCCCAACATTTCCACGCTGATGAGGGACTGGCACTGTCAGACCCACTCCCCCGGCTGCCCCACTGCCTCTCAGCCCGCCTGCTAGGCCTCTGCCAGCCCTCCTGGATCTCTCCTCTGCCTTCCTCAGCTCCTGGAGCTCTGCCTGCGGCCTCAGTCTCTGGTCCCAGCCTTCCCCACCCAGTGCTCTCTCTCAGCTTAGGCCTGGGGCAAAGGGCAGGACACCACATCCCCTGAACTGTCGGTCACCAGTCTCTGCTGCTCAGATCCCCCACACAGCAAAGTAAGGAAACTGCCCTCCTCAGTGCCCCCTGCCAAGATCCAAGCCCAGTCTGTGGCCCACCCGCTCTGAGCTGGGCCTTTCCACTGCCCCTCCCACCCAACCCTTCCTCTGCTGCCTCTGCTCCCAGAGCCCTCAGACCTGGCTCCCCCTGGGCTGCACAGGGCTCCTCACTATCCTCCACAAGCTCCTCCAGCCCCGAATCTGCCCCTGGCACTGAGCCTCCTCTGCTCCATGGCCCCCCTTCACTTGTTGCTGTGTCTCCACTTTGAGCAAGTGTAGGGACCAGAGAATGAAGATGGAAGGAATGGGAGGGGGAAAGAGCACCAGCCCAGTAGCCTGGGATCAGCCACCACATCGAGCAGGATGACAAAGAGCAGTAGGTGGCCACCCATGAGGCCTCCAGCAATAGGGCCCCCCTTCTCCTCAGCCACAGCTGCAGGCCATGGCTCCCTCCGGAAGGTGACCTAGCCACAAGGATCCTGCTTCAGTGCCCTGCCCACTACCATGCAAGGCCATACACACACACATACACACACGCACACACTAAATACATACATGCACACATACACACACCACACATATACCACACATGGACACACACATCAAACATAGATACCATAGACACACATGTGCATGTACCACTAGTATACCATAAACACACACCCGCCAGTCCCCATACATCAGCACACAACACAGATGTACAACGCACATAGCACTCCCACACTCAGGGCCAAATACCTACCACACACACACAAGGGCATACCCAACTGACAATTTCTCTTCCTTCCAGTGCAGTGCGGGGGATGGGCCGTGCCCAAAGAGCTGCCAGGACAGTGTAAGTTCTTCCCAGTGTGAAGAGGGGGGAGTGGGAGCCATGGGCCCCGCACCCCAGTCCTCTGGATGAGCCAGCTCCCTCCCTCCCCAGTGCCCTTCTTTCCTGCAGTGCTGGGCTCCACGAGGGGACCTTCTCACTAGTCATGGCAGCCTGCCTTCCCAAATGCCAGGCCAGGCAGAGGACCCAGGAGGCTGGGGCAGGGCCAGAGCTCACCTCCCTCTGGGTTTCTCCTCAGGACCTGGACTGCTTCCTCGTGGACAACAACGGCTTCATTCTGATCTCAGAGCGACCCCAGGAGGTAAGATGCTGGGAAGTGGGGTAGGAGTAAGCCAAGTCCTCCAGTAGCCATGTCTTCGGAGAAAGGGCTGATGGCCCCAGGAAGCAATCCTGCTTTAGAGCCCATTAGAGTGAAAGGTCTGCAGAAAATGGGATCGCCTCTTGAACCCAAAGTTAACATAGCAAGATTACAAAATTCAGGCTCCTTTCAACTCAGATGGTCATAGGAAATATTCTTGATTTTGTAACGATTCAGGCCTTCTCCCGGAGTTGGTTGGAAATTGTCCACATAATGAGGAGAGGCTCAGCCCAGCTACCTCGGGCCCGTGGCTGTCATTGAGGGCATGGCCTCAGAGGGGCCTCCTCCCAGAGTCCTACGCTCTCTCCCAATGCTCATTACTCACCCCTTTGTCGCATTCCCCTCCCCGCTTGTCCACTCAGGCTGCTATAACAATTACAGGCTAGGGCTTATAAACAGGGAACTTGTTGCTCACAGAACTGGAGGCAGAAATCCAAGGTCAGGAGCCAGGATGATTGAATGAAGGCCCTCGTCTGGGTCGTGAACTTCTCATCGCATCCTCATGTGGAAGAAGGGACAAGGGAGCTCTCTGGCTCTCCTTCGTAGGGCACTGAAACCATTTCTGAGGGCTCTGCCCTCATGGCCTAATTGCCTCCCAAAGGTTCCACCTTTGACCATCACCTTGGAGGTTAGGTTTCAACATGTGAATTTGGGGGAGACATTCAGACCATAGACCCTCCCCTTCTACCTTCCTGGGGCCCAGAGGGCCAGACCTTCCCCATGTTGTGCTGTCTTCCTGCCTGGACCTCCCTCGTGGACAGTTCTATTCCAGCCCCGCGCCTCGGTTTGCTAGCAGGGAAACAGGAATGGCGGTGACCCTTCTCACGTCGCAGCCCGGCTCACACGTATAACCTTCCCCGGCCTGTGATGGCTCCTCAGACCCCGCTCATGCTCACAAAGGCGAAAGGAGAAGGTGCAATCATAATTTCATTTTGCCAAGCCCAAAACTGGGCCCCAATATTAATTATGTAACCAGGAATCAAACTAAAAGGAAGCCTATTCAAACCTGAGCCCAACCTGAATAGCTTCACATGAAATATTTCCTTGAAACAAGCCAGAAGCATTGAAAAATCCTCCAAGCTGAACCTCAATGGAAGGGAAATAGTATTGGGTCCAGAGTGAGCTTCGCCCCTAACTAGCTATGTGATGGGTGAAGCGGCTTCCATTAGCCATGCCTCAGTTTCCTCCTCTCTAAGATGAGGGGGCTGCACCACACGATGTCTAAGGCCCCAGATTCTCAGTGCCTGGGCTATCGGCAGAGCTGGGGAAGCAGGCGGGGGTGCCGAGGCCATGGCCATGGCTATGTCTGTGCTCTGGCCTCAGAGTCCAAAGAAGTCGTGAGAACATGGCAGGAGCCAGGGCATAGGAAGGAGATGTGAGAAAGAGGGCATCTGAGGAAGGGGCACCAGTGGGTGATGGAATCCAACTCCTTGGGGAGAGATTTTGAATGGCCCGCTCCTGCGGAGCCTGTCTCGGCAGCAGGAGTGAAGAAGCAGATGGTTATGTCCATTTTCCTCTTTCAGGAGTTGAGGGCTGCCTGACATCATGGCGTCTCTTGCCAGACGCGAACTGCCAACCATCCCTTTCACTGTCTTTCCTCCTGTCCCTTTCATGCCCCCTCTTGGCCTTGCCACTCTTCCCTAGACAGAGCCCAGTTTATTCAGTATTTCTCAATTGCTCTGAGGGGAATGGATGATGACAGAAATGAAACCAGTGGTTGGAAAGAGGCTTTGGGCCTAGCTGAGTGCTCTCAATCATTCATGCCCTGACCCCTGCGCCCTGGGGAACTGAGACGGCACATCTGCTGGTCCCCGTGGTGTTGGCTTTCAAGCGCCAGAGTTTCAGAGAGTGCGGAAGGCTGGACACTTGGGGAGGGGCAGCCACGCCTGAGAGGCCGGGCTCTGGAGTAGTTGAAAGCAATGGTTCCTGTGGGGCCAGAGAGTGCAGGTTAGGCATTTTAGACCAGAGCACCACACTACCCAGCGCCGCCTGCAGACAGCATGCAAGGGATGAGCATGGCTTTGTTCCAATAAAGCTTAATTACAGATACCGAAATTTGAATTTCACATAATCTTCATGTCTCATGAAGAATTATTAATCTTTTGAATTTTTTCCCAACCATTTGAAAATAGAAACACATTCTTAGCTCAAGAGTCAGATTTGGCCTACGGGCCATCATTTGCTGACCGGCCTGAGAGGCAGCAGGACAGACTTGCAGGGAGTGGGGCCCGCGGCGGGCACTCCCAAGGGGCCCTTGGTGTAGCTCACGGTGGTCCTGTTGTACACTCGCTCACATGTCTTCTCAAATCATGACATCAGTGGGCACAACTGTGGATAATATGTGGTAGCAAACAGCTATTTAGACGCTTCTATTTCACTATAAAGGATGTGCTTACTTAGCTTATTTACCCCTGTCTTCTCAACTACTGTATTATTTTATAACATTATCCTTTGTATAACGAAGCAGAGCACAAGTGAGATCTTCATTAATAGGGTGTGACCTCTCGGGACTCCTCCAGAGCCCCAGCTCCCACTGTGCCTGGTCACCCTGGCTTCCCACAGCCCATGCTCCCCTCCTCCTCTCCCAACACTGGGAGGCCCCAGGAAAGGAGAGGTGGGGGACGGGGCGGCGGGGGGAGATGGCTCTGGTGATGTTATTAGTTTCATTTTATACCAGAGGAAAACAGGCTCTGCAAGGTTTGGGAGGAAAGTCAAGCTGGAGAGCCTGGGTCCTGGAGGAAATGGAGGATTTGCTGGGCGAGGCGAGTGAGCCCAGGGAGAGCGGCCTTCTCCGAAGAGTGTGGCGGGCTGCAGGCCCAGGGCCGCTGAGCAGTCCTGCTGCCCGGTCCTACCCTCCCTCACTCTGTTCATGCTCAGGGCAGTTTATTCACTGAGTCAAACTGGTGTGAGTCTCACAGAATTAGGGCCAATGCTCTAGGACCCTGAACTCCAGGCCAGGAATTCAGGCTCCTGGGTAAGTCCGAGGCTAGTGCCCAGGCTCTGGAAGCAGCAGCATCACGACAGGGCTCCTCTTTCCTCACTCTGGACCCTCTGCCCCGTGGCCTGTGCAGTGTCGGTGATAAGAGGGCATGAGGGAAATAGCACCCAAGCCGGAGACACCAATGATATAAGCAGCACCTGGCAGGTATCCAGGCTCAGCCATCTATCCACCCATTTTTGGTTTTGTGGGTTTTTTATTAAATTCATTCATTCAGTAACTCTGTAGCAGTTACCTATTGCTGCATAACAAATTATCCCAAAATGTAATGACTTAAAACCACAAGACTTACCATCTCCCAGTTTCAGGGGAAAGCATCTGGGTATGGCTAGGTGGCCCAGGGTCTCTCATGGGGCTGAATTAAGGGATCAGCCAGGGCTGCTCCATTCAAGTCATTTCAAGCCTCAACTAGAGGAGGCTCAGCTTCCAAACTCGCTCACATGGTTGCTGGCCAGATTGGTTGCCAGGTGGGCTTCTCCAGGGGACAGCTCTCAAAACGGCAGCTGGCTTCTTCAGAGCAAGAGAGCCAAGACTGCCGGAGTCCAACCCCAGCAGGTCCAGGGGTCCCCAAAGGTGTGGATGGAGTCGGCGAAGAAGGAAGGACACGGAGACAGTGTTCAGTTGATCAGCAGCCTAGCCAGGATCTCTAGCCAGGATCTCCAGCCAAGTTCTGGTCTGGATCTCCAGCGAAGTTCTGCTGTTTATTGTCTTGTTACATCCGTATTTATCCCAGTTAATTTTAATCCTGTCAATTTCTATTACAAAGGTTAGGGCGTTTCTTATCTCCATTCCAGGGAGTAAAGATTATGTAGCTTAAGCATGATTATTTGTAGTGATTAACTGCCCGCCTGGCATTTAGGTTAGGAGTTTCATCCCCTCCCTGACTTCAGGGAAAAATTCCTACCTGGGGAAACAACCTTTCTAGGAGAGGCATCCCCTCCCTGACTTCAGGGAAAAATTCCTACCTGGGGAAACAACCTTTCTCGGAGAGGTGACCTTGGTTAAAACACACAGCACTAAGGGGAGCAAACATATTAAGAACAGTATGCTATATACGCCAGGTCCCTTGAAACATATGCTGTGCAGATGTTTCTTTCCTGCAGCGACTGTATCAAGCAGCAAGGATGGACCGGCTTCCGGCACAAGACGAGCAGAGGGAAGAGAGCAAGACAGAGGTCAAAATCTTGGGAACCTAATTTCAGAAGGGACATCTGGTCACTTAGACCTTATTCCATTCACTAGGTGCAAGTTACTAGGTCCAGCTCCAGCCTATACTGGACCTAGTATAGGGGATGGGCTTACACAGGGCATGACTCGAAGAGGCTAGAACCATTGTGACCATTTCAGGATCATTCCACCACACACTCCTACCCACCCACCCAAACCTGCCCCTCCCTAAGCACAGCCAGGGGCCACCAAGGGCCACAAGCCTGGGCCCTCCCAATTCAACCCTCCCCCTACCCCCTTTTATCCTTAGGCCTCACAGTGTGGTGGGAGGACCAGCAGCATCAGCAGCATCTGATAGTTTGGTAGAAACACATGTTCCCAGGCCCCACTGCAGGCCTAGGGAATCAGCAGCTCTGGGGATGGCCCACCCTCTGCTGTTGCAAGCCCACCCAGTGACTCTGGTGTGTGGTGGAGCCTGAGGCCCGCTACCTCGGCCTTCACGCCAGTTGCTGTGGATCTGGGTGTACTTCTGGGCTGGGCTCTGTGCCAAAAGGTCCAGGCCACTTCCTGTCCCTGCCAGGGTCCAGCAGGGGTCTGGGAGAGAAGCCTGTCACTGTACCAGGTGGAGGATTCTTCCCAAAGTCCTCCCCAGCCCTTCCTCACGGGCCTCCTCCCCAGCAAACATCAGTGTAGAAGCCCCAGGGCCCCCCTGCGCCTGCCGGAGGGAGGGGTGCTCGGCTCTCTCCTGGTCCTGGCCTTGTTCCAGCTTGTGGGTTAGATAGTTGGCCCCATTGCGCCTCTCTTCCAGCTTAGGACTCCGTCTTATAATAAACAGCCACAAAGGACGGATCCCAGCAGAGCTACAATCAGACACCCCATTGTGGTGTCTCCTTAAGGCTTAAGTCTCCCAGAAGCCATAGCACCTCCTCCCTCCCTGGCTGCAGCCCACAGAGCCAGTGCCTGCAAGGCCCTCAGACCAGGGCAACCCCTCTGTCCGCACAGGGCCTCTGACAGGCCTGGGCTGGGCCTCGCTGTTTTCCTTGCTCCCTTCCTCCTTCCCTACCTCCCCAAGCCCTCCTTCCTCCTGCCCACGTGGCAGGGCAGGCTTTGAGTCCCATTCTGCAGGTGCAGGGTGAAGTGGGCGCAGGAGAAACCTCGACTTCCCTGCTCCTCATGTGCTCCTGCACTTGCCTCTCCAGCCCCCCACTCCTCACCTCCTGCCTCAGCATGTCTCTGGCTTCCCCGGGCTCAACCTTCTGGGGGCCAGGGCACCCTCATTTGGGCAACTTGAGCTGGTCACCTGACCTGAGACAGCCGATGGCAGCAGAGCCCCCCAGGAGTGCAGAGCCCTGATCCCCACACTCTTCCCAGCCCACTGTGGCCCAAGGCACCTGCCAAGAGACGGGGCAGCTCAGGGACTCGGGGGAGGCCATACAGCAGGAATGAAAGGATTGGTCCCCACGGGGAGCCGTGCGCAGTGGCTTCACTCTGATAATTCATGTTCTCCTCACATCCCTCAGAGGATGGACTTGCCACTTTTAGAGAAGAAGGAACTGAGGCTGTCCTAGGTGAGGAGGCCGTATGACATTGCTCCATTCCAATACCCGAGTGAATCTTTGCTTTAATTCACCCTCTGGTCCCCCTTCTCTCTGGGGACAGCAGACTCACACGTGCATGCACATCGGCCCATGCCGAGGGGATGTTGCTGGCCAGGGGGATGCTCATCAGTTCTGGGTCCTTGGCTGCCACCTGCCCCGTCTGCTTCCTGCTCCAGGCTCCTGGGTGTGCCTCACAGGACCTCAATTCACTCCCACCTCAGTACAGACTGGAAACTCGGGAAGCCCCAGGCCCTTGGCTCAGCAGCCCCGTGGACGGTTGCTTGTGTGGGGGTGTCCTCAATGAAAGTGGAGCCTGCCCTGTGTCAGCACACCTAGCTGGCAGGTAGAGCCAGCTCTCAGAGCCCCTTCAGAGTGCCGTGGCTGTAAAGAAGCCATAGTCCCCCTGCCGTGCTGTGCTGGGTGCCCCCCTACCTTCAGTCTGAGGGCCCTAAATTGACAGGGCACCCAAAATTGAATGGTTGGACCTTGGCTTTGATGATTCAGAAAATTCTATCAACTTACCTATTTGAGTCACTGATTCACTCTAAGTTCAAAAGAAACTGTATCAGCCAGGAATTGCATTCTACTGTGAGGAATAGAGTCCCCACTACAGTGACTTAAGCAACGTAAGGCTTATTCTCTCATATAAGGAATGGCTGAAGGCAGCCCCGGCCTGGTGTGGTGGGTCACCAGGTGCCCCGTCCTCAGGACCACCTGGATACAGGAGCTCCTGCCTGCGTGTCCACCTTCCAGACAAGGGGGAGTGCAGCAGCCCTGGACGTGGTGCCCTTCCTGCAGAGTCATCTCCCTTTTAACAGATTCCTGGAAGGCCCACCAGGACTTTGCTCACATTTCATTGGCCAGCCCCAGCCGCAGGGGAGTCTGGGAAATGTAGTCTTTTAGTTGAGGATCTTACTCCCTACCAAAGAAGGGGAGGATGGATAGTCTCTGCCAGAGTGGCATATCCTCCAAGTCAAGTTGCTTATTTACAGAGGAGGATACATTGCTTCCCGTGTCTAGCAGCTTGTCTTACTCTCATGGACCTCCCTTCTCAGAATCAAGTGTCTAAACAACAGGGTTTGGGGTAAATAAGCCTAGAATTACAGAGGAGAAGAGGAGCCTCAATTCCACCTCACTGCATGCACTTTCCCGGGGAGCAGAATACTCACACCACTCCTTCCTTCCCTGTCTGTTCCCTCGCACCTTCCTTCCACACATATGCTCTGAGTAGTACCATGAGCAGGACACTGTGTTCTGTGGGGGCAGAGGAGGATCTCTGCCCCGAGGATGGCGCTGGGTGGTGATGCAGGAGCACACACACAGTAACTGGAACAGCAGAGAGAATGCCCCACCTGAGCAGGAGCCCTCGACCCAAAGGAACTGCAGGTGGCTTCAGGGCTGCACCTGGAAGCACAGGCAGGATTGGCGGCCTCTCACCTCCCTGCTTGCCATCCTGTCCCTGGAATGCCCTCAGCTCCACGCTCTCCCCTTGCTGTCCGCTGCCCTCTGCAGAGAAGCCTCTCAGGCCTCCCAGGCAGAGCACATGGGCCTTCCGGGCACAGAGAGAGCAGAGCTGACCCGCCTGCTCCGTTTCCCCTGGGAGCTTCTGTGGTGAGCCTGTCAGTGTCTCAGTCAGAGGAAGGAGGATTCGTTCGGCTGGGAAAGTGAGAAGCGGACTCCTGAGAGGTGGATGGGAAGGAGCACTCCTTGGAGTGAGGCCTGGGGAAGGGTAACCAAGGCAGGGAGAAGGGTCTTCGTGTCTCCTTGTCAGACTGACCGCCACTTGCCCAGCACTTTCTGTGGGCGAGATACTTGGCACGCATTACCCCCAATCTTCCTAAGGGCCTGCCTATGGCCACACCACAGGCAGGGGCAGAGCCAGGATTTGAATCAAAATTCAACCCCTCGGTCCCAGCGCCCTGCGCCCTGCTGAGGACCAGCAGCAGCAAAGGCAGGCAATGGGAGGGGTGCAGCAGCGAGGCTGGGGCACGGGCGGCACAGCAGGCGTGAAGGTGAGCTGACCTTGTTGGCTTGGAGGATGCCCAGCACACAGGTGCTCACCTCGTGTTGGTTGGTTGGGTGATGGAGAGATGGTGAGAGAGGTGAGCAGAATACTCAAAGAGAGTGATCAAATCCCAGCAGGGGCTGGGGCCTGGGGAGCTCAGTTACGAGGGCAAAGTGTCTGCGGAGAGGACACGGGTTTAGGTTAAGTCACTATTCATGGAGTCGGGATGGTGAGTGACAGATCCACAGGAAACACTGATTAATTGGAAAAGAGGGGAGGGCACAAGAGAGGGAAATCAAAGGCAGCTCTGGAGTTCTCAGACCTGGTTTAGCTGGGTGATAAGGATGCCCTTGAACCTCCTGTGACCATGACCCACAGAAGCACATTTTGCATCTGACCCATCACACACACACACACACACACACACACACACACACACACACGTGTGCGCAATCAAGTTTCACAAAACCCTGTTTAACCTGCTGCAGGTGATTCCCACTGATTTGTTCAAAGGAATTCTTTACCTTAAAAAAATGTGATTGCAACCCCCAGATTGATTTCATAGACAATTAATAGATTACAACTTAGAGTTTTAAAAGCACTGAGATGAGACTATGGCAAGGGCAGGGGGGCCCAGGGGTGCAAATTAAAGGGAGGGGGCGTGGCATGGATCCCCCTGTGATTACGTTGAAGGGCATCTGCAGGGAAAACACACAGGCAGCTAAAGTCTGGAGCTCAGAAATGAAAGTCCTCACCCATCTCTCTCTCTCTCTCTCTCTCTCTCTCTCTCTCTCTCTCTCTCTCTCCCCCCCCCCCCCCCAGATGGGAAGATTTCTAGGGAAGGTGGACGGTGCTCTCCTGACCCAGCTGCTCAGCATGGGGGTGTTCAGCCAGTAAGTGGGACCTGCTTCTCCTCCATCTGACAGAAAAGGCAGGATCTGATGCTAAATGGGCCAGACAGAGCCGGTGGTCCTGACCTCAGAACCCATCGTGAGAGCCCCCACGTGCTCCAAAAGCAACTGTTCTGAAGCCCGGGACTTGAGAAGAGGCAGGGAGTGGCATGAGAACTGTGGGCCCCTAGAAGGAAAACCAAATTTACTATCTGTTTTCTTTAAAACCAAGTACAGAACTGTAATTTTTGGCATGGCTTGCTTCTGATCTGCCATCCTAACTCCTCAACTGTCGGGCATCTGGGTGAAGGAAACTGCAGCGACTCCCTGGGGCGGAGCAGGGTTGGGCAGGGTCCGGACTCACCAGCTCCTGTCTCTGGCTTTCAGGGTGACCATGTACGACTACCAGGCCATGTGCACACTCCCCAGCCACCACCACAGCGCCGCCCGGCCCCTGGTCAGCGTGAGTGTCACCCCAGACCTCCCCTCCGCCAGGTGGCAAGCCCTCCACCTAAAATGAGGTTACCTGGTCCCTGGTCTCCCCCAGCCTCAGGCATCTGGCCCAGAGCCCCTCTTGACTCTGACCAAGAAGTCCTCCCCCACTTCTGCCTCACCCGCCCCGCCCCCCCCCCTCCCCCCAGCCCTGCAGGGATTGTCTGCGGGCCTCTGCGAGTAGTGTGGTCACACAGGCCATCAGGGACCCTGAAGCGTCACCAAGAGGCTCATCAGGACGAGGCCCTGCCTGGCCTTCTTTTTTTTTTTAATATATTTTATTGATTTTTTACAGAGAGGAAGAGAGAGAGATAGTTAGAAACATCGATGATGAGAGAAACATTGATCAGCTGCCTCCTGCACATCTCCCACTGGGGATGTGCCTGCAACCCAGGTACATGCCCCTGACCGGAATCAAACCTGGGACCCCTCAGTCCGCAGGCCGATGCTCTATCCACCGAGCCAAACCGGTTTCGGCCTGCCTGGCCTTCTTGATGGGCTTGTCCAACCCGCTGCCAGCCCTGCACAGGAGTCTCTTGGATAACCAGCTTCCCAGGCTTCCCAGCTGGGAAGGGGTGGGTGGTGGCAGCAGGACAGGTGTCCGGGGGTGTGGTCTGTCCCCCAGCCCAGGGTTAACTGGTTGTCTCCCTTCTTCCCAGCCTATCTCAGCCCTCCTGACTGCGACCAGATGGCTGGTGAATGAGCTCTTGCTGTGAGTGGGGGTGGGTGGGGGGTGAAGAGGGGGGCAGCTGGGGACTTCATGCAGGTGTGTCTTCTGAGGGATCCAGAGGAGGGGGAAGGTCTGGGGAGGAACTGTCCTATGTGTATGGGGCCTCCTCTCTGCTGCTGCCAGGGGCACCTTTCTGCTCATTCGGGGACCCTCGGGCAGGGAAGAGGATGTCCAGGAGAACAGGGCTGGGCCGGGGAGCAGCGGGGAGCGCCAGCGCCCTGGCCACTCAGTCGGATTCGGTGCCGTGTCTGACAGGTTCCTGCTGGAGTGGAGTGCCTGGGGCTCCCGGAGAGCTGGCCACGGGGCCCAGGGTGAGCACCTGTGACTGCATGACCTTGTGTTTGCTACCAGTGCCATTTCAGTCAGCTAACTGGAAACCTCCCCCTCTGGGGGGTGACAGAGGGGAAGGGGCTCTGGGCAGCTCACTGTTCATATCTCATCCTGCTCGGCCTTCTCTTGTCACCTTCCCCTCCTGGCTCCCCACCTCTATGTGACATCATGCCATCTCCGGACACCACTGCTCCATGTGACATCACTCATCCCATGTGACATCACCACCTTGTGACATCCTGACCTCGTGTGACATTATGCCCACCCTGTGCTGGGCCTCATGTCCTGGGCAGCCAAAGCTGTCTTCCATCACTGTAAGTAGCACCCACCGTGGAGCCGGGTCGGGGGAGCGGGAGGCAGCTTGGGGCTGCAAAAGGCCTCCTCAGCTCTCCCTTAAAGGGGTGCATTCATCCCGGGGCACCCCGACTTGGGATCTCCCCCAGTGTAAAGCCCCATGGCTTAGCGGGGGGTGCAGCCCAGACCTCATCCTACACAAGTACAGTCCGACCCGGGCGAGATGGAGCCCAGCCGTCTCCTCAGGAGGACGTTGAGTTCCCAGAGGAAAGGGGGATGCGGTCCAGTGGCTGCGGCCACATGCAGGTGAGTGGCCACCAGGTCACCCTGCGGCACGAACAGTGCGGCCTCCAGCTCAGGGTTGCGTGGTGGCCGGCAGAGGCCTCATCTGATCACAGGGACACTCCTGGGATAATGCAATTCCCAAAGGTCTGACCACAAATCAAAGCCATGTCCTGTCAGCCAGTTGGGACTGACCACATTCCCAGGAGGGTGAGGCTACCTGGTCTTTACCTGCAAAGGGACATGGACCGCTTCCACTCCCTGGGTGGCCCGGGCTCCTGTACCACGCAACACTGTCGCACCTGAGCAGGTTTTGCTCCACCCCTGCTTGCTATAGAGCCTTTCCCTGGTGTTCTGCGACTTCTCCACCGTTGGGGCCGCACCCCTTCTTTTGCTTCCTGATGGAAAAACCACTCGCACTGCTGTCCCTGCCTGGCCTGCTTCACTCCCCCTCTGCCTGTCTCACCACTGGCCTGCTGGTGTGACCGCCGACCCTCAGCTCACGTGGCCAACCCCTGCCATGTTTCCAGGCTCCTTTTGGAAATCACACCCGGCAGTCTTCACAGGATCGCCCGGGGACATTCAGTCACGGGGTGTTTGTGACAGGAACCAGGAACCATGTGTCACCGCCCATCTAGAAACAGGTCCCTCCTCCCGGCGGCTCGGGAACAGGTGGGCAGAGCGCCCCTCTGTCCTCTGCCAGCATCTGCGCCCACAAGGCTGAGCGTGAGCTCCCTCATCCTGCTTGTCCAGAACTTCCCATCTCAGGCCGCTGTCCTGGGCTCCTTCCTCCCCCCCAGCAGGCCTGGCCCGGCCGGTCAGCCGTGTCCTCTGGGCCTGGAGTCCAAGGGCCTGGGCAGAGGGCAGCTGTGTGCCCTTGGGGAAGCCACTCGCCTATTGTTGTTGGCATGTGGCTCTTGTTATCCCTGCGATGACCTACCACACAAGGTGGCTCAGCTGACAGCGGGGACAGGCCAGCCTGAGCCAGCCCCCTGGGTGCGAGGCCCGTGCAACGGGGCCTGGAAGGAGAGGAGCCAGGCCCTGAGCCTCTGCAGGCTGCAGCCAGAGCACCCCCTCTCGAACCCCAGGGGCCGGAGAGCGGCGCTGCTCAGCAGCACCCTTAGAGGCCAGTGTGGCCCTGGCTGACCCTCAGCAGGGCTGTGCGGGGGCATTTCTGGGTCTGGGGATTGAGGAGATCTGTCACTCCCTGTTAACCTTTGTGTGACCCTGCCATAGGTCATGTCTACACAATGGGGGAATGCGGCCTGTCCTGCCTATTTCACAGAGAGCTCTGAGAACAAAAGGAAAGGCGTGGAAAGTGGCGTGCAGAAAGAGGGGTACTGTAGCACCGAAACGACACTGCTATTTTGAACGAAAACCATGTCCCTCCGCCTGGGAGCTGGCCTTGTTTGCTTTTTGCTCACCTCGGGAGCGAGCATGGCCGTCCAGAGCAGGACGCCAGGGACCTACTCTCCCGTGTGCTGAGTCCTTTCTGAATGACTCAAGTGCACCACAGACACGCACTGAGGGCCCCTGCCCAGCCATCCCCCAGCCCCGCGGCTGGGCGCCGGCCCTCACTTCTCTGCTCTCACCAGCAGCAGGGACGGAGGGCACACCTGGGGCTTGCCCAGGCTCTGCACTCGCAGAGCGCCTCAGCTGGCTGAGGAGATGTCACCTGTCCATACTGAATTGGAAGGGTGGGGGGGTGAAGGGCTGAAGTCTCCCCGAGCCACCCCTGGGCACTCTGACCAGCTCTGCTTTCCTCTCAGACTCTGCACATCAACAATAAAGGAGCCTTTAAGAAGGTGCTCTCCCCCTCCCAGCCCAGCTGACAGTAGGGATGCAGGCTTCCATAGGCAGGGAGAGGCTTTCACCAGGTCATGAGGCTAGTGTGTCAGTCACACACAACTGAACCCGAGGCGCCCTGAGGCCCAGCCTGCTGCCCTGTCCACTGTGATCCACTCCACTGCTTTGATTCTGTTCCTTTGCCTTCCCCCTTTCTCCCGGCCTACCCCTCCTTTACGTGTTCTGAGAGCTTTCTGACAAAGGCGCCACCTGCAAATGGACTAGGGCCTGGAGGTGTTGAAGCTGAGATCCCTCCAGGAATGACTCTGCAGGCCCTTCCAATTCAATGATGCGCTTTCTCCCATCGCACCTGTCTCCCCACAGCCCACAAGCATAGGAAGCAGGACGTGCTGCAGCCCTGTGACACGGAGTACCCCGTGTTTGTGCACCAGAGGGCCATCCAGGAGGTCAACGGGATCATCGATTGTGGGGCCTGCCAGAAGTAAGACCTGAGGCAGCTCTTCCTGCCCCCGGCCTCGGAGCAGGGCCTGGTCACGCACAGGAAGGGGAGGGGCAGGGGGAGGGCCGCGGGGGGAGGGGGAGGCGCATCTGTAAATGGGGAGGAAGGCGAGGGTGCTCTAAGTGAAAGGGCATGCTCCGGGGTCTTTGTTTCCCAGTCCCCTTAGTGAAGGAAACAGGCTGAGGCAGAGGGTGTGTGGGAGGAGGCCAGTTGGGGGCTAAGGAATGGCGGTCCCGAGGCCAGGACCTTGTGAGCAAGTCACCTCCACACCAGGCCCCAAAGCCATCCCAGATAGAAATGATCCCACGATTCAACGTCTATCTCACTCACACCTGCATCGAAGCTCAGTGTCAGGGCCACATGAGCTGAACTCCATCGAGAGATCTTGGAAGGCAAGGGCAGATTTGAGGAAAGGACAAGCCAGCTCCCCCTTAGAAATCTGTCTGTGCAGAGAAAGGGGAAAGCATAAGGATGTTCTTAGGAGCACGTGGGCCCAGTCTAGACTCAGCCTTCCCCCATGGAGAGTCCATTAGATCCAACTCGCTCTGCCAGCCTGGCCCAGGGAGGCCTGGATGAAAGTTCCCTCCTGCTGACCCCACCCCTGGCCTCAGGGGCCATGCTCCCTGGAACTTCTCTCCTGGCCCAGGAGGCTGAGATCCCTCCAGGATGTCCCCTTGGTCAGCCTTGCCATTCACCAAGGGCTTCCCAGGATGTCCTTGAGAGACCCCAGACTTCGAGTGAATTCTTTCATAGTGTAGCGCCTCAGACTTCTGCGTCAGACAGGTTTCCATCTCTCACCCTTGTGTAATGCCAGTGGGGTTTTAACTTTAGCACAGCAGTTCTCTTGGACTATTATTATTTGTGCACTTAGCTCAAAGGCTTGTTGTAAGGATGAAGTAAATGCTATGGTGCAAAGCCAAGACTTTAGGGTAGACAGACTTGAGTTTAAAAAGTGGCTCTGCTACTTCCTAGCTGTGTATCCTTGGGCAAGTTACTTAGCCAATTCTAGCCTCCATGTTCGCATCTGCAAAAGGGAAATAATAACTTCATGTAGTGTGGTAAAGGTTATGTACGTGTGTGTGTGTGTGTGTGTGTGTGTGTGTGTGTGTGTGTACAAAACCCGGAGGACATGGTCAGTAAGGGGCAGCTATTATGTAATACACCAGGTCTTTTGCATAATAGGCTCTCCATAACCCTTTATTCACTCCCTCTTCACAGGACTCCTGGGCAGCAGGCAGGGGCACTGTGCCACCTCGTGGCCAAGACTGAGCACTGCATCTTCCCCATATGGCCTGCCCCCACCACATTAAAGCAAGGAGAGCCACACATCCCTATTTGCTTGGTGCAGTCCTGATTTATACCTGTTGTCCTGTATATATTAATAATAACTTTAACTCTCATATATGTTCCAGTTAGGACTTCCTCGCCTTCTCCAATCTGCTAGGAAAGGAGCATTTGCAAAGGCTTATGGGTAAAATAAGCCAATAGGACTGAGTCAGTTGCCCAGGGCTGTTCCTGTAGCTGCCCTGATCTGACCTGCCTCATGGCTCCATTTCTTCCCCTGCCACCCTAACTCTACACTAGAAGTTTGGGGTTTTCCCCCCTAGAAGCCCTATGTCAAGCCTTCCATGGATTCCAGGGCCCGCCTCTCTCTTTGCTGCAGGATATTTGTGATGCAACAGATTCCCAATAGTAACCTTCTCCTCCTGGTGACAGACCCCACCTGTGACTGTAGCATCTTCCCACCAGTCCTTCAGGAGGCTACAGAAGTCAAATATATCCTTCTGATCTGCCACAATATGCAAGGTGAGGGAGGGGTGTCAGTGCAGGAGAGATTGAGGGGCTTAGATTTTGAGGCTGAGGCCAGTCTCCCTCACCACCACCAGCCCACTCTCCCACGCAGAGCATCATTACTGGTTCTCCAACCCTTCCCCCAGGCCCCTGGGTACTGCCTCCTGACCCTGGAAGCCACTTGTAAGGCCGTTGGTCCTACCAGGGGCAGGCTCTTCCAGAACTGAGTCTCAAGAATCAGCTCTTGTCATGAGGCGTTTGCCTTGACAGTGACTCCTGCACATAATGCCTCTATCAAGTGTGACAGAATGCGCTCCCAGAAGCTCCGCCGGCGACCGGATTCCTGTCATGCCTTCCACCCAGAGGTGGGCTGGAGGGGGTTCAGGGGTGGGGCTTAGACTTCATCCCCAAATCCTCAGCGCCGTGGCTGTGCCTGCGCATGGAAGACATGAGTGCATCTGGGCACAGGATGCAACTGCACGTGGAAACCTTCAGACACGTGCAGCAAATACTAAGTCAACCAGGATCTGAGGGGCCTTCTACAAACAGAGCCACACAGTTCCCAGGGTTTGGGCCCTCAGTGAATCAAAACACAGCATCCCCATATTGTCCTCATTGCTGCTGCACTTAGCTGCAAATGACCTAAGCAAACAGGAAATCATTATGTGCAAAACACTAATGGTGACCGACATGTATTGAGCACCCTCCCTGTGGCAGGCCCTGAGCTGGGTGCTTATACTCGGTATCGTCTTTGCTGGAAATGGCTGCCACAAATAATCCACATCAAAGATGCTCCCAGAGTCAATGGCTTCCCTGAAGTCATTCTAAGAGGATGACCCCGCAGCCACTCCAAGAGGGGGCAAGCAGAGAATTCATGAGCCCGGTTCTGGGGCTGAGTGTACAGCCTCTACTTCCTCCTAAAAAGGTAGGGGGTCTGAGAGAGGGGACAGTGCTTCCTCCACTTTCGGAAACCCCCCCCCCCCCCTTACCCCAGGCTTTTGGATCCTATTAGTCCAGAGACCCCTGCCCTACTTCCTACCTCCTCTGGCTGGTAAGTCATCGTGAATGCTGCCCTTTCATCTCTGCTCTGCGTTCCAGGAGAATGCCCAGGACTGTGGCGGCTCCTCGGAAACCTGTGCCTCGCTCCCCCTGCTCCTGCTGCCTCTGTGTGCCTGGCTGCTGCCACCCCAGCTGCTGCAATGACACCCACCCAGTCTGACCTCTGTTTTGACAAGGTAGTCCTTCCAGAGACATTTTAAGGAGTCAGCAACTGACAGGGAACCCAGTTCACTACAGCTGGGTTAACACCCAGGTCAATGCTTATCTCAATGACCCTGCCTCCTGAAATTGCTGGGTGGAACCAGAAACCACTTCCCCAAGACCTTCCAGGATGCCTGCAACCACCCAGCCCACCTCGAGGGGCATTCTCCCATCCTTCCTATCTCCTCTTCAGGAGCCTAGCATGAGCTCAACTTGGACCAAGACAAAAGGATTTCATTCCATCTATTCTCCAGAAGTCCAGACCCAGCCAAAAATAGGGTCAGCTGTTCTAATGAACCTGGCTGGTCTTCAGTAGAACAAAGGACTTAAAGATACTGAGAAAGAGAGGCAGAATGAGACCAACAATAGCAACAACTGAAATGAGACAAGGGCAAGAACAATCCCCACAGGAAACATAGCTGCCTCAAAGTGAGATGCACGGTGGGGGCAGCTCAATTTCCTTCTGCTGCTCAAAAAATTCTAACTCTGTTTGAGACAGAGAGGGGAGGGGAAAGAAGGGGAGGGGAGGGGAGGGGAGGGAGGGAGGGGAGGGGAGGGGAAGGGAGGGGAGGGGAGGGGAAGGGAGGGGAGGGGAGGGAATAGTAATGGAAAAGACCCCAAATCCTTTTATCCAACATAGCTACACGTGATGTCTGCAAACTATTGCTATTAAAAAACTTCTGCCGAAACCGGTTTGTCTCAGTGGATAGAGCGTCGTCCTGCGGACTGAAGGGTCCCGGGTTCGATTCCGGTCAAGGGCATGTACCTTGGTTGCGGGCATATCCCCAATGGGAGATGTGCAAGAGGCAGCTGATCGATGTTTCTCTCTCATCGATGTTTCTCTCTCTCTCCCTTCCTCTCTGTAAAAAATCAATAAAATATATTTTAAAAAAAAAAGTCTTAAAAAAAACTTCTAAAAACATCTTTGCAGTCCCGCCAGTGTGGCTCAGTGGTTGAGTGTCAACCTATGAACCAGGAGGTCATGATTCAATTCCCAGTCTGGGCACATGCCTCGGTTGCAGGCTCGATCCCCAGTAGAGGCAGCCAATCAATTATTCTCTCATCGTTGATGTTTCTATCTCTCTCCCTCTCCCTTCCCCTCTGAAATCAATGAAAACATATATTTTTAAAAATTTTTGCAAAGCCCTGATGTAAAGGAACTTTTGCATCTAAGAAAAGCATGAGATGCCCAGCAGCCATGTTGGAAGATACTGGGGTTCAGCAGAGGCGGCAGGAGTGGCTGTAGTGGAACAAGATCCCAAGAGCGAGCAGTGGCATGGGGAGGGTCTCCAGAGGGCTGGCTCCACACTCCCCAGGAGGTCCAGGCCCCCTGATCCACAAAGAGACTACCTGGCTCTGTTCCTGGGGTTAGAACTTTGGGGAACATTTCAATTTGCCAGGCAGAGCCCACGGTAAGGGAGCTATGTTTGGGAATTCACTCTCCACATACACATTCCTCCAGGATCTTGAGGCCCTGGAATTCCTGCGGCCCGCCCTCTCAGACCTGGCTCCTAAGAGACAGCAATCTCCATTAAAGGCAGAACTGGGCGGGAATTCTGGAGTGGCCTCAGATCTTTCCGTTTAACCAACCTCCAATGAGGAGGTCTAGCCACACCCCATAGTCACAGGCAAAGACAGTGCACAGGGCCTTGGGGGGCCCTTCTCAGCCCTCCACTCTTCAAAGTACAAGTTTCCCACCAGTAATTGGCCCCCTTCTCCCCCAACTCAATAAAACACATTCATTATATTTATAAAATGCCTTATGCTATCCATTATACAACATTACTTTCATTACCACTTAAGTCTCACAACAATCCTGTGAGGTGAGCATGAAGAGCCTGTTTACAGTTGAAGAAATCGAACCTCAGAGAAGAGAAGGGATTCACTTAGCTAGTTTAAGTGGCAGAATAATGGTAGGAATAGCTAAGGTTCATATGTGCCAGACAAAAGCAGTTATTAACCCATTCAACCCTTGCAACATCCCTCTGAAGTAGGTACTAGTATTAGCCCCACATCACAGACCAGGAAACTGAAACACAGAGTTGAAAACTGACTCCAAATTATTAGAAGAATGTTGTGAGGTTTGAATGCCATATTCGTAATAATGTGCCTAGCTACGATTACCTTGTTTCATGGAGGGACAGAGAAATTATAGTTTGGATGCCAGGGACAGTAGGTAAAGGTCACAGTTGCCTACCTGGTGCGGGTGGGTGAGAAGCAGCAAGGAGCCCTTTTTCCAACCCAGTGGCTATCATGGCTCAGAGCTTCCCCATTACCATGTCGCAATGACCTCATTGTGATCAGCATGGCAGCACGAGCACTTCCTAGCCACGGGCCATGGCCACCCACATGCCTTTCTTCAGCATTGGTCCTGGCCTCCAACAGCATCTGACCTCAAATACCGCCTCCCAGACACAAACTGCCAGTCTCTCTATAGGAAAATCCAGTGTTGTCTTTTGAAAGGCTTATCTTCCCCACCCAACCAGAACAAACATTTTTAGGCAAATCTAACAACTATTTTAGCCATATAATTTTAAAACCAAGCTTAGGAAGTGCTGTGGCAGATCCTGGCCTCATTTTGTCCACTTAAACCCCATGCCGTGCCTGGCCTGCAGTGGACTTTAAGATCTGGAAATCTCTTTCAGAACCAATGATCAAAAGACCATTTCTGATCAACTAGTTTGCTCCTTACCTGGAAGAACAGAACATTCTCCTGAGTTTGCCTTTCTTCAGAGGTCAGAACTACTGTTCCTCTTTCTACTGTTAACAAAATCACTAAAGGACAGCAGGTGGCAACCTGGCTCAAGCTAAAGAGCCATCATCTTTATTTCAGAGGGACAAAGTTCAAACCAAAGTAATTTAATAAATGACAAGAGTCTGGAGTACAGAATCTTTTTTCTTTTTTTAAGATTTAACTTTGTGTGTTAATCCTCACCTGAGGATATTTTTCCATTGATTTTTTAGGGAGAGTTGGAAGAGAGAGGGAAAGACAAAGAAGTATCGATGTGAGAGAAACACATCAATTGGTTGCCTCCTGCACATGCCCTGACCAGGGCCCAGGCCAGGGAGAAGCCTGCAACCAAGGTACATGCCCTTGACCGGAATCGAACCCAGGGCCATTTGGTACACAGGCTGATGCTCTATCCACTGAGCAAAACTGGCTAGGGCTGGGGTACAGAATCTTGAAACCCTTTCCCTATAAATGCTTCACATCTTTGGGGGACCCAGAATTCAAGGCTGCTGTGAGAGCCTCCTTCCTCAGTACAGAGATATATTAACTTCTAAATTCACTTAATAATTTTGTGTATTTTAATAGAAGTGCTTTCAGGTAAAATGCTTTTATAGTCATTCAATGTGAAGTTTTGGTTCAGGAGAGCAAAGGAGTGGACATATCTTAAAGTCAGAAAAGTAAATATGGGGAGTCACAGACCACAAAAGGGAGAAATTAGAGCAAGAGTTTGGCAGAAACGCCAGCCCATCACAACAGAAAATTAGAGAAATGTTGATCCGTGAGAGCACTTCACAGAAAGATGCAAAGGATGTTAGAAACCCCATTTTAACAGGTGAGAAAACAGGGTTGGGGAAATGACTTCTCGCCTGTCACCTGGCAAATGGCAGAGCTGCACTCTGAACCTACAGCTGTTTCTAGGTCAGTGTAGCTAGCAGGGGTGGTGGGTGAGCAGTAATGAGAGACTTTCGTGTTCATGCAGCTGGATCCCCTGCTTCCTTGGGTCCCTGAGCGCCCTCCATGCCATCACAAGCAGAAGTTACAAGAGCCAGGCTTTGTTTCACCAAATCAAATAGTTGAAGCAGGAAACGTTTGCATATTAGGATACAGGGAGTGGCAGTCCCTAGTTCATGCCCATGAGAATACAGAATGTGCTGTAACTGAAGCAAAATACTCAAGATGATATTATTTCTGGGGTAATTTTAAAGCAACAATGCCCAAAGGTTTCTCTAGACTACCCAGAGCCCTAGCAATCTATAGTCAAAATTCAAACTTGCCCTTATCTATTTCCTTTACAATATCCAGAGGATATTGAGGAGTATATACTAGTAGACAGCTTGGAAAAGGCTGGGAAAAAATGAATTATTTGTAGGCTTCACCTTATTTTTCAAGAGCAGAATGCAATCCAGTGTTCTCTATGCAGATAATATGGAAAACCTTTAACATTTATCTATACCTTAAAATGAAAACTCAGAGTGGACATATTATCCCAATACTGGAAATTCTCCTGCAAAACTAAAAATACCTAAGACAAAAGTTAAAAGTCTTCTTTAGTTACATACTAGTAAAAGGGTTAAAAATCCTCAAAACTTTTAAGTCAATATACATAAAACTGTCTAATCTGAATTTTCTTCTTAAAGAACACCGGCAGTCAGCCTTAGCTTTTCTGATTTAGTTTTTGCACCGATGTAATGTGAGCTGATCAGTTCAGAGGGTTGTAGTTGGGTTATGTGAGATAGCAAGAGCCCTTTGGATAACATGTTCATTATATATTAGTTTCATAAACTTTAATAATTAAGGAGTTAGCCCTCTCCTCTATTCTAAACCTGGTCAAAGGTCAGAGTTCAATTCCCAGTCAGGACACATGCCTAGGTTGCAGGCTCAGTCCCCTGTAGGGGACATGTAAGAGGCAGCCGATGGATGATTCTCTCATCATTGATGTCTCTCCCCCCGCCCTTCTTCTCTCTGCAATCAATACAAACCTATTTTAAAAAATAAAATAAACTTGGTCAGAAAGGTTGAGAAGTGAGCTGGGCATGCAAATTTTGGCTTGTGAATTCAGATTAGAAAGTTTATGAAAATTCCTTAAGCTTCAGTGTCGAAATTAACACTTCAAGTCAGAAATGCCAAAAGCTCTGGGGTGGTAAGCTGAGACAGTGAAAAAAATACACAACAAAAGTTCATTTTCCACTTGGTTCCTTTTATTAGAAGTTGAGTATACAGCAAATAGGGAAATCCCATGGTGAATGAACCATCGCACAGATGCCTTTCCGAAACCCCCAACTTCTATGATCCCCAAAACATGTGCTTTGTGGCTTCAGCAATTTTTAAAGGGTAAGGAAAAAAATACTGAAAAAGGCCACTATTTAATGGTGATAGTATGAAGCTGTAGAGGTCCTAATCAGCTAGGGCCAAAAAAGAAAATTAAAAATCTGCACAGAGCAAGCAAGCCTCAGACTGCTGAGAGTAAGGCATTCAGGCGCCAACCTGGTGAGAGTTCTCAGCGAGCACTGTAAGACCAAGTGCAGTGAGGCTGTTGGTAGTCAGTTGCACAGACACACACTTATAAATGGGCACGCACACACCCACACACACCCTAAGGGGAGATTTCACTGGATTATACATCATTGATGTTAAATTTCATGTTTGCTAAGGGTTTGTGCTATGTTGAACCAGATTGGGCTCCTCTTTGGGGTGTGGGGTGACTGGGCCCAGAGACAGGTACCTGTTGGTGTTGTTTCAAGGCTGCATCTTACACCCCGCACCTCAAAGAGCATGACCGAAGAGCAAGTCTGGCTTCTGATATGTGCTGTTGCTTCCACGGAGCTAAGTGAGCTTCCTTTCACATGGCACTGCCCTGCTGGGCTGTCCCCTCAGAGGGAGTAATACTGCTCTTTATTCTGTCAGGCACTGAACTGGTTCACCCACTGAGTCTTTTGCTGGGTCCACCTAGCAACCAGGGTAGTGACCTTATCCAGAACCAAAATACTATTAAGTTCCTTCCAAGTTCTACAATGGATTCTTTCTTCCTGGATCCCAGCTTTTGCTGGAGATTAGAAGGGAAAGAGGAGAAAAAGAACCGAGAAAACCCCATACGGAATAAATAGGAGACCCTTCCCACATTTGCAAACACCCAGTGGAGGATGCCAGCCCCCATGCTTAGGGCCTCAGTGTTTATTTTAAGGCGCACAATCCCAGGATGTAACGATCATCTGCAGCCTTGGATAACAGTAAGTAACCTAAGATTCTAGTGCTATCTGGGTGGTTTGCCTATGAGCCATGTGAGGATTATATGAACCAGAGCCTTCCCCTAACACTCTCCCTGATGCCATAACAGGGTAACCTTGAAGACATAAGTAATTTTTTTTTTTTTAACACTTCTGGCAACTCTTCAAAGATACAGCTTTCAAGATTCTCCCAGACTCCTTGGCAATAACATACAATTTCCTTTTAAAATTTCCCACCACACTATCCCTTAAAATTGGGATTCAGACTGCTGCTATTCCATGGTGGGTATTAGACCCTGCTTTACAAGAGTTCTAGTGGCTTTTTTGTTCAAGGAGAGCAGATATGTCTGCCACACTGAGGTTCACCAAGACAGTTACCGGGGACACTCGTCTTTCCTAATCCTAAGGAAGCGGTCTCCCAACCTTGGTAAAGGAGCTCAAGAAGCACCTGGACAAGGCAGACTCTCTTGATTGGCTCCATGACAAGAATGATGATGCTGGAAAAGGTCAATTTTTATTTCCAAGAGGAGGAAGGGTAGTTGGGGCAGGGATTTTTATCAGAGGGACATTTCCAGGATATTCCAAAAGCTCCATAACAAGGATATGGAAAACTGTCACACCCCTGCAATCAGATGAAAATCACCCCAAAATGAACAGGATGCCAGGAATCACTCAGACCAGCCCTGTGCTAACATTTCCAGAGCTCCTAGTCTCCTCTACCCTCCTGCAAGCATAACTGACTTTCTGCAGCAGGTGGCTCTGTTCCTTAGAAAGGATCATCGGCATAAAAAAGAAGTGGGTCTGTCTCTCAAAGGACACCTGAACTAGAGCTTTTAACTAACATCCTGTAAGCCATTCACTTGCTGCTTCCTTAGAAAACAAATACAACCTCCCTCTCCCTCAGGACTCCCCAAGGCTCTCAGGCATGAAAGTGGCGATGAGATCACTGGGCAGGGTCTGTGCTCTCTGCCCCATCGGGGTCCAGGGATGACAGCCTTCAGAAGGCAGCATGGTGCACCAAGGCATTATACACTCTGGGGCTATCACCTGATCCTCCTCCGGTCACTTTGTGCAAAATTGAAACAGTGTGTGGTACTTGCATGTTTCATTCTATACAAAAATTCTCCCTCCCTCCCCTACCCCTATGTTTTAAACATTTATATAAATTCTTATTTAAACAGTAAGTTAGAAATCTTATTTACATTAACTTGTTTGTTCTCCCGAAAGGGCATCTAAAATCACATTCCCACCCCTTGATAGGATATAAATGTTTACCTAAATTGGTTTGAATTATTGTTTTAAGGAGAAAGGGAGAGAAGAATGAACTGCCAGCTAAACTGTTTCCCCATCAAATAAATATGATATGGATCAGAAGCCAGTTTGCCAAGGGTCTTACAGAGCCCTCAATCAGTACATCCCAACAATACATCAGGGTTTAGACCATTTCTCCTTTTCCCCAAATTGATGCACTCCATCCTTTGAGGTATGATTTATTTTTGTTTTTCTCTTCTCAGTCATGTGCCACATGGAGCCTCTGGTGTGTCACCAAGCGCACGAAGCTGTCAAAGTTTTGGGGCTCCTCTGGAACTGGCATAATGGCCAGGAAGGGAAAAGCCTGCAGGTGCAGCAGGCCCTGGTTCAGGGTCCCAGCCCTGGTTACTGCAGGTGTCACAGTGCATCCTCTTCACTGCAGCCTCCGCCGATCATGAAGCGGAACTCCTGGAGGTTTGAGACTCCATGGAAGTGAACAAAAGCGCCAGCAACCACAAAGATGTGGAAGAGCTGATGAGAGTGAAACTGGAGGCAAAAAAAGAGAGGGGGGTGGAGAAACCCATGCATTATTAAAAGTCTGCTAATGATTCTTAAGATCACTTATGCTGAGCAGAGGGCAAGGAATGGATGTGACAGAGCTCAAATTCGAGATGCCCACAGATGTTGGGATATACATTAGGCATATCATATTCTGCTAAACTGAAGGCCAGCTGTCCCCACAGAAATCAAGGTGCTGCCGCTAAGTTCTAGACATGAAACTCTGCACACTTAACAGTGGAGTATCTGGTGAACTCAGGGGCAAATGATGGGCAAAGACAGACCACAAAGGCCCCAAGGACCCCCTAATGCCTAGCAGCGGGCTCCGCATAGACAGAAGGGCATTTTCCTCATTGTTGATGGATATTTTTATCATGGACTAAAGCACTTGAGCTCTGGTCATTCAAATGTTACAAAAATGCTCTCTGTTAGAAAAACTAAAGGGATTTCCAGGATTGGGTACAAGGTCAAAACATATGGTGGCTAGAGTATTCCAGCTCGAAGACTCTGGAATTACATGAATAACATACTATATCGAAAAGACTAGGAAAGCAGGGCCTTTTATTTCCTTCTCAAGTCAGAAGCTGGTCTACAAACATGTGATATTATTTCTGATTTGACCTGTTCTGTTGAATGCTCAAAAGGGATTATCAAATTCTCAGTGTACCAAAAATTACTTCAAAATTACACTATCCTCTCATTACAGTCTCAAAATTAACAAGTACAGCAGGAAAAAAAAAAAAAAGAAAGAAAAAGTACAGCAGCAAAACAGTATTTATCAAGGGAAAGACACTGATTTTAGAGTGTAAACTAGATTTTTAAGTCACATCCATAGAGATTGTTTCCTAGGAAACCAAAGGGGACTCATTCTTCCCCAAAAGAAGGAAGGGGGGAAATCCACATCAATGCCAAAATTATGAGGAGGCAATCTCAGAGAGATAAATTAGCTAAGGATGTGAGGGCGATCTGGCTGCGACATCTGTCACCTCATTGATCGCCAGGGTTGATTCGGCTGATCTGGCTGGCTAGGCGGGTGTCCCCCTCCTCCCTCACCAATCCTTGTGCATCCCTCCCGAAGCTGCCTGGTCGGTTGGTAGAAGTGACCGACCTCCCCTCCCCCGCCACCCCCACCCCGAGAGGACCGGTCTTCGGTCAAGGATATACGAGTAGCTGCGCTCCCCTGCTAGAACCTCCAAATAAGCTCTCAGAGAGATAAATTAGCTAATCTGAAGGTCAAAAGATTGCCTAAATTAGCATTATCTTCATTTTACAGATAGCTAAATTAAACTTTAAAGAGACTAGATGATCAACTTAGTCTAAAAAATTGACAGGTTAAGGAAAAGAATTCCAAAGGTCAGACTTCATATCAAACAACATTCCACTTCTACTGTTGAAAACATTTCAGGCCATCTTCTGTTTTAAAATTTTCCATCTATTGGTCTTTTGTATTTTATTTGCCCTTCCTCTTTCCTCCATTAACTGCAATCTAGTTATCTCTATCTCCTGTTCCAACCAAATATATATATATTCAATCTCTCATTACAAATCACTAAATTTGGTGATCAAAAATGACCTAGGCAAAAATCTGGTCCATCATTCTTGTTTCATAAATGAGGAAGCTGCGATGAAGAATGACTAAAGGACTTGCCAGTACAGTGCAGTATACAGGACTCACACTCTATTTTTAGACTAGCCTGATTCCAATTCTACCCCTACCACTGAATAGCCAGGCACACTGGACAAGTTACTGATCTCTTTAAACCTCATTTCCTAATCTTCAAAATGAACACATTAGTAACAGTTATTATACCTGATAGGACTAATATGTTAAATGAGGTAATCCATGTGAAGTGCTCACTCAGTCATGTGCCAGGCATCCAGTAAGTACTCAATAAATACAGCTATTATTGTACTTATCATCCAGAGAAACATAACTGACGAGGGGGAGTTAGGCTTAGAGTACAGATCTATTGGTTTTGAGTCTAAAACGTTTTCATTTATTTCACTTCCCAGTCTGCCAATAACCCACTAAAAGATAAGTATATATACACAATAGCCACCTCTGATCACACTTACCCAGATGTCACATTTGCCAGGAAAGAAGCGTTCGGGAATGCGGGCAGCATACAGGGCAGCCCCCGTGATATAGAGACTGGCCATCAGCATCAACCAGCCGATCTGTCCTATGGTGGCAGCCTTCAGGAACCCCTCCGAGATGATATAGTGCAAGGCAGGAATGATTCCACTCAGGCCAAGTCCCAAAAACACTCCTAGAAATCACAAGAAAAAGGCAAAAATGCAGAAGAGAAATAAGGAACAAGAAATAAATATTATAAATTGATTACTTCAAAGTAGAATGCAACATTAGCTTCTTGTCTGAACAGAAAAAGAAGGTACTTCAAACTCGGATACTGCCACACGAGACAGCACAGCTATGTTCTAAAAGACAGATCTATTTACCGATGCAAGGAGCCTCCTGCTGAAAGAGGCTTAGCTTAAGGACTCAGCAGTCCTCAAAGCACATTGCAAAGTATTTTAGAAATAGACAGCTCTAGGAGTTGGTTTAAAATTCCCTAAATTCTGCCTCTTTATAGACACAGGTTGCAATATAAAGCAATTTTACATATTTTATCTTCACTTTAAAGCAACAGATATTCCTGAGATGGAAAGGGGAGGGGATGAGAGAGTAGAGGTGGAGGCGAGGAAAGAAAAGGCAATTATTGGTTCTGATGAATCCCCAAAGTATTTTTGGAAACCACAGCTAGAACTACACTCCGCTAGAGGTTCATCCCTCCAAGCCTAAGCCATGTGTTCATTTCCAAGATAAAGAGAGGGACAGAGACAGAGACACAGATGCTTCTGAAAATTCTCAGGCCCAAAAGCACCAATGAGGTACAGAAGTCTACAGAAGTATCAGAACACTCCACCAAGCCCCAATGCCTTCAAAATCATCTACAGCAGCGTTTTTCAAACTTCTGGATATGACCAACTAAGTTGAGTCTGGACCAGAATTTTTTAAATGAACTAGGCTAAAATAACAAAAATCAGACTGTGTCACAAGTGGAAAGTTAAAAGCTAGTTTATAAAAGTTTTGTAACTATTGTTTCTGTCAGTGTGTGTGTGTGTGTGTGTGTGTGTGTGTGTGTGTTCAGGGTTGTAAGAGAAAATGTCATGATCAAAAAAGTTTGAAGGCAACTGTTGTAAAACCACTTTGAAATCTGTGTGTTAACCAAGCACTACACGAATACTCCATACAAGAGTAGTAATTGTTTTACATTTTTGACACAAAGACTTAAGAATGAACCTTATAAAACAATCATTTGGTAAGCTTTCTCAATAGAAAGGGGCATACTGCTTGCTTTGGACATTACTATATAAGCTACTGGTATACAACAGCAGATGTAAGTACAATGCCTATTCCTAAATAAAATGGACATCAACAGAGAAGAGGAAAATGACAATGCTCATCTCAGAAAAGAAATCAAGTAGGCCTAAATAAAAACTACATCCTACCTCCTCTCCTCACTAAAAAAAAAAAAGAGGAGAACCAAGATGGCGGCATAGGTTAACGCCGGAGTTTGCTGCTTTGAACAACTACTTCAAAAGTGAAACTAAAAGACGGAAGGGACATCACCCAGAACCACAGGAACGCTGGCTGAGTGGAAGTCCTACAACTAGGAGGAAAGAGAAACGCATACGGACACTCAGAGGAGGCGCAGTGCTGAAGTCAAATTCTGAGGTGCGGAGTGCGCGGAGCGGGCTGGCGGCGGAGGGCGCGGTTGGCGTTTTCAATCGGGAGGGAGTCGCAGACTCTGAGCTCCAGATACGGGCGAGTCTTTAGGGACCGAGACTCAAACGGGAGAAGCGGGACTGTCTGGCTTCGGTCAGAGCGAGTGCAGCTTTCTCTCTGAGCTTTGCAGCGGGTGCTAGGACTCAGAGAGGCAGAGCCCCTGGGGACAGGACTGAGAGCCGCCATAACTGCTCTCTCCGGCCCACCGTGTTGATCCTGTGAGACCCGCCCCGCCCAAGCCCTGCACAGAGACATTTGCCGGATAGCCTCAGGCAAAGGCTAGATTAGCACCTCCCTAGAGGACAGAAGTTCTCTCACTGCTGACACAGCTGACTCTCATAGCCACTTGGCCTGGAGGTCAAACCCTCCCTGGTATTAGCTACAACAATCAAGGTTTAACTATAAGACTGCGAACAAAGACCACGAGGGGGTGCACCAAGGAAGCATAACAAAATGCAGAGACAAAGAAACAGGACAAAATTGTCAATGGAAGATATAGAGTTCAGAACCACACTTTTAAGGTCTCTCAAGAACTGTTTAGAAGCCGCCGATAAACTTAATGAGATCTACAAGAAAACTAATGAGACCCTCGATGTTATATTGGGGAACCAACTAGAAATTAAGCATACACGGACTGAAATAAAGAATATTATACAGACTCCCGACAGCAGACCAGAGGAGCGCAAGAATCAAGTCAATGATTTGAAATGCGAGGAAGCAAAAAACACCCAACCGGAAAAGCAAAATGAAAAAAGAATCCAAAAATGCGAGGATAGTGTAAGGAGCCTCTGGGACAGCTTCAAGCGTACCAACATCAGAATTATAGGGGTGCCAGAAGATGAGAGAGAGCAAGATATTGAAAACCTATTTGAAGAAATAATGACAGAAAACTTCCCCCACCTGGTGAAAGAAATGGACTTACAGGTCCAAGAAGCGCATGAGAACCCCAAACAAAAGGAATCCAAAGAGGACCACACCAAGACACATCATAATTAAAATGCCAAGAGCAAAAGATAAAGAGAGACTCTTAAAAACAGCAAGAGAAAAAAACTCAGTTACCTACAAGGGAATACCCATACGACTGTCAGCTGATTTCTCAACAGAAACTTTGCAGGCCAGAAGGGAGTGGCAAGAAATAGTCAAAGTGATGAATACCAAGAACCTACAACCAAGATTACTTTATCCAGCAAAGCTATCATTCAGAATTGATGGTCAGATAAAGAGCTTCACAGATAAGGAAAAGCTAAAGGAGTTCATCACCACCAAACCAGGATTATATGAAATGCTGAAAGGTATCCTTTAAGAAGAGGAAGAGGAAGAAAAAGGTAAAGATACAAATTATGAACAACAAATATGCACCTATCAACAAGTGAATCTAAGAATTAAGTGAATAAATAATCTGATGAACAGAATGAACTGGTGATTATAATAGAATCAGGGACATAGAAAGGGAATGGACTGACTATTCTTGGGGGGGAAAGGGGTTTGGGAGATGCGGGAAGAGACTGGACAAAAATCGTGCACCTATGGATGAGGACAGTGGGTGGGGAGTGAGGGCGGAGGGTGGGGCGGGAACTGGGAGGAGGGGAGTTATGGGGGGGAAAAAAGAGGAACAAATGTAATAATCTGAACAATAAAGATTTAATTTAAAAAAAAATAAAAAATAAATAAATAAATAAAAAATACCAAGAGAAAAGCTGAAGGCATTTCAAGAAATAAAACTTATTTTTGCAGGATAAAAAAAAAAAAAAAAATCACCATGACCTTCTTCTTTCACTTGTTCTGTGCCTCTACATGCTAAGCAAAGGCTGCCAATGGTCATGCCTGTCATTGTCTCAGTCAAAGCTCAGGAACTTGGTTCTTCTGATGTGTATAATCAGCAGGATGTGCAGCTCTACTCAGCAAAGACATTCTTATTTTTTGTGCTCCCAAGCAGGCTTAACACCACAGTCAAGTACTACAGAAAGCCAACCCTGACCACTGTTCATTTGCTCACATAAACACTTAAAGAAGGAATAGGGTAGAGTGTTATAACATAAAGTTAATTTTAACTCCTAACCTTCTAGGTAACTGCAGATAAACCATGACTTAAATGTTAATACCAAACAGTTGTTTTCTTTCAAAAAATTTTTTTAAAGGCTGAAAGGAAAAATACTTTTTCTTTTTTTTAATCCTCACCTGAGGATATTTTTCCATTGATTTTTAGAGAGAATGGAAGAGAGAGGGAAAGACACAGAGAAATATCTATGTGAGAGAAACACATCGGTTGGTTGCCTGTTGCATGCTCCCCGACCAGAGCCCGGGCCAAGGAGGAGCCTGCAACCAAGGTACGTGCCCTTGACCAGAATCGAACCCAGGACCACTTGGTTCACAAGCCAATGCTCTACCCACTGGGAAAACCGGCTAGGGTGGAAAAATACTCCTTTTAATACTTCTGGTTCATTCTCAGTGGGCACTGGGTTTATACTGGGAAGAGAAAATTCAAGACACAGCCTTGGCTATAAGGAGTCTCCAGTCCAGTGGGAAATAAAAACCTATCTCTGTTAACCTGTAACTTCTGTACGTCCTTGGTTGAGGACGGCTCAACCAAGGTACTCAAAGACTTCTGGCTTTCCATATGAACTCCAGCTCACCATATATCACCCTAAAAATAAAAGGCCTCTTTATCCCTATATCAGAAGAGATGTATGATGCCTACAGTAACATAATACAATCAGTAGGCAGATTACATATTTTAAAATAAAAATAAAAATAACAAAAATGATTAACTACAAAAAGTACACTTCATATTGAGAGTAAAAGGAATTGTTGTTTATTTTACAAAAGTTACAGAGCCCCTGTCTTATCGACAGTGTATGGCCATAAACTCAAGTAAGCCACACTGCCCCAAGTACATCAGCTCACATAGCTAACCACTGTTCCTCAGCTCTAATGAAGACTACATTAAAAGCCCCTCAAACAGGAACTATGATCTATTCATCACAAGTACATAGCACAATGCTTAGACAATGGTAAGCCTTTAGTAAGTGGCTGACAAATAAGTAACTGTTCAATGTAAAACCTCCACATGCTCTTACCTGCTCGTACTCCTCGATACTGGGGGGTGGCAAACATGTCCCACTGGGAGACTATAATGGCTGCGATGCCCAGCACACAGATGATAATCAAGTAGATGAAGCAAGGTTGTGGGTTACAGTAGAACGAATAATAAAGCCAAGGAACAAAACTTCCCATAATCAGAAGAGCAATACCAGAGTAATCCAGTCTAGAATAGGAAAAGAAACGCATTTAATGTTAAAAATCACTGCTTACTGATGTTCACATTCATCCCCCATGACATGAGCTAGCAATGACAGCTAAGAGGCATACTGGAGTGCTTGCTTTAATATTTTTTAAAGTTCCTATGAGGTGGTATTAAGAATTCTGCCAGCTCTGCTAGATGTTTTTCACTAACCCACTGACTCTAAACCATTGATCAAAATATGGACTTCACAGATACTTACTTAGAGAAGAGTCGGGAGACCCCTTCTGAGTGGCAGTAGACTGTGTGGAAGAGCCATGAAAAAGAAAGGCAGAGAATGGCCCCCAAGAAGAATAACCCGAAGACCACCTTTTCTTGCAGAGGGGCCACAAAGAAGATGTTTGGGCGAAACATATAAAAGATCCCCAGGCACAGGAAGAATACACAACCTAGGAAAAGAGTGCAGGGGAGAGAGAAAAAATTACCCTTTTGAAGACAAAAAGTGATATGCTAACTATGTTTTCAAACCTTCACAATCACAATGATATCTGCATCGAAAGTTCCGTAAGAAACATTTTCTAAATAACTGAAGCCTAGCCAAAATTTTGGCTACTTCAAACATTGTTGGCATCATATACTTCTCAGCTTCATAAACTGAGTATACAAAATATTGTCACTTATTTGTCTAAGAGCATAATCAAAAAATAAACCACACCATCCTGCTACTCTTTAGAAGACTGTATCATTCTACTTCTACCTCTAGATTTAGTATGAAATTCCATTTATACCATTTGGGGCACATTATGCTATTATCCAGCTTTCAAAGGTCCACTTTGCGTTTGCTTTGCAATAAATTCCAATACCTCCAAACCCTATCAAGAAATACAGCTTTCCTCCAACAATAGTTGTCAAGGAACACTATGCTTCTCTGGTCTTCACCAATTGGTCCAATAGATTCAAGAATTGCCGAAACCGGTTTGGCTCAGTGGATAGAGCGTCGGCCTGCGGACTGAAGGGTCCCAGGTTCGATTCCGGTCAAGGGCATGTACCTGGGCTGCGGGCACATCCCCGGTGGGAGATGTGCAGGAGGCAGCTGATCGATGTTTCTCTCTCATCGATGTTTCTGACTCTCTATCTCTCTCCCTTCCTCTCTGTAAAAAATCAATAAAATATATTTAAAAAAAAAAAAAAAAAAAAAAAAAAAGAATTAAGGACAATAAATGCCTATTCAAGCTATTTCATAACCAATTTTTGAATTGTTCTTCATCGTAAGATGTCATGTTCTTACTGCTTAGGGAAGGGCCACTTAACAAAAGGAAGGCACAGATATTAAGAATTTAAACATTTGCTAAGTTAATCACTTTGATCCACTTAATAAAACATTTACCCTGGAGTTAGACGTCAGTAATGAACTTGATTTCATACTCTGTTCTATTCTCACTATACTAGCAAGGTAGGAACATGGGGACACAGTGGAAATAAAATGTGACAAGAAATTCAAGTCAAATGGGGAAAGGCCAGAAACTATTTAGTATATAATAGTTCCCCCATGTCTAGTTCTCTTTCCATGGTTCAGTTACTCATGGTCAACAGTGGTCTGAAACTATGAAATAAAAAATTCCAAAAGGAAACAATCCATGTTTTGAATTGCACACCACTCTGAGTAGTGTGATGAAATCTCGAGCCATCCCGCCCCAGGTCATGAATCATCCCTTTGTCCAGAATGTATACATTTCCCAGCCCTTAGTCCCTTAGTAGCAGTCTCAGTTATCTGATTTATTACTGGGGGTGGGAGTGTCAGCACACAGATACCACATTCACATAACTTTCATTACAATATAGTGTTATAATTGTTATATTTTATTGCTAGTTATTGTTGTTAATTCCTCACTGTGCCTAATTTTACATAAATTAAACTTATCAGATAAGCCTTCGTAGAAATAAAAACATCCTAATAAAAGAGAAACATGGTAACTAGCCGTAACTTTGCTACCCTTCCCATTGGCTAATCAGCGAGATATGCAAATTAATTGCCAACCAAGATGGCGGCAGGCAGCCAGGCAGCTGACGCGAACATGGAGGCTTGCTTGCTCCAGTGACGGAGGAAGCCAGGTTCCCCGCCTGCCTGCTGGGCTCTGAGCTGCTCTCCAAGAAACATTGTTATAAATATAGAAGCTAAACAAAACCCCAGAAACCTGCTTTCAGGCAGCCAGGATCTCAGAGCTGGAGTCGCAACAAAGTTTCAAATACAGAAGGTAAACAGAGTCCAGAAACCTGCTTTCAGCAGCTGAGGTCTCAGAGCTGGAGCCGAGCCTCAGAGCTAAAGACGGCTCTCAGCTCCAGTGACAGCCATAGAAGGTAAATAAAATCCCAGAATAAAAAAGAAAAAAGAAATAAAAGAGAGGTTGGCAGCTTCAGTCACCTGCCAGCCTGAAAACGGCCCTCAGCCCCTCACCCAGACTGGCCAGGTACCCCAGTGGAGACCCCCACCCTGAAGGGGGTGTGACCAGCTGTAAACAGCCATCATCCCCTCATCCAGGCTGGCCAAGCACCCCAGTGGGGACCCCCACCATGAAGGGGGTGTGACAAGCTGCAAACAGCCATCAGCCCCTCATCCAGGCTGGCTAGGCACCCAAGCAGAACCCCCACCCTGATCCAGGACACCCTTCAGGGCAAACCAGCCGGCCCCCACCCGTGCACCAGGCCTCTATTCTATATAGTAAAAGGGTAATATGCCTCCCAGCACCAGGATCAGCGGAGCCACAAGGCCTCCTGTACCTGGGATCAGCGGAGCTGCGAGGCCCCCCGGCACCGGGATCAGCGAAGCCGCAAGGCCTCCCAGCATCAGGATCAGCGGAGCCGCGAGGCCTCCCGGCCTGTGATCAGCAGAGCCACAAGGCCTCCCAAACCCAGGATCAGTGCAGCCGCAAGGCCTCCCGGCACCGGGATCAGTGGAGCCGCGAGACCTCCTGGCACCGGAATCAGTAGAGCCGTGAGGCCTCACTGCCCCTGTGTCAAGCAGAGCCATGAGGCCTCCCAGCACCGGGATCAGCTGAGCAGCGAGGCCGCACTGCACTGGTGTCAAGCGGAGCCGTGAGGTCTCCCAGCACTGGGATCAGCAGAGCCGCGAGGCCTCCTGGCCCCTGGAGCGTGACAGGGGGCAGCGCCCAAACCCCCTGATCACCCTGCGGCTCTGTGTGTGACAGAGGGTGGGGTCACAACCTCCCTATCCGCCCTGCTCTGTTCGTGACAGGGGAAGGCACCCCAACCCCCTGATCGGCCCTGCTCTGTGCCTGATAGGGGGGAGCTCCCCAACCCCCTGATCAGCCCTGCTCTGTGTGTGACAGGGTGGAGCTGCAACCTCCCCATCAGCCCTGCCTTGAGTGTGACGGGGGTGGCGCCCCAACCCTCCAATCGGCCCTACCCTGAGTGTGACAGGGTGGCATCGCAACTTCCTGATCCACCCTGCTCTGTGCATGGCAGGGGGATCTCCCCAACCCCCTGATCGGCCCTGCTCTGTGGGTGACAGGGACGAGCTCCCCAACCCGTTGATCAACCCTGCTCTGTGTGTGACAGTGTACGGAGCCCCAACCCCCCTGATAGGCCCTGCTCTGTGCGTGACAGGGGGCAGCACCCCAACCCCCTGATCGGCTGGCTCTGTATGTGACAGGGGTGGCGCCACAACCCCCTGATCTGCCCTGCTCTGTGCATGACAGGGCGTGGCACCGCAACTCCCCAATCAGCCCTACCCTGAGCGTGACTGAGGGTGGCATCGCAACCACCTGATACGCCCTGCTCTGTGCATGACAGGGGTGGCGCCCCAACTCCCCAATCGGCCCTGCTCTGAAACCGACCAGGGGCTGCGGGGCAGGCACCTAGGGATTGGGCCTGCCCTCTGCCACCCGGGAGCGGGCCTAAGCCAGCAGGTCGTTATCTCCCGAAGGGTCCCAGACTGTGAGAGGGCACAAGTGGGGCTGAGGGATATGCCCCCCTCCCCCCCGCCAGTGCATAAATGTTTGTGCACTGGGCCTCTAGTCCTATATAATAAAGAGGTGATATGCAAATTAACCCTCACGCCCTCACAAGATGGCTGCCTACGACCAGGCCGGCAAGGGGGTTAGTGAGGGATGACCAAACGCGACTGAACAGCAGGCTGCGTGGGGCAACCAGGCCAGTGGGAGGGCCGTGAGGGGTGACCAGGCCAGCAAGGCGGGGGGGGGGGGGGGCAGTTGGGGGCAACCAGGCTGGCAGGGGGGCAGCAGTTGGGGGCGATTAGGCTGGCGGGGGGGAGGGCAGTTGGGGCAACCAGGCCGGCAGGGAGGGGGCTGTTGGGGGCAACCTGGCCAGCAGCGGGGGGCAGTTAGGGGCGACTAGGCCAGCGGGGGGATGGGGGGGCAGTTAAGAACGATTAGGCCAGCATGCAGAGGCAGTGAGGGGCGATCAGGCCGGCGGGTGAGGGGGGGTGACCAGGCAGGCAGACAGGCAAGTGAGCAATTAGGAGCCAGTGGTCCAGGATTGTGAGAGGGATGTCAAACTACTGGTTTAGGCCCTGGGGATTGGGCCTAAACCGGCAGTTGGACATCCCCCGAAGGGGTCCCGGATTGGAGAGGGTGCAGGCTGGGCTGAGGGGGGAACCCCCCCACCCCCAGCATGAATTTCGTGCACTGGGCCTCTAGTAGTATATATAGAGTTTGGTCCGATCTGTGATTTCAGGCATTCACTGGGAGTTTTGGAATGTATCTCCCTTGGATAACGGGACTGCTGTATTCACAAGGTTATGAAATTATCACTATTATTACCTCCAAAAGAAGTCCTATACCTGTTATTAGTCATAGCTCATTCCCGAATCCCAATCCCAGACAGCCCTAACCTACTTTCTGGTTCTGGATTTTCCCATTCTAGGCATTTCATGTATATGAATCACATAATAAGTGGCCTTTTATGTCTGGCTTTTTCCACTTAGCATGTTTTCAAGGCTCACTCGTGTTGTAGTATGTATCAATATCAAGTAATATTTCATTGTATGGATATACCACATTTTATTTATCCATTCATCAGTTGAAAGATTTGGGCTGTTTCCACTTTTTAGCTATTATGAATAATGTTGCTAAAAATATTCATGTCCTCATTGTTTTAACATGTTTTCAATTCTCTTGAGTATATGCCTAAGGAGTAGAATTTGTCAGGAACTCTGTTTAGCTATCTGTATTCCATAGAGGCTGCACCCTTCTTATATTCCCACCAGCAATATATGTGAGTTCTAATTTTTCTATATCCTTGCCAGACTTGTTATTTCCCATTTTTTATTACAGCTATTCTAGTAAGTATTTCATTGCATTTCTCCAAGTATTTGATTTGCATTCCCCAAAATGATGTTGAGCCTCTTTTCATGTGTTTGTCAGCCATTTTTAGAACTTATTGAAGAAATTACTACTCAGATGCTTTCCTCATTTCTTAAACTGAGTTGACTTCCTATTGTTTAGTTGTAAGAGTTCTTTTTCTAGAGCAATCATCAGATATTTTGCAAATATTTTCTCCTATTCTGTGGGTTACTTTTTCACTTTCTTGATAATGTCCTTTGACATACAAGTTTTAATTATGATGAAGTCCAATTTATCCATTTTTTTCTTTGGTTGCGCATGCTTTAGGTGCAATTCTAAGAAACTGTCACCTAACCCAAAGTCACAAAGATTTGCATCAATGTTTTCTCTTAATGATTTTATAGTTTCATGGTTAAGTCTTCAATCCATTTTGAGTTAATTTTTATATATGGTATGAAGTAGGGGTCCAACTTTATTCTTTCACATGTAGTTACACAGTTATCACCAATACCATTCTATTCCTTCTTTAATATACAATCATGATGGGAAAAAATATCATACATCACATTCTACTTTAAGGCAAAATGAAATGTGAATATTCTAAGTAATGACTTTGAAAAACCAGGTTACTTTTATTCAATAACTACCTTCCTCTCAGTGTTCATTAAAATATTATACCACATTTTGAATAGTATCTTTCTCTTGGCATGGTTCGATTGGGGGGGGCCAATCGGGGAAAAAGGAGTCATATGTAATACTTTAAACAATAAATATATATATATATAAAACTTAGCTGTAATAAAATCATAGTGCAAAGCACAGAGCAAATCACTGCAAAACTGCATCATCAGAAATCCAGAAAACAAAATGGCAAATCCCAAATACATTTTTTAAGTTCCGTCCTTACCATCAAATAAATGAAAAAAGAATATAGATCACCAATTCATTATACCACTGATATTACATACCTAAGAGATGTGTCCAGATGTTGCCTGTCTCTGTGTGTATTCTGAAAATGCTCTTAAAACAGGCCCGGAAAGAAGGCATAGGGGGCCGGTGTCCATGTAAAAGGTAATCATTATCCTTGAGCCAGTCTGGTAGGACATCATGAGGGATTACTCGCCATCGACCTTCCCAAACCTGGAAGAAAAATATTATCAAATATTTTGGGGGGTTTTAATTGTAACTTTAGCAGCACTGATCCCAAATAACAATCTCTTACATTTTCTTATGAGAAAAATAACTTATTTTTAGAAAGACAAACACATTCAAATGAACAATGTCCTATATTCTGAGTTTCTAAAAAACTGATGAAAAGATATTTTTTAAATGAAGCAGAAAGGCTTTTCTTAAGAAAGGGGAAGAGTAAATGCACTTATAGAATATGTCCTAAAGAGTGGTTACAAACTTTGTTTCAATATGGCTAAAAGTAGGATGAAGGGTCCAAAGTCCCACCCATACAGATTCCCCTCCATTCTCCACAACAGACTTTACCTCTGAGAAATCCCTGTGATATTAAACATGATCATTTTTATACTTAACTAGAGGCCTGGTGCACGAAATTCATGCACTCGGGGGGAGGGAGTGTCCCTCAGCCCGGCCTGCGTCCCCTCGCAGTCCGGGAGCCCTCAGGAGATATCCGATTGCTGATGGCCTAAGCCGTCAGTCAGACATCCTTAGCGCTGCCACGGAGGTGGGAGAGGCTCCTGCCACCACCACCGCCGCTGCCGCTGCACTCACCAGCCATAAGCCCAGCTTCTGGCTGAGCAGCAATCCCCCTGTGGGAGCACACTGACCACTAGGGGGCAGCTCCTGCATTGAACGGGATTGGGCTGAAACCAGCTCTCTGACATGCCCCGAGAGGTTCCGGAGTGTGAGAGGGCACAGGCCAGGCCAAGGGACCCCATCGGTGCACAATCAGGGCCAGGGAGGGACACAGGAGTTTGGCCAGCCAGGGAGGGACTGCAGGAGGGCTCCAGGGCATGTCCGGCCCATCTCGCTTAGTCCCGATTGGCTGGACCCCAGCAGCAAGCTAACCTACTGGTCAGAGTGTCTGCCCCCTGGTGGTAAGTGCACGTCATAGCAAGCGGTTGAGTGGCCTTAGCATATCATTAGCATATTACACTTTGATTGGTTGAACAGATGACTCGACAACCAGACACTTAGCATATTAGCCTTTTATTAGATAGGATACTAGAAACCCGGTGCATGAAAAATTCTGCACTGGGGGGGGGGGGGGGTGGGGAGGCGGCAGTTAGGGGTGACCAGTCCAGGAGCCTTACCCCATGGGGAGCGGACCTAAGCCACAGTCTGGCCTCCCTATGCAGGAGACAACTGGATAAGAAGGCTCCGCCCCCATCACCCCACTGCTGCTGCTGCCACTGCCGGTGGCCACGGCTACAAGGCCTGAGCCCTGGGCCGAGGGACCGAGAGGTGCTCAATGCACCTCATGGTGACCAGTCGTTTGGTCGTAATGGACACTGGCCAGATAGATAGATAGATTCCTGTTGGTAAAAAAAAGAACTATATAGGATCATGCTTTTGTGCCTTTTGCTAAAATCTCTCTTTCTCCCTTTACTCTATCTTCTCTTCCTATCATAGCAAATATGATGAAGTAGAAAAGAACATAGGAGTCAGAAAATCTTGGATGTCTGCCATTAACTAGTTGAATGAGCTTTAATCACAAAATCGCCAAGCCTGTTTCCTCACTTATAAAATGAGGATTCTAGTGCTTTGATTACTTCATAAGGAAGATATGAGGATTAAATGAAATGACCCAAAGCATTTCATGAATGAGTTAGCAAATCTCAACATCCATCCCAAAGGTGGAATTAACCCTAACCATCCCAGAGGCTATCACCAGTCGGAGAATTAATAATTAATCCACCCTCCTCATGCTGGAGAGATGACAAAAAAGTTTGGCCTTAACTGCCTTTCAAGTCCCTTTGGCCCCCTTTCTCCCTTTTCCTCACTGTCCCTCCCATCAAACTTTAAAGGAAAAGGGATCAGGAGTTGGTATACACTCTTTAAAAAGTCTGTCAATCTCTGCACTCTGCTTCTTTTAATGTCTCTCAGCCCAGAGAGCCCACACCACAAGGATCACTTAATCCTAAACGAACTTGCTTCTGCTAGCCAGAAAGATGTAAAAAAAAATGCCAGACACATGGTCTACCTATAGGCTTCAGGTTCAGGCAATGATTCCACCCACTGTCCTCAGGGTTCTTGTGACAAACATGGCTGACCATAGACACTTGGTTCTCTCTCTACTATGCAGATATATGCCCATTCTGTTCACTCTACAACATTTTCCTGTTCTCTGCTCTCCTTAATGTCTCCTGACATTTATAAAAAACTGATCCTCTGTGTAACTCCAAAGGAAGTGGAGACTAAATTTAAGGATAGAAATGGCCGCCCTAGCTGGTTTGGCTCAGTGGATAGAGCATCGGCCTATGGACTGAAAGGTCCTGGGTTCGATTCCAGTCAAGGGCACATGCCTGGGTTACAGGCTCGATCCCTAGTAGCGGGTGTGCAGGAGGCAGCCAATCGATGATTCTCTCTCATCATTGATGTTTCTATTTCTCTCTCCCTTCCTCTCTGAAACCAATAAAAAATATATATTAAAAAAAAAAAGAACAGATATGGCCCTGTGGTTACTGACTGTTAATCTGACTGTTCAGTGCTTGTTCCTAACATACGACAAAATAAAATAATGCCAAAAGATTAATCTAGATTTTTTTTTATGTCTACTGCTAATATTATCACGACTTGTAAAAGTAGCTGTAGCTTTCATAGGACTTATATTGAGAGAAAGTGAGAGACACACCAAGATAATGAATTCCTTTTATCTAATTTGAACTTGGTAAAACAGCTATTGTTGAGATTAACTTTACAAGATGCTGCTACCCTGTTTTACTTTGGGAGAATTTTATTTTCTAAGAGGGAGAGGAAAATGAGCATCAATCCCTACATCCTCAAGGCAGTTCACAATTCAAAAACAGCTCTACTGTGACCACATAAAAACTACTGTGTTGCCACACAGACAAAATAATCAAATTCTCCCTTTTTATAGTCAGAAAGAATATGTTGAGTTTCTTACTAGTTACATGTGCATAAAATGTCAAGAGTGATTCTCCCCCCCACCACCCCATTGTTTCTATACAAACGTTCTAGTGGTCTAAAAACTGAGCCAGGGAGCTGTACTTTCTAATTATACTGCAATTAATGTTATATTCAACAAACCCTACACCTTATTCTCAACTTGGAGTCAAGCCAAATGCCAACCTAAACAGGTATCCTCTTTTACTGCCTGGGGGAAAAAGAACAGGATCACAGCTTAGACGAAAGCATGTTTATTTATAAGCTTGACAAAGACACCGCCTACATCAAACTTAGCAATGGTCCACTGAGTTTTTATCAGACTATATAGTGCACAAATAGAATTTTTTTTAAAAAAAATACCCACAATATACCTATTCCCACATGAGCCAGGCTACGCTGGTAAAATAACAGCAACTGAAGGCTGAAAAAAAGAGACCAAGATCAAACTTGGATTCTCTATAAAGATTAAAATGATTTTCCTTCCCCTATTCCTGTAAGAAAAGCTTTTCCTAAAGAGAAAGTACACCAGCAAGACCACAGGACACTTCATTTTAAACTGTCTCCATTTACTTGCTTTCAATCCAAGAAACAGAATCCTTGAGGCACTGGACATGGCTAGTTTTTAAGTATGGTCAGTGGCACCACCAGAGCAGGGTAGAGCAGGTCTGGAGAACACCATGTAATAGGAGGCCTCTTCTTGCTGCTCTCATAGACAAACTGCTAGTGGATGATAAGTGAATGGTTTATCCATTTCTGTGCCCCACTCATTTTTCTTCAATAAATCATAGTTTGCCACAAAAAAATGCCCTATTTATTCTTTCATTAGCTATTAAATTGAAAGTTTTATTTACTGTATTATTTTTAGTTCAGAAAGAACAAAAAGACAGTGAAGTTAGCTACAGTACTCTACTAATAATATAAATATTAAAAATCCCCAATGGCCCAGACACTAAATATGTACTCAACATTGAGAGATACAACATCAATCAGTTACTGCAACCTAGGTAGAACCCTGACCGGATATCGAACCCGCAACGTTTTGGTGTACAGGAAGATGCTCCAACCAACTGAGCCACCAAGCCAGGGCCAAAACATGCTTTTTGAAAAATAAAATAGATCTTTTGTATCCTTCTGTACTAATTCTCCTATGTCAGTAATCAGTAGAATGGATCTATTGTTTTGCTCGGGGTTTTTTTTTCCACCAATTTTCAAACACTGATTAAAACTTCCTGGGCTTGGAGAACAAAGATGGTGGCGTAGATAAATGCCTGGACCTGCTGCCTCCCACAATCACAGCAAAATTACAACTAAGATACAAAACCATCATTAACAACTACAGTGGGGCCTTGACTTACGAGTGTCCCGACTAACGAGTTTTTCGATATACAAGCCATCTCTCGGCTGATTTTTTTGCTTTGAGTTGCGAGCTAAAATTGGGGTTACGAGCCAGCTTCAAATACCCCACCGCTAGTTGGCGCAGCGAACGTCACAGTGAATGCCACAACATCAGCCCAGCATCACTGTCTCACTCATTCACTTTATGATTTGACATACGAGTAATTTGAATTACGAGCTCCATCACAGAACGAATTAAACTCGTAAGTCAAGGCTCCACTGTACCTGAAACCTGGCTGAGTAGAAGTCCTACAACTAGAGAAGTAAAGAAGAAACCACACTGAGACTAGTAAGAGGGGCGGAGATGCAGAACGGGTTGGTCCGACACTCACAGTGCTGTTTTTTTAAAATTGGGAGGGATATCTTGGCTGCAGAGTGCCCTCCCACACTGAACCCCCTCCCCCCGCCACACTGTGAGGAGCAAAAGGGTCCCAGACCCTGAGCCCAGGGTTCCATAGCTGAGAAGAGAAGTTCTCATAACTTTGGGCTGTAAAAACCACCTCTTAAAGAGCCAGTACACGAACGTACTCAGACTCAATCCCTCTAAGCTCCAGCGCTGGGAGGCTTTGGAGGACACAGGGACATACGAGAGGAACTGGATTGTCTGGCATGTGGCGGGAACTCAGGGCAGCTTTCTTCCAGACAGGGGTCCTCGTTCCTGTGCTGGGACCCCACCACCACCACCACCACACCTCCTCTCATAGCAGAGCTGATGGGCAGCCATATCTGAGTTTCCATCAGCCTGGCTAACACTGTCCCCTTTGCCCTGGTGATGACCCGAAACACCACCGAATCCAATTTGCAGCCCCACACAAGCTGTTTGCAGCTGCTTTTCCATATAAATTGCCTATCCTGGCTCAGGCTTCAGACTTTGCTAAAACCTCTAAAACAAATAGCAGCTGGCACCAGCATGCCCCAAACTAATCAATAAAAGGCCCATTACCCGGCACTAGCACCAGCCTGCCTTGCTGCTCAGCTGGGCCTCACCTGGGCACTTCACAAACCCAATACAAGTAGCAGCCATCTGCAGACCTCTCTGTAGTTCTTGCCAGATGGCCCGAGGCAGTGGCTCACTTTGCACCTCCTGGGAGGCCCCAGGGCCAGTGTACTCAGTGGACAGCTTCAGACCATACCAGATTACAACTCTACACATCCACAAGCAACACACTCAAGGGGCAGACTCAGTGAGCACCAAAGCCCCACTGAAGCAAGTTCTGCTCCATAGGGGTGTCCTACACAGCTGCTCTCCCACTGTAGTAGCAGCTGGTCTTCACAGCCAATTGGCCTGGAGATTAATTCCTCCCAGTGATGCCAACAGCAATCAAGGTTCAACTACAAGACTGTGCACAGAGTCCACACAGGGATATACCTAGAGTGCACAGCTCAGGTGACTAAGGAGGCTGAACCATTGGGCCCTACAGGACACTTACTACACAAGGCCACTCTATCAATTTCAGGAACCATAGCAGCTCTAACTAATTACATAGAAACAAATGCAGGAAGCAGCCAAAATGGGGAGAAAAAGAAACATGTCACAATGAAAGAAATGGAAGCAAACAAACTACTGAATACAGAGTTCAACACCATGGTTTTAAGGTTACTCGAGGATCTGAATGAGAGCTCCAAAGAACTCAAAGAGAGTTTCAAGGGACTTAGTGAGACTTTCAAGGATCTTAGTGAAAACGTCAGACATGAAGAAGGACCAGTCAGAAATTAAGCCTACACTAACTGAAATAAGGAATAATTTATAAGGTTCAACAGTAGAGTAGAGGAGTCTAAGAACTAAATCAATGATTTGGAATATGAGGAAGCAAAAAACACCCAATCAGAAGAGCAAAAAGACATAAGAATCCAAAAATATGAAGATAGTGTAAGGCAAGCACGTCAAACTCAAAGGCTAACACGGGCCAAATAAACAAGGTTTAAGTTTATGTGGGCCGCAAAAAAATAAAAAATAAATAATAAAAAAAAAGCTTCAATTTTCATAGAAACGTAGGTTTATTTCAACAAAGACATGCTGAATACAAAGAGCTGAAATAAATGAGTAATCATTAACATAAAATAGAACATTGTGATAAAAATTAATATTTTTTCTTGTACATTAACTTACCAGACACTGAATAACTACACAAATTAATAAGCATAATGCAAATAAACCTATTTTTCTTGTTTTCCGAAAGCAAAGTATTACCTGTTGCACACATAAAACAAGTCCGTACAAGACTAATGACGTGGCAATTGGCTACTAAAATGCTAGCTGCTAGTATTAATGGAGAGAAATGGTGCACCTGCGCATAAGGCATGTAAGGGAGATGAATGCAACAACAATTATAGTAATCAGTCATTAGCAAACATTGTAGTTCATTATTTTTATTGAAACGTTTCTTACATACCGTTATATTGGCTGGGCCACAAAAATGTTCGTTGTGGGCCGCAGTGAGTTTGACATGCTTGGTGTAAGAAGTCTCTGGGACAACTTCAAGCATACCAACATTCACATTATGGGAGTGCCAGAGAGAGAAGAGAGAGCAAGATACTGAAAACCTATTTTCAAAAATTACAGAAAACTTCCCCTACCTGGTGAAAGAAACAGACTTACAAGTCCAGGAAGCACAGAGAGTCCCAAACAAGAGGAACCAAGAGTCCCACACCAAGACACATCATAACTAAAATGCCAATGGTTAAACACAAAGACTCTTTTAAAAGCAGCAAGAGAAAAGCAGTTAGTTACCTACAAGTGTAGCACTAATCAACTGTCGGCTGATTCTCAAGAGAAACTTTGCAGGTCAGAAGCGAGTGGCAAGAAATATTCAAAGTGATGAATAGCAAGGACTTACAACCAAGATTACTCTACCCAGCATAGCTTTTCATTTAGAATTGAAGGTCAGATAAAGAGCTTCACAGACAAGAAAAAGCTAAAGGAGTTCATCACTACCAAACCAATATTACATGAAGTGTTGAAGGGTATTCTTTAGGAAGAGGAAAGAGAAGAGAAAAAAAATATGAATAATCAAATGGCAATAAATACCCATCTATCAACAACTGAATCTAAAAATCAAAATAAACAAACAAGAAATCTAATGAATAAAATAAACTGGTGAATAAAATAGAATTAGGGGCATGGAAACGTGGAACATACTGACGAATCTCAGAGGGAAGTGTGGAGGAAGGGGTAGGAAGAGATTAGCCAAAGATTTTAAATGCATATATGCATTACCTATGGACACAGACAATAGGTGGCGAAGGCTTCGGGCAGAGCGGAAACCCGGTGGAGGGGGGCAATGGGGGAAGAAAACAGGGTCATCTATAATGCCCTCAACAATAAAGATTTTTTTGTAAAAAATTTCCTGGGCTCTAAGTAGTCCCATGTTTATATCCCTCCCCTTCCCCTCTCCACCAACCCCTTCATCTTGGAAGGGATGTCTCTATTCAGATTAAAATGTTTTCTTCTTGTCCTCTTATCTAAAGTATAGTATTCTAAGTCAACTGGCCTTAATTACTTCTAGTGTCACTGTGAATGCAGAAAAACCTAAGCTTAGTTTTCAGGATCTATGACCACATGCATGAAAATTTCTCTCTAAAAGAGTTTTCCAGGAATGTTTAATATGTAAATGAATTTACATACACATATACACATAGGCAACTGGCTTATGTTGACTTTTCATCTGCCAGGGCCCTGATCAATCAGTATAATCAGGTGGCTATAGATTTACCAGTGTCCTTGACATATTTTCTCCAAGCAAGCAATCCCAATTCCAGTTACCATTTTAGGGAAAAAGAAAAAAAAAATCCCCACAATAGGTCCTAATGAACCAGAAAGTGAATTGGAAGAAAAGCCTTAGAGGGACAATATACCAGTTAAACTGAAAACACTACATGTGTATGAAAACCAGGCAAATCCTATATAAAGAGTAGTTGATGACGCTAGAAAGTATCATACTTGCCATCACAGTCAACAGCATAAATAGATCAAGGGACTTGGAAATAGCACTTTAGAATCTCCAGGCATTAACCACCCCCAATTTTGCTTCATTCTGCCTCGTCTAAACTATCAGTAACCTATACAGTGGGGCCTTGACTTACGAGTGTCCCAACTAACGAGTTTTTTTGAGATACCAGCTCTCTCTCAGCCGGTTTTTTGCATTGAGTTGACAGAGTAATTTGAGTTAACGAGCTCCTTAACGAGCTAGGTCTCGGAACGAATTAAACTCGTAAGTCAAGGCCCCACTGTATTAGGGAAAACTTTTTTTACCAGTTAGATGTTCTAGTTTTCTCAAAACTTTGTCATGGCTGCTGCAGGCAAATGTATTATGTCTTGAACAGGGTTAAAGTCATGAGATTGCTTTTGTCTCCATTTTGCCAGAGATTATCCCTAATGCAAACCAAAGGGTAAGGTACTACCACTCTCCTTAAAGGTTTCTGTTTGGGAACGGCGGATCATATAACACGAAAATTACAAGAAATTGCCATCTTACCTTGCAAACAAACTCTTCCATTCTTTCCATAGCATGATGGGCTTGTAAGAGAGGGGACATGCCCATAAACCCCTCCTCTTCCTGAGAAGCTTCATCATTACACTCACGTTCCTCAGAGCTCTGCAAGGCAATCAGAAATAATCAGGGACAGAGACCAGGAACCATTGAAACAATCAATATATTTTCCTTGAAGAATTATAATGAAATTCTCTTAAGGCCAAACAAAGCCTCAGACAAGTAACAATACAGGAAGTAAAGTCAGTTTATTATAGAATTATGAGTATTAAAAATGAAAAATAGTTACTCAAGTTTTCTCTGACAAATGAACTATAACAACAGCATTCCTGTTTGTTTCAGTAGTAGTTATTGCTCCCACCCACCTTAAATATGGCAATATGTGGAGTCATTTTTACTTGTCAAAAGTGGGGGGAATGCTACTAGCATCTAGCAGGAAGGGCCAGGATGCTGTTAAACATCCTACGATGCAAAGGACAGCTCCCCACAACAACGAACTATCTGCCAAAATGTCAATAGTGTTTGAGAAACTGATCTAAAGAATATATGAGGGTCTATACCAGGGTGGGCAAACTTTTTGACTCAAGGGCCACAATGGGTTCTTAAACTGGACCGGAGGACCGGAACAAAAGCATGGATGGAGTGTTTGTGTGAACTAATACATGTTAACACTGCTGCTGGTGAAGGAGCAGAGGGGAGAGCAAGAGAACCCTCCGCTCTTTCGGCTCCGCGCGCCGGATAGAACAGCCGAATGGGCCGTAGTTTGCCCATGGCTGGTCTATACACTTCAAATTATATATGCCACAGCCCAGTATTATGTGTTTACATCAGAAAAAAATATTTTATCAGATACTTCACTATGAAAAATGCTAACAGTAAGTGAGTTATTTACTAAATAAGTGGTTACTAGTGCCAAGGCCTAAGCATCCATCCAATACATCCATCCATCCAATGTCATACTCCATTCTAAGTTTGGATCGGCTTGCAGCATTTTATTCTTTGCACTTTGTGTCCTAAAATATCTTTAAGAGTTCCTTTAATTTGACTTTTTTGCCTATATCATTTCTCTGGACATCCTCATCCTTTTGGTCGCAAACACTTGACTCATTTATGTTGACAAGTTTGCCTTCACTAAGTTCCTCTTGCTGCCTATTTAAAATGTCTTAAGCGGTGGCAGTGTCAACATTACCACAGTCAGCTATTTCCTCTACAATCCGTTTATGTTTGACTTTTACTTTCAGCATTATCATGTTCCTTTCTTTGCTTCACTTTTATCTTTGTTAGCCAATTCCCACTTCTGGTTTTCCATTTTTGTAAAAAGTCATAAATGTTTATCACTGGGAAGCAGCACAACTATACTCTTGCCTGTCTTGTGCATTATGAGTTAACAGACATCCAATAATCAGTCACTGACAGACTTCAAAGAAGTGACATGATTGGTCGCTGACCATGATACACATCTATTATTTGCATAGTTATCTGTGGACTGAAGAGCTACCAGAAACGTTTGTACTTTATGCAGTTACTCACGGTAAATATACTGTGGTAACTAAAATTTGAACCATATTGTTCAGGAGCTACTATTATTTAACTAACCCATGGTAACAAACTCATACATATTGGAAATTTTCAAAGCATTAGGGTTGCCTGTCATATTTTCCTGTCACATCTTTCATAACCATCCTTTCTTATCTGAATGGGTGCTTCTAAAAAGAGCTAATCTCAATTCAAGATAATGCATTATTACTGTTGGTAAGATTTCCATCAGTGGTCCAGTGTATGTTATTAGGCACAATGTGGTCAAAAGTAAGAAATACATATCACATTACTCCACCCCAACGTATCAGCAAGATTTTTATTAAAAAGTTTCCTTCAGAAGTGCAAAGTACTATTAAGTCTATTGATTTATCCTGTATTATCCCCAATTCTCACCCTCCTACAAATAAATGCTCACATATATATCCTCAAAAAATTTTTAAGTTAGCTATTTATTGTATTCAAGCATTATGGAATTGCTAATTAGGGATGTGTAGAGTGGGTGGTGGCAAATACAGTTTCCTGGGTTAGACAGAAGATAACAAGTAGGTATAAAGTGGTAGAGGCAAACACTGGCCACAAAACAGAATTTTTTTTAAAAAATGCTTTCTCTTAGGGTACATGGGCAAGTTTATAGCTATGCCCCATGATAGCTGGGAAACCCTACACTGGGCACTATATATAAAACAGTCTCTGTCTTCCAATATTAACTCTAAAGAACCACCTTGTCATGAGTGGAAATTACTTTTGATTTCCCATTTAGCAGCCACTAAACCACAGTACCCAAAGATCTCTTTCAACACTGTATTACAACTATATTAAAATATCACATACGAGTGTCAAATACATACTACGTTCTGTTCTGTGGTCATACCTCTAACCCTTTATCAAAATGAACTATGAAGAGAAACAGGACATTATAAAGATTAAAGAATTAAAACCAAAGCTGCCTAAAATTAAAGCATAAAACTTAATTCCCTAAGGCCTTCTATGAATAAGTCACTATATTTAAAAAGACGTCAATGCTATGAAGTGAGAAAAAAACAACAACACTATTTAACATTTTTTTCCTGCTACATTCAGTGAAGTCCATCTGTGAGAAGACTGAGTTAAAGTTGGTTATATTTCAAAACAATGATATTTGCCCTACCTGTTTTGGCTTAGTGCAGTGGTTCTCAACCTTCCTAATGCCACAATCCTTTAATACAGTTCCTCATGTTGTGGTGACCCCCAACCATAAAATTATTTTTTTTTTAAATATATTTTATTGATTTTTTACAGAGAGGAAGGGAGAGAGACAGAGAGTCAGAAACATCGATGAGAGAGAAACACCGATCAGCTGCCTCCTGCACATCTCCCACTGGGGACGTGCCCGCAACCCAGGCACATGCCCCCGACCGGAATCGAACCTGGGACCTTTCAGTCCTCAGGCCGATGCTCTATCCACTGAGCCAAACCGGTTTCGGCCATAAAATTATTTTTGTTGCTACTTCATAACTGTAATTTTGCTACTGTTATGAATCGTAATGTAAATATCTGATATGCAGGATGTGTTTTCATTGTTACAAATTGAACATAATTAAAGCATAGTGATTAATCACAAAAACAATATGTAATTATATATGTGTTTTCTGATGGTCTTAGGAGACCCCTGTGAAAGGGTCGTTCGACCCCCAAAGGGGTGGCGACCCACAGGTTGAGAACCACTGGCTTAGTGGCTAGAGCGTCAACCTGAAGACCTGAAGGGTTCCGGGTTCAATTCCAGTCAGGGGCACATGCCCGGGTTGTGGGTTCAATCCCCATTGGGGGCATGCAGGAGGCAGCCGATCAATGATTCTCTCTCATCATTGATATTTCTATCTCTCTCTCCCTCTCCCTTCCTCTCTGAAATCAATAAAAATCTATTTTTAAAAGAAGCAATTATATCTGACTCATGATCTACCCAAAGTACAAGCTAAAATGACAGTTCTCTATATTTTATCTTTGGAAAGATAGAATCATAGAGATAAAGATAAAAGGCCTTTAAGATCAGTCTAATATGAAATAATTCATTAATCTACTGGACATTTATCTTTTTAGCCTGACTCAGTTCAATAGAGCAGTGATTTTCAACTGGTGTACCACAAGAATTTTTAAAACATGCAATACCTGACTATTTAGTGAAGGGCACATAAAAAAATGACAACAATCAACACAACATTAACTGTCTGGCGTGAATGAATCAAAATTATATCTTTTTTTTTGTCAGATCGTCAAAATATATAACATATATTTTGGTGTGCCAAAGAATTTTAGTGATTAGTTTGTGCCATGAGATGAAAAATATTTGAAAATCACTGTAACACAAATATTTATTAAAAGGGTTTTTGAAAAGATGAGTAAAATGCAGTCTGTTTTCCATGGGCTTACAATCTAATAAGGGGCTGAATGAGTCACATAAATTTCTATATAGAAATACGGTATAGCTAGTTTAAAGACAGAAAGTGTGGGACTCAGGAAAGATTGAATGAGGTACAGAATTTTGATAAGATGAAATGAACACAATAGTCAAGAGGGAAAAGGAAAAGCAAAAGTACCATTTTGAGGAACAGAAACTAGTTCAGTTCAACGGAAACTTAGGGTGCATTCAGGGATAAGTTATATTGAAATACTAATTGAAGTCAGCAAAGTGCCACAGAGATCCACAATCATAATGCCATCTACAGTTAGAAGATTAAAGTCATGGAAACTATAAAATACCCAGGGCTGGGAACAGTAAGTATTTAATTAAAATGTGTCTGCCTTTATAGATGTCATTAAGACCTTTTACATTCACGTAACTTAATGATAAAGAAGAATCTAAAGCCCTTACATTAACATGACTTTATCAATTGTTCCAGGAAACTCCTGCCCAGCAAAATAAGGATAAAAACCAGTGCATAACTTCATTATTCGCTTTAGGAACTTCTCAAAAATTCATTTAACTAAACAAAAGGCTGCTCCACCAGCCCCTTAGTACAATAAATTGCTCAGCTAAGCAAACCTGCTCGCTTATCAAACAAATATTTGCTCATCAAGACTTGCTCAACGAGTCCTAAACTATCCTATCACAAGTTTTGCCCAGTGCAAATATGTTCTCTGTGTTGAAAGACCTGCCTTGTCTGTGTCTATGAGGTTTTGGGGTTTGTGTGTGTGTGTGTGTGTGTGTGTGTGTGTGTGTGTGTGTGTGTGTGTCTTGTGGTGTGTGTGTTTTTCTTTGTTGTTTTGCTTAATTCCTTCACCTTTTTCAAAGACAACAGTATAGTGACTATCAGAGGGATAGGGAGGTGGGGGGAGGTAGAAGAGAGTAAAGGGGGTGATGGAAGGAGATTTGACTTGAGGTGGAAAACACACAATACAATATACAATGATGTATTATAGAACTGTACACCTGAAACCTATATAATTTTATTAACCAATGTCACCACCAATAAATTCAGTAAGAAAAAAAAAAAAAGAGCCCTAATCGGTTTGGTTCAGTGGATAGAGCATCGGCCTGCGGACTGAGGGGTCCCAGGTTTGCTTCCGGTCAAGGGCATGTACCTTGGTTGCGGGCATATCCCCAGTAGGGAGTGTGCAGGAGGCAGCTGATCGATGTTTCTCTCTCATCAATGTTTCTAACTCTCTATCCCTCTCCCTTCCTCTCTGTAAAAAATCAATAAAATATATTTTTTTAAAAAAAGAAACAGAAAAAAGACCTGCCTTAAACCACTAGAACCAAGACACCAAAACCCTATAAATTTCCATCCAGGACCTCTTCTTTCTAAAACACTATTGGAACTCTTTAGAGCAATGCTCACTCTCACAGCAGTAAATATAAACTTGGCTTAGTTTGAGCACCAGGTTATTTTGATAGTCTTTTAAGAAAACTGACAGGTTAATCTAGTCTTAAATTTAGAGTTCTGAACTGTGTAGTAAAGGCATTAAGCAAGCTGATATAGTTAGCAAATACAAACTCAAGGGTTAGTGGAAATTAAGATGTCTACAAAAAACAGTAACTGAGGCCCTAGTCAGTTGTTCAGTGATTAGACCATCGGCCCTCAGACTAAAAGGGTCCAGTGTTCAATTCTGGTCAAGGGCATATTCCTTGATCGCAGGCTCAATCCCTAGCCCTAGTTGGAGTGCATGTGGGAGGAAATCAATCAATGTGTCTCTCTATCAATGTTTCTCTGTGTCTCCCTCCTCCCTTCCATTCTCCCAAAAAAATAAAAATAAATCAATGGAAAAGATAACCTCTGGTGAGGATTAATTTTTTAAAAAGTACAGAACAGGCAAATCCAAATAAGACATGAAGTAGATTGGAAGTGGCCCAGGTTAAGGGGATGGGGATAGGGAGTGACAGCTAATGGGTAAGAGGTTTCTTTTGGGGATGAAAAAATGTTCTAAAATTAGATTGTAGCCCTGACTGGTTTGGCTCAGTGGGTAGAGCTTCAGCCTGCGGACTGAAGGGTCCCAGGTTCGATTCCAGTCAAGGGCATGTACCTTGGTTGCGGGCACATCCCCAGTAGGGGGTGTGCAGGAGGCAACTGAACAATGTTTCTCTCTCATCGATGTTTCTAACTCTTGATCCCTCTCCCTTCCTCTCTGTAAAAAATCAATAAAATATATTTAAAAAAATAAATAAAATAAAATTAGATTGTAGTGATGGTTGCACAATTCTGTAAATATAATAAAACCATGAATTGTACACTTTAAATTGGTGAATTTTATATGTGAATTATCTCAATTTTTTATGAGTCAACTATGAGTAAATGTGGCATTTTCCTTTAACAAATAACAAATAAATAAATCTAACTTTATTTCCCAAATATTCTTTAGAGGACATGTAGAGATTTGTCTTTTTGTAAAGCATGTTCCTAAGAAGTTTTTAATACATTAACTGCTTTAAATAAAATATAACTAATTACTTTAAGCACTCCTTTTTCAAACAATAGTGACATCTTCATCACTTGTGAAGCTTTTTAAAAATACATACATCCAGCCTGGCCAGTGTGGCTCAGTGGTTGAGTGTCGACCTATGAAGCAGGAGGTCACAGTTCGACTCCCAGTCAGGGCACATGCCCAGATTTTAGGCTCATTCCCCAGTAGAGCGCATGTAGGAAGCAGCCAATCAATTTATCTCTCTCACCATTAATGTTTCTATCTCTCTTTCACTCTCCCTTCCTCTCTGAAATCAATAAAAATATATTTTTTTAAATACATAAATCCAGGACCCAAGGATTCTGGTTCAATAGGTCTAGAATAAAATCCTGGCATTTGTATATTTATTTTCTTTAAAGAGCCACAAGAACTCCTAATAGACTTAAAGAAACCTGTTGGTAAATGCCTGTACAAAAAGACACATCACTCTGTAATGCATATAACTACCTTTAAACCGATTTGGGATTTCACTTAACTTGTTTGTAACTTTAACAAAAATCACCCTGTTGCTTTCCTATTACTCTTGTATTCTATAAACAATTGCCATTTAATGCAATGAGGGGGCCTAAGGGAAACAACCATATATTTTTTTAAATCTATGCAATCTAGTTAAATTCTACATCTTAAAATGAGGGAAACAAATACTCAAAGAAAATGATGCAAAATCATTAGAAATATGAAGGACTGTACCATGATACATTTGGTTTATTTATTTTCAAAATAAACAGAAAAATCCATTAAAAGGCTAGAATGCATCTAAGAAGTAAAATTAACCTGGTTTAACAGAAAATAAGGTGTGCAGCAACAATTCCAGCAAAAAAAAAACACAAGTACCAACCACTGAGTCTAACCTCTGGGCTCAACATAAACACTCAGGGGTAGAGCTTGTAATTGAGAAATTCAAAGTCAACCTGGTGCCAGCTGTCACAAAGGCAGCTTTGTTCAGCAGAAAGAGCAATCAGAAGACAGCACATGCTCTTTCAGCCATGTGACCTTGGGCAAATTACTCTAAGCTTTCTAAATCTTACTTTCATCCACTTTCAAAAAGAGATCATATCTGTTCTTCTACTTCAGAGTGCAGTTTTAAGAAGTAAATGAAATAACATGTATGGAAGTGCTACATACAAATTTAAGGCATTATTAGAATTATGTAGGCCCGGCAGGTGTAGCTTGGCGGTTGAGCATGATCCACAAACCAAGATTCCCAGTCAGGGCACATGCCCGAGTTACCAGCTGAATCCCAAATAGGGGGCATGCTGGAGACAGCTGATAAATGTTTCTCTCTCATCAATATTTCTATCTCTTTTTATCCCTTTCCCTTCCTCTCTCTCTAAAATCAATAAAAAAACATTTTTTAAAAGATTTAAAAGGATACACTCTACTTGCTAACAGTTTATATAGTTCCACTTCAAAACTGGAAAGTGTAAGAAATGAGTCCTTTCTTTAAAAAAAAAACACAAAAAGTCAGTATATGGAACTCTTCAAGTCACTTGAAGATAGGAAGTTAATATTGTGTCTTTAATTTCAGTTCAAAGTTACAGTTTTTTGTAACTCTACCCCCTTCTTTTCTAATTCCCATGATTATTCTACACTAATAACCCTGAAATTAGTAGCAAGTGACAGTACTACATATAGATTAAATACAGGATAATGAATGGAGAGAAAGGGCCAAGGAAGGGCCAGAGCAAAAGAAGAGATTTCATTGCTTAAATGATCCAATAAGTTTTCTACTGAAACCACCTCCCAGGTACGTAGCACAGGCAGTTGCACTGGTCTCTTCATAAACCACCTTCTGTTTTTTAGCAAAGAACTTCCTCCAAAGAGAAACAATACACAAAGAAGAATTTTCATCAGGAACAAAAACACAATTTCCTCATCGGTAAACTGAGATAAGTAAACAACAGGGTTTCAGAGAGCCTTTTCAGCTCTAACATTCTACAATCTATGGATCAGATCCTCTCCTTGATTCCTCACAAAAAGTCTAGAAAGCAGATGGAAAGAAATAAATGGTTCTTTTGTTCTGGCTTTGGGTTAGCTCTCACATTAAAGGAAAATCAAATACAGGTTTTCAGGACAATATGAGTTCATTCATATAAGGATGAAAAAAATCACATTCACTTGATTATTTGTTAGTGAAACAAAATAATAAATACTTAAGAGGGCATTATCAAGTGAAAATGGCAAACAAAAATACACAGTATAACAAGAACTAGACAATGTGATTAACACAAAAGAGACTGGGTGTGCAAATTCTGAACAAAACATTTTACTATCTCATGTAGTAGCTAATATTGTAAACCGAACTTTTGCCATTTTTAATTCCAGTCAAATTGTTTAGCCTGAAATTCCTTAATGCTGCAAAATTCTTTAGATTCATGTCAGTTTTAAAAATAGTTAAAATCATTGTGATTTAGTTATTGCCTACTCAATATATCTTCCAAGACAACGAATAAGAATCTCAAATCTCACATTCCAAAGCAGAACTCTTGATTTGCACCACCTTTAAACCTACTCCTCACTCTTGCCTTACAAATCTCAGTTTTAGCTCAATTTAAACATCCAGGAATCATCTTTAAATTCCTGTTTTCCTCACTCTCCACATCTAATCCATCAGGATGTCCTGCTAGCTTGACCTCCAAAATAATCAGAATCGATCCATTTCTCTCCATTTCTGCTGCTCCTACCACTGTTTCAAGCCAACATCATCTCTCACCTTGAACATTCTAACACGCTTCTTTTTTCCTTCCATTCTGTATTCTCACAATCCTCCACATTCAAAGTGATCTTTTCAAAATCACCAATGTCTCCTACTGTTTAAACACACCAAAGGTTGCCTACTTTCCAGTGAATTTTATTACGATACAATCTAGCCCAGACGGCATGGCTCAGTGGTTGAGCATAGACCTATGAACCAGGAGGTCACAGTTCATGCTCGGGTTGTGGCCTTCATCCCCAATGTGGGGAGTGCAGGAGGCAGCTGATCAATGATTCTCTCTCATCATTGATGTATCTATCTCTCTCTCCTTCTCTCTTCCTCTCTGAAATCAATAAAAATATATATATTTTTAAAAGATACAATCCTTCTGTACACCTACATGATCTGGTCCCTGCCTGGTCCACTGACTTCATCTCATTTCACTTTTCCCTCTCATTATACTCTAATTGCTCTGGCTTCTTCCAGTCCTTTAAAAAAGGGAGGGTTGAAAGCAAGAGGAAGAGGGGGAAAAAAAGAAAAGCTAATTCCTACCTTCAGATCTCTGTACTAGCCTGTTTCCTCTACCTGGAAACAGTCTTCCCCCAAGTCTTTGCATGGCTGGTTCCATATCATTCAGGTCTTACCTCAAACATGCTCTTCCTTAGAGAGGTTTTCCTTTATCACTATACCTAAAAATTCAGGAGAGGAGAAGTAGATAGGCCGAGTACAGGATTTTTATTTAGGGCAGTGAAACTACAGGATTTTTAGGGGATAGGCAGAGTACAGGATTTTTATTTAGGGCAGTGAAACTACTCTGTATAATAAGATAATGATGGATACACGTCATTATACGTACATTTGTCTAAACCCATTGAATGTGCAATCATCAAGAATGAACTGTAATGCAAACTACAGACTTTGGATTGTTTGAGGGCAAAGGTTATGTGGGAAATCTCTGTATTTTCCCCTCATTTTTTCTTTGAACCTAAAACTGCTCTAAAAAAATTATGTCTTGCCCTAACTGGTTTGACTCAGTGGATAGAGCATTGGCCCTCGGACTGAAGGGTCCCAGGTTCGATTCTGGTCAAGGGTATGTACCTTGATTGCGGGCACATCCCCAGTAGGAGGAGTGCAGAAGGCAGTTGATCGATGTTTCTAACTCTCTATCCCTCTCCCTTCCTCTATATAAAAAAAGTCAATAAAATGTATTTTTTTAAAAATTAAGTCTTCTTGCAGAACCGGTTTGGCTCAGTGGATAGAGCGTCGGCCTGCAGACTGAAAGGTCCCAGGTTCGATTCCGGTCAAGGGCATGTACCTTGGTTGCGGGCACATCCCCAGTGGGGGGCGTGCAGGAGGCAGCTGATTGATCTCTCTCATCGATGTTTCTAACTCTCTATCCCTCTCCCTTCTTCTCTATAAAAAAATCAATAAAATATTTTTTTAAAAAATTAAGTCTTATTGGCCAAAAGCTCTCCCTATAATGCTCCTCAACATACTCTTTTTGGTAAACTTTGCCTTTCTCATTAGTCACTGGCCATCCTATGCATCTAAATGAAGGGACATAAGAACCTTACTAAAAAGAGACATTCTGAATAATTATTAACTAGCTTAAAGAAATTAATAAATTAATAACGGATTCATTTCATAGCATGCTCCTGGGAAATAAAGACTTCAAAGACCACGACTTACAACCAGATTTTGTCCATTGGAAAAGACATCAATTAAAGACTCTCTCCAACCTCATCAGAAGGGACCTTATCAGGTGCCTAATCACGTCATCTGCCTATCAAAGACTCCTCAATAATGAGAAGCCACTGACATCATAGATAGCTATCTCGGGATATCGACAAGGCCTGAATACCTACAAATTAATGTTGAACCTAAAACACCATTTATTTGTCTTTACCTCTCTGCTAGTAATGTTAGTCATAATAATAGTTATATCTGTTTTTTGGGCTTTTCTCAAACCTTGTGTATATATCTTAACTGTTAATAACTGCTGAAGGTGTATAAGATAACTTTTGTATTATTATTAATACCCTTTCTACAGTGTCTCTTTTGAAATTTATAAAAAATATCATTGCAGAAGAAAGAAAAGGGGTATGTGGGGTTTTGTAGTTGTTTTTTTAAAAATGTGTTTTTATTGATTTTTAGAGAGAGGGGAAAATAGAGAAACATCGATGTGAGAGTGAGACATTGATCGGCTGCCTCCTGCACGTCCCCTTCCCGTACTAGGGATGGAGTCAGAAATCCGGTCATATGCCCTGACCAAGTTTTGAACAGGTAACCTCTTGGTGCATGGGATAATATTCAACCAACTGGCCAGGCAGGGTGTGTGGGTTTGTAAAAGAAGTTAAAAGGTAGTAGTTTGATCTAATAAGTTGGTTATTTCTGAGTGAGTAAAAAAGAGAAAAACTAAGAAGAACAGGGAAGCTATAGAAGGTTAATGGAAAAGGAATACTGAGAAGGGAATTTTATGCATAAACACTAGAACCCAATTATGGGAACATGCTTACCCCGTACCAACAAGGACTACTAAGTATATTAATTCATATGGAAGCTGAAGTGACTAAAATATTTTAAGGCCCTCTATAACTGCTGGTGAGGCACAGGAAATTTACTTATGAAACTCTTACTGTCCTCCTCACCTCAGGCCATTTTTAAATGATAATTGTAATTTACACCATTATGTTCTTACAGCCTTGGTCCCAATTAAACATTAAGGTTACAGTTCCCAATTGCCAACTAGCAGGAATCAGATTTAAAATAAAGGGCACTTGAGTGCTTCCAATAGAAAATAGATGGGCCACAGTAAATGGGAACCCATATCATGGTCACACTGTAAAAATTAAAGAGGTGTATGGTGTGCCCTCAAACTATAAGTAAATGTTATACTAGATGCAAAATACAGAAAAGTGAAACAGACAAAACTTGGATCATGATAGCTTATAGGTTAGAAGTGACCCATAGTGTTTTTCTTAATGAGGGCCCAGAAGACCTGACTGCCTCCCATTTACTGGCTTTTCCCTTTAAAAAAAAAAAAAATTTTTTTTTTTTTTTTTTTTTTTTTTTTTTTTACTGATTTCAGAGGAAGGGAGAAGGAGAAATAGATACATCAATGATGAGAGAGAATCACCATTTGGCTGTCTTCTGCACGCACCCTACTAGGGATCGAGCCTGCAACCTGGACATCTGCCCTTGACCAGAAGCGAACCTGGGATCCTTCAGTCCACAGGCTGACGCTATAGCCACTGAGCCAAACCAGCTAGGGCACCTGCTTTTCCCTTTTGAGAAAAATTTGGCCTTGGCTTCCATCAAAGATTATAGTCTTGTCCCATCCCCAATGATCCCCTGTTCAGCAAGACAAACACTGACATTAAGACTTCCTAGGAATGATGAACCTTTCTAGCATCATGGGAACACATTATCCAACTAAAAGGTTGGTCATCAATGCATCTTTTGAACTGATTTATGACCAAAAGGGGGAAGTGTGGACAAAAAGGGAGCCATATACTAAATTAGACACGCTCAGGAGGCATGCATGGCAGGCCTTATAAACTCAGAGACCTGAAGTAACCACGCAGGATAGTCTGAAATTAAAACTTCCTAACTAAAAGCATGTCATGTCGGATAATCATGTCCTAAGCAGGTATCTTCCTTGACAAGGGTCAAATTTTACCTTAACTGAGCCTGCTTGTCTTTTTGCACCTAACATACCTTTGGAATGTCAGAGTAATTCCCTTTTTTCCCAGACCCCTCAGGGTACAATCTCCCACCAGAGCATGAGGTGCTTCATTGTTACCTTGTTGCCCACATACATCTCTATGTGCTGTAAATGTTAATTTTTAAATATCCTATACCCACCAACTTAAAAAGAAGTATTTGTCTCTTCATTTTAGTCCCTAGCCAATCTCAGAGATTACTCCCCCAAACCTCCTTCTTTCTCCGGCCTCCCAAATCTACCACCAATGGATTTCATGTAACCCTTCTTAGGCCTCTTCCTTTGATTGTAATGTATAAAACAAACTGCAAAACTGCTATTCTCCAGAGCATTTTCTCAATCCATTGAGACTTTGCTTCCCAGCAATAGTCATCAGTTTGGTTCAAATAAATTCATTAAAATTATCAAAATAATAATAATCTATATATATAAAAGGCTAATATGCAAAGTGTCCCCTTGGGAGTTTGGGAGACCGGGAGTTCAATCACTCGCTATGACGTGCGCTGACCACCAGGGGGCGGCGTGGAACGAAGGAAGGCCCAGGCCTGCAGCCAGAAGGCCCTGATCGGCCCTGATCCCTAGGCCTAGGGACCCTACCCATGCACGAATTTCATGCATGGGCCTCTAGTAATAACAATAAAATAATAAAATAATTAAGTCTTAATACAAAATTTAAAAAAATTAAAGCATCTCACAAACTACCCCATTACCTTAGCATATTTTTCCCTCCTAGCTTACCACTCACTGTCTATAATTATCTTAGTAGTTTGTGTTTGGGGTTTTTATTGCCTGTGTTTTCTCCACTTGTGCACTTGCACCACACAGGCTGTCTTATTAACCACCATATTACAAACACTAAAAAGACACCTGGCCCAGAGTAGACAACTTAAGATTTACGTGGATTATGATTTGACGGAATCTCGTGAAGGTTTGCAAAATGACAGCCCTGGAAAATCTGAAAAAATACACTGCTACAATACTTCCATTACTAGAAAGTATAACAGTTCTAGAGATGCTGCTGTGGCAATATGCTACTACTGACATAGGCACTACTGACGTATTCATATTCAGGTAGATCACCCTTTATTGGGGGTGCTATTTGTGTATTGGAAGATTTTTAGCAGCATCCCTGGCCTCTACCCACTGGATGCTTGTAACACAACTCCTCCAGTTGCAACAACCAAAAATGTCTCCAGACACTTGTGGACAGAAAAAAAAAGGCCACATGCTAACCTGACTAACTCAGGGAAGACCTGCATGGCAGTTACCACAAAGGCTGGTCTGAAATTAAAAATTTAACTAAAAGCAATTTCTAGTAGGTAGTCATGTCCTCGGCCAGTATTTTCCCTGACAAAGATCAACTTCGATCTTTACTGAGCCTATTGTCTTTTTGCATCTAAAATAACATATCTATGAAATGTCTGGGTAACTTGTACCTTCCCCTTTTCCGGACCCCTTGGGGCACAACCAAATGTGCCTGGGTACCATGACAGAGATAAATTCCTTCATTGTTATTGTTATCATGTTAATTGTTGGCTGTTAACTATCCTGCACCCACCTAAGTACTAGTAAAAGAAATATATGTCTATCATTTTACTTTTTATACAATCCCAGAGGTTCCCCCCCTACCCTTTGCTTTCTCCTGTCTCCCTAATCTATCACCAATGGATTTCACATAACCCACTTAGGTCTCCTCTTTTAATTGTAATGTATAAAACGAGGTGAAAAACCACCATTCTCTGGAGCATTATCCCCATCCTTTGAGATTCTGCTCCCAGCAATGTCGACAGTTTGGCTCAAATAAACTCACAAAAATTCTTTACAGGTTTGAATACTTTTACATTAATACACTGCAAAATATTTCCTAAGAGGTCAAAACTGCTCCAAACTGTAAATCACTGGAATATGTCAAAAATAACAAAAAAATATATAGTCTTAAAACCTGAATCTCAGTTACTTTGTTTATTAGTAGGTTCTAGGTCATGTAGGCTTCTCTAGCAGTTTTCTCATCTATAATACATATCATAGATGATAGATCCTCCCCTCCCCCAACTGGTGGGCGGAGTATGACAACCTGCAGCCTGGAAATACCTGAGTGACTAACCATGTACCTTATATGGACTATACATTGGACCACCAATCCACACCTGCCAAATACCCTAAGCCCTTGTTCCTATATGGACAATGCAGTAAGCCACCAATCAGTGTGCGCCGAGTACACTAAGCCCCCCACCCCTTCCCATTCCGCACCTCAAAAGGCGTGCCCACCCCTGCACATGCTGCTGTTCTCCCCTTGTGAGACAGCCCAGCAGGTCCTTCTCCTCTAATAAAGCCTGTAGTCCCGGTTTTTCGCCCTCTGTCTGATTTTTCAATAGAATACTCAGTTCAAATGCACACACTAATTCACAACATCTGGTAAACCTCTGAATATTTCCACTGCTAAGTTTGTTTTTTTAACCCAAAGTTCATTATTAGAATTGAGGGCAATGGACAGGAACAGAAATGCAAACATCAAATCTAAAAACTAAAAGAATTTTCACATACCAGTAAATTCTCACATTACTCATAGTATGCATATAGAAGGTAATTTTGCACAATGATATTGTTACTCTTTTTCAGAGAAACCAATGCACAGAAAAATTTTGCAAAGTTACAGTCAGAAATTAGATTGTTAGGTCGGAGAGAGCCCAGGATCGGATACATGCAGACGTGTGATGAGATAATGGACTCTCTCTGGAATTTCAAACAGATCAGTATGCCAGACACAGATACCGGCTTCTCCCTGGAATCTACATGACCCCCACACAGATACCCTGCCGACCCCCTGTGGCGGAAACTTCCTCAGTTCATGTCCCCGCCCCTCACTCAACCACAGTATAAAAAAAGCACCCCCCTCCCTGTTGGCATGGATCCACGTGCCCTGTCTTTGGGGTTCATGGGTCGCCCAGGGACGCAGAATAAAACCTTTCTTTTCTTTCTTTTCTGATTAACTCGGCTCTCTTTATTTCCTACGCCGCCTCCTGAGCTACCTAAGTTAACATAGATAAGTAAAATAACCTAGATCTTCCACTCCCAGTCTAGTATTCTGTGGTACAAACAGAAAATTTCTCTCTAGCATCAGATTCAGCACTGAAAATGTATTACATGAAGTACAATAACCTATGTAAATATCCTGGAGTAGAGAATGCTTTTTCTTTCCATTAAAAATTGTGGCACTGGTTCCCCAAACAGTAATAGAATCCCCATCCCATTGTCTTTAGATCTGGCCACATGACTGTTTTGCCCAATGGAAGATAAGCAGGTGTAATATACATATGAGCAAAAACTTTAAGTGCAATCTGCCATGAGAACATGTCCCAAGAAGCCTCCCTCAGCCTGAGTCCCAGAATGAAAAGACACATGGAGCTGACCTGCAAGAGACTGGCAACCTAGAACAATAACACTTGACCTGCAGCCTTCATGGAACATGTGTACTTATGAAGTATGGTAGCAATCATTTCAGATTGAAACTGTAGTTTAACTCTAACCCTGTTGTTTGGCTTAACAATAGAAAGGTTACTTTGATTTTCTAAATTGTATAAATCATCCCATTCGATTGAATGCCTTATCAATTGAATGACTATTCCATTGATTGTTATCATACTGGTCTTAGAAAGCACATTCTTCTGTACCTGGGAAACAGGACAGCACAATTACCCTAAATTGTTTTAGTGGCCACAGGTGGTGCGTTCCAGCTGCCTCAGTGGTCCCGAGACCAGGACAGCACAATTACTCTAAATTGTCCTGACAACTCAGTGGTCGGGAGACCCAAGGGCTCTAGATAATGTGTTTCTATCAACTCAGTGATCCGGAGACCCAAAACTGTAATTTAGATAACATGCCTAAGTTTAACCCGGGTTACCCAAGGACTCTAGATAATGTATTTCTGTCAATTCAGTGACCCAGAGACCCGAAACTGTAATTAACATGCTTAATTCTGCTTCTGTAATCTGCTTTTTTGGGAGCCAGGTGCCACATTCCAAACCCTGGGATGTAATCAATACCTTTGTGATTTTTGCCTATATAAGTCTGGTTTTGCCACCATCTTATTGCTATGAGATTTGGGAATGGCCCCTCATAGTCTCGGATTGCAATAAACGTGACTCTTTAATTCGACTTCTTGAGGCGTCCTTCTGTGTTTGCGGGGTACATTACAACACTTATTGTAAATTACTGAGCTTTTGGAGTATTCAATTCCTGCAGCAAAAGCTGAATTACACAGGAATATGGTTCTTCTGGTATATTAATATTTAAATATTTATGTAACTCTAAATATGTGTATATGACTTTATAAGACATAATGTATATAAATACTACTTTATTTTCTGCTTTTTAAATTTAACATTATTTAGCTCTGGCTATGTGACACAATTGGTTGGAGTGTCGTCCCATACACCAAAAAGGTGGTGGTTCGATTCCCAGTCAGCGCACATACCAAGGTAGGCTGCAGGTTTGATCCCCAGTCCAGTCAGGGTGAGTGTGGAAGGCAACCAATCAATGTTTCTTTCTCTATCAAATCAATAAATAAAAATTGTTTAAAAGAAGGAATAAGCCAAAAATTAAAGGTTTTCTAATTGTACAATTAGATATGTATTATTCCTTGATATGTATTATTGTAATTCTAATTGTTATTTTTCTGCATGGAAAACCAAACATTTTTAAAATAATTTCAGCACATAGGAAACACACTTGGAAAAAAGTTCACTTATTTGAAACACTTTTTTCCATGATAGAGAACGAAGCGTACTACACATGCCATGAGTACTTACCACCTACTATTCACAATTTACCTTCTCCAGTGTCTGGCTTCTGTCCCCACCTCTCCAGCTCTTGTTAATTTCACCTATAAATACCATACTGCCCAAAGCCATGGACACGTTTCCATTCTTTTCATCCTTGACCTCCTTAGCAGCACTAGACACAAACTACAGCTTCCTCCCCCTTCTTCTTGAAATACTTTCTTACTCTTCGTGATTTTACATTTTCCTGGGTTTTCGTTCTTTCTAACTCACAGGCTTCTCCTTCTTAGCTTCCTCTACTTGCTTTCTCTCCTTGAAATACCCTGTGAATGCTAGTGTTCCTGTCTGGGTCCTAGGGCCCTTCTCTTACCCATCTCTTTACTCTGCCCCTCTTAAGTAACCTTAACCATTTTCAATAGTTTTAAATATCACCTATATTGAGGCTACTTCCTAAATGATTTTCTTTAGCACAGCTCTCTCTGGAATTCCACACTTCAAATTCATCCTCTGTAGTTCTTCCCATTTCAGAATATATTATCATAACCCCAGCAATCCAATTACAGTTGATGGGGCAGAGGCCATGTGCTCAGAAAAGTGCCTTCTTCCCGAGCCCAGGCCCCTGCTGGCCATGCCCAGGATTTAACAAGACCCGACTTGCGCCTGGCCAATCGGCAGGGCCACAGCCAGCTCCCCTCCCCTCACTATTAAAGCCCTGATTTTCACACGGGTCTCACTCGGTTTCCGGTCGCTGCGTCGACTGGAGGCCCCAGGTCGGGTTAGCTAACTCAATAAAGGACCTTCTGCTTTTGCATCGGACTGACTCCCTGGCATGGTTTCTTGGGGATCTTGAATTCTGGGCATAACATTTTGGGGGCTCGTCCGGGATCCCCAACACCATCGCCGGGACACCCAGTCCGGAGGGCCTGACTGACCGCGGTAGGTCTTGTTTTGTTTGTGTCGTGTGTTTTGTTTTGTATCTATCCGGTGTGAGCTCACTTCTGAAATCTGTAAATGCCTGTAAATGCCTGTAATAATGATCTGAGTGGATGCACGAGATCAACAGGCGGGAGGAGCCGGGGGACGTCCCAATCCTCCATCTGAAGGGGTATAGCTTTGCTTCCACGGAGTCGGAAGGTCTGTAGGAACCCCCTTAATCTGAGACAGGCAGGAGGAGTCGGGGGGCACCCCGATCCTCCATCTGAAGAGGGGAAATTTTGCTTCCGTGGAGTCGGAAGGTCTGTAGGAACCCCTCAATCTGAGAAAAGGCGGGTCGCTCCTGCTGGTTGGCGCGCAGCCATCGTCTAGCTTTCGGTTTTTGCTTCCATGGAGTTGGAAGGCTGTACTTTTTTGGGCCCTTTAGTTGTTTGTGTTTCCGTTTTATTTTGTGGACTTGCTGGATTAATAATTTCAAGGAGATTGGGGGAGGCTTTAGAGCTCCCTCAGGAATGGGGAAGTTGTTAGGAATTGAATGGATTGTTTAAACTCTGAATGGATGTCTGGTGAAAGTGTATGAATGTGGAGGGAGGGGGACTGCTCTCACCCCTCCTTTGTGTGGCGGTCGGACGGCCGCCTGAGTGAGGGTCTGTGGAAACAGGTCACCCCCTCCCCAAGTATTCTAAAATTAAAATCCTTCTTGTAATTGAAAAGCGTTTACAAATTTATAAATGCATCTGGGATTTCTGTGCACATGTAAAGGGAAAAGGCCAGTTTAAAAACGAGTGCGCATAGTTTTGAGCTGGACTTGACTTTTTGCTGTGTACAGAATAAAAACCCAAGACTGTTTTGGTCTTTAAAAAGGCGGAGATGAACCTGACAAAAAAAATACAGGCAGGTTTCCCAAGACGATTTAAAGTAGCTTTTGAAATTTCCCGCCCTGAGGCAAGTACCACCAGGAAGTTGATAGTCAAGTTTCCATGTGAATAGCTATGGTTTTGTTTCTTGACTTCCCCAACAGGAAAATTGTGACCATTTTAGCAGCTATGCCAGGCTTATTGGCTGGAAACTTAAAACTTTTAAGTGCAAATCATCTAAAAGCATTGAAATTTATAATACTGAAATGTTGATCTAAATATGCCTAATATGAGGTCTAAATGATAGAAGTTAATCTGTTAATTGAAAATGCCTTTGCTTATTAATCTGATTGAGAAGAGAGGATTTATTTTGTGACCTCAACTGAAGATTTTTTTTTTTTTAAATATATTTTATTGATTTTTTACAGAGAGGAAGGGAGAGAGATAGAGAGTTAGAAACATCGATGAGAGAGAAACATCGATCAGCTGCCTCCTGCACATCCCCCACCGGGGATATGCCCGCAACCCAGGTACATGCCCTTGACCGGAATCAAACCCGGGACCCTTCAGTCCGCAGGCCGACGCTCTATCCACTGAGCCAAACCGGTTTCGGCCTCAACTGAAGATTTTTAATACAAAAACCAGTTTAAACTTAATTGATATTCTTTAAAATAATTATAAAGGGTATAAACAGCTAATGAGATTTCTGTTTATCTACAATATAATGTTGGCCATCTATCTTTTAGGGATTTTGGTTTGCTCTTCCCTTGTTTATTGTGAGAATAAAGAAATCATCTTTTCTGTCAGAGAACAGTGTAGACAGCCACAATGTTGAGCTGTGTGACTTGGCAGCCGCCATGTTGGCCGCATGGCATGCCACTACCCCTGGGGGCCGCCATCTTGGAACAACAAAGGCCCCGCCCTCTGACTTAGCCAATCACAAAAGGAGTGTCTGCTTACTAAGGGAGGATAGAATTTCAGAGGTGGAGTTTTAAGGCGGAGTTTTACTGCAGAAATTCGGATGGGGCAAAAAGTGTGCTAGCCTCGCGGATTTATTTAACACTTAATAAATTAGCAATCACGGTCTTAATATAATTTCAGTGGTATGATAGCAGTAGAACCACAGTTATACATATATCATACACAAATTAAGAGTAATTGATTAAATCCTATTATGTTGAGAACTGTTTTTAAGTGTTGAAAATGTTTTCCTAAGTTTTACCTAGGTTACCCAAGAAAGATTTTTCTTTTTTCTGTGTCCCTTAAAATGTATTGCTAATCACCTAAGAATTAAGGCTAAGAGTTCTAGCTACCTGGAAAGCATGGCCTTGGTGTGATAGGAGAAAGAAAAAAAAAGAAATGTTAAGTGAATAATATGCCAGTGAGCTGGGACTGGTCACTAATGATGGATTGTGAGAAGGGCTGAACATGGCCTAATTTCTTCCTTGGTACCCCTGAAACGTCAGAGGATCCAATGTGTTTAATCCTCTTGAAGGACATTGAATGGTTCTTTCCTTCCTCTTTAACTTTTAGGGGATTGTATAAATGGATTACTGATGTAGATTATCAAGAATCTCTAGGGGTTTTAGAAAGATAGAAAAGAAGCATTCCTAGACAGTTTTCTACTGCCTCTGTTCAGGGACTTGTTCTGTATCTTGACACAACTGAAACTGATTTGTTGGTATTTTGTGGTATAAATGTGGCATGCACCTCAAAGTTCTTAATGGGGAATGTATCTAGTTATCATGTCTATTTAGTCTTGATTTCCTTGTTCAATATGAGTACCGTTTCTATCTGGATGAAACATAGGTCAAGAATCCTGTCCTGGGACGTGACAGGATCACATCTGTTCCTGTCAGGCCCCCATCAGGGGACTTGGGTGGTGTTCCTGTTACCTGCTCAAGATCCCAAGACTGTATTTGTTTATATAAGTGTGGAAATATATTCTGTGCTAGGTTGGGATTTTGGAATTCTGGGGTAGATTTAAAAGATATTTGTGACTTTTCTAGTCTGATTGGGACATTTAAGGGTAGGGCTCACAGTTCCTCAGGGCAGAGATTCCATGGGCCCTTCCCCCTGCCTGTGCTGAATTAAATAATACAGGCCAGTGTCATTTAGCTTGCTGGTTAAAGGAAAACAATGGACCTTAGAATCTGTAAAGGTGGGCGGGAATGAAGCTGGTCAAATGTACTGAAAGAGTTTGGTACCTGTTGCTGCTAGCAAAGGAGGGGCTGATACCCACTTCTAGTGCACTCCCTTGAAAGAGGCCTGGTTGCTGCTCTGCCACAAAGGGAACTGGTAGAAAGACAAAAAAGCAGAGTGCTGTAACTGATAAACAGGGTTACCTAGAAGCCATCAGGACTTTGAAGTTCTCCAAGAGAGGAGGAATCTGACTCAGAGACTGGTGAGGACTGGGTGGCTTTTCTTTAACAATCTCTTTCCTTGAGAGGGCTCCAGAGGGTACACGAGGACATTTGGCCGCGCCTCCGCGCCATCTACGGGACCAGCCCAACCCCAACTCCTCATCAGCACAGACCAGGAGATTGGGTCTACAACAGAAGGCACTGCTGGGAGACCCTAGAGCCACGTTGGAAGGGTCCCTACACTGTGGTGCTGAAGACCCCCACTGCTCTCAAGGTAGACGGCGTCACGACCTGGGTCCATCCGGAAAGACTTCATCACCAAATAGAGCATCGATCGATCAAGATCAACGCAACCCGCTCAAGCTCAAGCTACGGGGTGCTTGACCTGCCTGATGCCGGTAACATGACTCGCGATCGCTCCTGTCACCAGGAGCCCCCACAATACTGTGTAATACACTTAGATAATGCCTGCATCTTCATGGACATGGCTCCAAAGAGACAAGGACCATTTATAGGATCACATGTTTAGTGGTAGATTTGGCTACCTGAAGCGGCCATGATGCCAATATTATGTTTCATTGTATTGATATGTTATATTAACCTTTGATTCTTTTGCAGGTTTGAATGTATGTTGGCTGTCCTGGAAGGGAGCTGTGTGGGGTGACCCCAAAAGTAAAGGGTGTCTAGCTGCCAAGAGGACAAGTGCCCAACTGGGCAGGGAAGGGTGCCCATCAGGTTTTGGTCTCTGTTGAGAGAGAGCTAACAGTTGACAGCCTGTAATACTGTCTTGCAGGCCTGAGTCACCATGCCCATGTCAGGGGTAGTAAAGCTGGAAAAAGCCTGTTTAGACTAGAAAGTCTGAAGCATGGACCAACAATTACTGTTTTGTTTTAAATCCATGAAAAGAAATTAGCAAGGAAAGTCAGAAAATCTTAGAGTAAATCAGTATGTTTTTCTCCTTATGTAATTCCTCCGAAATCTGGCAATGCTAAGTAAGTACGTTTCTTTGCATAGATTCAGTAAGACTGGTTCCTAATAGTGGTTTTATTAACGGAAAACTTTGACTGGAGTATCATGTTTTAAAGAGCCCTATCTGAGCTCTAAAGACTTGAAGCCACTAAGAATGCCACGAACAAAGCCTGGTATCCTGCCTGGGAGCCCTGAAGATGGCTGGCGCTGGAGCGTCAGGCCAATGCCCTACCATCACTGGCAGTTGGTAAGAGTAGAAGGGGAGCAGTAAAGATGCCTCTGCATCCCTGCAGAACCCCCACACACTCTGGGCCGCAACGAGTAGGAGGGCTACTGAGATGGGCCTTAAAGCCAGGAGCATGGGCTCAGGTGGAGTTGCTACAGGTGAGGGATTCACCTAACTCAGCAGATACTGCAGGCAGGCCTGATGGCAGCTGGATGGCTTGGCTTCCTGGCCCTACGGGGCACATTAAGGTTCAACCATGAAATTCCAGCAAAGGTAGTCAGTTACCATTCTTGTTGTGTTTATGCAAACATCAGGACAGTAAATAAATTAATCTTGATTTGGCTTTTTAATAGCCATGGAGGAATTTTAAGAAGAAAAATCCTATTTCAATAGAAGTTGTTAAAGCTAAAATGGTTTCTTTCCCTTCCACCGGACCATTTGTTACGTGTATAAAATAGTTCAGTTGATAGTTCTGTGTGCTCACTATGGGACCCTAGCGACGGTGAAATAAAAGTGCAGTCCGTCTCATGATTGAGCCGGAAGTTCCAAGACAAGGGGGGAATGATGGGGCAGAGGCCATGTGCTCAGAAAAGTGCCTTCTTCCCGAGCCCAGGCCCCTGCTGGCCACGCCCAGGATTTAACAAGACCCGACTTGCGCCTGGCCAATTGGCAGGGCCACAGCCAGCTCCCCTCCCCTCACTATTAAAGCCCTGATTTTCACACGGGTCTCACTCGGTTTCCGGTCGCTGCGTCGACTGGAGGCCCCAGGTCGGGTTAGCTAACTCAATAAAGGACCTTCTGCTTTTGCATCGGACTGACTCCCTGGCATGGTTTCTTGGGGATCTTGAATTCTGGGCGTAACACAGTCAAACCTCATTTCTGGAAGTCTCCATTCTAGAACAATTCGGTTCTGACCAAGTTCTTCACAGAAAAAAATGTCTCAGTTGTCTAACCAAATTTTGGTTTTCAAACTGACAACCCTTTCAAGCTGATACCTCAGCATGACAAAAAGGGTCTCTCCAGCAACAAACAAAGGAGAGAATGCTTTTGTTGCTGGGGAAGTCAACCATTAGCACAATTTTAAAACATAAAGAGGCCATCAAGAATGCTAATGCGCCGAAACTGGTGGATAGAGCATCGGCTTGCGGACTGAAAGGTCCCAGGTTCGATTCCGGTCAAGGGCATGTACCTGGGTTGCGGGCACATCCCCAGTGGGAGATGTGCAGGAGGCAGCTGATCGATGTTCCTCTCTCATCGATGTTTCTAACTCTCTCTCTCCCTTTCTCTCTGTAAAAAATCAATAAAATATATTTAAAAAAAAAAAAAAAAGAATGCTAATGTTGCCCGGGACAGTTTGGCTCAATCAGTAGAGCATCAGCCCTCAGACTAGGGTCTCAGGTTCAATTCCAGTTGAGGGAGCAGGCAGGAGGTAACCAATCCATGTGTGTCTCTCTCACATTGATGTTTTTCTCTCTCTGCTCTCTCCCTCCTTTCCACTGTCTAAAAATCAATGGAAAAATATCCTCAAGTGTGTGAAAGAAACAACGATCACAGGCAACTGAAGAAGCAGAAGCTTTTATCCAGTGACAGCCATTTCAGAGGCAGTGATAAATGAGCAAGTAAAGATGCTGCATGATGGCCTGAAAGACACCCTGAAACAAGTGCTGAAAGTGATTGATTTAAAGCTAGTAGGGGGTGGTTGGGTAAATTTAAGAAAAGAAGTGTTTATTTATAGATTAAACAGTATCTCAGACATGTACTGTATATAAGAAAGTTAAGTGGATAGAGCGTAGGCTCCATCCAGTCAAGGCACGTACTTTGGTTGCAGGCTACTTCCTAGCCGGTCCTGGTCAGGGCTTATGCAGGAGGCAACTAATAGATGTGTTTTTCTCACAGGGATGTTTCTCTCTCTTTCCCTCTCTCTTCCACTATCCCTAAAAAAAAAAAATCAATGAAAGAATATCCTTGGGTGAGGATTAACAAAAAAAAAAAAAAAAAAAAAGAGGAAGAAGAGGAGGAAGAGGAGGAGGAGGAAGAAGAAGAAGAAGGAAGAGGAAGAGGAGGAGGAGGAGAAGAGGAGGAAGAGGAAGAGGAAGAAGAAAGGTTAAAACAGGGAATCATTTGGAGTCTGAAATGAATTAATTGAATTTACATTATTTCTAATGGGAAAAATATGATTCCGTTTTTGAACAAATCACTTCTCGAACAGCCTTCCAAAATAATTAAGTTCGAGAACTAAGCCTCCACTGTATTCATATCATACCTCAGAGTCATTCTTGTCAATTCCTTCTCCCTTAACCATCACATCCAATCTACCAGCAAATTCTATCAACTCTACTTCCAAACACAGCTCTAATATATCCCACTTCTTGCCAACTCAATTATCACCACCAACCCAGACTAAGCTACTTTCACAAATTTCTGTAGCAGCTTCCTAGCTCATCTATAATTTTCTCTCCCCCCAAAAAAATGTACCAATATGTCTTCACATGAAAGCCAAACATTAAAATTTTTTAGAATGTAAATAAGATCTTATCACTCCTCTGCTTAAAATCTTCCAATGGCCTCCAACGCACTTTCTCCAATCACAGTTTACAAGAGTCCTTACCTATATATTTTTTTTACTTCATCTCTTACAATCCTCCCCCATTCACTCACCACACTTTCCAAATAGGCCAAGTTCTTTTCAGACTAAGAACCTTGCACACACTACTCCGGTTACTTGAAATGCCCTACACACACGCTCCCCTTCTTTCCTCTTCTCCACTTTCGATCAGCCTTTACTAAGCGTTCAATTACAGTCACTTCTAGAAACTGGCAGAAGTATTGTTTTCTTTATCACATCAGTTTTTTAAATTGGATATGAGTATATTTCAGAACAGTTCGCTGTGTATATTTGAAAACATTTCTTAATATCAAGAAATTGATAAAAATGTACATTCTTATTTTTAACTGGAAAGGAACACATACATCATCTACTGTCCTATGACATGCGAAAAAAACAAATTCCGAGAAATTAAATAACCTGCCTATTCTATAAGGCTAGATGATAGGTTTTCCAACCCTGTGTTAAATAACCTGGTCAACCCTCTTCTTTTTTTTTAAAAAAATATATTTTTATTGACTTTAGAGAGGAAGGGAGAGGGATAGACAGAAACATCAATGATGACAGAGAATCATTGATCAGTTGCCTCCCTCACGCCCCCGACTGGGGATCGAGCCAGCAACCCAGGTATGTGCCCTTGGCCGAAATCAACCTGGGACCCTTCATTCCGCGCAGGACGACGCTCCATCCACTGAGCCAAACCGGCCAAGGCGACCCTCTTCTATTTCTGTTTATTCATTGCCACTTTCTTTAACCCAAGCCATAGAACAATCTTAAAATTTATATAAAATGAGAAAGGACCCCAAATAGTCATAAAGACTTGAGCAAGAATAACAAAGCTAGAGGCATTACAAGTCCTTACTTCAAAACATAATACAAAGCTACTGTAACAGTATGATACTGCCATAAAGACATACAGCCCTAGCCAGTTTGGCTCAGTGGATAGAGTGTCGGCTTGCGGACTGAAGGGTCCTGGGTTTGATTCCAATCAAGGGCACATACCTAGGTTGTGGGCTGGATCCCCAATAGGGGTGTGCAGGAGGCAGCCAATCAATGATTCTCTTTCATCACTGATGTTTCCATCTCGCTCTCTCCCTGTCCCTTACTCTCTAAAATCAATAAAAATACATTTAGAAAAAATATACATACAGACCAATGGAAAAGAACAGTAAAAAAAATAAATAAAAAGAGTGGCAAGACTACATAATAGGGAAAAGATAGTTTCTGCAATAAATGGTGTGCACATATACAAAAATCACTTCGTAATGATTTAACTAAAATATATATATATATAATACATATATATTATACTAGGGGCCCAGTGCACGAAATTCGTGCACTGGGGGGGGGGGGGAGTGTCCCTCAGCCCAACCTGCCCCCTCTCACATACTGGGAGCCCTCAGGCGTTGACCCCCATCACCCTCCAATCGCAGGATTGGCCCCTTGCCCAGGCCTGAGGCCTCCGGCAGAGGTGTCAGGCCTGGACAGGGGACCCCCAGCTCCCCGCAGTTGCAGGCTCCGCCCCTGCCCAGGCCCAACGCCTCTGGCCAAGGCATTAGGCCTGGGCAGGGAACTCCCAGCTCCCCACGATCTCCCGCTCTGCCCCGCACGTGCTTCATCACACATTTAATGGCACATGCAGCACGGAACACGGATAAACACGCGGGTACATGTCACAGTCACCCACGCCACGGCCACACGCTGGCACCCAGATGGGCTCACGGCACTATTTCCACTGTTTCCGGGGCCACCAGAAGCTGCCAAGCAGCCTGCAGTGCCTGAGCCCTCCTGGCCTGGCTCGGGGTGTTGCTGGATTGAAAATGCATCGATGGGGGGTGTCTGAGCCGGTGATTGGGGGTGTGGGCCCCGGGGCCTGAGCTCAGGTGGTGGACTGCGCAGGGCGAGGCCCCCGCCGCCGGGACATGGTCCTGACAACTTTATCCAGAGTCGTCTGGGACCCCTCCCCACTCGGGGCCCAGGAGCGGCTCTGCAAACAGGACGCAGACCTGGTTCGGGCCCGGCTCCGAGAACAGCGCTCACCCGCTTCGGCAAGTCCTAAACTCACGCATGAGGTCTCCTCTGTCCTGGGCGCCTCAGCCCAGCCAGCCGGGGCGACAGTGGGACCAACCGGCACCTGGCGAGTGCCCCAGACCCGACAAAGGCTTTCCAAGACAGGTGAGCACCCGCCACTCCTGTAGGTGGGGGTTACCTGCAGGCGGCTCCTCCTTCCTGGGTGGCCCTGACCTGAAGCATCTCGCACAGGACCCCCTGGGGGCGGGGCCCTCTCTTCCCTCAGCTCTTGCGGGTTGAGGGCGTGACTGCGGGAGGACGCAGCGGAGGCCGCAGCCGCCCCGCCTGCCCGCGTCCGGGTCTGCCGGCGGGATCGGGTCTCGGGCGACTGCTGGCACTCACACCCCCAACCCGCTCTTGGATGGCGCTGTATCATCCTGCCTGCAAAATGCAAATTAGCCGCCATCTTTGTTGGCGGTTAACTGCCATCTTAGTTGGCAGTTAATTTGCATATCTCGCTGATTAGCCAATGAAAAGGGTATCGGTCGTACGCCAATTACCATTTTTCTCTTTTATTAGTGTAGATATATAATATAAGACCTGAAACTATAAATCTCCTAGAAGAAAACATGGAGGAAAAGCTTCAAAATATTGGTCTTGGAAGTGATTTCTTGGATATGATACCAAAAGCAAAATTAGACAAGTGGGACTACATTACATTAAAAAGCTCCTGCACAGCCCTAACTGGTTTGCCCACAGTCCAGAGTGTCAGACTGTGGACTGAAGGGTCCCAGGTTTGATTCTGGTCAAGGGCATGTACCTTGGTTGCGGGCACATCCCCAGTAGGGAGTGTGCAGGAGGCAGCTGATGTTTCTCTCTCATCGATGTTTCTAACTCTCTATTCCTCTCCCTTCCTCTCTGTAATAAATCAATAAAATATATTAAAAAATAAATAAATAAAAAATAAAAAGCTCCTGTACAGCCCTAACCGGTTTGGTTCAGTGGATACAGCGTCGGCCTGCAGATTGAAAGGTCCCAGGTTTGATTCCTGTCAAGGGCATGTACCTTGGTTGCGGGCACATCCCCAGTCGGGAGTGTGCAGGAGGCAGCTGATCGATGTTTCTCTCTCATCGATGTTTCTAACTCTCTATCCCTCTCCCTTCCTCTCTGTAAAAAATCAATAAAATATATATTTAAAAAAAAAATTCTTCCATCACTGGTTGAAAGTCACTGCTTTAAGGAAATAACATTTAAAAAAAAAAAAAAGCTCCTGCACAGCAAAGAAAACAATCAACAGGGTGAAAAAGTAACCGATGGAATAGAAGAAAATATTTGCAACCCATATATCCTAAAAAAGGGTTAATATCCAAAATATATAAGAAACTTCTAAACTCAATAGCAAAAAAATAAAATAACCTGCTTTAAAAATTGGCAAAGGACTTGAATACACATTTCTTCAAAGACATATAAGTGGCCAAAAGGTATATGAAAAAAATGCTTGCCCAGCCGGTGTGGCTCAGTGGTTGAGCATTGACCTATGAACCAGGAAGCCAAGGTTTGATGCCAGGTCAGGGTACATGCTCGTGTTGCAGGCTCAATCTCTAGTAGTGGGAGTAAGTGCAGGAGGTAGGTAATCAAAGATTCTCTCTCATTTACGTTCCTCTCTCTCTCTCCCTTTCCCTTCTTCTCTGAAATCAATAAAAATATATGGTTTTTTAAATGCTCAACATCACTAATCATCAGGGAAGTGCAAATCAAAGCTGGAATGAGATACCACGTCACATTTGTTAGGATGGCCATATTCAAAAAAGAAAATAGTAAGTGTTGATGAGAATGTGGAGAAATTGGAACCTTTGGGCACTGTTGATGGGCATGTAAAATAATGCTGCTACTATAGAAAGCAGTATAGAAGTTCCTCAAAAAATTAAAAATAGAACTACCATATGACCAGTAATCCCATTTCTGAGTATTTATCCAAAAGAACTGAAGACAGTATCTTGAAGAAATATCTGCAGCATTATTCACAATAGCCGAAAGGTGGAAACAACCTAAAAATCCATAGTGGAAGAATGGATAAAGACAATGTGTGGTACATATATATAATGTAATATTATTCATCCTTAAAAAAGAAGTCTTTAAATGGTGATGGAAGGAGATTTGACTTGGGGTGGTAAGCACACAGTACAGAGTACAGATGATGTATTGTGGAACTGTTTACCTGAACCTGGTAATATTGTTAACCAGCATCACCCCAATAAATTCAATAAAAAGGGAAAAATAAAAAAAGAAGTCTTGTCATATGCTAAAACACAGACAAACATATGTTGGCATTATATTGGGTGAAATAAGCCAGTCACAGGACAAATACTGTATGATTTCACTTAGAGAGATATCTAAAGTAGTCAAACTCATAGAAGCAGAAAGTAGAATAGTGGTTGCCAGGGACTGAGGCGTGGGGAGAATGAGGAGTTGCTATTCAATTGGTATAGTTTCAGTCATGCAAGATTAATACGTATATTCTAGAGATCTGTGTGCAACAATGTGCATATACACTAAGTCCTTACTTGGTATCGATAAGTTCTCAGAAACTCCAACTTTAAATGAAACAACATCTAACAAAACCAATTTTAACATCGGCTAATTCATATAAGTAAAAATTAAGTTCCTACAGCAAAAGCATTACCACTGGTCACAAAAAAAACACTGCCAAACTTCTAAATAAAGACCCAAAACACTTCTACTAGTTTTTGTTGCTGTTTACCCTCACCTGAGGATATTTTTTCCATTGATTTTTACAGAGTAGAAGGGAAGTGGGGAGACAGAGAGAGAAATATCCATGTAAGAAAGACACATCAATTGGTTGCCTCCTGCTGGCACCGTGACCAGGGCCTGGGATCAAGTCTGCAACCGAGGTATATTACCTTGACTAAAATCAGACCTGCAACCCTTCAGTTCATAGGCCGATGCTCTAACCACTGAGTAAAGCCGGCTAGAGGAAAATACTTCTAATATTAAACAATGAAATAAATGTGAGCTACACATACACCTGAGAACTATTAATAAAAACGAGTAAGAGAATGATTTTCCAAACACTTATGCCAGTTCAGGATCTCAGGTGGCCAGAGAATCTCCCAGCAGCTCAGGGCACAAGACAGGAATATACCCTGGAGAATACACTCTTCCAACACTGGCCCACTCACCAGTCCCCTGAGCCTGCTGCACGTGCAGCCTGGCATTCGGTTGTCTCTTCGGTCGTTTTGGATGTTACGGACCCTGGCTCTTTAGATAGATAGATAGATAGATAGATAGATAGATAGATAGATAGGTAGGTAGGTAGATAGATAGATAGATTTTGACTTGTAATTTTTAATGCAATTACTGCATGAATCCTTCTTCTAATTAATTGCCTTTCAATGTGCACAAATCTCTGCACCAGGCCAGTTATTACTACAAAGTGGCAACAAGAAAGCAAAGTCTTAAATGTAAAAGGAAGTTCTTGCCCAAGATATCCATCAAACTTCTTTTTAAACAATAATGCTAGTTTATAGGTCAAATTACACTTACAGTTGCAGTAGGCAAATAGGTTTTTTTAAATTCTATAAATTACTTATCTGCCTGTGTGTGTGCAGCACTTGCAAGCACATGCATGCAAATAATCAGTCATTGTAGCACAATCTATATATATAAAACCCTAATATGCAAACAGACCGAATGGCGGAACAACCGAACAACTGGTCACTATGATGTGTGCTGACCAGGGGACACACACGGAACATGGCGGGTGTCGGCAGCAGGGGGCAGAGCGCGGAACATGGCGGGCATCGGCCACTGCGGGATGATGGAGCAGGTGAGCGAGGGCGCCAGACCAAGGAGGAGTGCCGGTTGCTATCATTGGGGCGAACCTCTGGTGGTCACTGAAAATTCTTTGCTCCACGCGCTGCAGTCCTGCCTGGCGCTCCCACCTGCTGCCAGCACTGGCCCAGCTCGCACCCCAATCGCTTGGTGCTGTCAGTGGGTGCGAGTGGCAGCTGCTGGCCCCAATCGCCCCTCAAGGCTTCTCTACCTTCCCCTGCTCCTGAGGGGCGATCGGAGCCGGCAGCTGCCTCTCGCACCCACTGCCAGCGACGGCCTTGCTTGCACCCGCTGCCAGTGCCGGAGACACTGTTCGCACCCACTGCTGGCGCTGGCCCCACTTGCACCCGCAGCTCTCGCCAGAGCCACCGCTCACACCCACTGCTGGCACCTGGCGCTGGCCCCACTCGCACCTGCAGCCCACGCCAGAGCCGCTGCTCACACCCGCTTGCTGGCGCCTGGTGTCAGTCCCGATTGCTCGGCACCGTCGGCAGGTGTGAGTGGCAGTTGCTGGCCCTGATTGCCCGAGGGCTTCTCCACCTCCCCCTGCTTCTGAGGGGCGATCGGGGCAGCAGCTGCCACTCACACTTATTGCAGGTGCCAGCCCAAATAGCTCTGTGCCATCAGCGGGTGCGAGCGGGGCTGGCGCCATCAGCGCATGGGAGTGGTGGCGGCAAGAGCAGGGCTGCCAGGAGACAGGGGGCTGGGCGAGGGCACCGAGGATGGGCCGAGACCCACCCCTGTGCCCACCGCAGCCTCGCAACCCAAAGTTCCTTTCAAGGTGCATGAATTTGTACACTGGGCCCCTAGTCTAGTATAAAGTTATAAAGTAGTACCAAGAATAAAAGAAAAAGTGAGCTCAAATTTCTTACCACAATAGCCTATATTGCTACAAAGCCCTGGTGAAATTATTATAAAAAGATCTCAACAAACAAGACAACCAACTGGAGTTCAAACCAGCACCACTATTACCCACATAAGCATATCTCTTAGAATGGTAAAGATGCAGTTTCAAGAAGTCTTTCAAAACATTTTTAACTATGACTCACAGTAAGAACTGTATATGTTATCCAAATACACACACACACACACACACACTAGAGGCCTGATATATGAAATTCGTGCAAGAGTAGGCCTTCCTTCCCACACCTGCCGGCACTGGCTTCCCTCTGGCACCCGGGACCCGGGCTTTCCTCACAAACCCGGCTTCATCCGGAATGTCGTCCAGAAGGACATCTGGTCTAATTAGCATATTATGCTTTTATTATTATAGACTAGAGGCCCGGTGCATAAAAATTTGTGCACTTGGGGGGAAGGGGGGGCCCCTCAGCCCAGCCTGTGCCCTCTCCCAGTCTGGGACCCCTCGGGAGATAACGACCTGCTGGCTTAGGCCTGCTCCTGGGTGGCAGAGGGCAGGCCCAATCCCTAGGTGCAGCCCCTGTTAGGGCTCAGAGCAGGGCCGATTGGGGAGTTGGGGCGCTGCCCCTGTCATGCACAGAGCAGGGCGGATCGGGAGGTTGTGATGCCACCCTCAGTCACGCTCAGGGTAGGGCTGATTGGGGGGTTGGGGCACCGCCCCCTGTCACACTCAAGGCAGGGTCGATGGGCAGGTTGCGGCGCCACCCCCTGTCACGCACAGAGCAGGGCCCATCAGGGGCTTGGGGAGCTACCCCGTCACACACAGAGTAGGGCCGATAGGGGAGTTGGGGCACCGCCCCCTGTCACGCACAGAGCAGGGCGGATCAGGGGTTTGGGGCGCCGCACCCTGTCACACTCAGGGCAGGGCCGATGGGGAGGTTATGGCTATACCCCGTCACACAGAGCAGGGACCGTGGGGGGCGGTTGGGGCGTCGCCCTCTATCACCCACACAGCAGGGCCCGTGGGGGGGTGGGTTGGGGCGCCGCACCCTGTCACACACAGAGCCACAGGGTGATCAGGGGGTTGGGGAGCTCCCCCCTATCAGGCACAGAGCAGGGCCGATCAGGGGGTTGGGGCGCCTTCCCCTGTCACGAACAGAGCAGGGCCGATAGGGAGGTTGTGGCCCTGCCCCCTGTCACACACAGAGCCGCAGGGCGATCAGGGGGTTTGGGTGCTGTCCCCTGTCACGCTGATCCTGGTGCCAGGAGGCCTCGCGGCTCCACTGATCCCGGTGCTGGGAGGCATATTACCTATATAGGATACAGGCCTGGTGCACGGGTGGGGGCCGGCTGGTTTGCCCTGAAGGGTGTCCTGGATCAGGGTGGGGTTCCCCACTGGGGTGCCTGGCCAGCCTGGGTGAGGGGATGATGGCTGTTTGCAGCTGGTCACACACCCTTCCGGGTGGCGGCCCCCACTGGGGTGCCTGGCCAGTCTGGGTGAGGGGCTGAGGGCTATTTTCAGGCTGGCAGGTCACTGAAGCTCCCAACCCCTCCTTTTCTTTTTTCTTTTTTATTCTGGGCCAGCTTTAGCTCTGAGGCTTGGCTCCAGCTCTTAGGCCTCCGCTGCTGAAAGCAGGTTTCTGGCCTTTGTTTACCTTCTGTATTTGAAACAATGTTGCGATCCTGCTGGCTGAAGCCCAGCGACTAAAGCAGGTTCTGGGGTTTTGTTTAGCTTCTATATTTGTAACATAGTTGCTTAGAGTTGCAGCTCAGAAGCCGGCAGCAGCAGGCGGGGAACACTGGAGTCCTCCGTCACTGAAGCAAGCAAGCCTCACGTTCGCTTCCAGCTGCCTGGCTGCCGGCCACCATCTTGGCTGGCAGTTAATTTGCATATCGCCCTGATTAGCCAATGGGAAGGGTAGCGGTTGTACGCTAATTACCATGTTTCTCTTTTATTAGATAGGATATGCATATATATAAAGCTAAACAATTTCACCAAATAACAGTTTGTTTAAATGTATATTCCTGCATATGTGCAGCTCAATATTTATTCTAATTTGCTGTTTAATTTTTAAATACTGCGTTTAGTACCAAAATTAATTTCATAAACTCTTAATGGGGACAACCTACAATTTGAGAAACACTGTACTAGATCCAGAATATTGAATGCATGCTACATATTTCCAAGGTACCAAAGCACGTAGCAATAACTTTCTAATGCTGTCTACAGCTATTTCTACCTTTGTTCTTTCTAGGAATAGTTGCTTGAATAATTTAAAAGCTGTTCTTTTCTCTGGGAAGTGAAAGATCTGCCTTCTCTTCTCAGAACTCTACTGATTTCCAAGATATGCACTAGAGATAAACCATATCTGCAGAAGTATTTCTAGCATGCAAACAAAATTTCTCCAAAAATATGCCCTAACCGGTTTGACTCAGTGGCTAGAGCAGGGGTGGGCAAACTTTTTGACTCGAGGGCCACAATGGATTCTTAAACTGGACCGGAGGGCCAGAACAAAAGCATGGATGGAGTGTTTGTGTGAACTAGTATAAATTCAAAGTAAACATCATTACATAAAAGGGTACAGTCTTTTATTTCAATAGTTTTATTCATTTCAAACGGGCCGATTCCGACCCGCGGGCCCTAGTTTGCCCACAGCTGGGCTAGAGTGCCGGCCTGTGGACTGAAAGGTCCCAGGTTTGATTCTGGTCAAGGGCATGTACCTTGGTTGCGGGCACATCCACAGTAGGAGGTGTGCATGAGGCAGCTGATCGATGTTTCTCTCTCATCGGTGTTTCTAGCTCTTTATCTCTCTCCCTTCCTCTCTGTAAAAAATCAATAAAATGTAAAAAAAAAAAAAACATTCTCCAAAAATATAAACAATATGTCATCACTAAAGCACTACACAACCCATTTCCTTTCTCAAACAAGATAAAGTAGATTATGATTTTAAGGGTCAACAGAAAAGGCATTACTATGAAATCAAGTAATACCTACCTGATTTAATAAGAGATTTCAAATTATTCTGAATAAAAACTTACAAATGTGCTCAAGGTTCCTTTTCAAAACTCTATCCTCTCTCCAGCCATACTTCCATAAATTTGTCTTACCGTCTTAACACATCAACTTACTTTTTTAAGATGGGTAGAAAGAACAGATGCCTCTAAAACAGGCTCCAAATCTCCTTGGTGATTGTCATTATCACCTCTCCTTGTACCATCAAGTTGGAGTCCTTTTCTGAGCCGTATTTCTGGCTCTGGAGTCCTGATGCACTCCAATCCGTTTTTCGCTGTCTGGTTCATGGGATAAACAAGGCTTTCTTACAAAGAGACCTTTCTTCCTGTCCCTTCTTCTTGGGAGGGTGGACTCTCAGGACAGTGTGTTGACCCTAAAGAGAGGAAGATTTTAAATTTAACATATTTTAAACACATTAAACAAGTGCTGGGAGAAGAGACGGGTTATATTATTATATGCTCAAACAATGAAATACTCAGCAATCATTAATAATGGTAAAACAAGAATGTATATTTTAAAAATCTGTATTTGATGATAGGAAAGACTGCCCAAATCTACTTTTATTTTATTTTTTTTTTAACGTATTTTTATTGATTTCAGAGAGGAAGGGAGAGGGACAGAGATAGAAACATCACTGAAGAGAATCATTGATCAGCTGCCTCCTGCATGCTGTACACAGGAGATCAAGCATGCAAGCCAGGCATATGCCCTGACTGGGAATCAAACTATGACTCCCTAGCTCATAGGTCGACACTCAACCACTGAGTCAAACTGGCTGGGCCAAAAACTACTTTTATGTGGAAAACGCAGCCGTAGCCAGTCTGGCTCAGTGGATAAGAGTGTCAGCCTGCGGAGTGAAGGGTCCCGGGTTCAATCCCGGTCAATGGCACATACCTCGGTTGCAGGCTCGATCTCCAGCCCTGGTCAGGGCGTGTGTAGGAGGCAACCAATCTATGTGTCTCTCTCTCACACTGATGTTTCTCTCTCTGTCTTTCCCCTCCCTTCCACTCTCTCTAAAAACAAATGGAAAAATATCCTTGAGTGAGGATTAACAAAGAAAGAAAGAAAGAAAGAAAGAAAGAAAGAAAGAAAGAAAGAAAGAAAGAAAGAAAGAAAGAAAGAAAGAAAGAAAGAAAGGAGGGAGGGAGGGAGGGAGGGAGGGAGGGAGGGAGGGAGGGAGGGAGGGAGGGAGGGAGGGAGGGGAATTTGGGTCTTGAATGAGAAGATTTACTTTTCATTTTTGTTCTACTTGTATATTTTTGCCACATACTATACATTACTTTTTCAATGAAAAACATATGTAAGTGTAGAAAGAATATATGTGGATCCAGCCAGTGTGGCTCAGTGGTTGAGCACAGACCCATGAACTAGGAGGTCACGGCTCGATTCCCAGTCAGGGCACATGCCCAGGTTCCAGGCTCAATCTCCAGTAGGGAGCATGCAGGAAGCAGCCAATCAATGATGCTCTCTCATCATTGATGTTTCTATCTCCCTCTCCTTTCCTCTCTGAAATCAATAAAAATATATTTAACTATATATGTGGATTGTATGCATTATAGCTGGGTTTTACATATCCAACATCATACAGGCATCATAATAACCAATTTCACAGTTAAGGAAACAAAAATTCGTCATACTTTGTAGAAAATAAATAGGACCAAATCTCTGACTTATATAGCATATATTGGTGGTAATGGTTTGTATTTAACTTATTTAATGTCTGCATTTCAATATTTTTAGTTGTTTTTAACTATAGATTACCCTGGAAGAAAAACTCAGGACCAGAGCATACTTTTATATCCCTGTGAGTTCTTAGAAAGTGCTATACACATGTTTAATGAATATTTGATAGATGATATTTAAATGTTAAGTGTTTTTGTAAAAACACTTTCAGAAATCATCTCTCTCTCTCCAAACTGGATTGCAATAAATTTCCTAGAGTTCAATATTTCAAGTCCTTGACGCTCTTACCTCTTAATTCATACTACAAAAGTTTATTTTATTATTTTTTATTGATATTTAGAGAGGAAGGGAGAAAGAGAGAAAGAAACATCAATCAGTTGCCTCTCGTACACAACCAGACTGGGGATCAAACAGACTGGGTATGTGCCCTTATCAGGAATTGAACTCACCACTTTTTGGTGTATGGGACAACACTCTAACCAACTGAGCCACACTGGTGAGGGCCAGAGGCTTATTTTACACATTTAGTTACATATCCAAATAAGATGATTATCACAGGCAATCCAATTAGAAATACTAAAATAGGAAGGAGCCAGGGTACATGTTATGTTCATAAATCCCATGAGATTCAACGTTCTTATCAGGGGAAAGTAGGAGTAGGGCAAAGTGGGAGGGCCTGGATGCCATAAAAGGTGCATTTAATGTTCATATATGTGGGTACACAAGACTTAGTCCAAGAATTCTAATTAAACTAAGAATTACTCTGTTAGTTTCATAAATCATGACTTTGCTACAGAATTTCTCTAAGTGTTTTCAAAGTTTTGGGAGCAATAACAAACATAAAACTTTAAGGATCACCAAACCTGGGCATGTGCCTATCACATAAAGGCCGTAGCAAGCATATTTGTAATACTGAGATTATAAACTATGCTATTAATGCCCAATTCTGAAAGAGGAAACAATGTTAATGATTTATATTCATATACAGATGTGGAAAGTAGGCTCAGAGATTAGGTAACTTGTTCAAGGCCATTAGTCTATAAATAAAGAGCAGCTGGGATTTATATCTAGGTCGTTCTGGCCCTCATGAAGTTCATGTGCTATCTGCTACCCAAAAAAATTAAGACTAGGGAAAAAAAAGATAAGAACTTGAACCTGTGGACAAAAGAGGGTTCTGTAATAAAACAGCCAAGTCCAGTGATGGAAAGTGACCTCATAAAAGGATATGATCATAAATTCCTAACTGGGCAGGTCATAGTGAGTAGTCATGCTCCAGGCCTATAACCTCTTTAATGAAAGGTTTAAGCAAGTCCTGTCCATTAGTCTTATGCATCTAGGTTAACACACCTTTGAGATGCCAGAAGTAATCCTCTTTTCCAGACCTTTTAAGGAGTAAATAATCTTGTTAACTATCCTGTACCTGGATTTCTCCCGCCTTCATAATCTCCTTTATGTTCCCTCCTTAATTCCAAAAGTATACCAGAAACTGCAGGCCAGGAAGCTCAGTTGTTTAAGCATCCTCCCCATACCCAAGACTGTGGGTTCGATCCCCAGTCAGGGCAAATACAAGAATCAACCAATGAATGCATAAATAAGTGGATGCTTCCCTCTCTTTCTCTCTCTTCCTCTCTCTTCCTCTCTCTCTCTCTCTCTCTCTCTCTCATCAATAAATATTTTTTATTTTTTTTTAAAGAAAGAAACTGCAAAACTGGCATTTTCCAGAGTATCTGAGATCTTGCGTCCTGGCAACTGTCACCAGAATGGCTTAAATAAACTCTTAAAAATTCTCTGCATGTTTGGACATTTCCTACATCAAAAAACCCTAAAGTCATTTCGTTTACATGGTAAGTAAACTAAAGAATCAAAATTTTTACTATCAAACATAGAAAATAGAATAAAGCTTTCTGCAAAGCAGCCTTGAAATATGACCACACCTTCTCATAAGCAGGAGTTATGTATAGAGGCATGTTGCTCATTTAGGAGAATATAAATGGAATGCTCTATTAGTTAGAATTGCTTTGTAATCTTCAACTCAGAAACAGAAAGCAAATGACAAGAAATAAGTTTTCCCAAAGAATCTGTAAGGATTCTCCTTAAAATAAAAAGACATTTAAAAAATCAGTTTCCAGGAAAGGGCTAAGGTAAACACATAGTCCTATCAACAATGCTTTCTAAATTTATAAGTATAATAAAAGAAGAATGAACAAAATAAGACACTGTAAAATCTCCAATCAAAAAAAAATTAGTTACATTTACCATTTTACATATGCGAAAGCAGAAAAACCTACCAATGTATTTTAGAGTTTGAACACTAGAATTGTTGAAAGAAAAAACATATGTCAATGCTCAGGTTCCCAACGATTTAACAAAACGGTCCAATACAAGAACACTGGAGGGAATCTACTTCTATATGTTTTACTTTATTTGCATTCTCTCTAATGATAAAATGAAGTTCTACTAGGATGCAATACCTTGAAACCCAAAGCAATCAATTCTAAGACTCTAAGGTAAGGGTGTTGTCCTTTATCACCATTATTTAACTCTGTCCTGGAGGTGATAGACAACTAAAGAAGAGGGAAAAAATGAAGATTATAACTATTTACACATTATCACAGTTTAGCAAAAAACCCAAAAGAATCAACTGCAAAAAACCATTACAATAAGAAAACTCATCAAAGTGATTGGATATAAAATTACATCTACATATTAACAGCTTCCATCCTAAAAGCCCAGAATATTTGGTTATTATAGAAGAAACTAATACACACAATAGAAAGTGAAAGATAAAACACTTAAAAACAAAACTTAAAATGCTACTGAAGATCTACACAAACTCCTAGACTACTAAGTGAGTTCAGCAAGGTCAACAGAAAGAACATGAGCAGCCAAAACCGGTTTGGCTCAGCGGATAGAGCATCGGCCTGCGGACTGAAAGGTCCCAGGTTTGATTCCGGTCAAGGGCATGTACCTGAGTTGTGGGCATATCCCCAGTGGGAGATGTGCAGGAGGCAGCTCATCGATGTTTCTCTCTCATCGATGTTTCTAGCTCTTTATCTCTCTCCCTTCCTCTCTGTAAAAAATCAATAAAATATATTAAAAAAAGAACATGAGCACTCATATATCAATCACATTTCTGATAAGAACAGATACTACACTTGATCTTAGCCAAAAGGCCGAGAAGCGATCACATTTCTATATACTAACAATAAACATGTGGAAACTAAAATTTAAAACAATGTCATTTACAATTACTTCAAAGAAATTTAAATACTTAAGTATATGCTTAAAATATGTATAGGATCTGTTTAGTGAAAATTACGAAATGCTAATGAAAGAAATCAAAGGTCTAAACAAATAGCAACATTTAATATTCATGAAGTGAAACATTAAATAATAAAGATGTCAATTCTTCCCAAATTCTTCTATCGGTTTAATACAATTCCTATCAAGACCCTAGCAAGGATTTTTGTAAATAGACAAGCTTATTCTAAAATTGATATGGAAGAAATAGGCCCAGAATAACTAAAACAAATAACGAAGTAGAAACAATCCCTTGGGCGAGGGGAGGGAGTGGGACCTTGATCTAAATAAACCTCACACCCTATGGAGCATGAACTTAAAATATAAAATGTAAAACTTTTATTAAAACACTAGAGGCCCAGTGCACAAAAATTTGTGCACTTGGGCGGGGGGGGGGGGGTCCCCTCAGCCCGGCCTGCGCCCATCTGCAGTCCAGGACCCCTTGGGGGATGTCCACCTGTTGACTTAGGCCCACTCCCCGGGGGATCGGGCCTAAGCTTGCAGTCAGACATCCTTCTGGCAACCAGGGAGCCCTCAGGGGATGTCCAACTAAAGGCTTAGGCCCCCAAGGGATCGGGTCTAAACCGTTAGTTGGACATTCTTAGTCCTGCCACGGTGGTGGGAGAGGCTCCTGCCACCACCTCTGCACTGGCCAGCCATGAGCCAGCTTCTGGCTGAGTGGCACTCCCCATATGGAAGTGCACTGACCACCAGAGGGCAGCTCCTGAATTGAGCATCTGCCCCATGGTGGCCAGTGCGCATCACAGCAACCGGCCATTCTGCCGTTCAGTCAATTTACATATTAGCCTTTTATTATTATTACTAGAGGCCCGGTGCACAAAAATTTGTGCACCTGGGGGGGAGGGGGTCCCTCAGCCCGGCCTGTGCCCTCTCCAAGTCTGGGACCCCTCGGGAGATAACGACCTGCTGGCTTAGGCCTGCTCCTGGGTGGCAGAGGGCAGGCCCAATCCCTAGGTGCAGCCCCTGGTAGGGCTCAGAGCAGGGACGATTGGGGAGTTGGGGCACCGCCCCGTCATGCACACAGCAGGGCGATCGGGAGGTTGTGATGCCACCCGCAGTCACGCTCAGGGTAGGGCCGATTGGGGGGTTGGGGCACCGCCCCCTGTCACACTCAAGGCAGGGTCAATGGGGAGGTTGCGGCACCACCCTGTCACGCACAGAGCAGGGCCAATCAGGGGGTTGGGGCACTGCCCCCTGTAACTCACAGAGCAGGGCCCATCAGGGGGGTTGGGGCTCTGTACCCTGTCACGCACAGAGCAGGGCCAATCAGGGGGTTGGGGCGCCACCCTCTATCACCCACATAGCAGGGTCGATCAGGGGACTGGGGCGCCGCCACTCTCACACTCAGGGCAGGGCCGATGGGGAGGTTATGGCTCTACCCCGTCACTCACAGAGCAGGGCCCGTGGGGGGCGAGGGGGGCGGCGCCGCACCCTGTCACACACAGAGCCGCAGGGTGATCAGGGGGTTAGGGCACTGCACCCTGTCACACAGAGCTGCAGGGCAATCAGGGGGGTGGGGAGCTCCCCCTATCAGGCACAGAGCAGGGCCGATCAGGGGGTTGGGGCACCTTCCCGTCACGAACAGAGCAGGGCCAATAGGGAGGTTGTGGCCCCGCCCCCTGTAACACACAGAGCCGCAGGGCGATCAGGGGGTTTGGGCACTGCCCCCTGTCACACTGATCCCAGTGCCGGGAGGCCTCGCGGCTCCACTGATCCCGGTGCTGGGAGGCATATTACCCTTTTACTATATAGGATACAGGCCTGGTGCACGGGTGGGGGCCGGCTGGTTTGCCCTGAAGGGTGTCCTGGATCAGGGTGGGGTTCCCCACTGGGGTGCCTGGCCAGCCTGGGTGAGGGGATGATGGCTGTTTGCAGCTGGTCACACACCCTTCCAGGTGGCGGCCCCCACTGGGGTGCCTGGCCAGCCTGGGTGAGGGGATGATGGCTGTTTGCAGCTGGTCACACACCCTTCAGGGTGGGGGTCCCCACTGGGGTGCCTGGCCAGTCTGGGTGAGGGGCTGAGGGCTGTTTTCAGGCTGGGGGTGACTAAAGCTCCCAACCGCTCCTTTTTTTCTTTTTTCTTTTTTTATTCTGGGCCAGCTTTGGCTTTGAGGCTTGGCTGCAGCTCTTAGGCCTCCGCTGCTGAAAGTAGGTTTCTGGCCTTTGCTTACAATGTTGCGATTCGGTGGACTAAGGCAGGTTTCTGGGGTTTTGTTTAGCTTCTATATTTGTTACATAGTTGCAGCCGCAGGCGGGGAACGTTGGAGTCCTCCGTCACTGAAGCAAGCAAGCCTCATGTTAGTTTCAAGCTGCCTGGCTGCCAGCCGCCATCTTGCCTGGCAGTTAATTTGCATATTGCCCTGATTAGCCAATTGCAAGGGTAGCGGTCGTATGTTAATTACCATGTTTCTCTTTTATTAGATAGGCTATAGGATGTCCCTATTTCCCCCCTTTTGCCCCCTCTACCCAGCTCTTGCCCCCCTCTTCTCTCTGGCCATCACCATACTGCTGTCTGTGTCCATGGGTTGTGCATATATTTTCTTTGGCTAATTCTTTAAATTTTTATTTTCAGATAAGTGCTTATAACTGCATTATTATATATTTTCTATTACATCATTTAGAATTAAGATATTTTTTAATTGAACCCTTGTAAATTTTAGCACAAATAAATTATGCTAGAAGCAATTAGGAGATTTTTTCATGTAATGCATATACATTTCAATTAATATTTTATTAATTTTTAATTTTTTAATATTTTAATTTGAAATCATCTCATACATGTAAAAAAAAACTATAAAATACTACAGCATATTATATGTCCCCTTCACCCAATTTCTCAGGTGTTACTAATTTAAACATAACCATTATACAACTAACAAAATTTGGAATATATTTTTCTTATAATCAATCTCTTTAATGTTACTTAATCCATTTACTTTGTTTTTGTTAATCTTCACCCAAGGATATTTTTCCATTAAATTTTAGAGAGAGTGAAGGGAAAGGGAGAGACACATTGATTGGTTGCCTCCTACACATGCTTTGATAAGGACTGGGGATCAAGCCAGCAACTGAGGTACATGCCCTTGAGTGGAATCGAACCTGGGACCCTTCAGTCCACAGGCTAATGCTCTATCCACTGAGCAAAACAGGCTGCAGCTTAATTCATTTACTTTTAATCTATATGTGTCTTTATATTTAAAGTGGGTTTTGTTTTTGATTCACCCTCATAATCTGTCTTTTAATTGGTGCATTTATGCCACTGACTTTCAGAGTGCTTACTGACAGAGTTACTGCCATATCTGGTGGCTTCTGGGGCTTCCGGGGCCCACCTGCCTGCAGCCCGGGACCGGATCCGATGATGGGCGGCAGGCAGGCGGCTTCTGGGGCTTCCAGGGCCCGCCTGCTTGCAGCCCAGGACCGGATCCGATCACGGGCAGCAGGCAGGGGTAGCCCACGGGGGACTGCATGGCGGCTCGCGCTGTCTCGCCCTGCCTGCAGTATGCAAATGAGCCACCATCTTTGTTGGTGGTTAATTTGCATATCTTGCTGATTAGCCAATGGGAGGCGTAGCGAAGGTATGGTTAATTACCCTGTTTGTCTATTATTAGATAGGATAGGAGAAAATCTTCAGGATCTATAGCTATGCAAAGAGTATTGAGACTTGATGCCAAAAGCATGATTCATAATAGGGCAAGATACTAACCCGACTGTTCGCCCTGTGCAAAGAAGTCAAAAATTTTTCCATCAGCAAAATAATCCGAAATTACAAGAACTCTTCTCTGACGATGAGTGGATAGCCCAGCTTGCACACCTGGCAGATACTTTTTCACTATTAAATGAACTAAACATATCCCTGCAAGGACAACATAAGGACATGTTCACACTACGAGGTAAAATGGATGCTTTTCAAAAGAAAATATTACTGTAGCAAACGAGATTGGCTGAAAAGATCTGCAAGTGTTTTCAAACTTTGGTAAATATATGAGAGAAGGATGTCCACCGGCAGGTGGTAATCATTGTTCAACAACAGCACTTACAATCACTCACAGAATCTTTTGGTTGTTATTACCCAAAGAAAGAAGATCCCAGACATGGCAATATGTGGATAATAGATCCATTTGCAGCAAACATGGAAGACAGCAATTTAAGCATGAATGAAAAAGAAAGCCTCATCAATCTATCATACCACGACAGTCTCAAAGCTAAATTCCAGTCATCCTTATCAAAGACCTCATTTTTGGATCTCCATTAAAAGTGAATACCCATTGCTGAGTGAAAAAGCAATGAAAATTTCAATCCAATTTTCAACAACATTATTTGTGCGAAAAAACATTTTCATCTGTCACAGCAATTAAAACTCGGTACCAGTCAGCTTGAAATAAATACGGCTCTCCATCTTGCAGTAACGACATTGGAGCCAAAAATCCATAAACTTATTTCAAGCAAACAGGAGCAAATATCACACTCTAAAAATGTGTAAGACTTAAATACGCTTCAATTATTTCTTAAAAATTAAACTTTAATAAATGTGTTACAATTAAATTTTGAAGATTTTGTTATGATTAAATAAGTATTTATAACATTGTTATATTAAATAGGTGCATTTCATATTAAAATGGAAGTTCTCTGATCATTATTTTACAAATGTATCTTTTTTAAAAAAAAATCATGTTAGTGGTCCACGGGATTTAAAATATGAATTTAGTGGTCCCAGGAGGTCTGAAAGGTTGGTAACCACTGCTTTAAAACACAATGCCAAATATTAATGAGGACTAGTACATTGCTGGCAGAAGATAAACTGACACAACCACTTTGAAAAATTGTTAACTAAAGAAACTTCCAAATACACTAACTGTATGACTAAGCCATTCTACTAAAACTTTACCCAAAAGAAATAAAAATGTAAGACTTTGACAAGAAAAAATTCTGAGATGTCCTAAATTAAATTACAGCAGGCTGAAGAGTAAAAAGGAAGAGGTAAGAGGTAATAATCTTTCTTCATTCTTTTTTCTAAATACTTTTATTGATTTTTAAAGAGAGAAGAGAGAAAAACATCAATGTGAGAGCAAAACATCAATCAGCTGCCCCCTGCATGCCTCCTACCAGGGACGGAAGTCAGCAACCCAGGCATGTGCCCTGACCGAGAATTGAACCAACACCCTTTCAGAGTTCAGGATGACGCCAAACTAACTGAACCACATTGGCCAGGGCAAAGTTTTCATTCTTAAACTAAATGATTTAGAGCGGTTTCTAACAAACATTTAAGACAGTTAAGGCTCAAGCTTATATACACAATTCTCCTAAATTCAAAATTAAAAGTCTTGCACAGCTGGCATGGCTCAGTGGTTGAGCACTGACCTATGAACCAGGAGGTCACGGTACAATTTCTGGTCAGGGCACATGCCCAGCGGGCTCCATCCACAGCAGGGGGCATGCAGGAGGCAGCAGATCAATGATTCTCATCACTGGTGTTTCTATCTCTCCCTCTCCCATTCTCTCTGAAATCAGTAAAAATATATTTTTTTAAAAGTCTCAAACATCAGGACATATATATAACAGCAACTGGACAACTAAATACATTTAAGTATTCTGAAGTTTCAACTATCAAAATATCAATCCAATACATGCTTACCTAGTTTCCAAAGTCTGTGGATATTAACCAGCAATCTTGTTTTCCTCATAAAAATATATCCTCGAACTGTTTGCAACCCAGATTCAATTTAAAAAGTGACTGAGAGAAATGACATTTGGGTGAGGTCTACAAAATACAATCAAACCTCGTTTCTCCAACATCTCCCATCTCAAACAATTCAGTTCTAGGCCAACTTGTTCACAGACAAAAATGTCTGGGTTGTGGAACCAAACTTTGATTTTCAAACTGACAACCCTTTCAAGCTGATACCTCAGCATGACAAAAAGGGTCTCTCTGGTGACAAAGGAGAAAATGCTTTTGTTGCCAGCTAAATCAACCATTAGCACAATTTTAAGACTTAAAAGAGGGCATCAATATATCAGGACCAGCTAAACTGTGATATAGCCCTAACTGGTTTGGCTCAGTGGATGGAGCACTGGCCTGCGGACTGAAGGGTCCCAGGTTCGATTCCAGTCAAGGGCATGTACCTTGGTTGCAGACACATCCCCAGTAGGGAGTGTGCAGAAGGCAGCTGATCGATGTTTCTCTCTCATCGATGTTTCTAACTCTCTATCCCTCTCCCTTCCTCTCTGTTAAAAAAATCAATAAAATATATATATATATAAACTGTGATATAATGTGTAAATAGTTATAATCTTCAGTGCTAATGTTGCTAAGGGTGTGAAAGAAACAATGATCACAGACTACTGAAGAGGTAGAAAAACTGTTGTTGATTTGGATAAATGAAAAGCAGTTAGCCAGTGACAGCCATTTCCCAAGCAGTGATATATGAGCAAACAAAGATGCTGCATACTGACTTAAAAGACAACCCTGGACCAAGTGTTCAAAGTGATTCATTTAAGGCTAGTAGGGGGTGGTTGGATAAACTTAAGCATTTATTCATAGATTAAACAGTACATTAGACATGAACTGTATATAAGAAAGGTTAAAACGAAATCATTTGGGGGTCTGAAACAGATTAATTCAACTTACATTACTTCTAATAGGAAAAAATGATTCAGTTTTTTAGCAAATCGCTTCTTGAACAGCCTCTGTAATGAATTAAATTCAAGAACCGAGGTTCCACTGTACAGGAGTGGGCAAAAGTAGGTTTACAGTTGTTCGTATGGAAAAATATATCATCCTATCTAATAATAGACAAACAGGGTAATTGACCATACCTTCACTACGCCTCCCATTGGCTAATCAGCATGATATGCAAATTAAACACCAACAAAGATGGTGGCTAATTTGCATATGTAGGCTCCAAGTGGCGGAGCTAAGACTGAAGGTGAGCCTGAGCCATGAAGATGGAAGACGGCTCCGGCTGGGGCCGTGAAGATGGAGGATGGAAGGCGGCTCTGGCCAGAGCAAAGGCCTGGGTCCCGGGTGCCGGAGGAAAACCGGTATTGGCAGCCAGGAGAAGGGAAGGCCTATTGCATGAATCTCTTCGTGCAACAGGCCTCTAGTATAAGAATAAACTCTGTGTTCCGCATACTCACAACTGTGAATGTATTTTTGCCCACCTCCTGTATGCTCTCTATCTATCTACATTCTGGGTTCTAGTTCTGGATCAAGTAATCAACCAATCACATTATTCTAGCTCAGAAGTCACAAACTTGAACATGTGAAGCAGCCTGATGAAAGAAAAAAAAAGGCTGTCCTTGCTGGTTTTCCAGTGGTTAGAACACCGCCCTACATATCGCAAGGTCTCTGGTTCGGTTCCTGGTCAAAGGCACGTACCATGGTTCCGGCTCGATCCCTGGTCTGGGTTTGTGCGTGTTTGGGAGGCAACCAATGGATGTGTCTCTCACACATCGATGTTTCTTTCTCTCTCTCCTTCTCTCTCTTTCTCTCCCCACTTCCTCCCTCCCTTCCATTCTCTCTAAAAAATCAATGGAAGTATATCCTCGGGTAAGGATTTTTTTTAAAAAGGCTGTCAGTGTACTGAACTGAAACTACTTAAAAGATTTACAACAACTTACATGCATAGGCATATAAAAACAGAAATATAAAAATGTTAAATATTAACAGAAAGTATTAATATTAATTAACAAAAGTATTAAAATATTAACAGAAATATTAAAAAATATTTAAAAATTTAATTTGCCTGGCCATATGGCTCAGTGGTTGAGCATCTACCTATGAACCAGGAGGTCACAGTTTCAATTCCCGGTCAGGGCACATGCCCTGGTTGCAGGCTTCATCCCCAGTGTGGGACAGGCAGGAGGCAGCTGATCAATGATTCTCTCTCCTCACTGATGTATGTATGTTTCTTTCTCTCTCTCTCTCTCTCTCTCTCTCTCTCTCTCTCTCTCTCTCTCCCCCTTCTGCTCTGAAATCAATAAAAATATTTTTTAAATTAAATTAGATCCCTGCCTCACATACCAAAAAAAAAAAAAAAAAATCAGGCAAAATATAGACCTAAATGTAAAAAAAAAGTCTAAGACTTTTAGAAATACGAAAAAATTAACAAATAAGCCACAGAGACTAGAATATATTTGCAATTCACTTAACAGACATAACCAGAATATAAAACTCCTAAAATCAATTTAAAAGACAACCCAATTGGGAGGGGAGGAAGAAGGAACAGCCATTCAAGAAAACCTGAATAGTTACTCAACATTTGAAAACATGCTCAATCTCATAATTAATTTAAAAACTTAAGACAATTTGATATCATTTCACAATAATTTGATTTGTAAACATGTAAAAAATCTGACCGTGCCATGGATAAGAATTTGGAAAGAGTAAATTCTCACATTTTAATGAGAAAAAATGAAAAATAGGACAATTTTGGAGAACAATTTGGCAATTTCTCCATAACCTCTAACCCAATAATTCCACTTCTAAATAATTTATCTTAGAGGACTTCAAATTTCATATCCACATACATACATACACATGCACACACACACACACACACACACTGCACAAAACATTTATCCTTACTGCCTGCAATACAACATGATACTTTTCCATCCTATTTGAATTCCTAACCTGATTTCCCAACCAATTAATGGCTCTCAACAAGCAGTTTGAAAAACTTGCCCAAGATCTTAAATATGTGCACAAGCATTCATAATCAGGAATGTTCAATGTAATAACCAGAGAAAGATTCTGAGATGTCCTAAATTAAATTACAGCTGACTGGAGGGTTAACCAGTTTAACTGTGGGCCAACTAACAATAGACTGCTCACATTCCTGACTGCACCTTAGAGCTTTGAATAAACTTCTATAGAGACCACCAGATGCCCCAGCATCTGCTTATGCATGAACTTTCAAGACTTGTCCAGCACCAACCAATAGTAAATATTTCTTTCTTAAGGACTGTGCACCTATCCTAGAACTGCCTCCCCCCTTCACCTTTTCCCATCTCCCCTTATTTGTAGCCAATATAAATTCTTTCAAAAACATAATATGTGGTAGGCAAAAGCAGATCTACAGTTGAGTATAAGCAACAATTTACTCTTATATTACCATTATTTTTTAAGTCTTTTGTTTTTCATTGATTTTAGAGAGGGAGAAAGAGAAACATCGATGTGAGAGAGACACATCTATCAGCTGCTGCCCTTCCGTGCCCCAACCAGGGATAGAACTGCAACCTAGGTATGTGACCTGACAGGGAATTGAACCCATAATTTTTTGGTACACAGAATGACACCCAATCAACTGAACCACACCAGCCAAGGCTCTTGTATTTTATTATTTATTAATTATTATATTATTATTGCATTGTATTAACTATAAACCTGCTTTTGTCCACCCCTGTATTTAAGAGACCATCTACTCCAGGACAGAGGACATGTTGCCTTCTTCATCTAGCTCCTGCTGCTGATGGTTTAGATTGCACGTCACAGGACCTGTCCTTTTTCAACTAGTATTTGGTTCAATAAACCCTTCATTTCCAAAAAGCTTTCTGCTATGAAAATGTCACAAAACATATATCCTTATTACCTGCAGTACAACCTGATACTTTTCTATCTAGAATTTTAACAGTAGCATTGTTTTTAAAACAGGAAAAACAATAAACCTAAACACCTATCAACATGAAAATAAATTTAAACTGGTTTTCTAATAATAATATAACTATACAGCAGATAAACGTGATGACTATAATCAGGTTGAACCATATGAAAACAGCCATTTTCGTGAGTCAAAATGTTAATAAAATAACAACTTCCTATGAAACTAAAAAACATGTTTCATAAAAAAAATAAGTTACAGAATAGGCAGAAAAGTGTCTACATAAAGTTTTAAATATGCAAAACAATAACATGACCTGCTTATAAATATAATCCTTATGAAGTAATTACATAAAAACAGGCATTAGGAATGATCAACACCAACACCATTCAGGATAACTGTTACTTCTGGGAAGTAAAATATAATCCAAAAAGATGCTTCAACTGTATGTTTTCTTTCCATTTTTTTTCTTTAAAAAATGGGAAAACATTAAGATTTGATATAGCTGTATGGTGGACATATGGATATTAATTATATTGACTCTGTGTTCTATAGATGTTTGAAGTATTTTAAGGAAATAAAACACACATCTGCATCCTAAATTCAAACCAACCACCATACAAAATTAATTTTCTTGGTTTAAAATGTTAATGACTAGTCATCACCTTTTTTTAGCCAGAACCTCTAGTCAACAACAAAAACAGCTTTTATATAATGCCCAATTTAAATATTTCCTTAAAATATGTCAAAAGAAGATTTATCCTTGGAAAACTGGTCTTGTTCCTCCTTCCAGTTTAGTGCTATGTATTTTACTGTATTTCCATTTTTCCTTTTGCTGCCAAGAAAAATCAAATCCAAATTTTATTCTTAGTCATTGAACTATGCTGCCACTTGGGAACAGAATATGTTTCCTCCTTCTCCTCATTTCTTTTTTTTAATATACATTTTATTACACTTCTGGATCTTTTAAGTAACTAGAAATTCTTTCTGGAATGAAATAGGATATAAATAAATCCCAAGAAAATAAAAAGTAACCCTTCAGTTCCACAATGCTAAAAAGTTTTCACTGCCACTATTTGTTCCCTGACCAAAGGAATGGGTGTGTAGATACAACTATGAATACATGTTCACTAAACTAAAATTTAAGGACATACGTATAGGATTAGTATGAATATGCTGCCAGTGAAAAAATTAACTAATATACACCAAAAACAAAATACAAAAGAAAAGACCTAGATGGCCAAATTTTAATAAGCTAATTATTTTGGTCTCTTCAAGACCATACTCTTTGTATGCTTTGTTTTCTAGTGCACGGATATTGTGGAAAACACAGTGTCCAATAATATGTAACACTTAAGCAAGCTATAAAGAAAATTGTATTTGTCTGTGGTCATCCATTAAAAACTTAAAAGTGTCCTTTCGCACAGGTATTTTCCCCATGCCTAAAGATATTTTGGCAATTTCCAGAATTTAGCTTCCCTTTTCATTCTGTCAGAACTTAAAATATATAACTAAGACAAACTATAATATCACTTAGCCAGCATATATCCCCTCTAACACAAGGTATACTCCAAAACAGAAAATTCAAAACCATGGGTTCCATGAAATAAATCCCCTATTTAATCCATTCCTTAACTTCCAAAACTGAATACCAAAAGTATTTCTTAAATAGGGTAGGTTGCACACTAGCCAGTGTGGCTCAGTTGGTTGGAGCATCATCCCATGCACCAAGGGGGTACGGATTGGATTCCCATTTAGGGCTCATACCAGGTTTCGAGTTCAATCACAGGTCTGGGCGAGTACAGGAGGCAACCAATCAATGTTTCTCTCTCACATCCATGTTTCTCTCTCTGTGTCTCTCCCTCTCCCTTCCACTCTCTCTAAAAAAAAAAAAATCAATGGAAAAATATCCTCTGGTGAGCATTAACAATATATATATGGTAAATTACTCTGGCCTGGTAGCTCAGTTGGTTAGAGCATCAACACACCAAGACTGGTTTCGGTCCCCAGTCAGGGCACATACAAGAACCAACCAATGAATGCGCAGACAAGTGGAACAGTAAATCAATGTTTCTTTCTCTGTCTCTCTCTGTCTCTCTTTCTCTCTCAAAAAAAAAAAAAAAAATCAATAAATAAAAATTTAAAAAATAAATAGGGTAGGCTAATTATTACTAACAAATAGGTCCTACGACATCGATCAGTCTTAAATTTATCTCATTTAGAAATAAAGGATGAGCTGGAGCATATACACCAAGATGACAATTTTATACTGTAATTTTCCAAGTTTATATTTCACAAAGTCTTTGAAAAGGTTATTTTTAACAAAGTTAAAATACTTTACTCATTAGTAATCCCAAAAGAACATGATCCAATTTAGGTTTTAAAAAGAACATTTACTCATATAAACCTGGGTTGCTATTTGATATGAAGAAAGCTATATACTCCTTACCCTCAAGAAATATAAAGCCTACTGGGAAGTCACCCAGATTCTTTTAACAGGGGAGACAAAATCCTGCTTTCAAAGACAAGTACAGAATCTAAACAAGTGAGCATCTCTCTTTAATGGAGTACTCAGAACAACCACAGAATGTAAGCCCCACTAAAGTAAGTCTAAATCATATCTCCCAGTGAGATAAATGAAATGAATAACATTGCCAATTGGATAGTTTTTTAAAAAATCGTGGCAATGGCATAGAGATGCAAGAACCTCACCACATCCACATTTTTGGTAAGTTAACATTGCTGTGACCTTTTGGATGGCGGTCTGGTAATATACATCAAAATGAAAAACATATTTCCTTCAACCAGTAATTAGACTCAGAAAGTTACCCTAAAGAGTCATTAGCAGCAGGTTCTACCCTCTAGCCTGCCCACTCTACCTTTCAAAAGTTTATCTATTGCTTTTCACTCTAATAACTCTTGCCATTATTGTTTTTTAAAAAAAGAGAGACAGTCATTATCATGAGAGACAATTTTACATACAAGGCACATGTACAATTTACAATACTTAATCTAAATATCCAGCAATAGGAACACTATTAGATTATGGCATACCCACTCAATAAAATACTAAAGAACTATTTAAAAAGAACAGAGTAGATGCAGATGTATTGAACTAGAAAGCTACCCAGGAATATTATTTTTTAAAGCACACTACTATGATCCAAGATGGTACCACCTGCTGAGCTCCCAAGGGCTGTTTCCCCACACCCAGAAGCATGATTCCAAGCCACAGCCAGAAGGACTGGCGGGTGTCAGTGTGGTTTTCTGAAAACTGCTCACTGTTAGCCAGTATGCAGCCAACATGCCCAGCAGAAACAAACACAAGCTTCCCAGTAACTTGCAGTAGTTATAGAACTAATAAAGTGGACCCTCTTACCTACACTGAGGAGTTTCTACAATAGTACATTTAGCTCACTATAAATCCAATATGGAGATTTTTAAATTGCAACCAAATACACCTTGCAAAGTACTGGCAAAGCTGATGATGTTTATGGCACAGATTGGTCACTGCTGCCCAGAACATCTATAACTTTCCTCAAGAGCTGAAAGATCTGCTCTCCTACAATTACACTGTCTTGAATCTAATCTTTCAATAACATTTTGCAAAGCTTTGATGTCACTGAGAAGAATCTAATCAATCTGTTTTGCTAGAGCTCTTCTTTGTACTTCTACTAGTACATTGCCATAGAAGCACCTAAGATTTTATATACTCATTTTTGTACTGGTGAGAATACAAACACAAAATACAAGAATAAAGTAAATATAGTATCACAGAATTTCAAGTACACATGTCAAGAAGCAGCAATATAACTGCACTCCAAGATATCTTCTGGAAGTGGTAAGTGAACTCTACAGAAGAAATTATGCCAAAAACATCAACGTTATCACAACTGCATGCTTCTCTAAGGTTACCAAGATATTAGTTGTTGCCTATTCCTCTTGTTCATCTCTCTTCCTAAAGAAAGATGCTAGTGCAGTATCCCACAGGGAAGAAAGACTCCAAACACAAGAAAAGGTTAAAAGGTTATGAAAGTGCTTCAGAAACAAAAGTGGAAAACAAAGGTGTTTAACTTTTCAGCTTTTCATTTGATTCATAATCTCCAAGATTTTGCAAAAACAAAACTGCTAAAGTGGCTATAAGCCCTAAGGAGAGTTGAAGTGAAGATGATGCTCATGAACTTTATAAAAACCAGACTAGAGGCCTGGTGCACGAAATTCATGCACAGGTAGGATCCCTAGGCCTGGCCAGCAATCAGGGCCAATCAGGGCCAATCAGGGCCTTCTGGCTGGCGGCCGGGGCTTTCCTTCCCTGGCTGCCAACTGCCAGCGGGGGCCTTCCTTCACTCTGCACTGCCCCCTGGTGGTCAGCATACATCACAGCAAGCAGCTGAACTCCAGTAGAACTCCCGAAGAGACACTTTGCATATTAGCCTTTTATATAGAGAGATTGGTGGGAATTCATGAGCTTTTTCAAACTTCCATCCTCTTATGCAAAGGTTTCTGCAACAGCACCAAGCCAAAGGGAAATAACAAGATCTGTTTGCTGCACAAACATCTCATCACCTGGTAGTCCCAAAGATCATTCAATCATTGCTCATGACTGTGGCCTCCCATTTTGGTATGGACAAGAGCTCTGGGGAAGTCATGGCAGTAGGAATCAGTGCTATGAAAAATAACAGCTCAATGACTTAAAAATTTCTTCAAGATCTGGCCCAGCATAAAACAAAGATAAGAATGTGATGATGTCTGCTAGAATTGATCCAGTTCATCCAAACACTAAATCCTCAGATGTTGCATAAGAAATTCTGGGGTAAGGCTACAGAGGCCTTGAAAAAATCAAGAACACAATAATATGGATAATTAGCTGCTAAAGTTTGCATTCCAGGAACATAAGTTCTGGAAGTTGAGGAAGAGAATGCTGAGAATGATAAAGATGGCTGAGGAAGTACCAGTCTCATTGAAGAGGAGGATGGTGGGTAAATGGGTTTATGTGCACCATTCTTCTTATGAACAAGAAATCTCCAAGAAGCTGAACAGCTTCATGGAAGAGCCAGGATGTTCAGTTAGAAAATAATCAGCATTACTTCAGAGAAAAGCAGTTGGCACTACAAGATAAACTTTTAAAAGAGAAAAGGAATGAAGTAACTCTCAAGTTTTCTACTCTCCAAGGAGAATGCTAAGTATATGTAATTAATCTGCAAATTAGTGAATCAAGAATGTTTATTTGCATCAAAAAGTTCAGAAGCACTATTACTTTGAAAACCACCTACTAGTAAAAAGCACACTGCTAAACAATGACTGGTTTGATGCCACTTTTTAAAAAACAATTCTGCAACACAAAAAATAAGCCTAATATAAACTACATTTTATTTAATAGCAATGCAACAATATTGGTTCATCAATTATAACTAGAGGCCCGGTGCACGAAATTCATGCACGGGGGGGGGGGGGGGCCCTCAGCCCGGCCTGCACCCTCTCGCAGTCCAGAAGCCCCGCAATCGATCACCCCAAAGAGGTAGGCCCCACTCACCTGGCCGCGATAGATCGCCCCAGAGAGGCCCTACCCACCCGCCACAGCCCGCTGGCCAGTGGCCTGGGCCTCCCTCTTTGGGGAAATCACAGAGCCCCCCCACCGGCCAGTGGCATGGGCCTCCCTCTGCAGGGCAATCATGGGGCAATGGCTGGGCCACCCCCAAACAATCACATCGCAACCGCCTTGGCTGGCCTAGCACCAGTGCATGCCATAGCATGGTGGTCGGGATGGTCATTCTGCTCTGCAGCCGTTCGGTCCATTTGCATATTATACTTTTATTATTATAGATATGTCACATTATGCAAAATACTATTAACAACGAAAAATGGGGGATGAACGATATGGGAACTTTCTGTACTAGCTACATAAATTTCTGTAAATCTAAAACTGCTCTAAAAAAGAAAGTCTTGCCCTGGTCAGGTAGCTCAGTTGATCAGAGCGTTGTCCTGATATGCCAAGGTTGCAGGTTCAATTCCCTATCAGGGTACATACAAGAATCAACCAATAAATATATAAATAAGTGGAACATTGGTGGAGGGAGTTAATTGAGGGGGGGAGGGGAGAAACACCTCTAATACTTTCAACAGTAACAATAAATTTTAATAAATAAATAAAGTAGAACAAATTGGTGTTTCTGTATCTCTCTCCCTCCTCCCTCTCTAAAATCAATAAGTAAAAAAATTTAAAAATAACTTTAAAAGAAAAAGTACTAATTTTTTTTAAAACCTGCAGATTTGCAAATCAACATTTGCAAATGAGGACAAAGAGTTGGAGAGTTCTATATCAAATTGTTAACAGTGGTTTTCTACAGAGTGAAATGGAAAGAGGAAGACAAGGAGAAACTTTTACATAATATGCCTCTGGACTGTCTAAATTTTCTTCACTGAACAGTTCTCTAAGGAGAGGCTCTGTAACATATTGAGGGTCTCAGTCCCAAAACCATATTGCATGGATTCAAATCCCAGCTCCACCATTAACTAGCTGATAAATTTGGGTAATTTCTCTATGCCTCAGTTTCCTCATCTGTGAATAGGGATAATAGTATGTGTCCCCACAGAACTGCTGGAGGTATTACATGACTTACTACATATAAAGTGTTGGAAAACTATCTAGTACACAGTAAGTGCTCAAAAAATGGTGTTCACCACCACCACCATCATCAAGTATATATTATTCAACATCAAGCATCTATTATTCCTAATTTTTTAAAACTTTGACTAATAAGACAAATCAGGAAAACTTGGTTCCTCAAGTGCAGAATCTTTGTATACAAACGTATACCATTGCAAATTAAAATAACCTAAGATTTTTTAAGCAAATTACAAATCAACACTTAATAATATGAGCCAATTTATGTAAAAATATTCACTAACAAATTCTATAAAAACAATCACAAAAACAAACCCCTCTGAGTTATATGATTCTGGATAATTTTTACTTTCTCCTTTACATTTTCCTGAATCATTTTAATTTTCTACATGGAATGTTAATTTAAAAAAAGCAGGAGCCCTGGCCAATGTGGCTCCGTTGCTTGGAGCATGATCCCATACACTAAAAGGCTGCAGGTTCTTTTCCGGGGCACCGTACATACCTCGGTGTGGGTTCCATCCTCAGTCGGGGCACATATGGGAAGCAACTGACCAATGTTTCTCTTTCACATCATGTTTCTCTCTTTCTCTCCCCCCCTTCCTCTCTCTAAAATCAATAAAATATGGCCATGCACTTGGGTCCCCTCCCTGAAGCAGAAAGCTTTCTATAATAAAACACTGCTTTTACTTAAAAATAAATAAAATATTAAAAATAAAATAAAGCAGGAGTCAGTTTACTTTTTCTATTAAGGAATAGATAATAAATATTTTAGGCTCTGCAGGACATATGGGTCTCTGTCCCAATTACTCAACTTACCAATGCACCACAAAGCAACCACAGACAATATCTAAACAAACACATACATTATGTCCCAACAAAAAATTTACAAAAACAGGCAGCCGGCAGAACTTGGCCCATAAGCTGTAAAGTTTGCTGACCCCTGAAATGAAGAATACAATTTTCATTTTGGAAAACAAAATGTGCTTTATACCCAAGTGCATCAGCTATATTGATTACTGATAGAGGGAAAATCCATTCACTTAGAAAAACACTCTGGAAATCCTCCTCTCATCCCTAGAACCCCAGTAATGAGAAAATTTGCCTAAAATCATATGCTGGTGGGTGGGCAGTTAAAATAGAGGCTAAAAGAAATATGCCTTTCATACTTAAGTCAATTTGAAAGTTTTCAAAGTTCATAATAATTCACCACCAAGCAGCTGCTACCACATGTGTGGAAGTCCTGCATACTGATGAAATGATTTTAGTTATGGATCATCACAGTCACCACTCTGACAGATTTCTAAGAATGAAAGCATCTATGAACAGCATCAGAAATGAAATTTCTATGAAATGAAAAATTTTAAAAATCTATGAAATGCTAACATAATAAATGTCAGAGCGTGGTAAAAGGAGAGACAGAAAGGTGGCCCTTGATATGAGGGCATTTCAAACTACCTAAGTGACATATGATCTCCCCCACCCCACCCCCCCCAAAAAATAAAGCTTTGGCCTGAAGGAAATGAATTTTAACATTTCACTGAGAAGAGTTTTGTGATCAAATGATTTTAAATGTGACTAATTTCTTGGAGTTTCAAATGGTTTAGGGAGGGGCTGTTTTAGAAAAAGATATAATGGGACTAAGGTAAGGCTGAGAAGTCATGTCTAAAATAAAAATACTAAAAATCATTCTAGCCCTGGCCAGTGTGGCTCAGTTGGTTGGAGCACTGTCCCATCCATACACCAAAGGTGGTGGGTTTAATTTATGGTCTGGGCACATACCCAGGTTTTAGGTTTCCTACAGGAGGCAACCAATCGATGTTCTCTCTCTCTCTCTCTCTCTCTCTCTCTCTCTCTGAAGTTAATTTTTTTAAATCGTTCTACTGCCCTGGCCGGTTTGGCTCAGTGGTCGGAGCGTCACCTTGCGGACTGCAGAGTCCCAGGTTCGATTCCGGTCAGGGGCACTACCTCCGTTACAGGCTGGATGCCCGCTCCCTGGCCCCCGGGGTGCGGGAGGGAACCAACTGGTGTCTCTCTCTCTCTCTCTCTCTCTCTCTCTCTCTCACACATCCGTGTTTCTCTCTCGCTGTCTCTCACACGCTCTTCCACTCGGACTAAAAAAAATCAACAGAACAAATATCCTCGGGTGAGGATTAACAATTAACAAAATAAATAAATAAATAAATTATCCTACTAAAAAAAAAAAATCATCCTACTGTTCAAAAAAAACGTCAGCAGCCTGCAATGAAGTCAAATCAACCACTAAAATCCCAGGTGGACATTTGAGTCTTTCTACCAAAATTCACTGCTGGGCTATCACGTTCAGTTGTCAAAATTCCAGAAGCAAACGTTTAAATAAGGTCAAAAGCCAGGAGGAGGGTTAAAGGACCTATTAGTTTTCAATCCACAGTCTCTCGCTGACCGACACCCTTGTTATCAACAGTTTTCAGAGCAGCACAGCTGAGAGCCGAGAAGCCCAATAGGACTTGGGAAAACGGAGCCCAAGTTGCTCTGCCAACCAGGTGGCCCGCAACGCCGCCTTGGAGGAGGTGAGGGGCATTTCCCCGCGCTATACCCTGTCCAAGTAGCACTGAGCAGAACCCATTCGACGCCGGCACCAAAGAAAGTACTAGAAGTGACAAAGGAGACGGAAATGTGAAAACGGAGGGCAGATTCTCTCCGCGGGGAGTGAGGGGAGGCAACTGCAGGCGGAGGGAGGAGAGCTGGAGGGCTCTGGACCCTCTGCCCAGAGGGGCGCGGCGGGAGAGGTAGAAAGGAGGGCGGACCCAGGCCCCTCACGACACACGGTCCGGGGCGGGCGGATCAGGTGAAGAGGCCAAGTTCAGGGCGGGGACGAACGCACGCTCCCCGGCCCACACCCGGACACTCGTCCCCTCAGCCGTCACGTCCTCCCGACCCGAGCTCTACCGCTTCGCCCGGGAAAAGGCGCGCACACTCCAGAGACCCTCACCCGGAGCTTGTCGCCGCCTCGCCGCGCGTCTCGGACGCCTCGGGAACCACAGGTGAGGGGAAGGGGAGAAGGGGGGGCAGATGAGGGAAGGAGCCCAACTCGGTACAGCCGTGCCGCTGCCGCCGCCGCGATACCGAGTCTTAGATCGTCCGCCCGCCCCCACGGCCGCACGTCGCCGTGACTCGCACGCGAGGCGGTAAGACCCAATAAGACCACACCTTGAGCGCAGCCGCACTGGCGAAAACCGGAAGCTGCTTCTCGGACCGCAGAACCTGGGTGCATCCTGGGAATTGTAGTTCAGCCTGGGGCTCAATGAAAGCTGTGCTGCGCGTCCAAGGACCTAGAGGAAACGCTCCGCTGGCGCGCACATAAATTCCCTTCGTTTGTTTCCCTCCCACCGATAAGGAAAGCGGTTTAGATCAGAAGAATCGGGGCCTTCCTAGTTCGGGGACGCTTTTCCCAGTCTCTGTGGATACGGGTTATACACACCTTGGGCAGAAGCCAAAATTTAGGGGTTTAAGCGAGATCGTGTGTTTCTGCCAACGGCCAATATATTGTTAGACGTCGTCTCTGAAAGCTTCGGAAATAAATCCGAAAGCATTAGCCGAATCTTTCCCAAAACAAAAGCGTTTGCCTGTTAAATACTGTGTCCATTTACCCAAAATGAGTGATTTTTTTTCTACATGTGAGCTTTTAATTGAGCTCTAACTCAGAAAACAAGAGCAGGTTTGGTTACGTACTTATTCTGGAAGAAAAGGAAGTACAGTATAGGAGCTGGCATAGAAAAATGTTTTCACATTCAGTTCTAAGAGGAATTTATCATACTCTGAAGAGGTCATTGTCTTAACTGTCAACACTCTTGCTATTGACTAAATGAAATCCGTAGCTTTCAAGAACATCTATGCCCATGGCTGTGCTTCCATTGGACCACAGCAACAGAAAACAAAGGATGCCCGAAGAAGCTTCACAGAAAAAGCTTCATATCAGTATAAGACCTTGAGTCTGATATGTGCGGAAAAAATAAAAATGGAGAACTCTTCAACTTGGAAATGTAAATTCTAAGAAGTTATTAAAGTTACTAAAATCACACAAAAAAACATTAATAATATGGTCTTAACACAGGTATTTGAGAGCTAAAGGCCACCCAGGTAAGCTTGAAAGATAAAATTAGTATAAGTAAAATTATTAGAACTAAATTTAAAGGAACCAATTCCCTTCAAGTAGTAGTTTACATTGAAAATATTAATTATGTTTTTTAATTTCCATAATTTGTAAAGACATAACAATAATGTCATCTATTTTTCTAGGTAAAAACAAACTTTTGAGATTGAAATCAAGGAAGACATACACCTCCACAACAATCAGAAACAGAATACAGTGCCTTTGAATAGAAAATTTGACCCAGTATGCAAACTCACATAGGGCAAAAATGAGAACAAGAACCTGAGGCTTAATAAGAGGTCTACTAAAGGTGACAGAACTATATAAAAAAGACAATTAAAAAAGAGATCATTCAGGGATTTCAAATCTTTTCTGCATAGTTCTCTCAATCTTGCTTTGACAAAACAATGCGCTTTACTCAAAGAGCTTCCTCTGGAACACTCTATTGTATGCTAAAACATGTGAGAATGAGCCTTAATGTTTTCCCATCAAGATTTTACCTATCATTCTCTGTCTCCTGAACCCCAACCCTTTTTCAGCTAATGAGGATGTTGCCACCATCCTTAACCTGAGGGACAATCCCACGGCCATGGCTTCCTTCACCATATCCCATACCTAAATGCCACCATTACGTGTTCCAAAGCAAATTTTTCTGGCTTCTCTCGGCCACTAATCTTTATATGCTGTCTTCTGGCTAGAACCAAAAGGAATTCAGTAAAGCCTTATATCCTCCAGTGTCATCTGAGGACCCATTTTTAGGGTGTCACACTTCTCCACAGGAAGTGGAGCACCTTGGTGCTACATCTTCTGCAGCACCAAGGAAAAAGTCCCTTTCACCCTGCTCCCCATACTAGCCACCAGTGACCCAACAGTGCTCTGTGGCACAGCTAGTCTGATGTAGTCACCTCCACAATTATCAGATGTTGACAAGGCGAACGCATCACTGGGTGAGTAACATTCATAATCCAGTTGCAGATATCCCCGAATGAGACTTCAGCGACACTACAATATTTTGCTGAAATGATGATATTGGACTTGGTCTAGGGACAGACTTATCCTCCATTGTGATATGCAAGCCAATAGCCAATGAGAATTGGAGATATATCTAAAGCAGCAATTTTCAACAGTTATGCCAGAAGTATTATTAAAACATGCAATACCTGACTTTGGCAAGTCACTTTGGAGCAAAAAGGACAGGTAATTACTATCATTATTATCTTGTAAATCAATCAAAATTATACCTATTTTTTGTCAGATTGGCAAAAAAAAAAATGTTTTTTTCAGTGTGCTGCAGAATTTTAGTAATTAATTTATGTGTGCCATGAGATGAAAAAGGTTGAAAATTGCTGATCTAAAGCAACAAGCAAATGGAGGTGAAGCTTTCAAATTCTTTAAGGTAAAAAAAAAAATCCTAGACCCCATTGTGAATTTAACTTGAGATCATAAATGGTTTTTGTTGCTTCTCCCATAAAGAAAAGAAAAATGATTTCATTTATTATTTTTTAAAAAATTACTCTTTTAAGAAGAAAAAAACAAATTATTTGGCCAGTGAAAACCAAAATTAGTAATCTTCTTTGTGCTGTGTCTACAACTTTTCCAAAAAAATTACAAAGGGAAATTAACAGCTTCGTAATTACAAAATACTTAAAACTAGCCTGAAGGACAAAATGGAAGATGGACCATAAAAGAGGTAACCCTGCCACCCAAAAAAGAGCAAGAACTGTCAAATCAGTCTCTGTGATTGTCTCCTATGTATGCTGTAGTAGAGGAAAACCTTCCTTCCACCCTCTTAGAGTCTGTGGTAGACTAAGAAATTAAGCTGACATAAGACAGATTAGCAGGAGAAAAACTTACGTTTATTTAATATTTTTATCTACACACAGGGGTCTTTAGAAGGAAAACAAAGACCCGAAGAAGTAGTTAGACTCAACAGCTTATAAACCTTTTTTCAAAAAGAATGGAAAATTGTGGGGATGTGACAAAGCAAAGGGACTTGGACTAAGGACAGTAAACTATGGGACAATGATTAGGAAATATACAGGAGAAACTAATGGGAGATTGAGGTTACTTTATTCTTTTATTTATTTTTTTATTGATTTTATTTATTTTTTAAACTCTTTATTGTTGAAAGTATTACAGATGTCTCACTTTTTCTCCCATTGCCCCCCTCCACCCCATTCCCACTCTGCCCCAGGCCTTCCCCCATTGTCTATGACCATAGGTAATACATATCTATAGATATAAAAGCCTAAGCAACCGGCCGACTGGTAGCTACGATGCACATTGACCACCAAGGGGCAGATGCTCAATGCAGGAGCTGCCAAGCTGTGGTGACTTGGCAACTGCGATTCTCGGGTGACACACCCAGAATCAGAAAGGAGGGAGCCTGATTCCAGGTTGCGTCCCCCGAGAACCGCCCTCTTGCAATCTGGGACCCCTCGGGTGATGTTGGAGAGCTGGTTTCGGCCAGATCCCCGCAGGCCAGGCCGAGGGACCCCACCGGTGCACGTGCACCAGGCCTCTAGCCCATTGGCTCCCCACTTCAGGTCTGACTCCCCACCGGGCCTGTAGCCCATTGCAGAGGTCATGGGTCTGGCCCTTACAGATACTTTTCGACTCAGTTAGCTAAATGATGAGACACACAGGACCTACTGGCTGTGGCACCGGCTTAATATTGATTTCCAGTGGAGGCAGTGAATTTTCCCACTACCACACTCAGCTGGGAAACCGGCAGTGGCTTCCCTCCTTCCAGGTGGACAGCAGAGCCAGGGCAACCTCCAGGGAGGGAAGGCGGTGAAGGAACAGCTCAGGTGGGAAGAAGAAGGTTTCTGCCACCACAGGACTCTGCCTGGGCAGAAGGGCCTGGGTGGGAGCCTGACATTGAGCAGGGTCCTGCCCTAGGCTGACTATGTTCCAGGCTCAGTAAATCCTGTTTGCTGAATGATTGCATTTTGCAGCTAAATGCCCACAAGTCGTCAGTTACTGCCGAACTTAGGATAAAGTGAGATGAAAGAAGTGAGACAGATAAAAAGAGAAAGATAATATTGGGAAAAGAGAGGAGAGAGCCCGATTCTGGGGTGCGTCACCCGAGAACCGCCCTCTCGCAATCTGGGACCCCTTGGGGATGTCAGAGAGCCGGTTTCGGCCCAATCCCTGCAGGCCAAGCCAAGGGACTCCACCCGAATCTGTGCACCAGGCCTCTAGTCTATATATATGAAAGCCTAAGCAACCATCCAACCATTCGACTGGTATCTATGACACACACTGACCACCAGGGGGCAGATGATCAACACACAGGCATGGAAACATGGAACAGACTGATGAATCTCAGAGGGAAGCGGGGAGCAGGGAGGGCTGGAAGAGATTAATCAAAGATCTTATATGCATACTAGAGGCCCAGTGCACAGATTCGTGCACTGGTGGGTTCCCTTGGCCTGGCCTGAGGGGATCGGGCCGAAACCAGCTGTCCGACATCCCCTGAGAGGTCCCAGATTACAAGAGGGTGCAGGCTAGGCTAAGGGACCCCACCAGTGCACAAATCCGTGCACCAGGCCTCTATTATGCATATAAGATATTTGGTTAATCTCTTCCTGTCCCTCTCCCCCCAACCCTCTGAGTTTCCTCAGTCTGTTCCTTGCTTCCATGCCTTTGATTCTATTTTATTCACCAGTTTATTTTATTCATTAGATTTCTTGTTCATTTATTTTGATTTTTAAATTTAATTGTTGATAAATATGTATTGTTGCCATTTTATTGTTCATAGTTTTTATTTCTTCTTCATTGAATTCTCTTCTTAAAGAATACCCTTCAACATTTCATGTAACACTGGTTTGGTGGTGATGAACTCCTTTAGCTTTTTCTTGTTTGTGAAGCTTTTTATCTGACCCTCAATTCTAAGTGAGAGCTTTGTTGGATAGAGTAATCTTGGTTGTAGGTCCTTACTATTCATCACTTTGAATATTTATTCTTTTTGTTTGTTTGTTTGTTTGTTTGAATATTTCTTGCCACTCGCTTCTGGCCTGCAAAGTTTATGTTGAGAAATCAGCTGACAGTCATATAGGCACTCCCTTGCAGGTAACTAACTGCTTTTCTCTTGCTGCTTTTAAGATTCTCTTTTTGTCTTTAGCCCTTGGAATTTTAATTATGATGTGTCTTGGTGTGGTTCTCTTTGGGTTCCTCTTGTTTGGGACTCTCTGTGCTTCCTGGACTTGTAAGTCTATTTCTTTCACCAGGTAGGGGAAGTTTTCTGTCATTATTTCTTCAAATAGGTTTTCAATATTTTGCTGTCTTTCTTCTTCTGGCACTCCCATAATGTGAATGTTGGTCTTCTTGAAGTTGTTCCAGAGGTTCCTTACACTATCTTCATATTTTTGGATTCATTTTTTCTTTTTGCTCTTGCTTCCTCATATTCCAAATCATTTATTTTACTCTCACACTCCTCTACTCTACTGTTGAATCCCTGTAAATTAACCTTTATTTCAGTTAGTGTATGCTTAATTTCTGACTGATCCTTTTTAATTTCTCTGATATTCTCACTAAGAGCCTTGAAAATCTCATGAAGATCCTTGAGTAACCTTATAACCATGGTGTTGAACTCTGTATCCAGTAGTTTGCTTGCTTCCATTGTCATGTTTCTTTGTCTCCTCATTTTTGACTGCTGCCCTGTGTTTGTTTCTATGTATTGGATAGAGCTGCTATGTCTCCTATAATTGGTAGAGTGGCCTTGTGTAGTAGGTGTTGTAGGGCCTAGTGGCTCAGTCTCCCAGTCACCTGAGGCACTCTAGATGTGCTCTTTTGTGGGCTGAGTGCACAGTCTTGTAGTTGAGCCTTGATTGCTGTTGTTGTCACTGGGAGGAGTTGACCTCCAGGCCAATTGGCTGGGGGAACCAGTTGGACTACAGTGGGAGAGTTGCTATGCAGGAAACACCCCTATGAAACAGGACTTGCTTCAGTGAGGCTTTGGTACTCACTGAGCCTGCCCTTTGAGTGTGTCGCTTGTGGATGTGTAGAGTTGTAATCTGATATGGTCTGAAGATGTCCACCAGGTGCACTGGCTCTAGAGCCTCCAGGGAGGTGCAAAGTCAGCCACTGCCTGGGGCCACCTTGCAGGAGCTACAAAGGGATCTTCAGGTGGCTACTCCTTGCTATTTGTATTGGGCTTGGAGGTGCCCAGGTGAGGCCCAGTTGTGAAGCAAGGCAAGCTGGTGCTTGTGCTGGGTCTTGGGTCTTTTATTGATAGGTTTGGGGCATGCTGTCACCAGCTGCCTCTTGTTTGGGAGATTTTAGGAAAGTCGGAAGCCTGAGCCAGGACAAGCCATTCATATGGAAAAGCTGTTGCAAACAGCTTGGGTAGGGTTGCAAATTGGATAGGGTGGGATCTCAGGGAATCACCAGGGAGGAGCAAACAGTGTACTCCAGGCTGATGGAGACTTTGACATGGCTGCCAGTAACCCTGTGATTGGGGCAGTTCCAGCACAGGAAAAATGACCCCTGTGAGCACTCCCATCTGGGAGAAAGCCACCCCCAAGTTCCTACCCTGATGCCAGACAATCCAGTTCCTCCCCATATGTGTCTGGATCCCCCAATATTGCCTGGTGCAGGGAGTCCAAGTAAGTTTTTGCGCCATACCTTTAAATGGAACACCTGGGTCACCAGCAGCCTCTGTGTCCCTCATCCAAATCTCCACTGATTTTTATAGCCTGTAGTTGCGTGGACTTCTCTTTCCAGCTCTGGAACCCTGGTTTGGGGGTCTGGGGTGGAGCTGGCATCCCTTGCTCCACACAGACGGCCTCTGCAGACACAATCTCCCTCCCAATTAAAAAAATGGCACACATGGGTGTCAGACCAGCCCATTCTGCTCCTCTGCCCCTCCTACCAGTCTCAAGGTGCTTTCTTCTGTACTTCTCTAGTTGTAGGACTTCCATTAAGCCAGCTTTTAGATGGTTCTGAATGATAGTTTTTTGTATTTTTGTTGTAATTTTGATGTGGATGTGGGAGGCAGCAAGTACAGGTGGTTACCTATGCCACCATTTTGGTTCTCTCTTCTATTCTTATTGATTTTTAGAGAAATAGAGGAAGGGAGAGAAAGAGAAACATCAATTTGTTGTTCCAGTTATTTATGCATTCATTAGTTGATTCTTTGTATGTGCCCTGACTGGGGATTGACTCACTATCTGGCATATCTGGGCAATGCTCTAACCAACTGAGCTACCTGGCTAGGGGCAGGGCCAGAGCTACTTTTAATAGGTTTCTTTGTACAGGTCCATTTGGCATCAACTCTCAGTCTCTCGTGATAATGTCAATAGAAAAACATCCAAACCTGTAGAGAATTTTTATAAATTTCTTTCAGCCAAGCAGAGGATCTTGAAAGCAGATGTCAAGGGGACTGAGCAAAGTGCTTCAGAAAATGCAATTTATAATTTCTTATATGCATTTGGAATTAAGGAAGGAACATAAATAAGATTACATGAAGGCGGGGGGAAAGCAAGGCAGGGGGATGGAATTACAGTATTGTTAATGAGATTATGTGCTCTATTGAGGGTAGTCTCCCTTCCGAGGGGTCTGAAAAAGAGGATTACTCTAGCATTTCAAAGATGTGTTAACCTAGATGCACAAGAATAGTGGAAAGGGCTTGCATAAGGCAAAAATAAACCTTTTACTAAAGAAGTTATATGCCTGGGGTGTGACTACCTACCATGGCCTGCCCAGATAGAAATTTATATTCAGATCACCCTGTGAGTTTATTTCAGTTAGACTTATTATAGTGCCCTTTTCATCCACAATAAGAATGTTCTTCTGAGGTGATGGATGTGTTGAATGAACACAAAGAGTCTAAAGGCTATGGCTAGAAATAAATGATAAAGATTTATTCAAGGGTCTTAGGTTTTACAAACCAGAAACACAGTTAGGCAAAAACCCAGAAGTATTCCAAACAAGAAAGAAAGGTTAAGAGTTCTTAGAGTAAAAAGTGCATTCTTGATAATAACAAATGATTCTTAGCCTTAGATTTGACACAGGACAGTTATCAGTCAAATGTCAGTTGGTCTGGAGGATGTGTCACTGGAAAGGGACCAGGCCTGGAGCAGGCCTGCCTCTGGCTGGCCGGTAGTGTGTGGGTTCTTGACTTCACAAAGGAAAGATTTCACAACACAAGTCCAGGTGATTTTGAAGGTATGCTTATTAAAGCTGGAGACAGTGAAACAAGGGAAGGAGTTAGGGTAGAAGAAGCAGTGCTCTGCTTTGGCTCTCTAGAAACATTATAGGAAAAAAGTGAGCCATGGTGTGCAAGTCTAGCGGGGATCCTTAGACTTTAGAGAGAAAAGTAAAGATGCATGCCTGAGAGGGAAGAAAGGCATGGGCATGCTCCAGAGATAGGTGGGTCTTTGTCTTAAAGGTTCTTATCTGTTTTATAAAGGAAGGAATTTGGGGGGAGGTCTCAGGAGAGGATCTCAATAGAATATTCATCAACTTTATGCTGCTGCACCAAAATGAGATTTATTCCCTGACTTCAACCTTCTTTGGGTATGGCTGACACATATGGTGAAAGGGCGAGGGCTACGCCTTCCATCTTGCCCCAGGGTAAGGGCTACGCCCTCCATCTTGCCCCAGGGTAAGGGCTACGCCCTCCATCTTACCCTGGATCCTCCATTTTTGGGCAGCCATGTGCTTGACAAGGAGCTTCTTCCCGGAAGCCTAAGCCTCTGCTAGCCACACCCAGGACTTCTTTAAACTAACCAATGACAATCAAGGGAAGTGCATGCCACAGATATGACCACATCCTGTGTAACAAGACACCGACTTGCGCCTGGCCAATCGGCAGGGCCCACAGTCCTTTCTCCTCCCCTTACTCCAACCCCCCTATAAAACCTCTCTCCACACAGAGTTCTCTCTCTCTACCACTTGGCTTGCCGTTGCGTCGGTGAGTGTGGTCGGGGAGCCGAGCTAGCTCGAATAAAGACTCTTTGCTTTTGCATTGGACTTGGCTGGCTCCCTGGTGGGCTTTTGGGGATCTTGAAATCTGGGCATTGAAAGGGCGAGTCGTCGCAGGGCCTACGTGGGCCGGCCGCCAGGCCCCATGAGGCACAACCTGACCACGCTGCTGGCGGCCTCGGGCACTGACTCCCCAGCCCACGGCGGGAGCCCGGCGCAGGCCGCCACCCGCCCGCCGCCCCCGGACCAGACCCATGCGGCAGCGGCGGTGGTGGGGCGAGGCGCGTTCCCTCGCCCGAGGAGATGGAGGAGGAGGCAATCGCCGGCGCCCCCGGGGACGAGACGGAGGACGTGGACTTCCTGTCTGGGCTGGAACTGGTCGATCTGCTGGACCCCCAGCAACCGGACTGGCCCCTGGAGCCTGGGCTCAGCTCGCCCTGGGAGGGGCGAGGACTGCGCCCTCCATCTTGCCCTGGGTCCTCCGTTTTTGGGCAGAGCCATGTGCTCGGCGGGGGCTTCTTCCCAAGGCCCAGGCCTCTGCTGGCCACGCCCAGGATTTCTCTGGACTAACCAATGATAATCAAGGGAAGTGCACGCCATCAATATGACTACATCCTGTGTAATGAGACACCAACTCGCGCCTGGCCAATCGGCAGGGCCCACAGTCCCCTCTCCTGCCCTTACTCCACCCTCCTATAAAACCCCCGTCCCATCAGGCTTCAGTCTCTCGGCCACTTGGCTTGCCGTTGTGTCGGTGAGTGTGGTGGACGGGGAGCTCAAGCTAGCTTTAAATGAAGGACTCTTTGCTTTTGCATCGGACTCGCTGGCTCCCTGGTGGGCCCTTGGGAATCTTGAAATCTGGGCACAACAGGCATGACAATGGCACTAATTGGATTTTTGTTATCTATTCCCTGACTAGGGTGACTTATCCTTTGGTTGGGTAGAAGTGTAAACCATTTACTCTTTTAAAAAATGTTTTTATTGATTTTGAGAGAGAGAGATTGATTTGTTGTTCCACTTACTTATGTATTTATTGGTTGATTCTTGTATGTATCCAGACAAGGGATCAAACCCACAGCCTTGGCATATCAACACAATTCTCTAACCAACTGAACTACCCAGCCAGGGCCTCCATTTACTCTTAAGTGTCCTTGGTGAGGGAAGATAGGATTTTTCAATTTACTACATGGCTGTAACTGCTTGGCCATTTATCTGTCTCAGTTTCCCTAACCCACTGTTCCTGATTTACTAACCTGTGTCAGATGGACTCCAGGAAGTCTGGTCATGTTCATTGGGTGGTCTGGATATATGAACATTCTTTCTTTCTTTTTTACATAATTCTTTATTGTTTAAAGTATTACATAGGTCTCCTTTTTCCCCCATTGACCTATCCCTGGTCATTCTCACCTTTGGTTGATCCCTGCCTTCCCTCTGAGGTTGGATGGTCTGTTAGATGCTTCTATGTCTCTGGATCTATTTTAGTTGATCAGTTTATGTTGTTCATTATATTCCACAAATGAGTGAGATCATGTGATATTTATCTTTCTCCAACTGGCTTATTTCGCTTAGCATAATGCTCTCCAGATCCATCCATGCTGTTGCAAATGGTAAGAGTTCCTTCTTTTTTACAGCAGCATAGTATTCCTTTGTGTAGCTGTACCACAGTTTTCTAATCCACTCATCTGCTGATGGGCATTTAGGCTGTTCCCAAATCTTAGCTATTGTAAATTGTGCTGCTATGAACATAGGGGTGCATATATCCTTTCTGATTGGTGTTTCTGGTTTCTGGTATATAGTCCTAGAAGTGGAATTACGGGGTCAAATGGAAGTTCCATTTTTAACTTTTTGAGGAAACTCCATACTGTCTTCCACAGTGGCTGCACCAGTCTGCATTTCCACCAGCAGTGCATGAGGGTTCCTTTTTCTCCACATCCTCTTCAGCACTTGTCGTTTGTTGATTTGTTGATGATAGCCATTCTGACAGGTGTAAGATGGTAACTCATTGTTGTTTTGATTTGCATCTTTCAGATGATTAGTGACTTTGAGCATGTTTTCATACGTCTCTTGGAGTTCTATATGTCCTCTTTTGAAAGAGGTCTATTTAGGTCCTTTGCCCATTTTTTGATAGGATTGTTTATCTTCCTTTTGTTAAGTTGTATGGTTCCCTATAAATTTTGGAGATTAAACCCTTATCCTATATAACATTGGTAACTATGTTTGCCCATGCAGTAGGCTCTCTTGTTGTTTTGTTGATGGTTTCTTTTGCTGTGCAGAAGCTTTTTATTTTGATGCAGTCTCATTTGTTTATTTTCTCCTTAGTTTCCCTTGCCTTAGGAGCTGTATTGGTAAAGATATTGCTATGACATATGTCTGATATTTTGCTGCCTATGGATTCTTCTAAGATTTTTATGGTTTCGATCTTATATTTAAGTCCTTTATCCATTTTGAGTTTATTTTTGTGAATGGTGTAAGTTGTCAGTCTAGCTGCATTTTTTTTGCACGTATCTCTTCAATTTTCCCAACACCATTTATTGAAGAGACTGTCTTGAATCCACTGTATGCTCTTGCCTCCTTTGTCAAATATTAATTGAGCATAATGGCTTGGGTTGATTTCTGGGTTCTCTGTTCTGTTCCATTGGTCTATATGTCTGTTCTTGTGCCAGTACCAGGAAGTTTTGAGAACAGTGGCTTTGTAATATAGCTTGATATCTGGTATTGTGATCCCTCCAACTTTGTTCTTCTTTCTCAGGATTGCTGCAGCTATTCAGGTCTTTTTTTATTACATATGAATTTATGGAGAGTTTGTTCTAGGTCTGTGAAATATGCCATTGGTATTTTAATGGGGATTGCATTGAATCTATAGATTGCCTTGGGTGGTATGGACATTTTAATGATGTTGGTTCTACCAATCTATGAGCACAGTATATTCTTCCATTTGTTTATATCTTCACCATTTTTTCTTTAGTTACAGAGATCACCCCTGAGGAGCGAGGGGTCCCAGAACCCATCCCAGCCCCCCTCTTCAACTCAGGGTTTCAGTCCCAAGAAGAGAAGTCCTCAAAACTTCTGGCAATAAAAACTAGTGTGGATTAAGGCTGAAGGAGTCTCAGGCAATTCCTCTTAAAGGCCCCATGCACAGGACTTACTCCAACTCACTCCCTTTGAGCTCCAGTGCTGTGATAGCAGCTTGAGAGGCACCAGAGACATACAGGGAGGAACTGAATTGCCTAGCACCAGAGAAAGAGCTGTGGGGCCCCAAAGAGCCCATGGGAAGGCACCATATCTGAGACTCCATCAGCCTGGCTCACACTTTGCTCTAAATTGAGGTCTTGGTCCACCCAACTTTCTGGCCCACCAAACCTGTTTCCAATGGCTTTTCCATAGGATGGCCTGTCTTGACTCATACTTCAGATGTTCCTAAAATCTCTCAAATAAGCAGCATCTAGCATGCCCTATACCTCTCACTAAGTGGCCCTAAGCCTGGCACTAGCAATAGCCAGCTTTCATTTGAAGCTTGGTTTCACCTGGACACCTCCAAGCCCAGCACAAGTAGCAGTTATCTGCGAATCACTTTGTAGCTCATGCCACCTTGCCCCGGCAGAACACAGGTGGCAGCTGACCTTGGCCTGCACCTCCCATACATGCCCAGACTGGGGCAGGGATTGAGCCTGCAATCAAGGTACTTACCCTTGACCAGAATCAAACCCACAACTCTTCAGCCCAATGGCAGAAACTCTAACCAACAAGACAGACTGGCTAGGGTTGAACATTTTTTATATTTTATAAAGATCAGTTTTATTATAGTACTAGAGGCTCAATGCACAAAGATTCGTGCAAAAATAGGCCTTCCTTCCCCTGGTTGCCGGCACCGCCTTCGCTCTCATCCGGAGCCGCCTTTCCGCCTTCGTTCCGGCCAGAGCCACCTTTCTGCCTTCACACACTGCCCAGAGGCCTGGAGCGGCTGGGGCAGTTCAGAACGCCCCCGGCTGCTCTGTGTCTGCGCACATGCTCGCTGCCCACAGGCCCGCCATCTTTGTCGGGTTAATTTGGATACCCAATCCTGATTGGCTGTGGGCATCGTGAAGGGTTGGTCAATTTACATATTTGTCTATTATTAGTATAGGTACTTTACATATAATAAAATATTCCAATTTGTAGACAAAAAAGGAATTACACTGAAAGTAACCTCACATGGTAATCTGTTCATAAATTCCTATCTGGCCAGGTCATGGTGGATAGTCAAGTTCCAGGAATATAACCACTTTACTAGAAGGTTTATCTTTGCCTTAAGCAAGCCCTGTCCATTGTTTTTATGCATTTAGGCTAACACAACTTTGAAGTAAGTGTAACCACCCGCAAGGGAGCATAATCTTAACTATACTGTAATCCAGTCCCTGCCTTGTTTTCTCCCACCTTCATGGAATCTTTCTTCTTTTTTATTTTATTTTTTTAATATATTTTATTGATTTTTTACAGAGAGGAAGGGAGAGGGACAGAGAGCCAGAAACATCAATCAGCTGCCTCCTGTACACCCCCCACTGGGGATGTACCCACAACCAAGGTACATGCCCTTGACTGGAATTGAACCACAGGCCAACACTCTATCCACTGAGCCAAACCGGTTAGGTCGAGAAATTATATTTTTAGAAGGGGAGGAAATAAAGATGATTTGGGAAATTAGGGGATTTGCTTAGTATATGGGTATTTGGAAGGGGTAGTTAAATTGGGTCAGATAAGGGATATGAGGAATATTTGGGCAAAGAGTAAGTATGTCCTGGGAGTCTTGCAGTAATCAATAATATAGGGCAGAGGTCAGCAAAGTTTTCCTCTAAGGGACCAGGTAGTAAATATTTTAGATTTTGTGGGTCAAGAGTCAAAGTAAAAGATATTATGGGTGCTTATATAAACTTTTAAAATGTAATCATTAAAATATATTTTAAAAACATTCTTAGCTCTTGGGACATGCAAAGCTGGAAGTTGGGCTGCATTTTGGCGATTCCTGATATAGAGCATGACAGGATGGGGTCCTCCCATGGTTCTCAGGAATGTCAGCATGATCAGCATGTGATTACTTCTTAACATGCTCCCCCTGGGGCTGATTCTGCTGCAGTGGCTCTGACCTCCACTCCTACCTCCATTGACTATCACTGCCGCAGCACAATAAACAATACAGGACTGTCATCATCCCTTCGCCATTTTCATTCCAAGTACTGCAAGCAATACCTACCATTTCTGAGTGCTTGCTTTCATTCTATGCTCTCCTAACTAGCGTAGAATCATTAGCTCATTTATAGTTTACCATAATCTTGTGAAGCTGGCAGTATTATTTTCATCGAAGAGCTGAGAAAACTGAGACCTAGAAAAATTAAATTCCATTCTGGAGCCAAAGAGTTGGAGCCCGAGCATGAGGCCGCCCCGCTGACTTCATGGTCTGCTTTAGCACCAGGACAGGGCACGGAGGTGCACAACTTTCTCAGATTGAGGGTCTGGTCCTTTGGATCAGAGACTTACACGAGGCTTCCAGGGCTGGCGCTCGATAAGCCCAATATTTATGATTTCAAAACCACATACAATCAGATGTACAATGGTCTCCTTAGGAAAGACAAAGAACTCTGTATGCAGAATGGCATTTTGCACATGTGGGACAGAAGTAAGAGAATCAAGCTTCAGTCAGAAAGGTTCCCGAACTGCAAACGTCTGCTCGACCTGATCCTCACCCGTGAGCTGTGCCAGGACCTTCGGCACACGGAGGACATGGAGAATGAGATGGCCAGTTGCTGCAGGAGTTCCAGGAGAAGGGCCAGTGGCCAGGGCCTGAAACCGCCGTCTTGCGCGTCCTCTTGTTACTGCTTGTTCCTTCCTGACCCTTTTTCTACTCTGAGGGCTGCAGCCGGTGGAGCCCGCCCCCTACATTTCTACATCTATGTAAATTCCTTTTTGATATGTAGGCTATTCATCAGAATCTTTCTTCTTAATGCATAAAAGAATTGGCAAACTTACTTTCCACAGCATTGGTGATCTTGCTTCCCAGAAATTGTCATCAGCTTAGGTCAAATAAATTCTTATAAAAATTTCCTACAAGTTTGCATATTTCTTACATCAATATTTCCTTGGTGCAGTTAACAAGACTCTGAATGTTGCCCTAGCCGGTTTGGCTTAGTGGATAGAGCATCAGCCTTGAAGCATCCCAAGTTTGATTCCGGTCAAGGGCTTGATCCCTGGCCCTGGGTAGGGTGCATATAGGAGGCAACCAATCGATGTATAACTCTCACATTGGTGTTTTTCTCTCTTTCTGTCTCTCCTCCTCCCTTCCACTCTCTAAAAATCAATACGAAAATATCCTCCAGTGAGGATTTAAAACAACAAAAAAGACTTTGTACGTTACTGGAAAGGGAAACTGACCCTTGGCAGGTCTGCCTAGCGCCAGTTGGTAGTATGTGAGTTCTTGACTTTGTGTAGGAAATATTTCACAACACGAGTCCAGATGAATTTTAGAGGACATTTATTAAAACTGGGAACTGAAACAATAAACAACTGGGGAAATGAGCCTAGGCTGGTCTGCTTTGGCTCACTAAGAAGTCAGAGAACCCCGCCTAGCATGGCTCAGTGGTTGACGGTCCACCTATAAACCAGGAGGTCACAGTTGATTCCCGGTCAGGGCACATACCTGGGTTGTGGACTTGACGCCCAGTGTGGGGCGTGCAAGAGGCAGCCGATCAATGATTCTCTCTCATTATTGATGTTTCTATCTCTCTTTCCCTCTCCCTTCCTCTCTGGAATATATATATATATATATATATAAGATTTTAAAAAGTCAGAGAAAAGGGAGCCTTAGGTGACTTAGGGAGTTTGCCTGGGATGAACTGCTGCTGTCCATTGCTCCTCATTGCAAGCCTTGTGGGGCCCTTAGAGTTTAAGAGGTGTATCAGTATGCATGCCTGTGGGGAAAAAGGGGAGGGAAGGCTCAGGCATGTCCTTTCATTTTGAGGGGTTTTAAAGGCTGCACATTGACCTGACTGGTTTGGCTCAGTGGATAGAGCGTCGGCCTGCGGACTGAAGGGTCCCAAGTTCGATTCCAGTCAAGGGCATCTACCTTGGTTGCAGGCACATCCCCCGTAGGAGGTGTGCAGGAGGCAGCTGATCCATATCGATGTTTCTCTCTCATCGATGTTTCTAACTCTCTATCCCTCTCCCTTCCTCATATATATATATATATATATATATATATATATATATATATATATATATATTACAGGGTGTGGGACTAAGCCATGGAAGGGTTACAGAATGTTACAGAATGTGCTAAGGGGAGGAAATGAAACATGAGAAACTGAATGTGCTGGGAAGGGGGGACTGACGTATGGAGAGGGATTGTGTCAGGATATGGAGAAGGATTGTGTCAGGGTTAGGAACCATGGAAGAAAAATTGCTAGATTGTCTTAGAAAAACAATATGTTATGATATGCTCCAGCCAGGTGTGACTCCGTTTACCTCCCCTTTGTGCTTATGAACTTTCTGTGAACTTCTAAGGTAACACTGTTTTGCTATAAAGGATCATACTGCACCCTTGATCTCTGCCACATGCTCCGAAGCTCCCAGAGGGGGAGATAGGCGCTGTGGTCAGCTGGCCAGCTTAATAAAGGCTCTTAAATTTAAATTCTGAGCCAGTGGTCTATCTCGCTGAGCCAACCCATAATATATATATATATATCTGCACATTTAGGGGAGTTCTTAGGGGAGGATCTTAGAATATTCATCGGCTTTATGCTGATGTATCAAAATGAGGTTTATTATCATAACTTCATCTGTCCTTGGGTGTGCTTAGCAAATGGCACTAATTGGATTTCTGCTATCTGTCTCCCTGAATAGGGTGATTTAAGCTATTTACCCTCTGGTTGGGGAGGAGAAGTGCAAACAACTTGCTTTTAAGTGTCTCTGGTTTAGGGAAGATAGGATTTACTAGATGGCTGCAAACTGCTTGTTTAACTGTCTCCGTTTCCCTATTTTGCTTGTTCTGGCTTATTAGCCTGTCTCATGAGAAAACCCACCCAGAGCCACCCTGCGGACTCAGAACTGGTGCTAGATACCAGCAAGGGCCCATTTTGCCCCACTGGGTCCCCACTTTGCATTAGGTGAACTTGAGTGAGTTTTTCCTCGGAATCCCAGACCTTCTTGCTTTAAGTAGCAGGTCCTAACTTTATTTGACCTGTTCTTAGAAAATCATCAAGTCCTGGCAGGGTAGCTCAGTTGGTTAGAGCATTACCCTGATACCACAATGTTGTGGGTTTGATGCTGGGTCAGAGCACATACAAGAAGAATCAACCAATGAATGCATAAGTAAGTGGAACAACAAATCTATGTTTCTCTCTCTCTCTCTCTCTCTCTCTCTCTCTCTCTCTCTCTTTCTCTCTCTCTCCCCCCTCAGTCTCTAAAATCAATTTTTTAAAATCATCAAAATGAATAAGGGTTGAGAATCTTTGCTGGTTAAATGAGAGACCCAATTCTTTTTAGCTCCAAAATAGATATGACACTTGCTTTCCCAGCCGGAATAGCCAATGGGGTGACAATAGTTGTTGCAGATTCTCGAATTTGAGTGGTGAGATGGGCTCCTTAAGGCATCCAGTATGGTAACACACTGAAACCTGAAAAGCCAGCAGAAGGGAGAGTTCTTCACAAGGGGCAAAATGCCCTGAGGGAAGGGTCTGCCTTGGGAAGCATCACAGTTCTGGGGGCATCCAGTAAATTCTCACTGGCCCTGGCTCAGGTATTCTTAGGTGAGTAAGAATTTTTGTGGGGTTCATAAGGAAAAATTTCCTCCAGGGCATGAAACAGTCCTACAGGGTGTAGACAGAAAGTGACCTCACAGGGTGATCTGATCATAAATTTCTGACGAGGCAGGACCGGGTGGGTAGTCATGCCCCACACCTATAAGTTCCTTAGGAAAGGCTTAAGCAAGCCTTGTCCATTGTTTCTGTGAATCTAGGTTAACATGCCTTTGAAATGCCTCCTTTCAGACCTCTTCTAAAGCATGACCACATCTAGAGAGCACATAATCTTCTTGGCTGTCCTGTAATTTGATCTTTGCCTTGCTTTCTCCCTCCTTCATGTCCTTATGTTCCCTTCTTAATTTCAAATGCATAGAAAAGCTACAACCTTATTTCTTGGAAGGTTTATGTTTGTCTGTGGAGATCTTGTTTCTAGGCATAGCCTCTGTGGCTCAGGTAAATTTTTTTTTTTTTACCCCCTCCCCTTTCAGGTAAATTATTATAAAAATTCTCAACAAGCTAGGATGTACTTAGGTTTGACAAGGGATAGTCACTGCATTTGAATCATCTGGAGATGTGCACATACTGGTAAAGGCTGATTTTTCCTAGAACTTTGTTGAGACCCTACAGATCTCATAGGAAAATCATGCCTTTGAGCCGAAGGACAGTCAGTCTCCCATTAGTACTAAGATGGCCAAGATAAGGATCCTTTGGTATTTCTAAATTAATATTTTGTGTGCACAATTAGAAAAAGCTTGCTATAAAATGGATCAACCTATGATGTCAGCCCACTTCTTTTAAGGTATTAACAACAGCTGTCCTTATTTTAAAGGGAGAAGGTAATTTGAAACTGGGCTTGTTAAGGACAGATATAAACTGTAAGTGCCTCCAAAACATAATTTAGATCCAACTAATCTTATATAAACTAGTGAGTTTCTTCCAAAACAGTTTTGATACAACTATTCATGGCTAGAATGTCTTTGCATCTATCTGTATGTATCTATCCATATTGTTAATGTGCCCTAGCTGGTTTGGCTCAGTGGATAGAGCATCCGCCTGTGGACTGCAGGGTCCTGGGTTCGATTCCAGTCAAGGGCACATGCCCGGGGTTGTGGGCTTGGTCCTCAGTAGGGGGCGTGCAGGAGGCAGCCGATCAATGATTCTCTCTCATCATTGATGTTTCTATCCCCTTCCTGTTCCTTCCTCTCTGAAATCAATAAAAATATATTTAAAAATAAATAAATAAATAAATAAATATGAAATAACTTTTTACCTTCAGATGATATTATTAAAATTAATTTAAAATCAGGCCCTTGTAAGCATTTTTAAAATTCTCGGAAATAGAAACTAACTAGTGCTTTTCAAGTTCACACGATCTAAGATTAATTCTTAGTAAACAAAAGCTAGTTTAAGTTTGGTGATTTAAGTAGAACAGACACCTCTTTCAAGTTGTTGATATAAGTGTAATATTTATATTTTACCCAGGTTTACAAAAATAAGTTCATATTAATAACTGACTTTGATGTCTGTGAAATATGTCTAGAGGTTATAAAATGTCTTCATAAATCTGCTAAGATAAAGAATGCTAATTATTTACTTCTTGTTTTCATCTAGAAATTGAGAGGGTTTATTTTCTTTTTCATTGTTTTCTTAGAAATTGGTGTTTTAAGGATTAAAATCTCAGTATATGTAAGAATAACTTTAAGGTGTTCCAGAAGGGTCATTGGAGTACATAAAAAGATTTGTTTTTATGCTAAATTGCAAGGAAGCTTTGTAAAATAGGTGATTAAAAAAACTTCTATGGTGTATTGTTTGGGGAAACAGTGGTTGTAAATTAAATAAATATCCCATAGGAAACCCAAGATGGAAGTTTGGTTCCTCCAGTCTCCCTTGAAAATCCCATTTTTTCAATTGTTTTGATGTTTAAGTCATGAGGGACCACATATACCATGGTGCTCCCATAAGATTATAATGGAACTAAAAAATTCCTATCACTTAGTGAGGTCATAAATCATAGACCTCTTAATGTTGTATCACAATGCATTACACAAATACTTACCATTGTGATACAGTTGCCTATAGTATTTGGTATAGTAACATGCTGTATGAGTTTGTGGCCTAGGAAATGTAGGGAAACAGAATTTGTCACCCCAAAATATGTCTTTTTGGGTTAGAATTATTTTAGGCCAGTTAGTTTTTTAAAATTCTTTTAGGCCAGTTAGTTTGTTAATCCTCACCCGACAATATTTTTCCATTGATTTTAGAGAGAGTGGAAGGGAGGGGGAGAGACAAAGAGAGAGAGAGAGAAACATCGATATACTAGAAAGAGAGACACATCAATTGGTTGCCTCCTGCATGCACCCTGACAGAGGCTAGGGATCGAGCCTACAACCAAGGTAAGTGCCCTTGAATGGAATCGAATCCAAGACCCTTCAGTCCTCCAGCAAACACTCTATCCACTGAGCCAAACAGCTAGGACCAGGCCAGTTAATTTTAAGAAATAGCAGACATGTATGGCCAGCGTGGCTCAGTGGTTGGGTGTCAACCTATGAACCAGGAGATCTGGGTTTGATTCCTGGTCTGGGCACAGGCCTGGTTACAGGCTCGATCCCCAGTAGGAGGCATGCAGGATGCAGCTGATCAATGATTCTTCTCATTTATGTTTTATCTCTCTCTCCCTCTCCCTTCCTCTCTGAAATCAATAAAAATATATTTAAAAAGAAACAGCATACAAGCTCTAAAAACCAATTAAAAGTTCCCCTGGTTCATAGGTCAATGCTCACCCACTGAGCCAAGCTGGCCAGACCGATGTTGAAACTTTTTAATGTGCTTATTGACCATTCTTATCTATACTCTTGTGATATACCTGTTTAAATGTTTTGCCTATTTCAACAATTTGCGTTCTTTTTCTTCTGATTATTGAATTGTAAGAGTTCTGTGCATATTAAGTACTTTCCCAAAATAAAAAACAAACAGAAAAATTTTTATTGATTTTGAGAGAGAGAAAGAAGAAGGAGAGAGAGAGAGAGAAACATAAAAAAGCTGCCTCCTGCACTACCCCTACTGGGGATGGAGCCCACACAACCAGAGCATGTGCCCTGACCAGGAATCAAACCGGCGATCTTTTGTTGGACAGGACAATGCCCAACCAACTGAACCACACCAGCCAGGGCAGAAAAAATATTTTTAAGAACTCCAGGGTTGTATGATATTTCAAAGTTATAAAGGATTGTTTCCATTTAGTCTCTCACTTGCTACAAGAATAGAAACAAAAAAGATTTTATTACTTTAAAAATATAGAGTAATGAAGCTTTGGTGGGGAGAATAGGAAATAGGAGTTAAAATCAGCCTGGCTGGTATGGTTCAGTGGATTGAACATAATCCTGTGCACCAAGAGGTTGCTGGTTCGATTCCTGGTCAGGGCACTTCGCTAGGTTTCAGGCTCAATCCCCAGTAGGGGGTGTAAAGGAGGTAGATGATTGGTATTTACTTCTCAAAGGTTTTTTAAAATATATTTTTATTGATTTCAGAGAGGAAAGAAGAGGGAGAGACAGAGAGAGAGAAACATCAATGATAGAGAATCATTGATCTGCTGCCTCCCGCAGGCCCCCGCATGCCCCCACTGGGGATCGAGTCCGAAACCCAGGCATGTGCCCTGACCAGGAATGGAACCATGACCTGGTTCATAGGTTGATACTCAACACTGAGCCATGCCAGCCAGGCTCATCGATGTTTTTAATCTCCCTCTCCCTTCCTCTGTCTCTAAAATCAATAAAGACATGTATTTATTTATTATTTTTTTAAAACATATATTTTCAATAAGAAGTTAAAATCAATAAAGAAAAAGTTTTATAAGTAATTTCAAAGTACCTTTTAAATAAGGAAAAACTCAAGACAGCATTTGTTCCGCTTAGTGACTACTTAAGGAATAACTTACACACAGAAAACTGTGAGAAAAAGAAGAGCATTTTTTTAGCCAAACTTCAAAATCCATAACTTAATGAGGTTTATTAACCTTGAACTATCTTAATGATATACAGTTAAATTCAGAATTTACAACCAAGTGCTTAGGGTAACTTGATAAAAGTATTTCTTCACGTTACTCAGGATGAACTACTGAGCCCTTGGTGTTGCAATTCGGTCAAGTGACAATTTGCAGAAATAAGTTTCAAGAACTGGCAGGCATTTAGTGTTGAGGAAACCGAACTGGCCCTATGAATGTGACCAAATAGTCACTGAGGGTGAGACTGTGGAATTGGCATTGTTCGAATAGCTTTGTTTGTCTGATATCCCCGCCACGCCCCCCCACCCTGCCCTTTTCAGTTGTGTTTGAAGGAAAAACAAACTGGTTTAGAAAAGGGGGCTCTGACCAAAAAGACATAATTCCTGTAGAAAAAGTGCCCAATCGAAAGTCTTACTTCTTCCTCTTGAACTTTCTCTTTGTTAAATAATTTATATGCCTTGGGTATCATCAGTCAAGTTTAACCACGCCTGGGGGCCAGCTGACAGGTCCCAAACAAACACAGAATAGGAAAGGAAAGGGAAGAAAGAATAATAAAGAGTGTGAGCCCTTAGCTTGTTTGGTTAGAGCATTGCCTTGATACACCAAGGTTGTGGGTTCAATCCCCCATCAGGGCACATACAAGAATCAACCAATGAATGGATAAATAAGTGGAACAACAAATCGATGTTTCTCTCTCCCTCCCTTTTTCTCCCTAAAATCAATAAATAGGCAGGTGATGTCTATTTTCACGATGGTCTTCAGATGCCTGTGACAGGCACTGCTGAGAAAGCCAATTGGTAGAACTGATGCCAGAAAAAAATAAAAAAGAAAAAAATCAATAAATAAAAATTTTAAATTTTTTTTTTAAAGAATAAAGAGTGTGAAAGAGCAGAAAAGAAAGCCCTTAGTGCAAGGTAGATGCTCTCAGCTGCCTCCTATAGCTACCTAGGAAAGCAAGCCAAATACTTTTAAAATACAGAATTGCTTTTTCCACTTCCCAAGCAAATGAAGAAAATAGGTTTTCAAACTTTTATGTACAAAACCAACCTCTGGGAATCTTGTTAAGATTGTCGGTTCCCAAACGTTATCCCCAGAGATTCCAATTCACTAATCCTCTGGTAGGACCCAGAAATCAGGCCTTCGCCAGTCAGATTTCAGAGATTCTGATGTTATGGTCTCCTCACAGGCTGGGCTTCATGGACCCACAGCCTGTGCAATTGCACAGGGCTCTGTACTCAGAAGGACCCTACACTAGGTTTAATGCTCTTTCATCGAAGACTTGAAGTTCTTAATAACTTTGAACAAGAGGCCTCTTGTTTATACGGGTCTTGCAAGTTACGTAGCTGGTCTTGTCCCCATGGGCCACATTTAAAAAATACACTGCAGCCCTAGCCGGTTTGGCTCAGTGGATAGAGCGTCGGCCTGCGGACTGAAGGGTCCCAGGTTCGATTCCGGTCAAGGGCATGTACCTTGGTTGCGGGCACATCCCCAGTAGGGGGTGTGCAGGAGGCAGCAGATCGATGTTTCTCTCTCATCGATGTTTCTAACTCTCTATCCCTCCCCCTTCCTCTGTAAAAAAATCAATAAAAATAAAAAATACACTGCAGCCCAGCCGGCATGGCTCAGTGGTTGAGTATTGATCTATGAACCAGGAAGTCACGGTTTGATTCCTGGTCAGGGCACATGCCCGGGTTGTGGGCTGTATCCTCAGTGTGGGGCTGCAGGAAGCAGCCAATCAATGATTCTGTCTAATCTGTGATGTTTCTATCTCTCTCTCCCTCTCCCTTCTCTGAAATAAAAAAAAAAAAAAGATTTTAAAAAAATACACTGTCTCACAGTGGTTAGAGCCTTGGCAGAAGTGTTGCAGATTTGATTCCTGGTCAAGGGCACGTACCTGGGTTGCAAGAGGCAACCAATTGATGTGTCTCTCTCACCTCTCTCTCTCTCCCTTCTATTCTCTCTAAAAATCAATGGAAAAAATATCTTCGGTTGAGGATTAACAAAAAAATAAAAAACACACAGCAATAGGCATGTTCTCCCTCTTGGGAACATGCCCATGCTTTCCCTACCCCCCTAACCCCCCCCCTCGCCCCCAAGGACGTCGTTACCTCTGCGTTTTTCTCTCCTAAACTACAAGGGCCTGTCTACTACCTCTAAATAAACTTTCTCTTATAATTTAAAAAAAGTATTAAATTAATTACACTGCCATAGGAGTTAGGCCTTAGGCTTCAGTCTTCCACTCTTGAAGAGATTCAAGCAATGATCTATAGACCTATTGGATTTTAAGTCTGCTAGACAGCCAGCATCTGAATAAAATACTTGACACAATTTCTACTGGGCACTCTTGGGTTAGGAGTTCCCCAAGTGGCTGTTTCCAGAGGCAGAGCCCAGGGAGAGAAGCAGCCATGGTAGAAAGCAGATTCCTAGGGGCAGGCATGTGAGAATTGGCAGTTATTTGTGCAAGAAAGGGATCAAGAAAAATAGGGGGGAAAAGGAAAAAAGGAGAGACCTCAAAAATAATACATGGGGGAAAGAAATCACTCTCAGGCGTTTGAGAAGGCAAAATCCCAACAAAGGTAAACAGATAACCCTGAAATTCAATTATCTAAAGAAAGCTTTGGTCATGTAAAGCTGGGAAAAGTTAAAAACCTTTGGAACAAATTCTAACCTAATCTAATTCGACTAACCCTTTCAGCAGTGGAAGTCAGTATGTGGAAATGACGACTTAAGTAAATTGTTTCTCTAATTGTATGTGGTAGAACTGGACGAGAGAAGCTTTAGGATAGCTAATCAAAAGTTAACATTTCCCCATTCATCACTTATTACTGGCAGAGCATCAACAATGTGCATTTCATGGGATAAAATAAACCACAGAACCATTGTAATGAGTCAGTTCCATCCATGCTGAAAAATAGAATCAGTATACATTTTAGTGAAATTTAAAAAGCAAATTGTTTTTGCCACTCTAATTCAACCTAATTCATCTCAGAAGTCAAGTCAGATTCTCCAGGCTTAAGAGTCTGGCTGGCCTTAAATAGGACGAGAAGGAAAAAGCTATCTTAGCAATACCTGGAATGGTCAGCTGGTTATTCAACATTTCTTGTAGTAGTTCATTTTCATTCACTCTTTAGTTAGTGTTTAGTGGCTTTAGGAAGGTTTAAGTCATCACAATTTTCACCATTATTATCATCAATGCCACAACTATGTAATAATTGTAATAACAATAGTTAATATAGAAAGAATTCTATATGCTGAGCATTTTCTGAATTATATATACACAATAGCACTATGTCATGGGGTTGTGGTGAGGATTACATACATATATATGGCATAGTACTGACGTTATCTCCATTTTACAGACAAGGAAACTGAAGCAGAGAGGTGAAATTACTTGTTTAAGATCACACAGCTATTAAACAGCAGAGCCAGGACTCAAACAGAAGGACTATAACTATTAATTACCCAAGAACTTAACCATTAGACCAATAGCGACTCTGTAGTGAGTAAAGCAAACAGAGTCGCTATTAACATTTTCAGAAGAAATAAATATATACAACATATTTACAAGTTGCCAGAAGAATGCCCCTGCTCCTCTAAGAGTGTACATTTATGTGTGTGACTCAATCCCAGGTAAAGGATGCCTATTCCAGGCACTGGTTCCTTAAAATTGTAAACCAGCTATCACTATTAAAAATTTTATTTTTTTAAACTAATGGCTCTAGGACAGCCGTGGGCAAACTACGGCCCGCGGGCCGGATCCGGCCCATTTGAAATGAATAAAACTAAAAAAAAAAAAAGACCATACCCTTTTATGTAATGATGTTTACTTTGAATTTATACTAGTTCACACAAACACTCCATCCATGCTTTTGTTCTGGCCCTCCGGTCCAGTTTAAGAACCCATTGTGGCCCTCGAGTCAAAAAGTTTGCCCACCCCTGCTCTAGGAAGTGTAGACCTCAGAGCAATAATAAAACTGTAAGCCTTACACTTGCACCGTGTCATCAAATCCAAGAACTGGCAATATATATATGAAAGTTTTAAAATATATTTTTTATTGATTTCAGAGAGGAAGGAAGTGAAGGAAGTGGGAGAGAGAGAGCGAAACATCAATGATGATAGAGAATCATTGCTCAGCTGCCTCCTGCACACCCACCACTGGGGATAGAGGCCGCAACCCAGGAATGTACCCTGACCGGAAATCAAACCTCGACCTCCTGGTTCACAGGTTGACGCTCAACCAGTGAGCTATGCTGGCCCAGCAAGAAGGCTTTATTTATAGTCACAGAGGTAGAAGAAGTGAGCTATAAAAGAAATTGGCTCAGGAAACAAGTTACAGAGGCAAAAGAAGGGCCCTTGGAGCTTAGGAGAAAGAGAGAAAAAGAACATACCTAGGGGAAGGGGGAGAGAGAAAGGCACGGGCATGGTCCATGGAGAGAACCGCAAAGAATAAGCCAGTCAGTGAAAGATAAATACCACACGATCTCACTCATGTGTGGAATATAAAGAACATTATAAACTGATGAACAAAAACAGATACAGAGGCAAAGAAGCATCGAACAGACTGTCGAACTACAGCGGGAAGGCCGGGGAGGGTTGGGAGGGTAAGAGATCAATCGAAGGACTTGTATGCATGCATATAAGCATAACTAATGGACACAAGACCCTGGGTTGGGGGAGGCGGTGAAGGCATGTGCTGGAGGATAGGGGAGGCCGGTGGGGAGGTCAATGGGAAAAACAGAAGACATATGTACTACTATTTGTAATACTTTAAACAATAAAATAAAATTTAAAAAAGAAAAAAGAACTGGCTACTTTTAAGTAACAAACATTACAGGTTTTCATCAACTGCCAAATTATTTCAAGGTGGAAGAGTAAATCACAGTAGTTTCCAGCATATGACATGGTGCTTGGCTTGTACTGAGTGCTCAATAAATGTTGATAGAGAGAAGGGAAGGTAGAAAAGGAAGGCAAAATTGTCTTAAAGTCTTTTAGTAGTGTCTAAGTGTGATTTCAAAATATCATTCAACTTTTTTATTTTTATTTTTATTTTTTAATATATTTTATTGATTTTTTACAGAGAGGAAGGGAGAAGGATAGAGAGTTAGAAACATCAATGAGAGAGAAACATCGATCAGCTGCCTCCTGCACACTCCCTACTGGGTATGTGCGCGCAACCAAGGTACATGCCCTTGGCCGGAATCGAACCTGGGACCCTTGAGTCCGCAGGCCGAGGCTCTATCCACTGAGCCAAACCGGTTAGGGCATCATTCAACTTTTTTAAATAGCATTCACTCATTCATTCATTTAACAATATTTATTGAATATTTACTATGTAATAAGAACTATGCTAGACATCAAGGGTATGAATTTAAAAGTTACTATGGAATAAACACACCAAAAGTAAAATATGTGAAAATCCAATTGTCACATAATGAGTAAAACTAGCAATTAAAGAAGCACGCAAAGGAATATGTAAAGGTTGAAAGCAAAATCAATATAGATGTTGCAAATTTGGTGAGGGAACTGCATATTTGCCTTTACTTTCCAGATTCTTTCTTCCCTAATAACCCCCTCTCTCCACACCGACATCTTAATCACCCATTCTCAGAATCAAGTTATTCAAGTTCTGCAATAAATTTCTTAGCTTCATAGACCTACTGCTTTTCACTAGTTCACTCATCAAATAAATACTAAATGTAGCATCTCTAAATAGCTCATGTTTCTTTAAATTTAGCCAATTAAGAAACAAGTTATAACACAATCCACAACTATTTGGGGGAAGAGAAACTCACACACAGGAAACATGAAAATAACCTTAGAACATACCAGAGTTGTGTGAAAACAAGTGCAGATCAAGACAATATTTAATTTATATTGCCACCATGCCAATTGGATGTCAAGCCCAGTAGGGAAAGGTGATTGAATTGGCCTATTAAGAAATTTGGAGGTGGGCCCTGGCAAGTTGCTCAGTGGTTAGAGCATTGGCCCTTAGATCAAAAGGTCACGGGTTCAATTTCTGATCAAGGGCATGTACCTCAATTGCAGGCTTGATCCCCAGCCCCAGACGGGGTGCGAATAGGAGGCAACCAATCAATGTGTCTCTCTCACATTGATGTTTCTCTCTCTCTCTCTTCCCCACCTCTCTCCCCTCCACTCTCTTTAAAAAAAAAATAAATGGAAAAAATATCCTCAGGTAAGAATAAAAATTAATTAAAAAAAGAAATTTGGAGATGGAAAGTCCAAAGAAATGATTATAGAAGATCTTGTTAACAATAGAAGCAAACAGTAGAAGACTACTTAAAACTCTGCTGATACTAAAAATAGTTGTTGGATCTCTCTGTTTTATTCTACTTTCCCTGTTTTAAAACCATTTTTCAAACCACACTGATACATGCTTTTCAAGCCTGGGTTTGGCCACAGGAGAGCTCCAGCTGGTTCAAGACATTTTATAAATAGCATGTCTAAGAATTTATAATGCCACTCCATTGGGAAGTGACTTAGCTCTAGAGAATTTGGTCACATGTTTATATTGGCTTCTTCTCTTAACCCCAGTTTGGTTAATAACTACAATTATGCTTTTGTCAATTTAACAGACAGTTAAATTGGCTTCTTCTCTTAACCCCAGTTTGGTTAATAACTACAATTATGCTTTTGTCAATTGTCAGAACCTTTGTCAGACATTACCCCTGTTATGTGCCTTCATACTTCCTTTTAAAACATATTTTTATTGATTTCAGAGAGATGAAGAGAGAGGGAGAGATAGAAACATCAATGAGGAGAAAGAATCATTGGTTGGCTGCCTCCTGCACACCCCACACTGGGGATGGAGCCCTCAACCTGGGGATGGAGCCCTCAACCATGTACCCTGATGGGGAATCGAACCATCACCTCCTAGTTCATAGGTCAATGCTCTACCACTGAGCCACACAGGGCAGGCTAGAATATTATTGACTATATTCCCTAGATGTACTTTAGATCCCCATGACTATTCTGTAACAACCAATTTGTACTTCTTAATTTCTTCACTTTTTTCATGCATCCACCTTCAACCCCCTTCACATCTGAGAACCAACAAAAAGTTCTCTGTATGTATGAGTCTGTTTCTGTTATACTGTCCACTTTGTTTGTAGATCCAATTGTTGATAGATATGTATTTATTGCCATTTTACCATTCATCTTTCTTATCTTTTTTTTCTCCTTCTTAAGGAAGAACCTTTAACATTTCATGTAATACTGCTTTGGTGGTGATGAATTCCTTTAGCTTTTTCTTGTCTGGGAAGCTCTTTATCTGACCTTCAAGTCTAAATGATGGCTTTGCAGAGTAGAGTAATCTTGGTTGCAGGTCCTTGCTTTTCATCACTTTGAATATTTCTTGCCACTCTTTTATGGCCTACAAAGTTTCTGTTGAGATATCAGCTGCCAGTCATATGGGTCTTCCTTGTAGGTAACTAACTGCTTTTCTCTTGTAGCTTTTTTTTTTTTTTTTTTTTTTTTTTTTTTTTTTAATATATTTTATTGATTTTTTACAGAGAGGAAGGGAGAGAGATAGAGAGTTAGAAACATTGATGGGAGAGAAACATCGATCAGCCGCCTCCTGCACATCTCCTACTGGGGATGTGCCCGCAACCCAGGTACATGCCCTTGACCGGAATCGAACCTGGGACCTTTCAGTCCGCAGGCCGACGCTCTATCCACTGAGCCAAACCGGTTTTGGCTCTTGTAGCTTTTAAGATTCTGTTTGTCTTTAACCTTTTGCATTTTTAATTATGATGTGTCTTGGTGTGGGCCTCTTTGGGTTCATCTTGTTTGGGACTCTCTGTGCTTCCTGGACTTGTATGTCTGTTTCTTTCACCAGGTAAGGGAAGTTTTCTGTCATTTTTCCAAATAGGTTCTCAATTTCCTGCTTCCTCTCTTCTCCTTACAGTACCCCTATGATGCAAATGTTGGTATGCTTGAAGTTGTCCCAGAGGATCCTTACACTATCCTTTTTTATGGGAGGGAGGATTCTTTTTTATTTTTTTTGTTCTGATTGGGTATTTTTTGCTTCCTCATACTCCAAATTGCTGATTTGATTCTCTGTGTCCTCTACTCTGCTGTTGAGTCCCTGTAATTATTCTTTATTTCAGTTAGTATAGCCCTAATTTCTAACTGGTTCTTTTTTTTTTTTTTTTTTAATGCTGTTGAGGTCCTCATTAAGTTCCTTGAGCATCTTTATAATCAGTATTTTTAACTCTACGTCTAATAGATTGCTTATCTCCATTTTGTTTAGGTTTTTTGTTTTATTTTGTTTTGTTAATCCTCAACGGAGGATATTTTCCCATTGATTTTTAGGGAGAGTGGAAGAGAGAGAGAAAGACAGAGAGAAACATTGATGTGAGAGAAACACATTGATTGGTTGCCTCCTGCACAAGCCCCAACCAGGGCCTGGGCCAGGGAGGAGCCTGCAACCAAGGTATGTGCCCTTGACTGGAATCAAACCTGGGACTCTTTGTTCTGCAGGCCAATGCTCTATCCACTGAGCCAAACTGGCTAGGGCTTGTTTAGTGTGTTTTTTAAATGGAGCTTTGTTCTGTTGTTTCATTTGGCCCATGTTTCCTTGTCTCCTCATTTTGACTGCTTCCCTGTGTTTGTTTCTATATATTAGGTAGAGCAGCTATGTCTCTCAGGCTTGGTAGCATGGCCTAATGTAGTAGGTGTCTTATAGGGTCCAGTGGCATAACCTCCCTTATAGCCCCAGCTGGGCACTCAAAGTGTGCCCCCTGTGTGGGCTGCACACCCTCCTGTTGTAGTTGAGTCTTGATTGCTGATGGCACATCAATCAGATCAGCTGCAAAGACTGGCTGTGACCACTGACCACCAAACTCCAACCACCTTGGAGGATCACCTGTGCAGGGACACACTGCACAGAGCAGGACTTATTTCAGCAGGGCTCTGGTTCCCACTGAGTCTTCCCTTGAGTGTGCTGCTTAGGGAGGTGGTTGGGTGGTAGTGTTTTGACATGGTCTGAAGCTGTCTACTGGGTAAACTGGCTCAGGGGCCTCCCAGAACATACAGGCCAAAATCAGCCACTGCCTGTGTTCTGCCCTGGGCCACCAGGCATAAACTACAAAGCAATCTGCAGATGGCTGCTTCTTGTACTGAGCTTGGAGTGTCAGGGCCAGCCTGACAGGTTGAGCCGGGCTGAGGCAGGGAGGTGGGAATTGAGAAAAGAAAGAAAGACAGGAAAGCGGGATCAGGAGGACTGCAGCTCATTCGAGGAACTACAGCAACTTTATTAGCCACACAATCCTATTTATACACAACACACTGAATAGGAGGTCTGTCAAGAGGAATGTATCCTTTGTTCCTCTTAATCTCTAAGGGAGAGACCCAGCAGAAGGACAAGTTCTCAGTACAGCATATCTCAGTAAATAGTTACAAACTTCTTGGTAAGCCATGAAAGGCTGTTCTCATTCTACTGATAATCGCCATCCAAACAAGTCTGGGAAAACTGTGTGGGTAAGGGTCCCAGCCTTGCTAGCCTCTTCAGGTGCAAGGACCTTGCCAGCTTACATCTGGCCCCCAACATTGGAGGTGCCTAGGCGAGGCCAAACTGTGAACCAAGCCTGGCTGCTACTAGTGCCAGGCTTGGGGCCAATTTGCTAGAGGCCAGATGCTGCTCATTTGAGAGATTTTAGGAAAATCTGAAGCATGAGCCAAGACAGACCATTCTTATGGAAATAGTGTGGTTAGGCCCAAAAGGTGGGTGGGGTGGGGCCTCAAGGAATCATCAGAGTGAGGCAAACAGTGTAAGCCAAGTTGATGGAGTCTCAGATATGGCACCTATCTGCTGGCTCTGTGGGGGAAGGCTCATCAAAGGAGCAATGGCCTCTGCCAACACTTCTGTCTAGGAGAAAGCTTCCCCTCCACCTCTCACCTGATGCCAGACAATTCAGTTCCTCCCTGTAGGTCTTTGGTGCCTTTTAAGCTTCTGTCCCCATGCTGGAGCTCAGAGGGAGTGAGTCTGAGTAAGTCCATGTGCAAGCCCTTTAAGAGGAACTGCCTGGGACTCCAGCAGCCTCGGCCTCTCTCAGCCTCAATTCCCACTGGCTTTTATAGCCAGAAGTTTTGGAGACTTCTCTTTTTGGGACTGGAACCCTAGGCACGGATGTCTGGTGTGGGACTGGGACTCCTTACTCTTCAGGGGGGACCTCCATAGTCAAGGTATCCCTCCTTATTTTTATCTGCTATACATGGTCATGGAACCAGCCCATTTCACACCTCTGCCCCTCCTACCAGTCTCAATGTGAATTCTTTAATTTCATAGCTATAGGACTTCAGCTCAATTTCAGGTGGTTCTGAATGATGGTTGTTCTGTAGTATAGTTGTAATTTTGATGTGATTCTGGGAAGTAGTGAATACTGCATGTACCTACTCCATCATCTTGACCAGAAGTCCACCATGTCTTCTTATATTTAAAAAAAGAAAGGAAGGAAGGAAGGAAGGAAGGAAGGAAGGAAGGAAGGAAGAAAGAAAGAAAGAAAGAAAGAAAGAAAGAAAGAAAGAAAGAAAGAAAGAAAGAAAGAAAGAAAGAAAGAAAGAAAATATACCAACTTACCAACAAGTGATAGTGGGACAACAGATATCCAGATGCAAAATAATGAATTTAGACCCCTATTTTACATCATGTACAAAAATGAACTCAAAATGGATTAAAGGCCCAGCCAGTATGGCTCAGTGTTTGAGCTTTGACCCATGGACCAGGAGGTCACTGGTTCGATTCCTGGTCAGGGCTCATGTCTGGGTTTCAGGCTCGATCCCAGTCAGGGGTATGCAGGAGGCAGCCAATTGATGTTTCTCTCTCATTGATGTTTCCATCTCTCTATCCCTCTCCCTTCCTCTCTGAAATCCATAATATATATATATATACATATTTGTGCTACAACTAAAATTCTTAGAAAAGATATATGTATAATCTTCCTGTTTTCATATTAGGCAACAGTTTCTTATATATGATATCTAAAACACAAAACACAAGGAACCAAAGAAAAATAGATAAATTGGACTTCATCAAAATTAAAGACTTTTGTGTATCAAAAAAGTTAAATGACAATGCAACAAAATGGGAGAAGATATTTGAAATCATGTAGGGTGTCTGCCCAAAAAACATGTACACACATTTTGAATAATTAATAAAGGCAGTGTTTATTAAAATACATTTCTTTTTTAAAATTTCTTTATTTTTATTATTATTACTAGAGGCCCAATGCATGAAATTTGTGCAAGAGGCTCGGCCCTCGCAGCTGCAGTAGCTTGCCGCAGCCCTCGAAGCCGCAGCTTCGTCTGGAAGGTCATCCGGAAAGTCCAGTCTAATTAGCATATTATGCTTTTATTATTATAGATTATTTTTTTAATCCTCACCTGAGGATTTTTCCCATTGATATTTTTTTTTATTGTTTTATTGCTTAAAGTATTACAAAGGGTATTACATATGTGTCCTTTTTTTTCCCCGCCCTTGACAATCCCCTGGCCTCCCCTACCCCCCAGTGTCTTATGTCCATTGGTTATGCTTATATGCATGCATACAAGTCCTTTGGTTGATCTCTTATCCCCCTCCCTCTGCCCCCCAAACCTCCCTGGCCTTCCTGCTGCAGTTTGACAGAGTGGAAGACAGAGGGAAAGGCAGAGAGAAATATCGATGTGAGAGAAACACATTGATTTTTTGCCTCCTGCATGAGCCCAGACAAGGGCCCGGGCTGGGGAGAAGCCTGCAACCAAAGTACGTGTCCTTGACCGGAATTGAACCTGGGACCCTTTGGTCCACAGGCCAATGCTCTATCCACGGAGCCAAACTAGCTAGGGCTACATTTCATTTTTAAAATTGAGCTACCAGCTGTTAAAGTGTGTGTACACTTTTTTGAGACACCCTGTATATTTGATAAAGATCTAGTATGCAGACTATGCAATAAAAAGACAAATAGTTCAATTACAAAAATGGGTAAAGGATTTGAATTAACATTTCTCCAAAGAAGATCTATAAATGTCCAATAAGCACATGAAAAGATGCTCAACATCCTAGTCATTAGGGAAATGTAAGTCAAAATAACAATGAGATACCACTTTACACACAGTAGAATGACTATAATTAAAAAATGAAAACAAACATTCTGGTTAAGATGGCAGCGTAGGTAAATACGGCAATCGCATCCTCCCACAACCACATCAAAATTACAACTAACCCACAGAACAACCATCATTTGGGACTGCCTGAAATCTGGCTGAATGGGAGTCCTACAACTAAAGAATTAAAGAATAAGCCACATTGAGATTGGTAGGAGGTACGAAGGTGTGGAATGGGCTGAGACCCACATATAGTGGTTTTATTTTTTTCTTGGGTTTTTTTTTGTTGTTGTTTTTGCGGTTCTTTTTTTAAATCAGGAGAGATACCTTGGCTGTGGAGGTCTACGTGAGGACCCAGGAGTCCCAGCCTCACACCAGACTCCTCAGCCCAGGGTTCCAGTGCTGGGAAAAGAAGTCCCCACACAACTTTGAGCAGAAAGAAACAGTGGGAATTGTGGCTGAGAGACATAGAGGCTGCTGGAGTCCCAGGTGTTCTTCTTAAAGGGCTGGCACAATGACTTACACACTCCCTCTGAGCTCCAGGGCTGGAGCAGAAGCTTGAAAGGGTTTATAGACATACTGGGAGGAACTGAATTGTCTGGCATCAGGACAGAACTGGGGGGCAGCTTTCTCCCAGACAAAAGTACTGGCAGAGGTCATTGTTTCTATGCTGAAACTTCCCTTGCCACAGAGCTGACTGGTAGGTGCCATATCTGAGTCTCCATCTACCTGGCTCACACTGTTCACCTGGCCCTGGTGACTTCCTGAGAACCTGCCCCACCTAATTTGCAGCGCCACCCAAGTTGTTTGCAGTGGTCCTTCCATATGAATAGCCTGTCCTGGCTCAGGCTTCAGACTTTTCTAAAATCTTTCAAACAAGCAGCAGCTGGCCTCAGAGTGCCCCATACATATCAATGAGAGGCCCCATGCCAGGCACTAGCAGCAGCTTGCCTTGATTCACCATTTGGCCTCTCCTGGGCACCTCTAAGCCAACACAAGTAGCAGCCATCTGCAGATCGCTCGGTAGCTTATGTCAGGTGGCCCCAGACAGGGCACAGGCAGTAGCTGACTATGAACCTCCCAGGAGGTCCCAGAGCCAGTGCACCTGGTGATCAGCTTCAGACCATGCCAGATTACAACCCTACTACATCCATGAGCAACACACTCAAAGGTCAGATTCGGAGAGTACCAAAGTGCCATTGAAGCAAGTCCTGCTCCATAGGAGTGTCTCCTGCACATCAGCTCTTCCACTGTAGTCGCACCTGGTCCACACTGCCAATTGGCCTGGAGGTCAATCCCTCCCAGTGATGCCAACAGAAAACAAGGCTCAATTATAACAAGACAGTGCATGCACCCCATATAGGGGTACACTTAGAGTACCCACTCAAGTGATTGGGGAGGCTGAGCCACTGGGTCCTACAGGACACTTACTACACAAGGCCACTCTACCAATTCCAGGGGTCATAGCAGCTCTACCTAATACATATAAACAAACACAGGGAAGCAGCCAAAATGTGGAGACAAAGAAAAGTCACAAATGAAAGAACAAGAGAAATATCCAGAAAAAAATGGAAGCAAGCAAACTAACAGATACAAAGTTCAAAACAATGGCTATAATGATGTTCAAGGATCTTAATGAGAGCTTCAAGGGACTTAGTGACTACTTTGAGGAACTTAGAGAGTAAGTCAATGTCATAAAAGGTACCATAAGACATCATAAAAAAGTCATAAATTAAGCATACACTAATTGAAATGAAGAATAATTTACAGGGAATCAACAGTAGAGAAGAGGACACAGAGAATCAAATCAGCAATTTGGAGTATGAGGAAGCATAAAACACCAATCAGAACAACAAAAAGAAAAAGAATCCCCCAAAACCATAAAAAAAGGATAGTGTAAGGATCCTCTGGGACAACTTCAAGCATACCAACATTTGCATCATAGGGGTACTGTAAGGAGAAGAGAGGAAGCAGGAAATTGAGAACCTATTTGGAAAAATGACAGAAAACTTCCCTTACCTGGTGAAAGAAACAGACATACAAGTCCAGGAAGCACAGAGAGTCCCAAACAAGATGAACCCAAAGAGGCCCACACCAAGACACATCATAATTAAAAATGCAAAAGGTTAAAGACAAACAGAATCTTAAAAGCTACAAGAGAAAAGCAGTTAGTTACCTACAAGGAAGACCCATATGACTGGCAGCTGATATCTCGACAGAAACTTTGTAGGCCATAAAAGAGTGGCAAGAAATATTCAAAGTGATGAAAAGCAAGGACCTGCAACCAAGATTACTCTACTCTGCAAAACTATCATTTAGACTTGAAGGTCAGATAAAGAGCTTCCCAGACAAGAAAAAGCTAAAGGAATTCATCACCACCAAAGCAGTATGACATGAAATGTTAAAGGGTCTCCTTTAGAAAGAAGAAAAGACAAAATATGAACAATAAAATATCAATAAGTACATATCCATCAATAATTGAATCTAAAAATCAAAATAAATGAACAAGGAATCTAATGAACAAAATAAACTGATGAATACAATATAACCAGAGGCATGGAAACATAGAACAGATTGACTAATCTCAGAGGGAAGGGGGCAGGGATGGGAAGAGATTAACCAAAGAACTTATAACATATATGCATGACCTATGAACACAATAGGGTGGTGAAGGCCTGGGGTGGGGCGGGATCTGGGTAGAGGGGTACAATGGGGACAAAAATGGGGAGACATCTGTAAAACTCTCAACAACAAAGATTTTTTTTTTAAATATATTTTATTGATTTTTTACAGAGAGGAAGGGAGAGAGATAGAGAGTTAGAAACATCGATGAGAGAGAAACATCGATCAGCTGCCTCCTGCACATCTCCTACTGGGGATGTGCCCGCAACCCAGGTACATGCCCTTGACCAGAATCGAACCTGGGACCCTTCCGTCCGCAGGCCGATGCTCTATCCACTGAGCCAAACCGGTTTCGGCAACAACAAAGATTTTTAAAATAGTGAAAACAAAAACATAAACTAGAAAATAACAAGTATTGGTGAGGATATGAAAATATTGGAACCCTCATGCATTGCTGGTAGTAATGTAAAATTATGCAGCCAATATGGAAAACAGTTCTGGCAGCTTCTCAAAAAGTTAATATGGTGTTGCTATATGACCTACCATTATCTTTAGGTTTAAAATGATTAAATTGATATGTTCACACAAAAACATATACAGGGAATCCACCCCCCAAATGTATACACACACTTTGAATAATTATAAAGTCAGTGTTTATTAAAATACTTTTCATTTTCAAAATCGAGCTACCAGCTGTTACAGTGTATATACATTTATAGGGATTTCTTGTATATGAGTGTTCATTGCAGTATTATTTGTAAGAGCCAAAAAGTATAAATAACTGAAATATTTATCAATTGATAAATGGGTAAACAAAATGGGATAGTGATACAAAGGAATATTATTTGGCCATAACAAGGGAATGAAATACTGATAAATGCTACAACATGAGTGAACCTTGAAAACATTTTGCCAAGTGAAAGAAGCCAGACATGGAAGGCTGCATGTGGTATGATTCCATTTATAAGAAGTTTCCAGAACAGGCAAATCCATAGAGACTGAAAATAGATTAGTGGTTGCCAGAGACGGGGGAAGAAAAGAATGGTGAATGACCGCTAACGGGTATGGGATTCCTTCTGGGGGTAATGAACGTATTCTAGAATTAGATGGTGATGATGGTTGTATAACCTTGTGAATATACTAAAAACCACTGAATTGTACACTTTAAAATGGTGAGCTCTCCGAGCAGGCGGCGGCGGGGTGTTCAGCTATGGCCAAAAGTAAGGCTCGGGACCTTCGCGGCAAGAAGGAGGAGCTGCTCAAATAGCTGGACGACTTGAAGGTGGAGCTGTCCCAGCTGCGCGTAGCCAAAGTGACAGACGGCGCAGCTTCCAAGCTTTCTAAGATCCGAGTTGCTCAGCTTCCAAGCTTTCTAAGATCCGAGTTGCTCGCAAGTCTATCTCCCGTGTTCTTACTGTCATTAACCAGACTCAGAAAGAGAACTCAGGAAATTCTACAAGGGCAAGAAGTGCAAGCCCCTGGATCTGAGGCCTGAGAAAACACGCGCCATGCGCCGCCGGCTCAACAAGCATGAAGAGAACCTGAAGACCAAGAAGCAGCAATGGAAGGAGCGGCTATACCCCCTACGGAAGTACGCGGTCAAGGCCTGAGCATCGCGGCGTCAATGAAGCACAAACTGGCTGAAAAAATAAATAAATAAAATAAAATAAAATGGTGAATTATATCTCAAAAAACAAATATTAACAAAAAAGATTTGATATCTCTTACCATGTCAAAGCAGGAAAGGATCTTAAATATCATTGCTCTACCTTGATCATTTTAGAGAGAAGGAAATTGAGGCCCAGAGGAAGGGAGTGGCTTTAAAAAAGTGACATAGCTAGTCAGCTGCCAGTTGAGTAAGGGGGTCCAGGACCTCTGCTACCAGTAGAGTGCTTTCCCTTTTTTCTAAATTCTTTAACATGTATGAAAAATTTCGGTCGTATACAAAAATAGAGGAAGTAGCATAAACTCCCTGCACCTATAACCCAACTTTAATTATTGTCAGTACACAGCCAGTCTAATTTCACCTATGACCTCATCCACTTATGTCGCTCCTAGATTATTTTGAAATGTATCATAGATATCATATTATTCACACATAAATAATGCAGTATGTGCATGTTGTCATGTATTTTTACTTACATGGTCTCTTTCCCACACACATATAAATGCATACAAAAGAAAAAGTAAATGTCCCTGACAAAGAACAAAAGAAATATAGAAAGAATGGTGAACAAAGAAACTGGTAAAGCTTTAAGTAATCTAAATATGGATTCACTTTGTGCCGCAAGAGTTTTAAAAAATATTTTTATTGAGTTTTAGGGAGAGAGGGAGGGAGAGGAAGAGAGAAAGAGAAACATAATGAGACTGAAATGTCGATCAGCTGCCTCCTGCACCTCCCTTATGATTCCCTACCAGGGATCCAGCCTCCAACCTGGGCATGTGCCCTGACTGGGAATTGAACTTGCAACCTTTTGGTGCACAGGACAATGCCCAACGAACTGAGCCATACCTGCTAGGGCTGCAAGAATTTTTAAAACATACAATACCTGACTATTTAGTCAGGGGCACTGACCTCTTTTCCCTTAGATTGTCAAAATAAAAAATAAGAAAAAATGATAGCAGCCCAAACAACAATAGTTGTCCAGTGTGAATGAATCAAAATTATACCTTTTTTTTTCAGATTGGCAAAAATATAATATAGTTTTTGGTGTGTTGCAAAATTTAATCTATAGTAATAAAAGCATACTATGCTAATTAGACCAGACTTCCTGCCGGACAACCTTTAGGACGAAGCCAGGGCTGTGAGGAAAGCCCGGGTCCCGGATGCTGAGGGAAGCCAGTGCCGGCAGCCGGGGGAAGGAAGGCCTACTCTTGCACGAATTTCATGCATTGTGCCTCTAGTTAGTTTATGTTTGCCATGAAATGAAAAGGTTGAGAATTGCTACAGTAGATGAATGGATATGTAAAATATGGTATATGCATACATTGTAATATTGTGTTTCATTAAAAGGATTAAACTAGCTCTATGTGGATCAGTGTGCACAGATCTCAAACATAATGGACTAAAAACAAATTGCAAAACAACATGAAAAACATTAACAGTAAAAACACATTGATTCAAAATAGAAAGGAAAACATATCTGTTCATAGCATGAAGACAGAAAGGGAGTAAGACCAAGAGTGGTGGTTAAAGGGATTTTTAGCTACATCCATAATGTTTTATTTCTTTGGAGAAGAAAAGAAGATGAGGCACATATGAGTGTAACCATTAGAAATCTTGGATTGGGAGGATAGAGACGTTGTGATATTAATTGTGTTTCTTATATTACCATATCTGTGCTTAAATTTTTATTTTTACTTTTTTTAATTGATTTTTTTAGAGAAAGGAAAGGAGAGAGAGAGAGAGAGAGAGAGAGAGAGAGAGAGAGAGAGAGAAATATGTATGCGAGAGAGAAACATCAATAGGTTGCCTCCATACCACCCTGACTAGGGATTGAACCTGCAACCAGGGCATGTCTGGAAATCAAAGTGGTGACATTTCCATGCATGGGACAACACTCAACCAGCTGAGCCACACCAGCTGGGGCTTTGCTTAAATTTTTAAAAATCATAAACATTTCTGAAAATTGTATATGTATTGTATAAATATATATTAAGAAGAATTAAGGAGTCTGAAGAGCAACCTATAATTTTGGCCTAAGTCATCTATGTTATATAAATAATCCCTGCTAGATTTGAATTTTGTTTGTTAATCCTCACCCAAGGACATTTTTTCATTGATTTTTTAGAGAGTGTGGAAGGGAGGGGAAGAGACACAAAGAGAAAAACACTGATGTGAGAGAGACACATCGATAGGTTGCCTCCCACACAGGCCCCGACCTGGACTGGAGCTGGATCCTGCAACCGAGGTATGAGGTACATGCCCTTGGCTGGAATCAAACCCAGGACCATTCAGTCCATGGGCCAATGCTTTATCCACTGAGCCAAACTGGCCAGGGCTAAGATACAAATTTTATTGGCACTATGCACCTGCTCCAAGGAGGAACACCCACCATCTTTGCTCTCCATTCTTCCACTTCTAGATTTTGACAACACTGATCCACATTTTCAGATTTTCCTGTCTTCATGATTTTAACTCCAGAATAGGATTCAGGTAGGTTAGAAAGAAACATTCCATTTTATGTAAAGTCAAAGATAATATCCTAAATTAAGGAGAAATATTTATCTAGCGTTTATTTATATTGATTTTAGAGAGGAATGGAGAGGAGAGGAGAGGAGAGAGAGAGAGAGAGAGAGAGAGAGAGAGAGAGAGAGAGAGAGAGAGAGAGAGAGAAACATCAATGATGAGAGAGAATCACTGATCAGCTGCCTCCTGCACACCCCACAATAGGGATTGAGGCTGCAACCTGGGCATGTGCCCTGACTGGTAATTGAACCGTAACCTCCTGGTTCATAGATCAACACTCAACCACACCGACTGGGCTTTATCTAGCACTTATATTTTGATATTTATCATATTGACATTCTCACAGTAAGAATGGATTCTGTTTGAGATGTGTATGTTTGTGGGCAAGGGTGTAGCCAAATACTAAGTAGACCAAAGCAGCTGGAGAAACAGGCTCAGCCGCAGAGGCTGGACCTCAAAAGGGCGACATCCAGGGGTAATGGCAAGTTCAGCTACAGTTAGTGCAGAGGTCAGCGCTGAGGACAAGGAACAAATGATTACAGGAGTTGGAAATAGTAACTGGGTTAGGAGTGTTAGTTATTGAGTGAGATTAAAGGTAAGGCTGTGGCAACAGTATAATAGCTGATGATCTGACCGTTTGTGTCAGGATCTCATCTGGTATACAGAGCCAACATTGTGGGAGAGGGATTTGGTAATGATTTGTCAAGGTAATAGGACTATATCCTAGGAGCTTAGAAAAGATTTTTGCATTGGTGAGGACTTGTTTGGTTCCTAACAACAGAAACTCAATAAGTGGGTGGCATTGACTTCAGATGCAATGGGATCCAGAGGTTTAAATGATGTAGTCAGAACTGTTTTTCACTTACCATCTATGTTAGTCAGGTTTGCTATAATCATACTATATAGCAAGTAACCCCTAAATCTCTATGCTATATAACAAGTAACCTCAAAATTTCAATGGCCCATAACAACATACATTTATTTCATGCTCATAGATTAACAGATTGGCTATGATTAAGCTAATATTGTATTGATTAGGCTTGGCTGGGCTCAGCTGGAGTTCAGGCTTCAAGTTAACCACAGATGTGCCTCATGTCTTCATCCTAGGACCAAAGCAGAAGAATGAACAGTTTTCTAGGGCCTGTTCTTCTCATGACAGAGAGTAGAAGATCCAAAATGGTTGGTGGAAACTCTTAAGGCCTCAGCTTAGACTGGGCACACTGGTCATTTCCATCCACAACCTGTTGGTCAAAGCAAGTCATATGGCTAAGTCCAAAGTTAATGGGAAGGGAAGTATATTCCATTTACTCTAGTGGGAGGCACTACAAAGTCACATGGCAAAAGATTAGATAGATAATAGATGATAGATAATAAATAAATAGATCTCTCCATATATATAACTTCAGAAAGACAGTGAAAAATTGAAAATAATAATACAATCCAAACACCATCTCTGAACTTTGCTCATCTCTGCTTGGCTTTACCCTGCTTGCAGGCTCTGTTGCGAAGGGCAAGATGGCTGCTAGCTGTCCCTGTTTCACTTTCTCCAAGCTTAGCATCCCTAATGAACAGAGACCAATCTTCCAGGTAGCTTTAGTTAAAAAAAAAAAAAAAAAAAAAAAGTCTAAGAAGGCTCTGATTTGTCTGCCATGGACTCTATAGCTCTCCCTGAATCTGCTACCACAACCATGGGGGACAGAATCCTCTGACTGGCCAGGCTAGGTCACAGACTCACACTCTACCATCTGAGGATTAAGAGGGAGATGTGGTCAACCAGAATCACATAAAGCTAGTGAGGGGTGGCAAAAGGAACCAACACTGGGCAGACATAAGCACTACAGTCTCTAATCTCAGCAAGAAACTAGAAGCCTAGTTAGGGAAATCAAGTAAAAACCCAGCTCTAAGGTGTCAACATGAGAGAGAGAACTATGGAGAGATCAGCAGAGCCCCAGGGAACCAGAGTGACAGCTGTCAATGACGTAAGAAACGTCCACATAAGCATAACCAATGGATGCAGACACCCGGGGGGTGAAGGCATGTACGTGAGTGGGGTGGGGGCGGAAATGGGGGGATAAGGACACATGTAATACCTTAATCAATAAAGAAAGGAAGAAAGAAAAGAGAAACGTCCAAACCTGTACAAAATGTTTTGACTTTATCTGAGTCAAACAGGATATGCCTGGGAGCAAGGTCTCAATAGACTGAGAAAAATGCTTCTAGGGATGACAGTTTGCAGCTTCTTTTATGCATTTGAAATTAAGGTAGGATGTAGAGAAGATTACATGACTGTAGGAGAAAACAAAGTGGAATCCAATTACAGGATAGTTAGCAAGATTTTTTTTTTCCTAAGTGGTCACCTTTAGAAAGAGGGGTCTGCAAAGAAGCATTTTAAAGAGGTATTAACCTGGCTGCACAGAAACAAAAGACAAGGCTTACTTAAGGCAAAGATAGCCTCTTACTACTAACGAAGTTACGCATATGCCTGGGACATGACTATACACTAAGACCTGCCCAGTTAGGAATTTATGATCAGATCATCCTGTGAGGTTACTTTCCCTAGAACTCCTTTTATTGTCCAGGCAGCAATGGGACTTAGGGTGAAGTTTTTGTGTACTTCTTATTCCTACACTTGATCATAGCCAAAAGCCCCAAAAGCGAGGTACTTCTAATTCCTGTTGTGGATCTGGTATGGGCCTAGTGGAGACATGGTGGAGACCTGGATCTCTAGGAACATCCACTTTTAGGATCTAGAAAACGTAATGGGAGGAAACAATGTCTTTTTAGCTATATTGGTAAACTTAAAATGTTTTTTATTTATTTGTTTAAAAATGTTTTTTAACAGGTGAAAAGCTAAGCACATCTGAATCTCAGGGAAAAGCTATGCTGCTCCAACTTCAAGATTAAGACATTGGTGCTGTGGTGGAGAACCACAGGGTAAAATGAGCTCTACACTTACCAGGACAACGTCATTATAGTGAGGGCAACATGGCTGACCTTTCACCAGGTGGCAGGTGTATTGGCCCTCTGGAGACTCATGAGTCAGAACACTGTACCAGGCATCATCTGATAACACACCAACAACTTCATATTGGAAAAAAAAAGATAGCCTGCCTGATGTGGCTCAGTGGTTGAGCGTCAACCTATGAACCAGGAGGTCATGGTTCAACTCCATGATCAGTGCACATGCCTGGATTGCAGGCTTGATCCCCAGTAGGGACTGTGCAGGAGGCAGCCAATCAATGATTCTCTCTCATCATTGATGTTTCTTTCTCTCCTTCTCCCTTCCTCTCTCTGAAATCAATAAAAACATATTTTTAGGAAAAAAATTATAACTTAGTTGAAGTCTTTTCAAATGAGATGTAAATGATATCATCTCTTACTTGAGGTGGTGAACACACAATACAATATACAGATGATGTATTGTAGAATTGTATACCTAAAACCTATGCATTTTTATTAAACAATGTTACCCCAATAAATTAAACTTACAAATGATATTATCTCTTTGCCTTTTTAAAAATTTGTATTGATTTTTTGAGAGAGAGGAAAAGAAAGGGAGAGAAAAACATCGATGGGCATGCCTCCTATCGAGCCTGCAACCCAGGCATGTGCCCTGACCTGGAACTGAACCAGGAGCCTCTCGGTGCACAGGAGGACGCCCAGCCATCTGTGCCACACTGCCCAGGGGAAAAAAAAAAGTTTAGTTAGGACACTGGTAAAAAAGTCAAAAAGCAGTGAAATGCCGTCCACCTGAACGCTAGCCAGGAGTGTATCTTTGAGTGGAAGGAGTGTGTGTGGTGATGGGGTCGGGGGCAAGTGTGTCTCATAGTTGCAGCTTTTCTTCTGGCGGCCATTGCAGGAAATTTAATTCTTAAATTAATGGAACAAAGTCTAAACCTGTAGTGATTTTTAAAGTATGTGCTCTATAAATGCATGGTGACTGACTGATCTAATCATTGGGATTTCTCCATTGACCATTGTTTTTTTTGAAGCCCTATATATCCTAAGGTGAAAAGGGGAAGGATAGAAACAGAGGGGAATAAATAAGAGGGGAGGGTGCCAGTGTAGAGAACTGTATGCAGCAAAAAACATAGGCAGGCACTGATCAAGCTAAAAATGAGTGAAGAGAAGGTGGTAACGTGGTTCTTCCAAGGTGAAGAATCTTTTGCCTCCAGACCATGTCTCCAAGGAAAACTGCAAAGGCCTATAGGCTCCCTTCCTGTCTTGGTTTATTCTCCCTCATTCGGGAGCTGGTTCCCTTCACTCTCAAATTCCCAGCGCTCAGACGGAATGTGATATTAGCATTTGTCTCTTCAAGTTCTTCCAGAAAGAGAGTCAGATTCGAAGAAGCCCAATACCACTTCCAGCCTGTGTTTTTGGAGATGTGTGAGACTCCAGAACAAGCCCTGTTTTTTCTGTTAACACCAGAAAAGTAAGATTTTTTTTTCTGGTGGGGGGTTCTTCGGTCTGTGAAAGCAAGAGTTTGTGATGTTTCTGGCAATTTATTAGAGATTAGTTGAGGGTGATACAAGCAAAAAAAAAAAAAAAATAACGTGTCAAGGATTCAAATTGTACCCAGTTGTGATAGTCTACTTCTCCCTGATCCTCTCCCTAAGCCAGAGCTCCTATTTGCCAGCCAAATAAACTACAGCTGAAGTAAAAGTTCTTCTAGACAAGCATCAAGCTAGATTAGGAATATTTTAGCCAGGTTTCCCAATCAGTGTCTGGTATTTCCATTTCTCTGTCGTCATCTGAGTCTGATGGCCGTGACATTTTCATGGCCTTAGACCTGGTGCGGATCCTGTGACCCTGGGTGGGAGGCTTGAGGTCCAGAGGACAGGCCTCCTCTGGGCACACCGGAGGGCCCTCTCACTGGTGGGGCCAGTAGGGGGACAGGCCACAGGGCACTTTGACTCACTCAGACTGTTAATTCAAAAGGAGACCAGAATCAAGAGGGCCAATTAGCACTGGGGCAAGCGGGGATTGGGCCATTGATGCAGAATGTTACAAAACCAGTGTTAGGTGGCATAAGGCAACAACAATATCTCTTCCAGATACTAGACTCCCTCTGCCCTAGTTCTGTTCAGAGTCCAAAGACCAGGACTCTCCCTATAGCCCAGAGCTTGAGATACACCACTCACATATTATGACACTGTCTTCAAAAAAAAAAATAAAAATAAAGAAGTTCAGTTAGGACGCTGGTCCAAAGGTCAAAAAGCAGAGAAATGCCATCCACCTGAATGCTAGTGAGGGGTGTAGCTTTGCGTGGAAGGTGTGTGTGTGTGTGTGTGTGTGTGTGTGTGTGTGTGTGTGGCGGGGGGGGAGGGGGGTCTCATAGCTGCAGCTTTTCTCCTGGCGGCCGTTGCAGAAAACAGAAATGGTTTTCTTGGATGTTTCCATCTTGTGTGCAGGAAACCTGAGTAAGACTCCCTTCCCTCCTCTCTTACGGGTTATTTTTAGTTTGGTTTTGTTGTTGTGTTATGTATGTGTTGTCAGTAATGTGTGTGTGTGTGTGTGTGTGTGTACATATACGTACATATATATATGAATGTCGAAGTTGTATTTCACACTCTTGGCAGAAAATTTATAGGAAAAAATAAAGGTGGGTTTGGTTAAATACCATAAGGCAATAATAAGACTGGTTAAGCACTGTACTTTAAATGTCTAGTTAAAGGTTTTAGGCTTGTCAAAATTGTCAGTCAGCTTAGTTGGTAACTTTTTAAAAAAATGAATGTAACAAAATTTACCATTTTAATAATTTTTAAGTGTATAGTTCAGTGGCATTACGTACATTCACACTGCTATGCGACCATTACCACCATCCATCTCCAGAACTTCTTCATTTTCTCCAATGGAAACTGTCCCCATTAAACCTCCCTTCCCCCCCTCCCCCCTCCCCACCCAGTCCCTGGCCACCACCACTCTACTTTCTGTCTCTTTGAATTAGGCTATTTTAGGCACCTCATAGAAGTGGAATCACATGGTATCTGTCCTTTTCTGATTGGTTTATTTCACTTAGCACAATGTCTTCAAGGTTCACCTATGTTTGTTGTTAAATTTTTCTAGTCTGTTTTCTATCAACTGAACTGTTTGTTTTTGTTTTCTTGCTGAACACTCTGACTTTGAAAACAGGATAACCATCTGAAAGTTTGCCTGGCCACTGGGCTCCCTTCTCACCACCCTAAAACAGACCTATCTTTGCCACACTGGATACTTCAGTGTTTTCTCCTGCCTTGTCCATTACATAATTGGTGTGTTGTTGGCTGCTCCCAGCTCTCAGCCTGCATGTCTCTCTCTAGCCCTCCACCCTGCCCCCCTGCAGCAAAGATTCAGAAAAACCAAAAGAAAAGCCCTTTCTTCTCCTAGGAACATGAGGTCCTCCTGGCCTAGAGGGCCGGCCTGTACTAACCCTCCTCTCCAAACACAGCAGGCTCTTTCTCAATCCACGCTTTTTGTTTGCTCCTTATAATTATTATTTTTAAGTAGCACACTTCCTTGTTCCCCTTCCAGCAGTCAGCTACATGTAAACAAGCACCTGGCACCTTTTCCCACAAAAGAGCTGATCTTATACCACTGATTTGTACCGTGCCTTTTGGAAAAATACAGAAAGGCAAGAAGGTGATATACAAAGTTCCCACCATCCAGAGCTGATAGGAGCAGTTTAGCCATAGCTGTTTTGTTTCTGACATGAAAGAAGTAAAAGTTACAACAGATAAAGTTCAAATACTCTGTGATCTTCACAGCCGATCCTATTCCCCTCCTGTCCTCAGAGGTGAACACTATCATGAATTTGTTATAGCTTTTCAGACCGCATACATATAGCAGTGTGTCTGAGAACAACCCATGGTATTGTTTTGTGTGATTTTTTAAACTTACATAATGGCCATGTTTAATATCCATTCCCTCTCCTGACAGGCATTTAGGTTCTATAACAAAATTTTTTTAAAAATTTATTGATTTTTAGAGAGAGAGAAGAAGGGAGAGATAAAGGGGGGAGGCATCGATTTGTTGTTCCACTTATTTATGCATTCATTGGTTATTCTTGTATGTGTCCTGACCAGGGATCTAACCTGCAGCCTTGGCATATCGAGACTTGCTCTAACCAACTTAGCTATCCAGCCAGGGTTAGATTCTTTCAGATTTTTACTCTTTGATGATAATGCTGCAGGAAATTTCTAGCACATACACCTTTGTGCACACGAGTGAGCATATATATATAGATGATCATTTTGTAGAAGTGGGTTCATTGGATCAAAGGGCACACACAGTTTAAATTTTGATAGACTGTTCTAAAGAAGCGGTGCAGTTTTTTTTTTTTTAATCTATTATTGAAAGTACAGATGTCCCCCTTTTTTCTCCATTGACCCCCTTCTAGCCTGCACCCACCACCCACCCCAGGCCTTCCCCACACTATTGTCTGTATCCATGGGTTATGCATATGTGCATACAAGTTCTTTGATTAATCTCTTGTCACCCACCCACCCACCCCTGCCTTCTGTCAAAGATTTCTCAGTCTGTTCCATGCTTCTATGTCTCTGGATCTATTTTGTTCATCAGTTTATTTTGTTCTTTAGATTCCACATCTGAGTGAGATCATGTGATACTTGTCTTTCTCTGACTGGCTTATTTCGCTTAGCATGATACTCTCCAGTCACTCCATGCGTCTCAAAGGGTGAGAGATCCTTTTTTACTGCTGCATAGTATTCCATGGTGTGAATGTACCACAGTTTTTTATCCACTTATCTACTGATGGGTACTTGGGCTGTTTCCAGATCTTAGCTATTGTAAATTGCCCTGCTATAAATATAGGGGTGCATATATTCTTTCTGTGTTTCCAGTTTCTTAGGATATATTCCCAGAAGTGGGATCACTGGGTCAAATGGCAGTTCCATATTTAATTTTTTGAGGAAACTCCATACTGTTTTCCATACTGGCTGTACCAGTCTGCATCCCCACCAGCAGGGTACTAGGGCTCCCTTTTCACCAAACCCTCGCCAGCACTTGTCATTTGTTGATTTGTTGATGGTAGCCATTCTGACAGCTGTGAGGTGATCCCTCATTGTTGTTTTAATTTGCACCTCTCTGATGACCAGTGACTTTGAGCATTTTTTCATGTTTCTCTTGGCCTTCTCTATGTCCACTTTGGAGAAGTATCTATTTAGGTCCTTTGTCCATTTTTTAATTGGATTGTTGGTCTTACTTCTGTTAAATTGTATGAGTTCCTTATATATTTGGGATATTAGCCCTTTATCAGATGTATCATTGCCAAATATGTTCTCCCATACAGTGGGCTCCCTTTTCATTTTGTTGATGGTTTCTTTTGCTGTGCAGAAGCTTTTTATTTTGATGTAGGCCCATTTGTTTACTTTCTCCTTAGGTTCCTTTGGCCTATGAGATTTATCTGTAAACATATTGCTACAAAAGATGTCTGAGATTTTTCTGCCTATGATTTCTTCTAGGGTTTTTATGGTTTCATGACTTATATTTAAATCTCTTCACCATTTTGAGTTTATTCTTGTGTATGGTGTAAGTTGGTGGTCTAGTTTCTTTCTTTTTCTTTTGCATGTATCTGTTCAATTTTCCCAACACCATTTATTGAAAAGACTGTCTTGACTCTATTGCATGCTCTTGCCTCCTTTGCCAAATATTAATTGAGCATAACGGCTTGGGTCAATTTCTGGGTTCTCTATTCTTTTCCATTGATATATATGCCTGTTCTTGTGCCAGTACCAGGCTGTTTTGATTACAGTGGCTTTGTGATCCCTCCAACTTTGTTCTTCTTTCTCAAGATGGCTGTGGTTACTCAGGGTCTTTTTTGGTTCCATATAAACTTTTAGAGTATTTGTTTTAGATCTGTGAAATATGCTGTTGGTATTTTAATAAGGATTGCATGGAATCTATAGATTGCTTTGAGCAGTATGGACATTTTAATGATGTTAATTCTACCAGTCCATGAACACGGTATATTCTTCCACTTGTTTATATCTTCCTTTATCTCTATTTTCCACATGGTGCAGTTTTTACTCGCACTAGCAATGCAGGGAGTACCTACTTCTCCACATCATCTCCCACACAGTAGTTTATCAAAATTGTTCATCTTTACTTGCCTAATGGGTGAAAAATTATATCTCTTATAGTTTAAATTTCTATTTTTTTTTGTTAGAAATGGGGATGTGCACCTTTTTCTGTGTTCAAAAGTCATGCTTATTTCTTCTATGATGTTTTAAAAGTCCTCGGCTCAGTTTTCTTTTGAGTTGATGATCTTATTGACTTTAAGTGTACTTTGCATGTGATGAAGCCAGCTCTTCATCGTGGGATGTGCTGCAAATATTTCCCCAGCTTATTGCTTATCCTCTTGCTCTTAGCTATTTTTGTCACATGGAAATTTTAAATTGGAATACAGTCAACTTTGTCAATTTTTATTAATGCTTTAAAGTGATGATACACTTGTTAAACTTTCTCTTTCTTCTCCTTCTCTCCTACTTTCCATTTCCCCCAGATATCAAAATTAATCTGATACCATTCTGACCCAGATCATATCTCATATTCCGGGTCTAGGGTCAGATCAACAGCTTGGAGTCACCTGGAGTTAATTCAGGTGAACTCTGGAGGTTCAATAAAACTACAAAGGCTCCAGGTGGCCTTGAACCAACTTTGCCCTGGTGTGTATCTATGGGGTTCCTAAATCACTACTGACAAGCACTGGCATTTCTGGGACTTCTTACACCCTGGGGGTAGCCCACAACCCAGCTGGTCTGCTCAGCCTCCCTCTGCCCTAGTCTGCCCTCCCCCTCAGAGGCATTGCAGCAGGGTTGGCACAGAGGAGCGAGGGCTGTGGTGACCTATCACTTCTTTTTTATTTTTTTCAGCTTTTTAAAGTACTCCCCACAGGAGCCAGTTTTCTCATTGTCAGAGAAGGAAAAGGGGGAAAACGAGAATGAACTTTACGGTGTCAAATTAGAAAATAGGCATCCATGTGAAGTCATGATTCCTAATACATAAAGATATACAGATAAATACAGATGTATAGGTGTGTGTAAAATTTTGAATTTGCTCTTGTGAATTCTTTAAAGGTTTACACACACATCCTTCCCACCCTGCTCATGAGTCATCCTCCCGTGGTTGTACGGGTAGGGGCATGGTCAGTTGTTGCCTTTGCCCTCTCCACATCTCTTCCGCTACAAATACAAAGCTCTGCACAAAATATTACTATGTAGGCACTGGGGATTAAAATATAAGACTGAGGGGGAAATAAAACAGGTCATTATTTGTTGTCACAGACTGATTGGTGCATTCCCTCATCTTTCTTGCCTTTCAAGGTCCTTCTCAGCAGTTTAACATTCTGCACCTCTACCGGCCCTACACCCGTTTTACCCCCAAGCTCTTTCCTTCCTCCCTCCCCTGCTCCATCTCTGCCTCCCTTTCTCTCCATCCCTCCTCACATGAGTCAGTACTGTGCTTGCTCCTGGCAGTCCAGTGGTGAACTGGTGCTGCATCTGACAGACACAGGTGCTGCCTTTGGCAAGCATACAATTTAACCAACGTAATACAGTGAACCACTAAATAAACCAGGCCCTTCCTTCCAGTGCTGATCCCTCACCAGGACAGGGGTGACAGCGGGCAAGTCCAACTGCAGCCTTAAGGGGGGATCGCCCACTGAGGGTGAGAGAGAGAGAGAGAGAGAGAGAGAGAGAGAGAGAGAGAGAGAGAGAGAGCGCTTTATATACTCTGATCCCCTTGCTTCTAGCATACTAATAAAAATTGAGCCCTGGCTGGTGTGGCTCAATTGGTTGGAGCATCGTCCCATATACAGAAAGGTAATGGATTCGATTCTGCACCAGGGCACATATCCAGGTTGTGGGTTTGATCCCCAGTCAGGGTACCTGGGGGAGGCAAACAATCAACATTTCTCTCTCACATTGATGTTTCTCTCTCTCTCCCTTTCTTTCAAATTAATAAAACATATCCTCGGTGAGAATTTTTTAAAATTTGAGATTTTTGTGGTTTCACATGCATTGGCTCACTTGAGCCTCATGAGGGGAGAAGGAAGACATTCCGATCTGCATTTGACAGAGGGTGGTGGGTTGCCTGAGATGACAGAGCATGGAGGTGCTGAGCTGGTGCTAGTGCAAAAAGAGACAGGGCAGGTGGAGAGTTTCAAGGCCATCTGTCCAGGCACCTGTCTGCTGCTTCAATTTCTTCCCCTGGTCTCCTGACCCTGTACTACTTTCCTGGACTCACGCTACTGCATTCCTCTGGCACTGCAAATGCACTCCTCTTCCGTACTTTGCTTTCTTAACTCAAAGGACACTTCTGGTTCTTTATCTTCATCAGTAGGTTCACAGGGGAATAGATCAATGGGTCTACATGGGAAGGTAGACGAGGCGCTGGGCAATGCAAGGGTGAGGAAGAAGACACTTTTCCTACCTTTAAGGAGCTTGTGATTTTAAGAGGCTAAATGGATATGCAGACAACTCTACAGCTGTAGTGAGGGAATCTCACGGGGGTCTGAACAAAACACCACATCAGGAACCTCCTGGAGTTCTCTCTTCTCTAGAGCGAAGGATCTCAGGGAGGGAGAGTGAAGTTACTGACAAGTTTGGAGCAAGAGGGGAGAGGAGTAGCAAAATTATGACACTTTCCATCAGCTGAGCAAGAGCAGAGCAGGGGCAGCAGGGGGAACCTCAGGGTGGGGGTCGGAGAAGGACCACAGAGGGGAAAGGGACACAGCTAGGAGCAGGGTGGTGAAGACCACTGAGGTCAGGAAGCCTGAATATGTCATGGGGAGAACTGGCCCCGATGTGTGACTTTTTCCAGGAAACTGCACAGGAGAAAAGAGGAGAGAGCAATTGGACAGCAGCTGGCCAAGGGGAGGAGGGAAGCAGGGGAGGCCACGCCCACTAAGCGCTTTGAGTGTGCAAAAGCTGGGTGCATTCAGATGCCAGAGACTGCTGTTCCCCCGTGGGGGGTGGGGGTCAGAAGTTAGACTGCTTCATAGCTCAGAAGGCTGTTTCCCAGGGGAAGAAAGGAGAGTGTGCTTCCTAAGGGCTGGCTTCTGCCACCTTTACCCGAGTAACTCCCAGGCTGCTGGGCTCAGTGCTCTTCAACAGGAGGTCCAGGGAAGAGGGAATTTGAGGTGCTAGCAGGGCGGGGTGGAAAGGACTGGACAGTACAGGAGAAAAGAAAATGCAGACAGGAGAGGGTGAGCAGTTCAGGAAAAGGGGTGAAGAGACCACAGGGCAGGCCTGAGGCATGCTGGCACAGCAGGGGTGGAGGGGTGGAGCTGGGGGTGGGGTGGGGTTGGAGAGGCGATCTAGGCTTTGGAGCTGCCAAGTAATAAAGAAATGAGGGCTATGACAGGTTCCAAGGAGGTGGCCAGCTGTGACATGGCCTAGTTTGCTGTCACGAGATGGGACAAAAGGACATGGTAGCATGTGTCTCTGTCCCCAGTGCCTTTGCAGAGGGGCCCCAAAATGGCTGGAGGACAGCCACCAAAATGGGGAGAAGATGGCCTGGCTTGGGGGCTTCCTGAGGAAGGTCCGTTACAGTGGTGTGTGGAAACGAGAGAGCCCCACAGCATGGGACTGAGAGAAGGAGCCTTTACGGCAGAGGGTTTTTAACTAAATGACCTTGTCGGAAAAATCCAGAGCTCAGATCAAGGAGTGAGAGAGCCTTAGGGACAGCCATTGAAAGCTCTGTGAGATCGCGTCTACGGGGAATCTTCTGGATGCTCCCCCTGGAACCAGAGCTGGATCTTCCATGAACTGAATGCAGCAGAAGCCGCAGGCCCTGGAAGGCCCTGCCCATCACTGTGTGCACGCGCGCCCTTTCCCACATTCCCCATCCCTGGCTGTGCCACCTGCAGGCCCCAGAAGCTTACTCTGCCTCCGCCTGGAACTCTACAAGTTGGGGGCCTGGGAGGGACTCGGGTGCTATGAAAAGTCCTGGGACGTGATGTACAGCACAATGACGACTGACAACACTGCTGGACCACAGCTGTAACAGAGTGGATCCTAAAAATTCTCATCACGAGGAAAAATACATCTTTCTGTTTCTTTTGTAACTCTCTGAAGTTCACTGAACTTACTGTGGCAAGCATTTCACAGCAGACATAAGTCAGGTCGTTAAGCTGTAACCTTGAACTCACAGGTGCTGTATATCAATTATATCTCAGCCACTGAAATGAAAATACAGAAAACAGTTCTCTACATGCATTGCAACCCAAACCAAAACAAAAACCTCAGTATTTTGACCTCCAAACAATTTCCCTACCCCTGTATTATTAAAAGATAAGAACAATAAGTGCTTATTCACCAGGGAACAAAATTTAAAAATTTTTGGCCCTAATAATATCTGACGGTGTGTTACTAGGACCTTAGCAGAGGGACACACCTACCAAATCTCCTTTGGCTCAGAGTGAAGGTTAAGTGGCATTGGCAGGACCTGTGACCGTCACATGCACAGGGTGTGTCCCTGGTGTGTCCCTAGCAAACACCGGGACTTGGATTTTGAAGCACAATCCACTCTGTAGGGGTGACACCCTACCTCCTTCCTCTCCTGAGAGCTATGACTGCCCAGTCAGCCATCACTAGGACAGAATGTCCCCAAACAATAAATGAGCATTGTTCTGAGAAAGAGATTTGTAAGTCCATTGTTTAGAACTAGAAGGCGCTTCCCCAGATAAACAAGGGTATGTGTAACCTTTCTTATTCAGAACAGCCTGAAAGAACTTCTTGTGTCCCTGAAATCAAGGACTGTATAGTGGTAACAGAAAATGCCTTCCAACTTCTAACTTGAGACCTGGGAATCTTTCCTGTCATGGACCCTCTGTGGGGCCTTCCCCAACTCTCACTCCTCAGTGTGGCTGCCATGGTGTGGGCTGGAAGTCAGAGGAGGAGGAGCTGGGCATGGGGTGGCCAGGCACCGTGGAGGGCAGAGCCAACCCCAGAAATCCTGTAGGATCTAGCTCCCTCTGCATCTCTGAGCTCCCTGGGGATAGGCCTGCTTGCTCATGCTTCTGATCAAGGTTTCTTTGATCTTCTGCAGCTTCCTGAGGTCTTTGTACCCTAAAAACAATGGCAAATGGACTGGAAATTTTAAAACTGGCTCCCGTTTGAAGAAGAGTGGAATTTCTCATTAATTTTTCAGTTAGTGGCCCTCTCAGAAAAGACCAAGTTTGGACCTAGGGAAGAATGGTGGATTTCTGGGCATACAAAAGACCAAACCAATCTGGGTCAGAGTACTTGCGTTTGTAGTTGGCTTTAATCCAGAGATGATTCCCAAGATTTTACATGTCACAATCTTGCACTTAAAAAAAAAAAATCATGTTTTATTTGATCTGCCTTAATACAAGCTCAATGTATCTATACCAGTATCTCAATATTTTAAAGGTTTATGTTTTACAAATCACTGTTATATCCATTATCTCATTGGAGGTAAAGATAATATTACCTGTTTTGTTGCTAAGGAATCTGCCTGACTTGGCTGGTCTTCTGTGCACCAAATCTGTGTCCTTGTTGATGTTTTTCAGAAGTTGATTAACTCCCTACAGGGAGGCAGGACCCAGGGTTCTGGAGCTAAAATGAGTCTCCAGGGAACGTCTGGTGTGCTCCTGCCTCCAGACTCTACTAAATTATCTGAAACATTGAAATGCTTCTTTGTTCTTAATCTTCTCTAGGGAATGGAATCTCTAACTCTCAGTTACCTGTCCTGGTGACAAATAGCCTCTCTCTGATTAGAAAGACATCTTTATTTCCACCTTGGTTCTTTTGATTACAAACAAAAAAAAGTTTATTTGGCAGAGAAAGTGTTTTTACTACTTCGTTTAGAAAACACAATTAGGGACTTAAAAAACAAGGAGCTAGCTGGTTACAGGGTCAGTTCACAACAGTCTTCAGCACAACTGAAATAATAACTAACGCAAGACCGGGACTGTGTGCATTTTCATATTCCTTCCTCATCTTCCCTGGCAGCTAAGCCTCACAAAACTCCTGAGGGCGGTAGTGCTGGCCTCAGCGCCAGGGTGATAAGCAAACTAAAGCTTGGAAGCCTGGTGTTTCATCCAAGGTTCTTGTGCAAATCAACCCCAGAGCTGGACTAGATTCTGGTCTCTGACCCTGGAATTTAAAAGCCATGTCTCTGTGCCCACCGAGAACTCACATTGAGTTCTTAATTCAGTGCCCTGAATGCAGGGCTGCTGCTGGCAGAAACAGACGCTCCCCAGGGACTTCGCTTACGGAGAACACGAAGCCCCAGTTGGCTTCTGCTGGCTGGTCCTGGGGCAGAGCCAGCCGGCTGTGCAACCGAGCAGCTGCTGGCTTTGCCCTGCTCAGGCCTGCCTGGGAACCAGCAATGCTCAGAGGCTTTTCTTGAGCTGTGGTCCATCAAGTCTGTCCAGACTCGCATGCAAACCGTGTGGCTTTGTACAATCTGAATGCAATGCCACTTTTTTTAAAAAAATCCTCACCTGAGGATATGCTTTTTTATTGATTTTGGAGAGAGAGGAAGGGGGGGGGAGAGAGAGAGAGCGAGTTTGATCGGCTGCTGCCTGCACGCCCCCTACTGGGGATTGAGCCCAAAACCCAGGCATGTGCCCTGACTGAGAATCTAACCAGTGACCTCGTGGTGCGCACGCAGGATGACGCCCAACCAACTGAGCTACACAATGCCACTTTGATGCACTGTGTCTTGTGCATTTGTCCAAAGTTAGAGAGGACAAACAAAAACAGGCCAAGCTTAGGGCTCAGGTGTGCCTAATAAAACTCCCCTCCTCACCTAATCATATAATGTGGTGCAGCTGACCCCAGTGGAGATTAGAAACAGGCCCAGGAAATTATGTTTGCACATCTTATTTGGTGGAACTCGGCACAGACTGTACTGATTTTAATCTCCTGGGAAACTAATTCAGGACAGTTTACCATTCCCTCTCCCAGGTTCAGTCTAGTCGTGTGTAGATCAAGCATGTCAAACTCGCAGCCTGCCTCGTTTAAATATGTGGCCTGTTGGCCGCAAGTTTGACATGCTTGGTGTAGAGTCTCTCTAGACACTGTAGACCAGGGGTCCTCAAACTACGGCCCGCGGGCCACATGCAAATACAAATATTGTATTTGTTCCCGTTTTGTTTTTTTACTTCAAAATAAGATATGTGCAGTGTGCACAGGAATTTGTTCATAGTTTTTTTTTAAACTATAGTCCGGCCCTCCAACGGTCTGAGGGACAGTGAACTGGCCCCCTGTTTAAAAAGTTTGAGGACCCCTGCAGACATTGATAATTTACTCAGAATCCTCACCCTCAGACCTCTAACAGCCTGAGGCCCTGGTCACACCTCCCCTAAGCCCAACTCTTCCTGCAAACAGCCCTCTCACTGCCTGGAAGGTTTGCTGAGGTCAGCAATTCCCAAACCTCTTCTGAGCAGATTCACCCAAGGCATTGTTTAAAACACAGATTCCCAGGCCCCACCCCAGATTCATTCGATCAGCATCTGTACCTCTGGGTCTGGGAGTCTGAATTTAAAAATCTCACCAGGTAATTTTAATTCAGCTGGATCAAGGGCAAGCAATGAACTCCCTGCTTACCGGCCCACCAAAAGGGTGGGAAGATACCACTCTCGCCCTTTGCACACATTAAAACACCACTTCAGACTCAGCCCTAGTTGTAATCCGAGCTCTGCTAAATGTCCACCTCAGCTTGCTTGCCCGACACATGAACACCTTCATGCTTTGACCTGGACTCACTTCTCTTAGAGAATGAGGAGCCCCAAGAGCTGTTCACAGAATTGATTTCTTCTAACACCTACCTGGACCCCACTCTTGCTGTGAACCGAGAACCCAGGCGAGAGCTCTGAGGGAGCAGCAGGAGCTGCTGGTCCTGCTCTCGCACCCTCCGTGGGCACACCCTGGGCAGTGGGAGTCATAGTACCTGCCTCCACTTCTTACCTTCTTGTCCCGGCCTCAGCTCCTCTTTCCAGTGCAACATGCAACTTCTATGCTTGATTGGACATTTCTGCCAGGCGAACTGGCTGCTTACTAACGGGGGATAAATCATGGAGAGATATTTAACTGCTCCAAAGCCTTTGAGACACAAGGGAATTTCAACAACTAGAGATTCGAAAGCTGGCATTCCCAGTCTTGCGAGCTCAGGTGACCTCTCCAGAGGGAAGAAAAGCTGCTCTGGCCCTGGTGGCTGAAGCCCTCACTCAAGAAACCGCGTGGCCTCCTCTTCCTACCAGCCCGATTCCATTGTTTTCCTTTGTGCTCGGATCCTACAGGTCCCTGGAGGGGGAGGCAATTAGAAACCTGCTCCCCCACCTCAGACCTCTCCCTAATCATTGGAGGGGAGTATTTTGTCTTTAAAAATATACATGTTTTTATTGATTTCAGGGAGGAAGGGAGAGGGAGAGAGAGATAGAAAATTCAGTCATGAGAGAGAATCATTGATTGGCTGCTTCCTGCATGCCGCCCCCCCCCCCAAGCCCCCCCACCCAAGCATGTGCCCTGACCAGGAATCAAACCATGACCTCCTGGTTCATAGGTCGATGCTGAACCACTGAGCCACACTGGCTGGGTCAACATGTCTTGCCTAACCTGCTGTGTAAGTTACATTGCCAAGAACAAATTCGAATGTTCAGAGAAAAAAACCCAAAAAACAAAACAATTCTCCTGTGTACAATGAACAACCATGAGGCAGCTCTTGAAATCATACTTGATTTGTGTGGAGTCACCCAGTTAGTTCCCTGGTCCCAGGCGTGGAACTCCCCAAGCTCAGCACTCCACCAGTTCTCCTTCTGTTTCAACCTGTATGTCAATATACTCTCCTCACCCAGCCGGTATGGCTCAGTGGTTGAGTGTCAACCTATGAGCCAGGAGGTCATGTTTCGATGCCCGGGTTGCAGACTTGATCCCCAGGGACATGCAGAGGCAGCTGATCAATGATTCTCATCATTGATATTTCTATCTCTCTCTCCCTCTCCCTTCCTCTCTGATATCAATAAAAAAATATTATACAGTGGGACCTTGACTTACGAGTTTAATTCATTCTGTGACGGAGCTCCTAACTCAAATTACTCGTATGTCAAATCATAAAGTGAACGAGTGAGACACGTGATGCTGGGCTGATGTTGTGGCGTTCACTGTGACGTTCGCTGCGCCAACTAGCGGTGGGGTATCTGAAGCTGGCTCGTAACCCGAGTTTTAGCTCGCAACTCAAAGCAAAAAATCGGCAGAGAGACAGCTCATATCTCGAAAAACTCGTTAGTCAGGACACTCGTAAGTCAAGGCCCACTGTATATATATGTATTCTCTCTCTCTCTGTCAACTTGGTGCATAATTTTCTGTGTCACTGGCCCTGTATGTTTTATACTTTTACCTTCGATTTGGGATCGCCACGTTCCCTCTGCCGTGTATGTGCCCCTATCAAGAGAATTTCCCTAGTCACTCCTGATTAAAAATTCATGGCGGCAAGATGGGGAAGATTATTTACACACCTTGATGCTTAGAAGGAAATGGGCACCTCTTATTTCAGGTGACTAGATCCTGTAATTACCCAGAAACCCACTGAGAAAGAGCTCTGGAATCGGCATCAATTACCAGCTGTGTGAGTCAAATGACATTACTTAACCTCTGAGTCTTAGTTTCCCCACCTGTAACATGTGGATAATAATGCCTACAGTGCAGAGGTGCTGAGAGAATTATATAGTATAATATATGCAAAGCAGCTGGTATACAGTAAGCACTTGATAAATGGAGCTGTAATTATCCTCACCTCTACAAGGATAACCTTCAAGTATGCAAAGTATCCGGCTTCCTGGAAACTACTCAGGAGCAGGAAATAAAACCGTGGTGAATCATATACCTGTTACGCAGTCACTTCTGAAGCCCATGATCCATTGTCATCTTTGAGGTCTCGGTGGCCCAGCTGAGCAGTAGGCATTTCACTCTGCACTACCTTCCGCACTCAATCTTTAAAAAATAAGTAAAAAACTCTGGCCTAACTTCCCAAATTTGTCCAAATGAAAAATATAAAACTTTGCTGCTGTCCAGATTCTGTTTCTGTTATCAATCCACAAGGACCCCACTGCCCCACTTTTGAACTGTGATGCGAGCCACAGACTATATTTGGCTATAATTTATGAAACAGCGACACCGTGTGGCCAGATAGAACTGCAGCCAAAACCAGACCAGCAGTCAGATCACGTCAGTTAGAAAATAAAATGAGGAAGGGAACACAGCACCTTCCAAGTGTGAGTGGAGTGGAGTTACTTCCTACTTTCCAAATGTGTCCGGCTTGTCCACAGCCCAAAGTTTGACAGCTGGATGGCGTGTGCTCTCAGCTGGCCACAGGGCATATGTAAAGTTTCAATGTTTTCAGCATTGCTCCCAGGGAGCTGTGGAAAATGTACAGAAAAATCCTAGCAATCCTTAACCTACTCAGGTTTTTCTTGGCATGTGCTCAGACCTTGAAAAACTAGGAAAACCATGCAGGAAGCAATTAATACTGCCACAGGGAAGATATCTTTAAATCATTAACAGGAACCATTGGCCCTTCAAATAGAGCTCAATATTGAAAACTAGAGGCCCAGTGCATGAAATTTGTGCAAATGGGGATGTCCCTCAGCCCGGCCTGCACCCTCTCCAATCTGGGATCCCTCTTACAATCCAGAACCACTGGCTCCTAAGCACTCACCTGCCTTCCTGCCTGATGCCTCTAGCTGCTCCCCTGCCAGCCTGATGGCCCTAACTGCTCTCCCCTTCTGGCCTGATCCCCCTAATTGCCTATCTGCTTTCCCCTTCTCTCTGCACCTTCAGACCCTGGCACAGGAGTGCTGAGAGCTCTCCGCTGAGGCCCTGCTCCTGTCCTGATACCCCACTCCCGGCCGGTGGCGCAGCAGGCCTATGCTCGCTTCCGCTGGGGGCGCTGCTGCATCCCATCCTGACACTGCCCTTTGGGCTGGGCAGCACAGCAGGCCTGCACGTGCTTCCTCTGGGGGTGCTGCTGCAGCCCATCCTGATGCCCCCTCCGGGCGGGCGGCACAGCAGGCCTGCGTGCGCCTCCACTGGCAGCCTCATGTCCTGGTGGTGCAAGTCTCCGCCTCTGTCCCTGCCCACCAGCTCCTGTGCGCGCACAGCCTGTTGAACAGTCGTGACTGTGACACCATTAGGACCAATTAGCATATTACCTCTTTTTTTAAAAAAATATATTTTATTGATTTTCCACAGAGAGAAAGGGAGAGGGACAGAGAGTTAGAAACATCGATGAGAGAGAAGCATCGATCAGCTGCCTCCTGCACATGCCCCACTGGGGATGTTGCCCGCAACCAAGGCACACGCCCTTGACCGGAATCAAACCCGGCACTCCTCAGTCCACAGGCCGATGCTCCATCCAGTGAGCCAAACCGGCCAGGGCAGCATATTACCTCTTTATACCTATAGACTAGAGGCCCAGTGCATGAATTTGTGCATGGGTGGGGTCCCTCTGGGTAGCCTGCAGAGGTCAGGCCAAAACCTGCAGTCCAATGCCACCTGCAGCTCCCACCTGCCCTTCCCACTCATCCCGGCCCCATGGTGCCTGCTGCAGGCTCTTGCCCAAAGAGTCCCGATCAGGAGAGGCTCGTGCTGCCACAGCAGTGCTCGCCAGCCATGAGCCCCTGCATCTGGCGCTCTCCCAAGAGGAGTGGCCTGTGGGATCTGACTGAAACCGGCTCTCCGACATCCCAGAGGGGTCCTGGATTGCGAGAAGGCACAGGCCAGGCTGAGGAACCCCACCAGTGCACGATCAGGCTGGGGAGGGACCACAGGAGGGCTCCAGGGTATGTCCGGCCCATCTCACTCAGTCCTGATTGGTCGGACCCAGCAGCAAGCTAGCCTACTGGTCAGAGCATCTTCCCCCTGGTGGTCAGTGCACGTCATAGCAACTGGTCGACCAGTTGACTGTCTGTCCCCTGGTGGTCAGTGCACATCATAGCGAGTGGTTGAGCAGCCTTAGCATATCATTAATATATTACGCTTTTATTGGTTGTTCGGTTGTTCTGCCGTTCAGTCTATTTGCATATTACCCTTTTATTACATAGGACTAGAGGCCCAGTGCACAAAAATGTGTGTGCTCGGGGGGTGGGGGGGGATCCCTCAGCCCGGCCTGTGCCCTCTCACAGTCTGGGACCCCTCGGGGGATGACCATCTGCTGGCTGAGGCCTGCTCCCCGGAGGATTGGGCCTAAGCTGGCAATCAGACATTCCTCTGGCAGCCCGGCAGCTCTCAGGGGATGTCCACTTGCCAGCGGGGAGCAGACCTAAGCTGCAGTCCGACATCCTTACTGCTGCTGAGGAGGCAGGAGAGGCTCCCACCACCACCACTGTGCTGGCAGCCAGCAGCCTGGCTTGTGGCTGAGCAGAGCTCCTCCATGTGGGAGCTCACTGACCACCAGAGGGCAGCTCCTGCATTGAGCGTCTGCCTCCTGGTGGCCAGTGTGTGTCATAGTGACCAGTCATTCCCAGTCCTTCTGCTGTTAGGGTCAGTTTGCATATTATCCTTTTACTATATAGGATAGAGGCCTGGTGCACGGGTGGGGGCCAGCTGGTTTGCCCTGAATGGTGTCCAGGATCAGGGTGGGGGTCCCGCTTGGGTGCCTGGCCAGCCTGGGTGAGGGGCTGATGGCTATTTTCAGGCTGCCCGCACTCCCTTCAGTGTGGGGGTCCCCACTGGGGTGCCTGGTCAGACTGGATGAAGGGCTGATGGCTGTTTTCAGGCTGCCTGCACCCATTTCAGGGTGGGGGTCCCCACTGGGGTACATGGCCAGCCTGGATGAGGGCATGAGGGCTGTTTTCAGGGTGGCCACACCCACTTTAGGGTGGGCATCCCCACTGGGGTGCCTGGACAGTCTGGATGAGAGGCTGAGGGTTGTTTTCAGGCAGGCCAAGCCTGCAACTGAAGCTCCCAGTCTCTCCTTTTTTTCTTTTTTCTTTTTATTCTGGGATTTATTTACCTTCTGTAATTGAAACTTTGTTGCAGCTCCAGCTCCGAGGCCAGCTGGCTGAAAGCAGGTATCTGGGGTTTGTTTAGCTTCTATAATTGCAACATTGTTGCATCCGGAGCTCAGAGCTGGGCCGCGGCAGGCGGGGAACCTTGGCTTCCTCCGTAGCCGGGGCAACCAAGCCTCATGTTCGCTTCAGCTGCGTGGCTGCCGGCCGCCATCTTGGTTGGCAGTTAATTTGCATATCACCCTGATTAGCCAATGGGAAGCATAGCGGAGGTACGGTTAATTACCATGTTTGTCTATTATTAGATAGGATTACTAAATCTGTATGATGGAATGTCAGTCTGGGTGGTCCCTGGTTATAGCCTAGTCATCTGCTTAGTAACTTGAGTCCCTTAACACTATCAGACAGACAAATGGGTATTTATCTCATCCCTGAAGTTATTTAGGGAGCAGGAGGCTTCCTCTTCACAGTACTGGGCCCAGGTTTTTAACTCTTGAGTAAAGTCTCAGGATTTGTCCCATAATTATGCATTTTCATAAATCAAGGACTTCTCACCAACATTCCCAGGGAAAATATTTAGGGGGTTTCCATGCACAACAACAAGCTGGATTAAGCATTCTCTCATCTAACCTTCAGCAGAGAAATGGATGAGGATAGAATGGCTCCTCGCACTTCCATGAATCCTTAAACTCCTCCACTTCATTGTCTTGGGCTGGTGGAGAGAGCCCTGGCCTGGGAGCTAAGGGTCAGGAGAGATTCTGAGTCACTTCTCATGGCTAGAACTGCAGCTTGTTAACTCCAACAGACACTGTTGGCTGACCTGTCTCCCCCCCACCCGCCTCCTCCCCACCCCCACCCTCCATGAGGAGCAGAGGAAGCTGGTCTGCAGAACACACAGGAAAGCCAACCACAGGGCAGTGAGAGGAGGCGCAGAGCAGCCAGAGGTGTCGGGGGCAGTTCCTGAAGACCCTGGAGTCCCTGGGACTCTCCTGAACCCATATAATACCCCCCTCCTTTTAAGCTGGCTCAAACCGATTTCTGTTACTTGAAACTTTGAGAGAACAAACTACACAGTGACCTGGGCAGTTAATCTCCTTATCCTGCAATTCCCTCATCTATTCAGTGAGAGTCATCATTCATTCAGCAAACATTTATTGAGTGTTTTCTCTGTGCTAGGCACCATTTTAGGTTTTGGGAGACATACCTAGGAGCAAAAGAGACTTAAAATAAAAAGGTCTCTGGAAATAAATAGACATATGAGAGAAGACACAAACTTCAAATCAGTACCAGCCATAAAGCTGGTTGACCCAACAGAGCGAGAGCACAAGCCCCAAATCTTAGAAAATGTACGAGAGAGCCACTTAAAACACCTACAGTCCATTTGCTTTAAAATAAAATTAGATGAAAAGACTGGCCTTCCTGTGTCTTTCTTTTACATCTGGTGCAACTGCTGAAGGCCCCTTCTGATATTTTGCTGGGGCCCCACACTTAGAAGCTCTCCTCCCATTGCGGCTTCCTGCCTGCTGGGCTCTGGGCAGCTTTCAGTCTATTTTCAGTTATCAGGAAGAGCAACGGATAATGCACATAACGGACAAATTAAATCCACACATACTTTTAGCATCTAATTTTAGCCACCCCTCTCCCACTCAGTTATTTGTCAAAACTACTTAGGAAACCGGAATTAACTGATTTGGTTCTATCTTCTGTTGCTGCCTCTGATAGATTGCAAATGAACCAAGTGAAGACTAAAAGGCAGGCAGCAGGGGGGAGAAAGCAAAGAATGTGAATAATCTGCTTGATGAACACCCAAACTCTCATACAATTTGGAAGATTAACTGTGTGAGGACTCAGTCTTACATATTGTCTGACCCTCATATCTGGGCTAAAACCTTCTTATTTTGGGCAAGTTACCCATAGTTCCTATGTAAAATCAGGAATGAGAACACCCTTTACTTCCTTTACTTATTATATTAGTATAAATACAATGCAGAGATTCTTATACAATAAAGGACAAATCATAGTACTGAACACTTACAGCTCAGGTGGCCCTCTCAGCTCCTCAGTCTTCCTTCTATAGATATGAAGCCTGTCATCACGAGCCAACCAGAGGGCAGGGATTTCCAATAAAATGGACAATCCAGATTCTGCAGCATCTCAGCCAGAAGTGGTGACAGTTATTTTAAAATTTTTACATATTCAAGTACTTCTCCATCTTCCCTCCAAAGTTAATGAAAAACTATTCCTGTTGCATGGGTGTGCACAAATGCATGTGCACACACCCACACACCCACCCTCCATGCTCACACACACACACACACGTACAGAGAGTCTCCCAAAATACATGTAACCAGTTCAGTGGAGGCTGACAATGCATCAGAGTCTGTTTTTGTTTTCTCATTGATTTCAGAGAGGAAGGGAGAAGGAGAGATAGAAACACCATCAGTGATAAGAGAGCCTCCTGCACACCCCACACTAAGGATGGATCCCATAACCCAGGCATGTGCCCTAACCGGGAATCCCACCATGACCTCCTGGTTTATAGGTTAATGCTCAACCACTGAGCCACACCCAAGGGGCAATCAGAGACTGTTTTAAGACTGATCTGACTATTTTTTTTCCACCCTTTCAGGATGGTGTAGCTCTCTGCCCAAGAAATAGGCTTCTTTCTTGATAAACTACTCCTGCTGTAAGATCTCTATCTTGTGGAGCAATCTCAACCACAGACTTCTCGCTAGTTCTTGGAACTCCAGGGGATGACAAAGCTTAAATAAGAAAATAATGGCTCGCCCCAGCTGGTTTGGCTCAGTGGATAGAGCGTTGGCCTGTGGACTGAAGGGTCCAGGGTTTGATTCCCGGTCAGAGCACATGCCTGGGTTGTGGGCTCGATCCCCAATGGGAGTGTGCAGGAGGCAGCCGATCAATGATTCTCTTTCATCGTTGATGTTTCTCTCTCTCTCCCCTCTCCCTTCTTCTCTGAAATCAATAAAATATATTTTAAAAAGAAAAGAAAAGAAAAGAATGGCTCAACCAGCGTGGCTCAGCAATTGAGCATTGACCTATGAATGAGGGGGTCAGGGTTTGATTCCAGGTCAGGGCATATGCCCGGGTTGCAGGCTCAATTCCCCGTGGGGGGCATGCAGGAGGTAGCTAATCAATGATTCCCTCTCATCATTGATGTGTCTCTCTCATCTTCTTCCTTCCTCTCTGAAATCAATAAAAAGATTTTTTAAAAGAAAATAATGATTTAAGATAGGAGGCAGGGCAGAATTTCAGAAGCAGTAACTAATTTGGAGTTTTAATACAAGTAACAAGTTTTGTTTTTCACCTCAAAGATTGGAGAGTGGCTGACCACTGAATGAGTTCTGCAAGTTAGGATTTTCAATCCAAGTTCTTGAGACTTTGATCAGAATGCCTTTACAAACGGTTGCCTGCCCTGATCTTCACTCTGGCTGCGACTGCCTTCCTACCCTCCCATCTACTTTTAGATGGAGACAGTCAGGCATACCTTTTCCCTAATGAATCTTGAAGACAAGGTGAATACATGCAGACAAATAGCTAAGCAAATATTAACTTATATTCATTATGGATCTGTAGGCTGCCCCTACCAGTCCCAGGGAGAGGACAGAGGTGGAACATCCTTGGGCAAGTCAGTTCTCTGTGCCAGATGCCCTTTCCCTTCTCAGAAGGCTCCCTGGAATGTCGAGGACTACTTGATCCAGGCATTACATCCAATGCAATGACCTTCCAATTAGACTACATGTTAACAATGATACATGTCAGGGACTACGGATCCTGCACAGGGTGGCCCAGTGGGTTGGGAATCAGGACCTGAATGCCTGCCTCCTTGCTGATCTTGGGTTAGCTCTAATGACAATAGGTCCAGTGGAGTCTTTTTTTTTTTTTTTAACTGTCAGGTTTTATTTTTTTAATCTTTATTGTTGAAAGTATGACATATGCCCCCTTTCCTCCCCCACCCCACCCCCTCCGCACACCCCCGCCCCCGCCCAAGCCCTCTCCAACCCACTGTCTGCGTCCATGGGTTATGCATATATATGCATACAGGTAGTGTAGTCTTTGGACCATCGGCGTGTTATCTCAGGTCCTTGTTAAAGGTGCAGACACCACCACAGAGCAACTGAATAAAAATTTCTGGTGTTGGAGACCTAGGACTCTGCATTTTTAGAGCATCCTAAGGTTTGGGACCTACTCAAGATTTGGAGCTCTGTATCTGAAACCCAGGAGCTAGAGATCTGACTGTCATGTTCCCTTCCTGCTCCAACATTCAATGGTTCTGGGTAGAAGCTCATTTTTTTAGGTTGGTCCCTATATTCTCCAGCCACATTCCTGTGTCATTACTGGTCACTTAGCAGACAACTGCCAACTCACCAGGATTTAACAAGCATGTGACAGTAACTATACCTTCTTCCCAACCTAGTTATTTGTCTTGTTTTGTTTTGTTATTGTTTGTGTGTGTGTTTGTTTTTTTAAATCCTCACCTGAGGATATTTTCCCACTGATTTTCATAGAGAGTGGAAGAAAGAGGGAAAGACAGAGAGAAATATTGATGTGAATGATACACATCCATTGGTTGGCTCCTGCATGTGCCCCAACCAGGGCCCAGGACAGGGAGGAGCCTGCAACCAAGATATGTGCCCTTGACCAGAATCAAACCCAGGATCCTTCCTTCGGTCCACAGGCCGACGCTCTATCCACTGAGCCAAACTAGCTAGGGCTTCCCAACCTATTTTTTTAATATATATTTTATTTATTTTTTTTTTTACAGAGAGGAAGAGAGAGGGATAGAGAGTCAGAAACATTGATGAGAGAGAAACATCAATCAGCTGCTTCCTGCACACCTCCTACTGGGGATGTGCCCGCAACCAAAGTACATGCCCTTGACCAGAATCGAACCTGGGACCCTTCAGTCCGCAGGCCAACGCTCTATCCACTGAGCCAAACCAGTTAGAGCTATTTTAAAAATCAAATATTTCCTAACCCTGGTGGTCAGTGGATGCAATAGTCACATTGGTACTTGAACACATGATTTGCTCTCCACATCAGAAAGAAACATTAACAATTTACTCCATTCTCTTGCCATAGGAAGACCTCAACATAATTAAGATGGCCCACCTCCCTTAATGAGCATAGAAGTCACATTTTAGGATAGTGGACAAGTCACTCTCAATGAATTTCCTGTAGTTTCTAAGGATGAGTTGGATTTCAGCTCTTAAACACTTTGAGCACCTGGTATACGGTGACTCTCCATGCTCTCCACGTGGTGTGGCAAAAAGCAATAATGCCAGCCAGTGTTTCAAAACCCGCATTATCACTGCTGATCTGTGTGGCCAGTTAGTTTATTTAGTTAAATGCCAACTAATGAAGCCAAGGACATGGATTTGGTCTTTTGTAGGCCAGCTGACTTCAATCACTTTCTTTTATGTACTCGTCTTGAAAATGTTGACCACGGGAGTCTGCGTAACAGTGTGAAAACCAGTTACTGGTAAAATAACCTACATCTTATAGTCTTTGATGTCAAGTCAGAAGGTTCCCCTTTAGATACTAAAGATACAAGTAGTAGATATAGCCATGGATACTCTCAGGCAGATATGTTTTAGATTGTTTTGCAGTATTATTATAACTCAAGGTAAAATTCCTTAATTCCATTATTTTCCAGGAAATACATTCTAGAATAAAACAGGTGTCTTTATGTGGTTACTGGCTCACCTGAAGGCTGGTCACCTAGTGCAGCCCGGATCAACGTCTCTCCTCGTAATTCCTTCCTTCTTTTTAGGACATAACAGCTCCCTTCTTGGACCCCTGAGCTCTGCCTTACTCTCTCTCCTGGCCCCAGCCCCTGGAGTCCAAAACTGGAGTTGACAATACACAGAATCCTGCAGAGAGCATCCCACTGCCTGTGCTTTCCCAGCGACCCAGCGAACAAACCAGGTTAACTTGGTAGGCTGTAAATGGAGGGAGAAGGGAAAGGGGAAGTCAATGTGAGGTTTAAACTTAAATCTCTGAATCCTTTTGCTGATAATAGTAATATTAATAGCTACCATTTATTGTTTTAAACTTTGTGTTAGTTCTTGGGAACAACACTTAGATGCATGACCTTATTTAATTCTGATAACGTTCTCCTGTCCTTGTCTCTGATCACCACACTAGAATTCTAAAAAGTTTCCATTTCCTTACCCTCTTCCATATGTGCACCATGCAGGAGGGTGCTAAGGATTAGGTAAAAAATCAGAGGAGACTCACGAAAGATAATCATGAGTCCAGATAAGGAAAGGAGGAAAACTTCAATGAAGGGTATTTAATGTCAGAGAGAAACTGTACATCTGGGGCAGAGATGAAGAGACCATGCCAGGCCAGCGAGCCTGACCTAGCTACGCATCCTGTCGCTCATGAGGCCTCCGCTGTTGGAGGACTTGACAGCAGCAGCATCACAAGGTTCCTCTCCCTGGTGGGAGCACAGTGCAATGTTCACTCAGTACGGTTACACACCCGGCTTTGTGCAGCTCAGGCACAAACATTCAGTCCATGTCCATGTCTTTCCTAACATGTCAGGCCAAAGGGCCGCTTTCCTCCTGGTGCAGGGGACTTGCGGCAGGAGCTAGTGAACTGTGGAGGAAGAGTCATTCTCATTGGAAAGAGGCCCAGGGAGGAGCGGGCCCCTTTGCAGTCCTGGGTCAGAGATGGCATCGGACGGCTCCTCACTTTTGCAGGTCTGCACACAATGGAAAGGTAGGAAAGCAGTGGCCCTCTCACAGAACCCGTCAATATTCTGAGCAAGACCCTGCAGACTTCAAAGCCTACACTGAGCTCCTGCCGCCTCCCACAGGGCCTGTAGGCCCACAGGCTGGAGTCACAGGGCAGTCATGTACCCAACAGAGACTCCAGACTTCCAGACGAAGTCATCTTCTCCTTCTACCCACCACCTCTCTCCTCAAAGCCATGGTGGATAGGCAGCAAATATTCCCAAGTCCCACATCCTGAGAGTCCCCCCTCGAGGGAGGGGAAAAAGCCCTTTGTCCCACCCCCTGGGAGCTGACAACCTGCAAAGTCCAATCCTCAAAGACCTCTAGCATCTCTTAAATAAGCTTTTCCTTTCCATTTTCATCTTTTAATTATCATTCATCCATTCATTTATACAAATATAAAATATATTTATATAGATTTTTATATATAATCTTCTGTGAGGCAGAGTGGAGAGGAGGCCAGGACGTGGTCCCGGCTATTTGCAGACGTGCTGGTCGACGACCTCCGTGCACTTCCTGCACTTGACGAAGCAGCACCAGTGGAACTTGCAGTGGCAGCGCTCCACCTGGACGCTCTTAAACTGGTCGTAGCCGCGGCCGCAGCACATGAGCTCGCAGCCATCCATGCCCTCCGAGGTCTTGTTGCAGAGGCGGCCCTGGGTGCCCAGGGAGCCTGTGGTCTCGTTGCGCAGGCAGTAGTCAGGGCTGGGGTCCACATACACCAGGTCCTCCGGGGTGGGCTGGTTGAAGCGGCTGTTGACCAGCTCCAGCTTGCCTTTGCGGGTGATGCGCATGGCAGCAGCGCTGTCGTACTTCTCCTTCAGCTGGTCCCCCACCTTGCGGAACTCAGCCAGCTGGAGCCAGCAGGTCTTGAGGCTGCAGGACCCAGAGACGCCATGGCATTTGCAGGCTACATCTGCCATCTTATACACAGCCTGGGGGGAGGAGAAAGAAGGAAATAAGGAGAGTCCCTGATGGAAGATGTCAAGAGGGTGGCTAGCGTGGCCATAGGCCAAGTATAGAAGAGGGCAGATGGGCGAAGGGGGGGAGTAGGAGTAGTCTTTCAATGTAAACAAAGATCTTTCCAGGACCCTAAGTTGCTCAGATTGACAGCAAATAAAGGGGCACTATGAAGAAACATGCCGGTGAGCATGCGGCTGTCTGACCTGTGGCAGGGGTAGCATGGGGCGCTTGCTACTTTATCCATTTTTTATTACTTGAAATTTGTCACAATAAATGTGTCAGGAAAAAAAGAGATATTTCTATCTTGATCTCAAAGAAACAAGTAAAAACCAACAAAATGTGTCCAGCTTTCATATGATGTGGAGCACCAGTGAGAAAACAGAATCCAGCCAAATTACAAACCGGTAACAGAAACTGCTGGCAGGCCCTGGCTAGCCAGAGCTTTCCCAATCCTGCCACAGCTCCTAAGAATTCAATAGTCACTAACTCCACAGAGTCATCAGGAGCCTCACCATAGGTCACATCATATCTGATACCCCTGGGAGAGGCAGTGACAGTGGAGGGAAAAGGGTGAGGCCGGTGCAGTGGGAGAGCAGGTCAGCAGAGGTCCATCTACAGTGGCAATTCATTTGAAATCAGATCCACCCTGGAAGTCACTGAACCACAACAATGTGGAGCGGATTTGCACTTGGGCTATCCCAAATCAAAATGTAAAAGCAAAGGTAGACCAGAAAGCTGCTTACAAAGTGCTTTCCATGCAACCATACTGATGCATTGTGTTAAATCACTCTGGCAGCAGGCCCAGATTGCAGATGGCAGGATGAAAACGCAAGCCCACTGCAGAACATTTTCTTATGCCACAGCTATTGTCACCAACTAAGTAAGGACTCATTTTTCAAGACTTTTTCTCAGGTTTCTTTTCAAGAGGCCCCAGGTTATGTCTTTATTCAGTACTATGCAGGGATCATTGCAGGTACAAGGGACAACTTACCCATCAACATATTACTATCGTCCAAACTCTTCCTGATCTTTTTTTCTGGTATGGGATTATTCCCACTATTTTATAATGGAAAAATTGAAGTTCTAGAAATCCTCGGTAACCTGTTCAGGGCCACCCAGAAGGGACTCAGAATGTCTAGCACTTCTGCTCTCCAGTCTTGGGGCTTAAAAGCAGCTTAGGGTGAGAAGGAAGGCAGGCTCCCCCCCAAGGTTTAAGGCAGCCACTTGGCTGGCAGCTCCAGGCCCAGGGCATAAAGGAACCAATACCCCATTCCAACAGGCACTTCAAAGACAGGGCCTGCAATTATCCTTCTGGCACAAATCCCCATGTCTGAGCTGGAGGCTGACATTCCTCTGGAAATGGTCCTTAGACAGGGATGTCAGGCATCTGGCACTGCTGGGAGGAAGCATTAAGGGCCTAAAACTGTGTACCTTGCTGCTAAGTGACTAAGGAAACAGGATAAGCATCTGCACTGGGAACAAACACTTAGGGAGATTTGGGGAAAAAGAGTCAAAGCAAGACCTCAAAGAGTAAGGATAGGAATTTTAGTAAAACAAATTCACGAGAAAGAATGTCACTGATCCTGTTTAGACATTCATTCCATCCTTCCTCTAGAAAGAAAGACATTGTAGAGACACAGTATTTGTATTTTAAAATATTTTACTATTGATAACATATAAGTTCCTCTTGTAGGAGAATGGCGGCAGGGGAGGGGGGGAATCCTAATTTTTGCCCCCCCACCCCCGATCTGTAAAAGCAATAAAATGTTTTAAAAAATGTTTTCAGTTCTATATCTTGCCCCTGGCAAGGCCCTCTTTAAATCCTTCTTCACTTCTACCTGACTGAGCATGGTAAAGACAGGAATGTCACAAAGATTAGGCAGCTTTTATCTAGAAAATGCTTGGAAGCCCTTGAGTAACAAGGCAGTATCAACCCACTGCTCTCACTATCAATATCTGAAATGGAGTTACTAGAGAATCTTAAAGGGCAAGAGACATTTCTTGCAAATATTCCCAAGATTTACTCGGGGGTCAAGATGTCAAATCCTAGATAGTCTGTGTTTGTTTGTTTGTTTGTTTATTTGTTTTTTAAATCTGGTTGAAAAGCCCTGGCCGGTGTGGCCGGTGAGTGTTGGTCCACTCACCAAAGGGTTACAGGTTCGATTCCTGGTTACAGGCATGTACTGGGTCTTGGGCTCCCCACATGCAGGAGTCAGTCAGTCGATGTGTCTCTCTCACATTGATGTTTTCTCTCTTTCCTTCTCTCTCCCTCCTTCCCTCCCTTTCACTCTTTCTGAAAAGCAATGGAAAAAATATACTCAGGTGAGAATTAACAACAGCAACAACAAAACTCTGGTTGTAAAATACTTGTTCAGGAAATTTTCCATCCCAGCCACCATTTAATCCTTCCTGTGGACCTTTTTTGTTTTGTTTTGTTTTGTTAATCCTTATCAGAGGATATTTTTTCCATTGATTTTTAAAATATATATATTTTATTGATTTCAGAGAGGAAGGGAGAGGGAGAGAGATAGAAACATCAATGGTGATAGAGAATCATTCATCAGCTGCCTCCTGCATACCCCTTACTGGGGATCGAGCCCAAAACCTGGGCATGTGCCCAGAATTGAACCCAGGGCCTTTCAGTCTACAGCAGTGATGGCGAACCTATGACACGCTTGTCAGAGGTGACACGTGAACTCATTTTTTTGGTTGATATTTCTTTGTTAAATGGCATTTAAGTATATAAAATAAATATAAAAAATATAAGTCTTTGTTTTACTATGGTTGCAAATATCAAAAAATTTCTATATGTGACACGGCACCAAAGTTAAGTTAGGGTTTTTCAAAATGCTGACACACTGAGCTCAAAAGGTTCACCATCACTGGTCTACAGGCTGACACTCTATCCACTGAGCCAAACCAGCTAGGGCCATTGATTTTTAGAGAGAGTAGAAGGGAGAAACAGAGAGAGAAAGAGAGAAAGATTGATGTGAGAGAGACACATCAATTGGTTGTCTCCTGCATGTGGGGTGCCGGAATCAAACCTGGGGCTCTTTGGTGCTCTGGCCAATCCTGTAACCACTGAGGCACACGGGCCAGGGCCTTTGGAACTTTTTTATGTAGGTGTGAGGAGGTGGAAGGTGAATAACTTTTGCCTCAGATGATGATTAATGGCTGAGGCTTATTCCTTGAGAAAAGGGTAAAAAATGGACAAGAATTCCCATGCTGGGGGATCCAAGATGGTGGCAGAGTAGGTGGATGTCACATTCACCTCCTCCCAGGACCAAACTGGAATTACAACAAAAATATAGAGCAAGAAACCTGAATCACCAACTGAAGACAAGCTGAAGAGAAGTCTTATAACAAGGATGACAGTAGAGGCCACAGTGAGACTGGTAGAAAGGGCAGAGGTGTGAAAAGGGCTGGCCCCCCTTCAAGGGCAGAGGCTGAGATTTGAGAGGGATATCTAAGCTTTGGGGGGTTCCCCTGAGAAGCATGAGGTCTCAGTCCCAAGCCACGCTCCCCACCCCAGAGCACTGGACTGGGAAGAAGTGCCCATATCACATTGGCTGTGAAAATCAGTGGGGATTCTGTCTGCCAGGGAGAGATGGGAGTCTGCTAGAAACACAGGCACCCTCTTAAAGGGCCAAAGCACCAAATCTCATTGACAGCCACTTACCCTGGGCTCCAGCAGAGGGAGGGTGAAGCAGACTAGAGTTGTGTGAGGAGAGACTGTGATTTGTGGCTCTGGGGAGGGAATTAAAGGGACAGGATTCCTGTGCTGAGTGCCCCTCCCACACTATAGACTCCATCTTTCTTGGATGGAGCATTCCCCTCTATACAACATCAGCCTAGGGAAAAGCAACAGCTCTACCCTTTGGACTCCCTCTCACCCTACCCTGGGGAGCTTGTGCCATGCTGAGGAGTTAGCTGCCTGAGCTGGGGTGTAGAGGTCAAGCAGACTCAGGGGGTATCAATAACTTAGTTCTATGGCTTTGGGTGGGGGACATTCCCACCACTTTCCCATGAACCTGACTGGTGCCCCCCCCATGGGAGATCCACTAGCCCCACTCTCTGGACTTGTGGCAGCCCCACCCTCCAGACTCCTGGTGGCTCCGCTCTGCCAAGATCTGGGCAGAATCCAGGGCTGACTGAGTTGTGTAACTCTGGGTCAGGAGGCCACTCCCCCCACCTACTCCCAAGCCTGACTGGCACCTCCCCTCATGGAGAGCAACTAACCCCACCCTCCTGACTCCCAGGGGCCCCACGAGGCTGATCGGGTTCCTGGCAGAATATGGGACAGACTGAGTTGTGTGGCTCTAGGACAGGGGCCATTTTTCCCTCGCATGTATGACCAGTGCAGAGCTCTCCATTCACGCAGCCAAATTTTGATATGTTTGGGCCTGATAAACTCCGCTAGCCTCACCCTGATGACTCCCTGAGACCCCACCACATAGGTCTGCCAGCACCCAGTAGGGACAGCTAGACTTGGTATAGGCTGGGGCACTGCTTAGTGGACTCAGACCCAGCGCTGGCACTGAGTTTGAACCTGCAATATCTGGTGAACACCACTTGCCCTTACTTGGTGAGTCATTGAGAACCTACCTCATGGAACTCAAGTACCGCCAGAGGCTCTTTCAGGACTGAGACTAACAGGCAGCTGGCAGGAATAAGCAGACGGAAGTAGATCTCATGGTGCCTTGGGACTTTGCTGACCTGCCCCCAGCCCAGTGCTCATAAAAGCTGGACGTGGTGGGCAGCTTGGTCCTTCCCACGAACACACAGGCCAAGCAGCGGTAACTACAAACTATGGGTTGCTTGGTAACTTCAAACAGGTTGCTCAGGACCAGGCACAGGCAGTGTCTGACATTGGCCTGCACCAGAGTCCCTCCCAAGAGCCCCCAGAACCAACGCACCTAGTGGCCAGCTTCAGACAACATCAGAGCAGGAACCAATTAGCTTCACAAGTGGCATATCCAAAGGGAGATCTCAGCAAGCGCCAGACCCTGCTGAGGTGAATTCTGCTCCATGTGGTCAGCACCCGCACAGCAGCTTGTACACTGTGTTTGGGGTTGATCCTTACAGTCAGCTAGCCTGAGGGTCTACCCCATGCATGAATAGGCCGATAGCAATCAAGAATCAATTAAAACAGGAGGTCCACATAACCCATACAAGGGACATTCCTAGGACACCCAGTGCAGATAATCAAGGTGACTGTATCACTGGGTCCCACAAAACTCTTATTTCATAAGGCCACCCTACCAAGATTGGGAATCATACCAGTCATAATTTCTATGTAACTAATACATAGAAATAAACACAAACAGGCAGCCAAACTGGGTAGATAAAAAATAAAATAAAATAAAATAAAATAAAATAAAAACATGCCACAAATGAAAGCACAGAAAAAAGATCTTAAAAGAAATGGAAGAAAGCAATTTATCAGAAATAGAGTTAAAAAATAATTGTTATAAGGAAGCTCAAAGAATTTAGTGAGAAATACTACAGCATGAGAAAGGACATAGAAACAATAAAAAAGAACCAGTCAAAAATGAAGAATACACTTGAAGGAATAAACAGTAGGTTGGGTGAAGCAGTGGATCAAGTCAGTGATTTGGAAGACAAGGTAAATATAAACAACAATACCCAGTCAGAGGAGTAAAAAGAAAAAAGAACTTTAATAAATGAGGATAGTTTAAGGGACTTGGGGGACAACATGAAGTGTAAGAGAAGAAGTGATCAAGAACATACTGATCAAGAACTTCCCTAACCTGGTGAAGGAAAGTTACACACAAGTCCAGGAAGCTCAGAGAGTTCTAAACAAGATGGACTCAAACCAAGACACAACATAATTAAAATGGCAAAGGTTAAAGGCAAAGAGAGAATCTTAAAAGCAGCAAGAGAAAGACAGTTATCTACAAGGAACATCTCATAAGACCTTCAGCTGATTTCTCAACAGAAACATTTCAAGCCAGAAAGTATGGGCATGAAATATTCAAAGTGATGAAAAGCAAGGACCTACAATCAACGCTACTTTACGCATCAAGGCTATCATTTAAAAATGAAGGAGAAATAAAGAACTACTCAGACAAAAAAAGCTAAAGGAGTTTGTTACCACCAAACCAGAATTGCAAAATGTGTTAAAGGGTCTTCTTTAAGAAGAAGAAAACACACACACACACACACACACACACACACACACACACACACCAAGGAACATAGCTAAAATAATAAAATGGCAACAAATATGTACCTATCAATAATCATTTAGCCTGGCCAGTATGGTTCAGTGGTTGAGCATTGAGCATCAGCCTATGAACCAAGAGATCACAGTTTGATTCCTGGTCAGGGCACATGCCTGGGTTGTGGGCTCAATTCCCATAGGTGACATGAAGGAAGTGGTTGATCAATGATTCTCTTTCATCACTGATGTTTCTATTTTTCTCTCTCCCTCTCCCTCTCTGAAATCAATAAAAATACATTTACAAAAATAATACTAAAAATTTTAAATGTAAATACTTAAATGTTCCAATCAAAAGACACAGGGGAGCTGAATGGACAAGAAAACAAAACCAGTATATATGCTGTCTACAAAAGACCCATGATGCATACAGACTAAGAATAAAGAGATGAAAAAAGATATTTCATGCAAATGGAAAGGAAAAAGAAGCTGGGTAGCAATACTTATATCTGACAAAATAGACTTTAAAACAAAGGCTATAGTAAGAGACAAAGAAGGACATAATGATAAAGGGAACAATCCAACAAGAGGATACAACCCTTGTGAACATTTATGCACCCAACATAGGAGCACCTCAGTGTATAAAGCAAATCACCTGTCCCAGTGGTTGAACATCGACCCATGAATCAAGAGGTCACCCATTCAACTCTAGGTCAGGCACATTCCCGGGTTGCAGGCTCAATCTCCAGTATGGGACATGCAGGAGGCAGCCAATCGATGATGCCTCTCTCTCATTGATGTTTCTATCCCTCTATCTCTCCCCTTTCCTCTCTTTCTCTAAAAAGTAAACACACACACACACACACACACACACACACACACACACACGGAGAGATAGACAGTAATGCAATCATACTAAGAGATTTTAACAGCCTATTGAAATAAAAAAATGAACAAGGAAACAGTGGCCTTAAATGACACACTATATCAGATAGATTTAATTTATATATTCAGCGCATGTCATCCCAAAGCAGCAGAATATACATTATTTTCAAGTGTACATGGAACATTTTCTAGCATAGATCACACGTTAGGACACAAAACAAACCTCAATAAATTTAAGAAGATTGAAATGATAGCAAGCATCTTCTCTGACCATAATGGTATAAAACTAGAAATCAATCACAAGATAAAATTAGAAAACACACAAAGACATGAAGGCTAAATAACATATCACTAAACAACAAATGGGTTAATAATGAGATCAAAGAAGAAATCCAAAGATACTTTGAAACAAATTAAAATTTATGGGACACAGCAAAAACAGTCCTAAGAGAAAAATTCATAGCATTACATGCCTACCTCAAGAAACAAGAAAAATCTAAAATAAACAATCTAACATTACACTTAAAGTAACTAGAATAAAAAACAATAAACAAAGCCAAAGTGAGTAGAAGAAAGGAAATACCAAAGATCAGAGCAGAAACAAACAAAATAGAGTCTAAAAAAGCAATATAAAAGATCAATGAAACCATGAGCTGGTTCTGTTAAAAGATAAACAAGATTTATAAACCTTTAACCAGACTCATCAATTTAAAAAGAGAGAGAACCCAAATAAATAATATTAGAAGTGAAAAAGGAGAAGTAACAACTGACTCCACAGAAATACAAGTGATTGTAAGAAAATATTATGAACAACTATATGCCAACAAATCGGACAATCTAGATAAAATGGATAAATTCCTAGAAACGTAATCTTCTAGAAGTAAATCAGGAAGAATCAGAAAATCTGAACAGACAGATTACAAGTAGTGAAATTGATAATGAATATGATAGTGATAATGAATTGATATGATAGTGATAATGAATATGAATTGATAATTAATGATAATGATAGTGAAATAATAATAATAAAGAAAGACTCCCAACAAACAAAAGTCATGGACTGGATGGCTTCACAGGTGAATATTATCAAACATTCAAAGGTGAACTAACATCTATACTCCTCAAGCTATTCCAAAAAATTTGAAAGGAAGGAAGACTCCTAAGCTCATTTTATGAGGCCAGCATCCTATATAATAAAGAGCTAATACACTAATTAGACCAGATGGCAGAACAACCAGAATGACCAGTGGGTGAAGGGCGGGGCCTCGAGGCAGCCAGGGCTGCAAGGGCCAAGGCAGCTGGGGCTGCGAGGGCCTACACTGCATGAATTTCATGCACCGGGCCTCTAGTCCTAATTATAAAACCAGATAAAGACACTACAAAGAATGAAAATTATAGGCCAATACCCCTGATGAACATAGATGCTAAAATCCTCAACAAAATATTAGCACACCAGATCCAACAATACAGCAAGAGGGATTTATTCTGGGGACACAAAGTTGGTATAATATCTGAAATCAATAAATGTGATACAGAACATAAACAAAATAAAGGATAAAAATCACATGATCATATCAATAGATGCAGAAAAAGCATTTGATAAAATTCAGCACCATTTACAATAAAAACTCTCAGAAAAGTAGAAACAGAGGAAACATATCTCAACATAATAAAGGTCATATATGACAAACCCATAGCCAACATCATACTCAATGGGCAAAAACTAAAACCATTTCCCCTAAGAACAGGAGCAAGACAGGGATGTCTGCTTTCACCACTCTTATTCAAAATAGTACCGAACTTCCTAGCCACAGTGATCAGCTTAGAAGAAATAAAAGGCATCCAAATTGGAAAGGAAAAAGTAAAACTGCTCTTAGTTGCAGAGGACATGTTAAAGTTTCCACCAAAATACTACCAGAACTGAAAAATGAATTCAGAAAAGTGGCAGGATACCAAATAAATATCCAGAAATCAGTTGCATTTTTATACACCAGATATGAACTATCAGAAAAGGAAACTAAGTGTGCTCTCCCTCCTGGGAGCATGCCCATGCCTTTCCCTACTCCCTCTGCATCCCCCACATGCGTGCCTCTTCTAAACTCTAAGGGACCCCACAGACTTGCAACCAGGAGAGCAATGGGCATTGGCAGCTCACTCCAGGCTAACCCCCTGAACCTGTCCCCAAGGCCCCATTTTCTCTGACTTTACACTGAGATGACAGCAGCCGCAACTTGGCTCACTTCTTTCACTGCGACTTATTGCTCAGTGAGCGAAAGCCACCCCATCTAGGGTCTTTCCTGGTGCTACTTCTATCCTAAGTCTCTCCTTATTTCACTGTCCCTAACTTTAATAAATGTACTATCAAAATTTAAAAAAAGAAAATGGAATTAAGAAAACTATCCCATTTACAATTGCATTAAAAAAAAAATCTAGGAATAAATTTAACCAAGGATGTAAAAGACCTGTACTCAGAAAATTATGACACTGAAGAAAAAAGTTGAAGAAAATAAAAAATAGGCAGAAGCATATTGTGTATTCATGGATAGGAATAATTAACACCATTAAAATGTCTATACTATCAAAAGCAATATATAGGTTCAACACAATTCCTATCAAAATATCAAAGACATATTTCACAGAACTAGAACAAATATTCCAAAATTCTATATGGAACCACAAAAGAATAGCCACAGCAATCTTGAGAAGAACAAAGTTGGAGGAATGATGCTATATGATATCAAACTATATTACAAGGCCATAGTAATAAAAATAGCATGGTACTGGAATAAAAGCAGACATATACATCAATGGAACAGAATAGAAAGCCCAGAAACAAACCCATGCCTTTATACTCAATTAATATTTACAAAGGAGGCAACATGTACAATGGGGTAAAGATAGTCTATTCAATGAACAATGTTGGGAAAATTGGACAGATATGTGCAAAAAAATGAAACTAGACAACCTTCTTACACCATACATAAGGATAAACTCAAAATAGATTAAAAGACTTAAATATTAGACTAAAAACAATAAGAATCCTAGAAGAAAACAGGCAGTAAAATCTCAGGCAGTAAAATTTCTTGTTGCAAGATGGTTTCTGATATATCTCCTCAATCAAGGGAAACAAAAGAAAAAATAAATGGGACTACATCAAACTAAAATATTTTTGCACGGCAAAGGAAACATCAACAAAATGAAAAGACAACCCACTGAATGAGAGAACATATTTGCCAATAACACATCTGATAAGGCGTTCATATCCAAAATTTATAAAGAATTTAAAGTCTTAACACCAAAAAAACAAACAATCCAATAAAAAAATGGGCAAAGGATCTGCATAGACACTTCTCTGAAGAAGACATACAGTTGGCCAAAATATACATGAAAGGATGCTTAATGTCACTAATCATCAGAGAAATGCAAATTAAAACAAGAATGAGATATCACCTCACACCTGTCAGAATGGCTATCATCAATAAATCAACAAGCAAGAAGTAATGGTGAGGATGTGGAAAAAAAGGAACCCATGTGCACTACTGCTGGGAATGTAGATTAGTGCAGCAACCGTGGAAAGCAGTATGGAGTTAACTCAAAAAATTAAACCTGGAACTTTCTTTTTTCTTTTTTAAAAAAATACATTTTATTGATTTTTCACAGAGAGGAAGGAAGAGGGATAGACAGAAACATCGATCAGCTGCCTTCTGCACACCCCCTACTGGGGATGTGCCCGCAACCAAGGTACATGCACTTGACTGGAATCGAACCTGGGACCTTTCAGTCCGCAGGCCGACGCTCTATCCACTGAGCCAAACTGGTTAGCAACCTGGAACTTTCTTACCCAGCAATTCCACTTTTGGGAATATATCTGAAGAAACTCAAAACATTAGTTTGAAAGAATATATGCACCTCATGTATTCATTGCAGCATTATTTACAACTAGAGATCTGATGCACAAAATTTGTGCTAGAGTATGCCTTCCTTCCCCCGGCTGCCGGCATTGGCTTCCCTCTGGCACCAGGACCCTGGATTCCCTCTGGCAACCAGAACCCAGGCTTCCATCACAGCCCCAGTTTCATCCAGAAGGTCATCTGGAAGGACGTCTGAAAGGGCAACCAGTCTAATTAGCATATTACGCTTTTATTATTATAGATATCCAAGATTTGGAAACACCCCAAGTGTCCATCAGTAGATGAGTAGACAAAAAAGCTGTAGTACATTTACACAATGGAATACTACTCAGCCATAAAAAAGAAGGAAACCTTACCCTTTGGGACAGCATGGATGGATCAGGAGAGCATTATGCTAAGTGAAATAAGCCACTCAGAGAATTACAAGTACCATATAATTTCACTCATAAGTGGAATCTAATGAACAAAATAAGCTAACAAACAAAATAAAAACAGACTCACTGATAGAGAATAGAATGACAGCTGCCAGTGGAAAGTGGGGGTGTGGGGTGGGTGAAAAAGGTGAAGGTTTAAGGGGGGGAAAGGCATTATATGGATTTAAAATGGTGGCAGAGTAAATGGATGCTACACAGGCACTCTCCCAGGACCAAACTGGAATTAAAACTAAAATACAAAAAACACCCTGAATAATTAACTGCAGGCTAGCTGGAGAGAACTCTGGTAACCAAAGATAGAAAATGGAGACCACATAGAGACTGTTAGGAAGGGTGAAGGTCTGAACAGGCTGGAAGGACTCCCACAGACAGCAGCTGAGGGTCTGGAGAGCTATCGAAGCTGTGGGGGTTGCCACTGAGAACTCTGGGGTCTAATCCCCAAGCTGCCCCCCCCCACAGCAGAGAGCACCAGAACTGAGAAAGGTGCACACATAACATCTAGCTGTGAAAAACATGTTGGCCCATGGTGTGAGAGGCCCAATAAGAGACTGAGAATAACAAGTAGCCTTCAGGCAGAAGCAATTGTCCCACCCCATTGGAAAAACCTCTGGCCACACCTGTGGATGATTGCCTGAGGGCTACTCAAGACTGAATTCAATCAGTCTCCAGGCAGAGTGGTCTCTGGAGGCTTTGAGTCTTTGCCTGATGTAATTAGACAGAAACAGTGTTTCACACTGTCCTGCACTAGAGACTGAGAGATGTAGCAGATATACCTAATACATAGCCACAAACACAAACAGACATCAATAATGAGGAGACAAAGAAACAACCCACAAATGAAAAAAACAAGAGCATTCTCCAGAAGAGATAAATGAAACAGAGATAAGAAATTTATCTGATACAGAGTTCAGAATAATGATGGTAAAGATGCTCAACAGCATGAGAAAAGATATAACTATGAAAGCAGAAATAAAGAATGACATAGAACAAATAAAGGACACATTAGAAGGAATACACGGAAAATTAAGGGAAGCTGAGGATCCAATCAGTGAATTAGAAGACAGGGTTGAAAAAAATTACTCAATCAGAAAACCAAAAAGAAAGAAACAATTAAAAAACAGGAGGACAACTTAAGGGAGCTGGGAACAAAGTGAAACGTAACAATATTCAAATAGCAGGGGTGCCAGGAGAGGCAGAAAGGGAGAATGGGATAGAGAAAGTGTTTGAAGAAATAATGGCAGAAAATTTCCCTAACCTGGTAATGGAAAAAGTCACACAAGTTCAAGAGATACAGAGAACTCCAAGCAAAAAGAACCCAAACAGGCTCACGCCCAGAAACATCATAATTAAAATGCCAAAAATTAAAGACAGAGAATCTTAAAGGCAGCAAGAGAAAAGCAAACTGTTACCTACAAAAGAGCTTCCATAAGGCTGACACCTGATTACTCATCAGAAACTCTACAGGCCAGAAGTGAATGGCATGAAGTCCTCGAGGTAATGGAAAGCAGGGATCTGAAAACAGACGGCCAAATAAAGAGCTTCCCAGGGGGTGGGTGGCTAAAGGAGTACATCACCACCAAGCCTGTATTACAAGAAATGCTAAAGGGACTGCTGTAAAGGACACATATGTAATACCCTTTGTAATACTTTAAGCAATAAAAAGGAAAAATAAATAAACAAACAAACAAACAAATAAATAAAGGGACTGCTGTAATGAGAAGTAGAAATAGAGAGGGAAACCTAGGCATACAGAATTAAAATAGCAATAAATAAGTACCTCTCAATAATAACCCTAAATGTAAATGGATTAAATGCTCCAATCAAAAGACAAAGGGTAGCTGAATGGATATGAAAACATGACCCAACTATATGCTGTTTACAAGAGACCCACCTGAGAACAAAAGACTCACACAGGATGAGAGTAAAGAGATGGAAAAAAATTTTCCATGCAAATAGAAAAGAAAAAAAAGGCTGGGGTAGCAATATGCAAATCTGACAACGTAGACTTCAAAATGAAGGCCATCACAAGAGACAACAAAGGTCACATAACACTAAAGGGGTCAATCCAACAAGAGGATATAATCCTGGTAAACATATATGCACCCAATATAGGAGCACCTAAATACTTCTTTTTATTATTTATTTTATTTTTTTTAATATATTTTATTGATTTTTCACAGAGAGGAAGGGAAAGAGTTAGAGAGTTAGAAACATCGATGAGAGAGGAACATTGATCAGCTGCCTCCTGCACACCTCCCACTGGGGATGTGCCCACAACCAAGGTACATGCCCCTGGCTGGAATCGAACCCAGGACCTTCCAGTCCGCAGGCCGACACTCCATCCACTGAGCCAAACCAGTCAGGGTCTAAATACTTCTTTTTTTTAAAAAAAAATGTATTTTTATTGATTTCAGAGAGAGGAAGGGAGAGGGAGAAACATGAATGATGAGAGAGAATCATTCATCGGTTGCCTCCTGCATGTCCGTACTGGGGATCGAGCCCGCAATGCAGGCATGTGCCCTTGATCTGAATTAAACCTTGGACCCTTCACTCTGCAGGTGGACCTAGAAGCACCTAAATATATAAAAAAAACTTCTAGAGAACTTTAAGGGAGAGATCGACAATAATACAGTCATAATAGGGGCTTTAACACCCCCACTGACTTCACTGGGTAGATCTTCCAGACAAAAATTAAGTAACAGTGACTCTAAAGGACACACTGGATCAGATGGATTTAACTGACATTTATAGAACACCAGGGGCCCAGTACACAAATTTGTGCACCTTGAAAGGAACTGTGGGCTGCTAGGCTGCAGTGGGCACAGGGGTAGGTCTCAGCCTATCCTCCGCACCCCCGCCTGGTCCTTCCTGCTGTGGTCCCCAGTCCCGTCTGCCGACAGCCCTGCTCCCACCGCCACCACTCCCATATGTTGACGGTGCCGGCTCCACTCACACCCACTGACAGCGCGGAGCAATTGGGGCCAGTGTCAACAGTGGGTGTGAGTGGGGCCAGCGCTGTCAGCGGGTGTGAGCGGCAGCTGCTGCTCCAATCACCCCTCAGGAGCAGCGGGAGGTCGAGAAGATCTGAGGGGCAACTGGGGCCGGCAGCCATCATTTGCACCTGTTGACAGTGCTGAGTGATCGGGGCGGGTGCCAGGTGCAAGCAGCAGGTGCGAGTGGTGGATCTGGTGCCAGCAGCAGGTGCAAGCGCCAGGCGAGTCCATGGCATGTGGGAGCAAAGAATTTTCAGTAACCACAAGAGGCTCACCCCGATGACAGCAACCGGCGCCCCACCTTAGTCTGGCGCTCCCACTCACCTGCTCCATTATCCTGCCACTGCCGATGCCCGCCATGTTCCGCACTCTGGTGCCTGCTGCTGATGCCTGCCATGTCCCGCGTGCACCCCCTGGTCGTAGCGCACATCATAGCAACCGGTTGTTCAGTTGTTCCACCATTCAGTCTATTTGCATATTATGGTCTTATATGTATAGATTTCACCCCAAAGCTGCAGAATATACATTCTTCTCAAGTGCACATGCGTCATTCATAAAGATAGACCATATGTTAAGACACAAAACAAGTCCCTACAAGTTCCAGAAGACTGAAATCATATCAAACATCTCAGATCACAGTGGAATGAAATTAGAAATCAACTACAGTAAAAACACCCCAAAACATTCAAACACATGGAAGCTAAATAGCGTGTTATTAAACAACTAGTGGCCTGGTGCATGAATCTGTGCACATTGAAAGAAAATTAATTAGAAGAAATATTTTAATATAGCTATTTGCCCTTTCTCTATAATAGAAGTGTCCGAGAGGAAATAAAATTAGTAAAATGTATAGGAAAATAATATACAAATTGATTAATAATCATGATGCCAGCTTCTTTCAGCTTCAGAGGTACGTTGTGCCAATAGTTGGTCTTCAGACATATTCTGTCAATGACAGTGCTTTCTTTCAGCTTCAGAATGTCAACAAAAACAACCATATTCACGATTGACAATGACAGATTGAAACACAAGCATGCGATTGGCACCAGCGAGAGCTTTATATGTATCATGCATGTGCGATTCAACGTTTATTTATTTATTTATTTATTTATTTATTTTACTTCAGATATTTTTTATTTCTTCAAATTTGTTGTTTATCAGGAGTGATTGAAATAAAAAATATAATTGAGTCTCGTCATCATCATGGAAATGGCTTTAAGAGAACACTGGTCAGATGAATATTATTGCTTCCCATTTTCAACCAGTAATAGTTGCCACTGATAAAACAGACAACCAACTCTGTCAAGAATGCTCAAGATATGTTACTTAATACAACATGCCTGTTCATGGGGGCTGGAAGAGGGAAGACTAGGAAATAATTTATGTGAACTTCTTGATTTCATCATAGAAGACAAGCACAAAAGCACCACCCATGCCTCTGAGAACATTGGACCATGCACCCTTGAAAAAAGCTCCTTCATCACGAGCAGTTGAGTGCGCCTGTGTACATGATATCAGTTCCTTTGCCCCCTGACTGCATCATCATGCGGCAACAAACAGTGTCAAATGGATAGGAAGTCAACCCAGCCACCGCTGTGACGGACTGTGCGATCATCCAGCTGATGAAGATGTGAGTATTCTTGGGATCTGGAAGCATTCCCTTTGCAGTGTCATAGACACCGAAGTAGGCAGCTTGGTAGATGATAATACCCTGTATTGACACATTAAAGCATTGGTATAGGCCTCTAAGCCCATCAGATTTGTAGATCTTAACCAGGCAGTCACCGAGGCCTTTGAATTCCCTTTCAGCTCCAGCTTTGCCCACATCAGCTGCTAGATAGGTACGGGCAAAATCAAGAGGATACACAAAACACAAGTAGGTGGCCCCAGCAGCACCACCTGATGCCAGATTCTCTGCAAAGCATCGCCAAAACTGGGCTTTGTCCACACCACCCAGGAAGATCTGCTTGTATTTATCTTTGAAGGCAAAGTTGAGAGCCTGGGTAGGGAAGTACCTGATGACACTGGCCAGGTTACCACGCCAGAAGGACAGGACTCCCTGCTCCTTGGGGAAACAAACCACGCAGTCTATAATGCCCTTGTATTGCTTATCTGCAGTGATTTGCTTGCTGGCATGCTGCACCTGCAGCAGCAGCTTGACCCGCTCGATGGGTGCTGCCGCTGTCTTGGAGATGGCTGCAGCCACTCCACCTGCCAGGAAGTCCTTGGCAAAGGACACAGCGGCATCTGTCATGTTGAAAAGAAGAAGCGGGTGACTGCTGGCCTGGGACCGTAACTGGCTGAACTCCGGGGCACTCTCAACGTTTATTTTTAAATTGCCAGTGCGTGTCATATGTACCAGCTGGTCGGTTGGCCGGATGGATGTATGGTTGGTCACTTAGCCTTTTATATATATAGATGAATGGTTACCAATGAGATCAAGAACGATATCAAAAACTTCCTGGAAACAATTGAAAATGAACAGACAACAACCCAAAACCTCTTGGGACACAGCAAAAGCAATCCTGAGAGAGAAGTTCATAGCACAACAGACCTACCTCAAAAAAAAAAAAAAACAACAACCAAGAAAAATTAATAATAAACTATTTAACCCTAAAACTTAAAGAATTATAGAGAGAACAAGAAAAACTCAGAGTAACTAGAAGGAAATAAATAGTAAAGATTAGAGTAGAAATAAATGACATAGAGACTAAAAAACTATTGAAAAAAAATCAATGAAACCAAAAGCTAGTTCTTTGAAAAGATAAACAAGATTGATGAACCATTAGCTAGACTCATGAAGAAACAAAGAGAGAGGATTCAAATAAATAAATTCAGAAATGAAAGCAGAGAGGTAACCACTGACACCACAGAAATACAACGAATTGTAAGAAAATACTATGAACAACTATACACCAACAAGCTGGACAATGTCGATGAAATGGACAAATTCCTAGAAAAACCCTGTCTCCCAAAACTGAATCAGGAAGAATCAGAAAATCTGAACACGCCAGTAACAACTGAGAAAATAGAAGCAGTAAAAAAAACAAAAAACAAAAAACAAAAACCTCCCAGCAAACAAAAGCCCAGGTCCCAATGGCTTCACAGGGGAGTTTTACCAAACATTCAAAGAAGAAATAACACCATACTCCTCAAACTATTCCAAAAAATCCAAGAGAAAAAAACATTTCCAAGCTTCTTTTATGAGGCCAGCATTAATCCTAATTCCAAAACCAGGCCAATAACAGGCCAGTATCCCTGATGAATATAGATGCTGAAATCTTCAAAAAATATTAGCAAATCGGATCCAACAATATATTAAAAAGATCATACACCATGACCAAGTGGGATTTATTCTGGGGGTGTAAGGCTGGTACAATATTCACAAATCAATAAATGTGATATATCGAGAACCAAGATGGCGGCATAGGATAACGCCAGAGTTTGCTGCTTTAAACAACTACTTCAAAAGTGAAACCAAAAAACGGAAGGGACATCACCCAGAACCACAGGAACGCTGGCTGAGTGGAAGTCCTACAACTAGGAGGAAAGAGAAACGCATACGGACACTCAGAGGAGGCACAGTGCTGAAGTCAAATTCTGAGGTGCGGAGTGCGCGGAGCGGGCTGGCGGCAGAGGGCGCGGTTGGCGTTTTCAATCAGGAGGGAGTCGCAGACTCTGAGCTCCAGATCCGGGCGAGTCTTTAGGGACCCAGACTCAAACGGGAGAAGCGGGACTGTCTGGCTTCGGTCAGAGCGAGTGCAGCTTTCTCTCTGAGCTTTGCAGTGGGTGCTGGGACTCAGAGAGGCAGAGCCCCTGGGGACAGGACTGAGAGCCGCCATAACTGCTCTCTCCCGCCCACTCTGTTGATCCTGTGCGACCCGCCCTGCCCAAACCCTGCACGGAGGCATTTGCCGGATAGCCTCAGGCAAAGGCTAGATTAGCACCTCCCTAGAGGACAGAAGTTCTCTCACTGCTGACACAGCTGATTCTCATAGCCACTTGGCCTGGAGGTCAAACCCTCCCTGGAATTAGCTACAACAATCAAGATTTAACTATAAGACTGCGAACAAAGACCACTAGGGGGTGCACCAAGGAAGCATAACAAAATGCGGAGACAAAAAAACAGGACAAAATTGTCAATGGAAGATATAGAGTTCAGAACCAAACTTTTAAGGTCTCTCAAGAACTGTTTAGAAGCCGCCGATAAATGTAGTGAGATCCTCAAGAAATCTAATGAGACCCTCGATGTTATGATAAAGAACCAACTAGAAATTAAGCATACACGGACTGAAATAACGAATATTATACAGACTCCCAACAGCAGACCAGAGGAGCGCAAGGATCAAGTCAATGATTTGAAATGCGAGGAAGCAAAAAACACCCAACCGGAAAAGCAAAATGAAAAAAGAATCCAAAAATGTGAGGATAGTGTAAGGAGCCTCTGGGACAGCTTCAAGCGTACCAACATCAGAATTATAGGGGTGCCAGAAGATGAGAGAGAGCAAGATATTGAAAACCTATTTGAAGAAATAATGACAGAAAACTTCCCCCACCTGGTGAAAGAAATGGACTTACAGGTCCAAGAAGCGCGGAGAACCCCAAACAAAAGGAATCCAAAGAGGACCACACCAAGACACATCATAATTAAAATGCCAAGAGCAAAAGATAAAGAGAGAATCTTAAAAACAGCAAGAGAAAGAAACTCAGTTACCTACAAGGGAATACCCATACGACTGTCAGCTGATTTCTCAACAGAAACTTTGCAGGCCAGAAGGGAGTGGCAAGAAATATTCAAAGTGATGAATACCAAGAACCTACAACCCAGATTACTTTATCCAGCAAAGCTATCATTCAGAATTGAAGGTCAGATAAAGAGCTTCACAGATAAGGAAAAGCTAAAGGAGTTCATCACCACCAAACCAGGATTATATGAAATGCTGAAAGGTATCCTTTAAGAAGAGGAAGAGGAAGAAAAAGGTAAAGATACAAATTATGAACAACAAATATGCATCTATCAACAAGTGAATCTAAGAATCAAGTGAATAAATAATCTGATGAACAGAATGAACTGGTGATTATAATAGAATCAGGGACATAGAAAGGGAATGGACTGACTATTCCTGGGGGGGAAAGGGGTGTGGGAGATGCGGGAAGAGACTGGACAAAAATCGTGCACCTATGGATGAGGACAGTGGGTGGGGAGTGAGGGCGGAGGGTGGGGCAGGAACTGGGAGGAGGGGAGTTATGGGGGAAAAAAAAAGAGGAACAAATGTAATAATCTGAACAATAAAGATTTAATTAAAAAAAAAAGATTAAATAAAAAAAAAACCTGTTATTTCAAAAAAAATAAAAAATAAATAAATAAATGTGATATATCACATAAACAAACTGAGGGACAAAAATCACATGATCCTATCAATAGATGCATAAAAATCATTCAACAAAATCCAACACCCATTTTTAAAAATCTGTATCTTTTTCTCTTTCTTTACTGAGTTCTTTTTTTTTCTTTTTTAAATAATTCTTTATTATTGAAAGTATTCTTCTATCTCATTTTTCAACATCCTGTAGTTTTCTGAGTACAGGTTTTTTGCCTTTTTGGTTAATTTTATTCTTAAGAATCTTAATTTTTTGTTGAAATGCTAAATGGAATTGTCTGTTTAGTTTCTCTTTCTGAGAATTCATTATCCTATATAATAAAGAGCTAATATGCTAATTAGACCAAAGAGCTGAACGACCTTCTAGACATCCTTCTGGATGACTGTCTGGACAACATTCCAGACGAAGCCAGGGCTGCAAGGGCCGGCTGAGGCTGCAAGGGGCTGCGAGGGCCGGCCAAGGCAGCCAGGACTGTGAGGGCTGGCTGAGGCAGCCGGGGCCAAGCCCCTTGCACAAATTTCATGCATTGGGCCTCCAGTTGGTATATAAAAAGCCATCGATTTTTGGGTGTTAATTTTGTATCCTATTACATTGCCAAATTCATTTATTAAATCTGGTAATTTTTGATGGAGACTTTAGGGTTTTCTATGTACAATATCATGTCATCTGTGAACAATGAGTTTTACTTCCTCCTTTCCAATTTGGATGCCTTTTATTTCTTCTTCCTGTCTGATCACTGTGGCTAGGACTTCCAGCACTATGTTGAATAAGAGTGGTGAAAGCGGACATCCCTGTCTTGTTCCTGTTCTTAGGGGAAATGATTTTAGTTTTTGTCCATTGAGTGTGATGTTCACTGTAGGTTTGTCATATATGGCCTTTATCTTGTTGAGATATGCTCCCTCCATTCCCACTTTGCTGAGAGTTTTTATCAGAAATGGGTGCTGGATTTTGTCAAATGCTTTTTATGCATCTATTGATATGATCATGTGATTTTTGTCTTTCAGTTTGTTTACGTGATGAATCACATTTATTGATTTGTGAATATTGTACCAGCCTTGCTTCCTGGGAATAAAACACACTTGGTCTTGGTGTATGGTCTTTTCAATATATTGGTGGATCCAATTTGCTAATATTTTGTTGAAGATTTTAGCATCTATGTTCATCAGGGATATTGGCCTGTAATTCTCTTTCTTTGTAATGTCTTTATCTGGTTTTGGAATTAGGATAATGCTGGCCTCATAAAAAGAGTTTGTAAGTGTTCCTTTTTCTTGTATTTTTTGGAATAGTTTGAGGAGTATAGGTGTTACTTCTTTGAATGTTTGGTAAAATTCCCTGTGGAGCCATCCACACCTGGGCTTTTGTTTGCTGAGGGTTTTTTATTACTGCTTCTATTTCATCAGTTGTTAATGGCCTATTCGGGTTTTCTGATCTTCCTGATTCCGTTTTGGAGACAGGGTTTTTCTAGGAATTTGTCCATTTCTTTGATATTGTCCAGCTTGTTGGCATATAGTTGTTCACAGTACTTTCTTATAATCCTTTGTATTTCGGTGGTGTCAGTGATTACTTCTCTGCTTTCGTTTCTGATTTTATTTATTTGGATCCTTTCTCTTTGTTTCTTGATGAATCTAGCTAACAGTTCATCAATTTTGTTTATCCTTTCAAAGAACCAGCTTTTGGTTTCATTGATTTTTTGTATTTCTTTTAGTCTTTATGCCATTTATTTCTACTCTAATCTTTATTATTTCCTTCCATCTACTTACTCTGGGCTTTTGTTGCTGTTCTCATTCTAATTCTTTAAGTTGTAGGGTTAGTTTATTGTTGATTTTTCTTTCTTTTTTTTTTTCAGGTAGGCCTGTAATGATATGAACTTACCTCTCAGGACAGCTTTTGCTGTGTTCCAGAGATTTTGGGTTGTTGTCTGTTCATTTTCAATTGTTTCCAGGAAGTTTTTGATATCATTCTTGATCTCACTGGCAACCCATTCATCCTATATAATAAAAGCCTAATATGCAAATTGACCAACTGGTGGAACAACTGATCACTATAATGCACACTGACCACCAGGGGGCAGACGCTCAACACAGGAGTTGCCCCCAGCCCGCAGGCCCCAGGCCAGCCAAGGAGGTTGTCAGGGGGGCCTCCGATGGCCCTGCCAGTCACCCTGTAGAGGGAGGCGACCAGTGGTGGCGGTGGCAGGGGGCGGGCCAGCCAGCAAGCAGGCCGGCATCGCCCCTGATCCCTCCTCTGGTTGCCTCCAAGGCGGGTGCCAGTGGGGGCCACCCCATTGCCCTGCTGGTCACTCCACAGAGGGTGGTGACCAATGGTGGCAGAGGCAGGAGGCGGGGCTGGCGAGTGGGTGGCACCAGGCCGGCCAAGGCAGGTGCCAGCGGGGGCCTCCCAATCGCCCTGCCAGTTGCCTCACAGATTGGCCCTGATTGCTGGCCAGGCCTAAGGACACTTCGTGCATCGGGCCTCTAGTCTATATATATAGAAGCCTAAGCGACCCAAAAACCAGCCACTATGACGCACACTGACAACCAGAGGGCAGACGCTCAAAACAAGAGCTGCCCCTGCTGGTCAGTGCGCTCCCACAGCAGGAGCGCCATTCAGCTGACCGACGGGTGCCAGATGCAGGGCTCATGGCTGGCCACCGCAGCCCAGAGACCGCAGCAGAGCGGCAGCAAGCCTACCGAGTGGAGGCAGGCACAGCTGGGCCAGGATGAGCAGGAGCAGCAGACAGGAGCTGCCCATGCCGGTTTCGGCCCAATCCCCACCATCTATGCCAAGGGACCCCACCAGTGCACGAATGTGTGCACCAGGCCTCTAGTTGTCTAATAATATGCTATTTAGCCTACATGTGTTTGAATGTTTTGGGGTGTTTTTACTGTAGTTGATTTCTAATTTCATTCCACTGTGATCTGAGAAGATGCTTGATATGATTTCAATCTTCTTGAACTTGTAGGGACTTGTTTTGTGTCTTAACATATGGTCTACCTTTATGAATGACCCATGTGCACCTGAGAAGAATGTATATTCTGCAGCTTTGAGGTGAAATGTTCTATAAATGTCAATTAAATCCATCTAATCCAGTGTGTCCTTTAGAGTCACTGTTTCCTTGTTAATTTTTTTTTTTTTGTCTGGAAGATCTATCCAGTGGAAGTCAATGGGGGTTAAAGTCCCCTACAATGACTGTATTGTTGTTGATCTCTCCCTTAAAGTCTTCTAGAAGTTTTTTTGTTATATATTTAGATGCTCCTGTAATGGGTGCATATATGTTTGTCAGGGTTATATCCTCTTGTTGGATTGACCCCTTTAGTATTATGTAGTGACTTTTGTTGTCTCTTGTAATGGCCTTCATTTTGAAGTCAATGTTGTCGGATTTGTGTATTGTTACCCCAGCCTTTTTTTCTTTTCCATTTGCATGGAAAATTTTTTCCATCTCTTCACTCTCATCCTGTGTGTATCTTTTATTCTGAGGTGGATCTCTTGTAGACAGCATATAGTTGGGTCATGTTTTCATATCCATTCAGCTACCCTTTGTCTTTTGATTGGAGCATTTAATCCATTTACATTTAGGGTTATTATTGAGAGGTACTTATTTATTGCTATTTTAATTCTGTATGCCTAGGTTTCCCTCTCTATTTCTTCTTCTCATTACAGCAGTCCCTTTAGCATTTCTTGTAATACAGGCTTGGTGATGATGTACTCCTTTAGCCTTTTTTTCCCCCCCTGGGAAGCTCTTTATTTGGCCATCTGTTTTCAGATCCTTGCTTTCCATTACCTCGAGGACTTCATGCCATTCCCTTCTGGCCTGTAGAGTTTCTGATGAGTAATCAGGTGTCAGCCTTATGGAAGCTCTTTTGTAGGTAACAGTTTGCTTTTCTCTTGCTGCCTTTAAGATTCTCTGTCTTTAATTTTTGGCATTTTAATTATGATGTTTTTGGGCATGGGCCTGTTTAGGTTCTTTTTGCTTGGAGTTCTCCGTAACTCTTGAACTTGTGTGACTTTTTCCATTACCAGGTTAGGGAAATTTTCTGCCATTATTTCTTCAAACACTTTCTCTATCTCTTTATCCCTTTCTGCCTTTCCTGGCACTCTTGTTATTTGAATATTGTTATGTTTCACATTGTCCCACAGCTCCCTTAAGCTGTCCTCTTGGTTTTTTATTGTTTTTCTTTTTGATTCTCTGATTGAGTGATTTTTTCAACCCTGTCTTCTAATTCACTGATTGGATCCTCAGCTTCCCTTAATTTTCCGTGTATTCCTTCTAATGTGTCCTTTATTTGTTCTATGTCATTCTTTATTTCTGCTTTCATAGTTATATCTTTTCTCATGCTGTTGAGCATCTTTACCATCATTATTCTGAACTCTGTATCAGATAAATTTCTTATCTCTGTTTCATTTATCTCTTCTGGAGAATGCTCTTGTTTTTTCATTTGTGGGTTGTTTCTTTGTCTCCTCATTATTGATGTCTGTTTGTGTTTGTGACTATGTATTAGGTATATCTGCTACATCTCTCAGTCTCTAGTGCAGGACAGTGTGAAACACTGTTTCTGTCTAATTACATCAGGCAAAGACTCAAAGCCTCCAGAGACCACAGAGTAATAGGATTTTATCTTGAATTGCCCTCAGGAAATTATCCACAGGTGTGTTAAGTTTTTTTCAACAGTGTGGGATAATTCTGCCTGAAGGCTAGTTGTTATTCTCAGTCTCTTATTGGGCCTCTCAGAAACTCCACACCATGGGCCAAGGTGTTTTCCAATAGGGTGTGTTGGCTGTCTTCCCCCCAGGCAAAGCTGCCTGTGTAGCTAATGCCTATGTGAGAAAGATGTCCTCTGCAGTGTGAGGGACTGACTCAGCACCGGAAACCGGGGTGTCTGCCTTCTGAGCTTTAACTGCTGAGTCCCGGATCCTGACTTCTGCTCACACAGCTCCAGTCCCCTCTCCCAGAGCACAAGGTGAGTGGCTTCTCAATGAATTTTGTGCATTAGCCCTTTAAGAGGGTGCCTGCATTTCCAGCCATCTCTCCTTGGCAGGCAGCAACCCTTCTGCTTTTCTACAACCAGATGTTATGTCAGTACCCTTTTCAGTTCTGGTGCTTTCTGCTGGGGGGCCCAGCTTGGGGGTTAGACCCCAAAGTTCTCGGTGGTAACCCCCATAGCTGAGATATCTCTCCGGGACTTCAATTGCTGTCTGAGAAAGCCCGGCCAGTCCTTTCACACCTCAGCCACTCCTACCAGTCTCTACAAGGGCTCCACTTTCTGTCCTGGGTGTCAGGGTTCTCTCCAGCAAGTCTTCCATTGATTATTCAGGAATTTTTCCTGTATTTTAGTTGTAATTCCAGTTTGGTCCTTGGAGCATGTCTGTGTAGCATCCACTTACTCCACCGCCATTTTAATCTCTCAACACCCATTTTTGATAAAAACTTCCAGCAAAGTGGAATAGAGAGAGTATATCTCAATATGATAAAGGCCAAATATGACAAACCTATGCGAACATCATACGCAATGGGCAAAAACTAAAACCATTTCCCCTAAGAACAGGAACAAGACAGGATGTCTGCTTTCACCACTCCTATTCAACATAGTACCGGTAGTCCTAGCCACAGTGATCAGAGAGGAAGAAATAATAAAAGGCATCCAAATTGGAAAGGAGGAAATAAAACTCTCATTATTCATGGATGACATGATATTGGACATAGAAACCCTAAGGTCTCCACCAAAAAAACTAGATTCAGTAAATGAATTTGGCAATGTAGCAGCATACAAAATCAGCACCCAAAAAATCAATGGCTTTTTATACACCAATAATGAATTCTCAGAAAGAGAAACTAAACAAACAATCCCATTTACCATTGCAACAACAACAATAAAAAAAATCAAGATACTTAGGAATAAACTTAACCAAGGAGGTAAAAGACTTATACTCAAAAACTACAGGACATTGAAAAAAGAGATATAGGAAGATATAAACATGTGAAAAAATATACTATGCTCATGGGTTGGTAGAATTAACATAATTAAAATGTCCATTCTACTCAAGTCAATCTGCAGATTCAATGGAATACCTATTAAAATACCAATAGCATATTTCACAGATCTAGAAGAAATACTCTAAAGATTTACATAGAGCCAAAAAAAGACCTTGAATAGCTGTAGCAATCTTGAGAAAGAAGAACAAAGTTGAAGGAGTCACAATACCAGATTTCAAGTTATGCTACAAAGCCACCACAATCAAAACAGCCTGGTACTAGCACAAAAACAGGCTTATAGTAGATCAATGGAACAGAACAGAGACCCCAGAAATCGACTCAAGCCATTATGCTCAATTAATATTTGACAAAGTAGGCAAGAACATACATTGGAGTTAAGACAGTCCCTTCAATAAATGGTGTTTGCAAAATTGAAGAGATACATGCAAAAAAATAAAAAATGAAACTAGACCACCAACTTACACCCTAAAGAATAAACTCAAAATGAATAAGACACTTAAATGTAAATCGTGAAACCATGAGATTCCTAGAAGAAACCATAGGCTGAAAAATCTCAGACATCTCTTGTAGCAATATGTTTATGGATACATCTTCTAGGGCAAAGGAATCTAAGGAGAAAATAAACAAGCGGGCCTACATCAAAATAAAAAGCTTGTGCACAGCAAAGGAATCCATCAACAAAACAAAATGGGAGCCCACTGTATGAAAGAACATATTTGGCAATGATACATCTGATAAAGGGTTAATATCCCAAATACATGAAGAATTCATACAACTTAACAAAAGGAAGACAAACAATCCAATTAAAAAATGGGCAAATGACCTAAATAGACACCTCTCCAAAGAGGACATACAGATGGCCAAGAGACACATGAAAAAATGCTTAAAGTGACTGATCATCAGAAAGATGCAAATTAAAAGGACAATGAGGTATCACCTCACACCTGTCAGAATGACTATCATCAACAAATCAACAAATGACAAGTGCTGGAGAGGATATGGAGAAAAGGGAACCTAGTACCCTGCTGGTGGGAATGCAGACTGGTGCAGCCATTATGGGAAACAGTATGGAGTTTCCTCAAAAAATTAAATATGGAACTGCCATTTGACCTAGTGATCCCACTTCTATGACTATATCTAAGAAACCTGAAACATCAATCAGAAAAAATGTATGCACCCCTATGTTCATAGCAGCACAATTTACAATAGCTAAGATATGGAAACAGCCCAAGTACCCATCAGTAGACAAGTAGATAAAAAAAGCTGTGGAACATTTATACCATGGAATACTATGCAGCAGTAAAAAGAAGAATCTCTTACCCTTTAGATAGCATGGAGGGACTGGGAGAGTATCATGCTAAGTGAAATAAGTAAGTCAGAGAAGGACAAATATCACATGTTGTCACTCATATGTGGAATCTAAGTAACAAACTGATGAACAGAGTGGATCCAGAAACATGGAAGCATGGAACAGAGTGGGAAATCTCAGAGGGAAGGTGGGGATGGTGGGAGGTAATAAACCAAACACCTTGTATACATACTAGAAGCCCTGTGCATGTACTCGTGCACTGGTGGGGTCCCTTGGCCTGCCCTGTGGGGATTGGGCCAAAACCGACCCAGTGCACGGATACGTGCACTGGTGGGGTCCCTCAGCCTGGCCTGCACCTTCTCATAATCTAGGACCCCACCGGTGCATGATTGGGGCCGGGGAGGGACCTCAGGAAGGCTCCAGGGCATGTCCAGCCCCTGTTGCCCAGTCCCAATCGGCCGGACCCCAGCAGCAAGCTAACCTACTGGTCAGAGTGTTTGCCCCTGGTGGTCAGTGTGCGTAATAGCGACTGGTCAAACGGTCCAATGAACAGTGGGACACTTAGCATATTAGGCTTTTATTATATAGGATATGCATAACACATGGACACACAATAGGGTGGTGAAGGCCTGGGGTAGGGGGCAGGGCAGGCTGGAGAGGGTCAATGGGGAAAAAGGGGGGACATATGTAATACTTTCAACAATAAAGATTAAAAAAAACAAAAACAAAAACCTCATTGCCACTGATTACCAAAGGGAAATGGGCGTGGGGGAAGGTAGAAGAGGGTAAAGAGGGGATGAATGGTGATGGAAGGAGACTTGACTTTGGGTGGTGAAAACACAATGCAATATACAGATGATGTATTATAGAATTGTACACCTCACACCTATATCATTTTATTAACCAATGTCATCCCAATAAATTCAATTAAAAGAGAAAAAGAATTCCCAACCTGGAGCAGATAGAGGCAAAGGGAGAGATAAAGCACTATAAAAAAGGTGTAGAAGTGGAGGAAGGGGGCCAAAGACAGGGAGACAGACAGGGGAAGGTGTGTAAGTGACTGCAGATGAGGCAGATGGAAGGGAAGGGGCTGCCAAGATAAGGGCCCAGTACAAACAAACAGACAATTAAGGGCAATAAAATGAGGAGCCAGCAGAAGTGGGGTCAAGACTGTGACTGAAATGGGGCCCAGATTAGGATGAATGCCTAGTCACCTCCACATCTGTCACAATGCCCCAGGGACAGCTCAGAGCAGAGACAGGAAACAGCCCTCCATGAATTTGACCCTTTGCTAGGAAGCAATATGGGAACTTTCATCTGCACATTCACATGCGCATACCTGGAGATCCCTGTCCTCAGAAACTTACAGGCCATGAGAGGAGGTAGAGAACGCCATACCCCAGGAAAAGTACAAATGCTATACTGCAGTTCTGATGCAGAGACTACTATCTGAGATCTTGACAAATGGATAAAATTTGGGCATTTGAGAGATAAAGTGAAAGATCTTGACCTTTTCCACCAATCTCTCTCCAGTTGTGGTTAAACACACAAGGACTGCCTAACAGACTGCTGAACAGAAAGGAAGTCCTGGAGACAGAGGCAACCCCACAGATGCCTGCAGAACTGTCAGCACAAACTGTCACCTAAGACAGTCTGGTCTCTCTGCCCTGGATTATACCATAACAGACACAGTTCAGAGCACTGACCACGACCTCTCACACCACCATGGATCAATGCCACCCCTCAGACACCCACATGTGGCTTAAGAAAATTGGCCTCGGGATATGCACTAGATAAGCAAGACACTGGGCAAGTGGCCAATTCTAATTTCTACTTGACGTCACACTATTGGTGATGCTAAGTCTACACAAGTGTACCATGTGCTACCAAGACAACATCACAAGATCCTGATTCATGTAAAACACATTCCCAATCCCATGTATTTTCTATTTTCTCCCATGAAACATGACTTATTTTTCAATTGAGATGTAAACACGTTTTTAGAAATATATTCATATGCTGTTACCCAATCATCAATTAACCAACATTAAATTTCTGGATTTATTTCTTCTCAAGAAACCTCTTCTCTCTTTATTGTTGTGGTTGCTGCTGTTAAATGTATTTTTATTGATTTCAGAGTGGAAGGGACAGAGGGATAGAAACATCAGTGATGAAAGAGAATAATTGATCGGCTGCCTCCTGCACGCCCCCTATTGGGAATGGAGCCCGCAACCCAGGCATGTGCCCTGACGGGGAATCAAACCGCTACCTCCTGGTTCATAGGTTGATGTTCAACCACTTAGCCACACCGGCCAGGCCTCCGCTCTCATTTTTCAATTAGCTTATCTCTGCTCTCACTAAAGTCCCTGGCCTGGACACGGAGCCAGCCGACTTGGTATAGTCCTGAGTGTGGCCAACACTCCCAGAAAGAAGTCTGTGAGAGGTCTGCGACCCCTGCCCCTATGTCAGAAGGGTGTCCCACCACCAGCACTCAGACCTGTTTACAGGGAGACCTTGATGCAAGTCCACACTCCTCCCACAATGGCTATATTGGGAGAGTCCCGCCCCTGCCATTTCCTGGGGCAGGGGCCTCACAGCGCAGCACAGGAAAGAGGAGTCCAGAGCATGTGCCCAAAGGTGGGGTGTTTATGAACAAGGTACAGGCAGAGCAGGCATGTACTCCCAGAACACCATAAAGGCAATCTAATGCTGTTGCCCAATTAGGTTCTGCACATAAAATAAAGCAAGTTCACCTCTAAACCTCCAGTTTAGTTTCTACTGAAACTGAGGCTCAGAGAATGTCATATCTTACAAGTGATTGGTGAGACTATCTGCAAAGAATGGTTTGTCCTTCACACTTCCACTTACATGTAAAACTCCCCTCACACAAGTATTTGCCATTAGACCTAAATGAGCTTTTGGACTGGGTTTCTGGATTATATGATGGCAGCTCTTAAGTCAGCTCTCTTTTACCTAAATCTTTAAGAAATCATAAACCCTAGCCCTGGCCAGTGTGACTCAGTTGGTTGGAGTGTGGTCATGTGCACGAAGGGGTGATGAGTTCAATTCCTGTTTGGGGCACATACCCAGGTTTTGGGCTCAATCTCCTATTGTGACGTGTGTGGGAAGCAGCTGATCAATGTTTCTCTCTCACATTTCTCTCTTGCTCTCTTTCTCTCTCTCCTTCCCTTTCTCTCTCTCAAAAAAAAAATCAATAAAACTAAAAAATCAAAAACCCTAGATTAAGTCTAACAGCCTAAACTTCCATTCATCCTATCTGTTCAAATTACAAGAGGGCCAGTCAAGACAAGAACTCCATTCCTTATGTCTGAAATGCTGATCAGAAGATTGCAACTAAGCCCTATAGCAGTGATGGCGAACCTATGACACGCGTGTCAGAGGTGACAGGCGAACACATTTTTTTGGTTGATTTTTCTTTGTTAAATGGCATTTAATATATAAAATAAATAACAAAAATATAAATCTTTGTTTTACTATGGTTGCATATATCAAAAAATTTCTATATGTGACACAGCACCAGAGTTAAGTTAGGGTTTTTCAAAATGCTGACACACCGAGCTCAAAAGGTTCGCCATCACTGCCCTATAGGGACAGATGTACTGTGGAGAAACAAGGTTAAAAAAATGACAAGTGCATGTGCTGGTTGAGCAATGGACGCTTTTGAAAGGGATTAGTTCAATAATGTGGGCATCTAGGTGGGCAGTTGTAAGAATCTCCCTAAGCTGGCCAACCCCTTCTTCCATGGCAAGGTCACAGCTCAGAGCTCAGCCCAGGGACAGCCCCGTTGGTCTGCGGTGTGTGGGGAGGGGTGGGGATGGGAGACGAGGTCCAGCTCACCCTTCGACCCGCCTCGTTGTTCTGCAGGTTCATAAGCACCCGGCCCTGCTCCTCCGATCCCTTGGCAAAGTTCTTCTCCCGCTCCCGGGCATCCACAAACTCCTTAGCAAACCGGTAGCCGTACTCCACGTTGTCCCCACAGCCGCCCCACAGCCAGTCCCGGGGAAGGTCCTTGGGCCGCGCTGTCCTGCTGCAGCCACATGTGGACAGCTCACCCTCTCGGCAGGCCCTGCTGATGGCGTTCACCACCCCCGCGGCACTCACAGCATAGGTGAAGGCCGTCTCCCGGCTCCCTGCAAGACAAGGCAAGACGGGGGCGAAGGAGGTCAGCTCTCTAGCGGAGGCTTCCTCCCCTCTGCCTCCTCGAGACCCATGGCCACAGCCACAGCATAACACTCCCAGGAGTGGCCTTTCACTTCCCATGACTCTAACGGTTTGAAACGTCTCTTGATAATGAGCTGAAATTTACCTACTCTGCCCTACGATATACCAAATAGAGTGACTCCCCCGCAGCCCTTGGCTTACACTAGCACCCATTTCAGAAGTTTATATGACCAGTAGGTTCCTAGGAGGCAGACCCCAATGCAGGAGAGACCGGACACTGAGGAATTTAGGAAACACCTGAGACCAAGAGAATGAGACTAAATAGAAATCATGGGACTAAGAACAGGACTCTATTCTCAAAAACATCTCTCCCTTACAGATGGCAATGTTTCACTCTATGAGCCACACATCTGCCTTTTATTGCTACCATTATCTAGGTGGACAGAGGCAGGGAGCAGGAGTAGAGAGGGAACTAGAATTACAACATCCAGAATCATCCAAGCTGCCTCCGGGTCTTCCGCAGGGTCCACACTGCCTCCCAACTCCCAAGCACTGGGAACCACATCTATGGGACCCTCAGCAGGTCTCTCCCAATACCCAGATCATTTCTAGTAGAAAAGCCGAACTGTGTTCCTCTATTGCTGTAGTGAGCCACTTGAAAACTCACATGATATATGCTCTAATTCAATAAAAATGTTTACAAAAAATAATACTCAGCCACCAGGGAAATGCAAATCAAAATCACAATGAGACACCACTTCACACGCGTGAGTATGGCTATCATCAATATGACAGCTAACAAGTTGGGGAGAATATAGAAAAACTGGAACCCTCATATACTGCTGGTGGGAATGTTCAATGGTACAGCTGCTTTGGAAACAGTCTGGCAGCTCCTCAAACATAGCATTACCACATGACCCTGCAATTCCACTCCTAAAATATATCCAAGATAAAGGAAAACATCTGTCTACATAAAAACTTATATATGAATGTTCACTGTAACATGATTCATAACAGCCAAAATGTTAAAAAAAACAAAAACACCTCATATTGTCCATCAGCAGGTAAATGGGTAAACAAAAGGTGGTCTTATCCATACAATGGGATATTATTTAGCCATAAAAAGTGATAAGTACAGTCCTGGTTGGTGTGGCTCCGTTGGTTGTCATCCCATGCACCAAAGGGTTGCCAGTTCGATTCCTGGTCAGGGTACATGACCCGGTTGTGGGTTTAATACCCGGTTGTAGGTTCAATCCCCGGTTGGGGTGCATACAGAAGGCAACCCATCACAATTTCTCTCACACATCGATGTTTCTCTCTCTCTCTCTCTCTCTCTCTCTCTCTCCCCCTTCCTCTTTCTCTAAAAATCAATGAAAACATATTTTAAAAACATATTTTATTAAAAAATTAATTAAGTACAGGTAGAATATGGATGAACCTTGAAATTATTATGCTAAGTGATCACTTAGCATTTTGTGTCTATACTGAACCTCATATAAAAGGCCACATATTGTATGACCCCATTGATATGAAATGTTTTTAATATGAAAATTCATAAAGACAGAAAGATTAGTGGTTACCTAGGGTTTGGGGAGAAGGGGAGAGAAATGAAGAGTGATCTCTAATGGGTATGCAATTTCTTTATAGGGTTCTGGAATTAGATAGTAGTGCTCATTGCACAGTCTTGTGAATATACACTGAACTGTATATTACTTTATATTTCAATAAAGTTGTTATAAGAAATAAGAAATAACATTCATATAGACTCAGTAATGGAAGGAAGAGAGTGGCTTTTAGCAGGAAACTGAGATTCAATCCTGATCTCAGCTATTAAACCAGACAGAATTTCTGCTCTCCATGGTCAGAAGTAGACACACCACAATTCTGTTTTGGCAGGTGGAGAGGGAAGCAGTCTGTAACTAGTAGTCTAGAGTGATCACCTTACCCTATCAGGGTCCTCAAACTTTTTAAACAGGGGGCCAGTTCACTGTCCCTCAGACCGTTGGAGGGCCAGTCTATAGTTTAAAAAAAACACTAGTCGGCTGCTAAGCAACAGGCAGCGGCGGCAAAAACACCCGGCGGGCCGGATAAAGGTTTTCGGCGGGCTGCACGTGGCCCGTGGGCCGTAGTTTGAGGACCCCTGCCCTACATTTTGATTATCTAGGCCAGTGGTTGGCAAACTCATTAGTCAACAGAGCCAAATATCAACAGTACAACGATTGAAATTTCTTTTGAGAGCCAAATTTTTTAAACTTAAACTATATAGGTAGGTACACTGTTATTAACTTAATTAGGGTACTCCTAAGGCTTAGGAAGAGCCACACTCAAGGGGCCAAAGAGCCGCATGTGGCTCGAGAGCTGCAGTTTGCCGACCACGGATCTAGGCACAACACAGTGAAGTTTGCAACCAGACCACACTGGAAAATTCGTTTTTCTCAATTAACCAGGGGCCAGCTTCTGGTCAGGAGCAGCCCAAGTGGACTAGGAGTAGCCCAAGAAAACCCAGGGATGCAGGAAGTCACACCCATGACTCAGCTTAACATCTGAATCAGCGCTGAACCACTGCCAGAGACCAGGGCCTATCCGGACTGGGGGAGTCAGACTATGAGCGTGAGCTCCCAGGATGTAAGAGGCTCTTAGGAAGGAGGGAGTCATGCCTGAGAAGCCTTCCCAGAATAGGGCGTCAGCCCCTGACCTGGCTCCTGGGGCAGGAAGGAGCCTCCGAAGCTGCAGTCCAGAGCCACATTCCACCCACGGTGAGCATTCCTCAGAGAAGTGGGTTGGGATCTCAAGGCAACCCATTTCCCCTTCTGTAGTGACTCTAATCACCAGAGCATTCTTATATTACGCTGAACTAGGCTTCCCTACAACTTCTGCCTGCTGGAGAGGCACCATCTAATCCCTTTTCCATATGACAGCCCTTCAGTATTTGAAAACAACTAAGATGCCTTTTATGCATTCTCTTTTCCAAGCTGCATATGTCTGATTTCTTCTTCCATTCTTTAGCAAACATGTTTTTTAGAGCTGAATCACCCCTCTCAGAACTGCCTTTTAAAATAGTGTACCTGAGGCTGAGCGTGATATCGCAGCCTCTACGTGCTCTGAGGACCCTCGCCTATCAGCATGGCTTGGGATCCTAACCTGTCCTGAGTGAATCAGCTGTCTCGTGCAGTCATTCTGCCTCTTTCGGCCGGGGCTTCATTAGGTCCTGAGTGCAGGTGGCTCTGCCTTCATGGGCAGCATCTGGGTCTCACGTAAGCTTGGTAAGTAAGGCTTCTAGTGCTCCTCTCAGAAAGCAAGAATGCGTAAGAGTGGGGGAAGGGTGTCTATATATGAAACAATTCAGAGTGGAAACTCACATCATATCAAGGAAAAAGGCTATTAAACCAGCAGCTACTAAAGAGACCTTACCCTAGTAGGACGACAGGAGACAGCAGGACAATATGGTGCCCTCTCTGTTCCAACTGTCAGGAGGGTGCCTCCATGCTCCCCTCAGTGATAGGCCAAAGGCTCCCCCTGAGCTGCTCTGCAGCCGCTTCAAAGAAGGAAGGGCTCTTTGGAAGTCACACACAAGACAGCAGTGAGAGGCCTCCCCAGGGGAGGAATGGAGGACAGCTTCCCAGGTAGCATAAGCCTGCAGGGAAGCTACAAAAAGGAACGGTGAAAATAAGGCAGACAGGAGGTTCCATTTGTAACGGAATAGGGTCTACTTTCACAAGCCATTCCACCATGCAAACCTGTACCCAGCAGAGTTTCTACTCCTGCCAACACTTTTCTTTCTAAAGTAAAAAAGTAAAGCCTCATTTTTTTGGCCTTCACTCAAACAGAACAACACATGGAAAGGATCTGGCCAACATCAGGCATACATTAGGTTATTCCCTTCAAGTGATTAGGGGGTGCCTCTCTCTATGCTTGGGCCATCCTTGTGCCCTCACTAGAAACCCAGGACAGAGGGTGCTGCTGACCAAGGTCTTTACCAGGGAGAAGGGACAGATACTAAGTATATTTGAGAAGAATTGATAAATTATCACCAAATCTCGCTTAACCCTCAAGTCCATTCTTAACCCTCAAGTCCAGTAAGACTGCCATGAGAACATGCGCATCCTCTTGTGAATCTTGAGTTGACACTGAAGAAGAGAGAAGTGAGGTTCAAAGTGTACTTTCCCCTGGTCCTCACTTCTCGATATGTGGTAGGGGAGGGAGAGGAAAGAGGTCAAGGGGGCGGGGGAGGGGCTGCCAAGTATACAGAGGAATGGAATCTCAACTCCCTAACTCCCTGCTGCTAAAATCATTCCTTGGGAAAACTGCAGCCTTGGGTAACTCCAGAATGCCTTTTGAGGGGAAGCTGTCCTGAGAGAATGTGAGATAGGGACTTCAGGGCTCTAACACCTTCCTTTTATGGCCCTGGGGATAAGACTCAGTAGAATAAGGCCGGATTTCTCAATTTCTTGCCAGGGAGAGAATTACATTTCAAAAGGACCTAAAACAATTAGACCCTAGATCACACCTCCATCTAAGCAATAGGGCAGCAAAAGAATCCTAGACCTAGAGTGGGAGAGGGGAGAGAACAGAAATCTTGGGAAAAGTGGCCCTCTCATCTTTCTTCTTCAGTCTGTCCCCTGCCCCCACTTTCACACACACACCCTTTCAATGAAGAAGCCAGGACTGGATCTGGGTTGGATTAATGACAGCTATCACCAATTTGGCCCCAAGTTTCTATCTCTCTTAGAGTCCAAGTGAAAGAGGCAAAAAGCATACAGACATCCAGGGCAAGGCTCTCAAAGGAGGCCCTTGTGCTGAATGAGACAAAGGGCCCTGGTGGTGGGCGGTTTCCCAGTTCTAACTCAACTCAGATGCTCTGAGCCCTTCCCAGAGTGAGTCACGCTGGCTGCCCAGACAGGGCGAAGCTGGAAGAGAGGGTTAGCTGAGCATTGAGCTGTGCGGCTAACACATCCTCTGAGACACTTCTGTCTGCGTGCATCTCCCTCCCCGCTTGCAGGCCAATTCCAAGCCATGAGAAAAGCCAGTTAGATACCCAAGTGGGCTCTCTCTGCCCCATCCTGAGAGAGCATGCTTGCACCCAGGCCAGGTGAGCACAGCCCCTTCAGCCGAGCCTGGTCTGTGGCTGCTTACCTATCTGCATGACTCTCCCAAAGACAGAGGCATCGTCCACGGTGCTGCAGTTCCACCGCCTCTGCCGGAACTGGTGCTGGCACTCCTTGATGCCCATCTTGGCTCCCTCCCCTATGTAGGCCATGTGCTCCTGGTACAACTGGCACAGCTTTCTCTGGCCCGGGGAGAGCCCAGGAAGCTGGCTGCACACAGGCTGGGCACCGATGATGAACATCTCAGGTCTCTGCACCGGGTTCATAGCTAGCGACCTACAGCAGCAATTCAGAAAGGGGAAAGGAGTGAGCACACGCCTGCGTGCAGCAGTAAGTCATTCCTCCAACACATTTACTGAGTGCTTTCTGTGAATAAGACCGTGCAATGAGGGCTGGGAAAAGGAAATTGAGGAGCCCTGGCCAATGTGGCTCGATTGGTTGAACTGTCATCCCAGTACGCTGGAAGGTCCTGGGTTCAAATCCCGTCAGGACATACCTACGTTGTGGGTTCGATCCCTGGTCAGGGTGCCTACAGGAGGCAACTGATTGACGTGTTTCTCTCACATCAATGTCTCTCTTTCTCGCTTCTCTTTCTCCCTCACTAAAACCAATAAAGAAAATTGGGGAAACTGAGGCACAAACACAGGTGACGACATGTGAGATATCAGATGCCAAAGACAGACTTGAGCTTCTGGATCCAGAGTGAGCAGATAGAGGAAGAGTTCTTACAGCTGGGAGAGGAGCTTTTTAAAAAAATAATTATTTACTTTTAAATTTCTATTTTTTAAAGCCTCACTTACGGACATTTTCATTGATTTTTAGAGAGAGGGGAACGGAGGGAGAAAGAGAGAGAAACATCGATCAGTTGCCTCCTGCACGTGCCCCGATTGAAGCCAGGGGTGAACCTGACAGGGAAACGAACCCGAGACCTTCCAATGTATGGGACAATGCTCCTACCCAGCCTGGGCTGGGAGGAGTTTTATAAGGAGATGGCTAGACTGTGAGCTGGCTCTTAAAGCGTGTGGGGCAGGAGGAGAATGAGCCAGACAAGGGCAGGCTATATTCATTTGAGGCAGAGGGCAAAAAGAGCCAACAGGAGAGCACGTGACTTATTCAAGGAGTAGGAGTAATTGGTTCACTTTGGCCTAAATGCAGGATGTGTGATAGAAAGCAATACATTCCCTTAAATCAGTGGTTCTCAACCTTCCTAATGCCGCGACCCTTTAATACAGTTCCTCATGTTGTGGTGACCCCCAACCATAAAATTATTTTCATTGCTACTTCATAACTGTAATTTTGCTACTGTTATGAATCAGAATGTATCTGATATGCAGGATGTATTTTTCATTGTTACAAATTGAAAATAATTAAAGCATAGTAATTAATCACAAAAACAATATGTAATTATATATGTGTTTTCCAATGGTCTTAGGCGACCCCTGTGAAAGGGCCGTTTGACCCCCAAAGGGGTCGAGACCCACAGGTTGAGAACCGCTGCCTTAAATAGAACTTCCCCTTATGCCTTTAAAATCTAATCCAATTTACATGCATTGCAATATATTCTAAATGTTTTCACTTCCCTATCTGACCCACACATCCCCTAATCCACCGTTTATCAGTTCAAGGGCTCTCCCTTCAGCTCATCACCCACCAGACACAATAAAGTGTTAAGTTAGATGAAAAGGCTGTACATTTGCCATCTGAGTAAAAATTTGAGCAGGGCATGGTCTGTGCAAAACAGGTGGTGAGTGCCTGCCATTTCCATGTTGACTTGGCAATGATAACAGTCTTTAAAAGACAAAAAGAAAGACACACATGATCCTACAAATCCCTCATCTTGTCATCAGACTTATAAACTAGAAATTCTACTCTCCTTGCCCCTACCAGCAAAAAATAAATAAAATAAAAATCATCCAATAGCAACAAAAGAGATATTTTCAACCACCCCTAGAAATGGCGGTACAGCCAGGAACAGGGGAATGCAGACAGGATCAGAGAAAAAGCCAAATGAACGAATCCTTTATCCTGGGGAACCTTTACTTCTGGGGGCTTGAGAGAGAAAAAGGGCTGTGCTAGATTTCCTGGGATAAAAGAGGGCCTTAGGATTCCTATGAATACAGGAATGATCACGACCCACCGTGACCTTCTCCACATTTCAATTACCAAAGGAGGTGTAGGTTGTAGAGTGGGACTTCAGCCCCTCTCACTCACCACCAGGAGCTGGCTTCGGCTGGGAGCTGAGCCCAGCTGGAGAGCAGCGCAGCAGCGAGCAGCAGCAGGCCTGGCATGGTCGGCCTCAGCCCTCCCCAGTGTCCTGGGAAGACCCCTGGGACTGCCAGCGTCCAAAACTGGGCTCCCTGAGAAAACAGAAATGGAAGGAGAATCAGTGTGGAAATGCAACAGATAGGGGAGGACCCGCAGACAGGGTGAGCTCTGGGCTGGATCTAACATCACTTTCTCTCTCCCAAAGAAATGCAGCCTCTTTCCAACCTCCAGTTCTTACTGTTCATCTCACCATAGGGTTGCCTTCATGTCTCTTACCCCAAACCGTGAAGACCCCACTCGAGGCCTAATTCCCAAGGAAATACAAGCTGAGAAACTAGAAGACAGAACTGAAAACACGCTACTTCAAGAACAGAGCATGTGCTATGCAGCACTGATGCAATGCACATCTGCCCTTCCAGAGCGAGAACCACCCATCGCCCTCCTCTTTGCCTCTCACGCCTGCCAGAGGTGGATGTCTCTGGCCACCATGCTCTTTTGTGGCGCTAAAAACCAACTGACAGCCAAACAGGAGTTTCCCTCTCAATCTGTAACCTTCTCACTCTAAACAAGTTTTCCAAATCCCAGAAGCTGTTTACCAGGAATAACAGTAGGGAGAAGGCAAGGACTTTTCACTTTCTCAGGGCAACTTCTCTGAGAAATGTAAAAGCCTACAGCAAGCCGGGGCCCTAAAGCTCTGGAGGCTGGGGCGTGCCTCCCTGGGTGGCCCTCATCCCTCCCCTGTGCTCAGGGGCCCTGTGTCCCAGCAGCACCTACAGCAGAATGGGAGCACCTGCTGCTCCTCATGTGCACCCCTTGCCTCTAACATCTGTGCTGAGCAACAACCCCTTCCCTTGTGGCAGGAGAGCCTCCCGCATCTTTACTCTCCCGCAGCTTTTCGTAACTACCACCTATGCCTGTATTCCCCGCAAACACCTTTCCTGGAGTCCTCGAAAACCTATAGAAAATCCAGCTTCAGGATCCTGGAGCAAGTCTGTAAAAACACGCCCCTCCAACTCACCCTCACCTCGTTTCCCCTGGAGCTTCCATCCAGGGCGTGACCTCTCAGTCCTAGTGAGTCTTCTTCCCACTACCCCTTAACACCTCCAACCTTATACACACAAACACACACTCCCAAAGCCCCCACCCGACCCCCACCTCACCGCGCAGTTCTGGGTCGCCAGGCTCTCCGGGAGGGGGCGGCAGGTGCTTTGGGTCATCAGCCTGGCAGATATTTTTGTCCTGGGGCCACCAAGAAAGGAAGGTGGCCTGAGCTAGATCCAGGGAAGCTGGGCCACAGCCTATCCCCACCCCCTTTTGGTTTTTCTCCTTGGGGTCTTAGCTGGGGCCGCCGGGGCATCAACAGGCAGGTGTGTGAGGTCGGCAGGGGGCAGATCAAAGCAAAAACTTGCTCCTTCCCCTTTGTCATGCAGAGCAAGCTCGGAAATGATCCTGTCTCTAGCCCAGCGGACTAACAGCTCCCCACACCCTACTTCCCAAACAGACCTTCCCTCCTCTAAAGGATGCCCCCTCCCCCTCTAACCTCTACCCCCCATAAATCCTCCCCGTCCCCGAGGGCAGAAGGTCTGTGAATGCACTGACTGGAACCGAGAGATGGAGCAGAGATAGGGCTGGCACCAGAAGCTAATGGCTTTATGGAGGGGAGGGGACCAGGTCCAGAGTAGGGAGGACAAGAGAAAAGCTTCAAAGAATCTCCTTGTCCAAACATCCTCAGCTCCACCTACCAGTCCTTCTTGGGGACTCAAGAGTCAGAGCTGCCCCTACTCCCTGTGGCCCTCCTCCCTGCCCACACCTCCCTCCCACCCACATGGCCAGCCCACCACCAAGCCTCCTGCAAAACCCCTACTCCCACCGACACACATCCTCACACATTTCCATCCAGATAGCTGAGCTCTTTCTCCAGCTGGTGACACTTCTTATCCCCACGGATTCCCCCTCACACCAGTGTCTCATTGTCACACCCTTTCACCGGGCCCCTGGGAAATCTCTGGCTCTGCAAGTCGTAGGTGCAGCCGAGGCCACACTGGGAGCCACTGTTTCTGAGCCAAGGACGGGAGTCAGTGCCAGCTAACAGTCGCTGTGGCTTTGACACCCCAGTGCCAGGCTGACAGGTGAGCTAAGGCCACACTTCCAAGAGCTGCGAACCCCGCCCCTCTGTGCTTTACAAACGTAAACTAAGACAGGCTCACTCCCAGCAGCCGCCTACCAACTTGTGCTTTCCATCAAACTCTCATTAAAAAAGATTTTAAAAACTTAAAAAAGAAAGAAAAGGACTCTAGCACGGAAGGCAGCCTCTTTCTCTGCCTTCCAGATGCGAGCCCCCCCCTGAGTGGTCACCCAACCACCGGCCTCGCCCACCCTCCTTTACAGTCTTTCATTTCCTCAGGCAGGGCCGGGAGGAGAAAGGTGGATGCTGGTGACTGGTTTCACTAGTTGGGCAGAATGGAAACTTCTTGCCTCAGCGGGACTGGGGAGGAAGGAAAAAGTGTGGGGACTGATGGTTTGGTCTTAATGAGTCGGACACATCAGAGGCCCTGTTTTGGGGCCACTGCTGAGTTTCACAGCAGGTCTCAGCCAGGGGAGACTGTTCCTTGTGTGGGGAAATAGGTCTAGCAATTATCCAAAAGACAGGGCGAATTCTTTTTGCCGCCTTGGTAATAACTAGAGTCTCCCCCCAAAACTAAATAGTTTCTCTTTCCTATGAGAGGTGTCATTTCAGAGCCACCAACAGTTAAGTATGAGAGAATCCAGGGCTTCTCTTCTTTGGTAGTGACTGGGAGGTTGCAGGCATGGGGAGATGCAACATTCTCCGTCGTGGGGACCTCCCCAGGGCCCGCATGGGCTGATCAGACGGATCTGCTCTGCTTCTTCATTCAGCCATTCATTTGTCCAATAAATTCATTAATCCAATATCCAGGAGGGGCCTCATGTGTCCCAGTTACTGCTCTAAGTGCCAGAGATAGGAATGAACAAATAAATTCAGGCAGGGATAGGGGCACCGACCCCCGACCCAGTCCAAAATCTGCATATAACTTTTGACTCCCCTAAAAGTTAACTACTAGTAGCCTACTATTTACGGGAAATCTTACCAAGAACATAAATAGTCGATTAACACATATTATGTTTGTTACATGTATTATATACTATATTCTGATAATAAAATAAGCTAGAGAAAAGAAGATATTATTAAAACCATAAAGAAGAGAAAATGCATTTACAGTATTTATTGAAAAAAATCTGTGTATAAGTGGACCTGCGCAGTTCACACCCATATTTTTCATGGTTCAACTGTACATATGTGTTAGGTTCTGTGAATATTATGAGAAAAATATCAAGCAGGGACTACAATCAAGAATAAGGCGTGATAAGCCAGCCAGAGACAGAAAAATACCATGTGATTTCACTTATGTGTGGAATCTAATGAGTAAAATAAACAAACAAACAAAATAGAAACAGACTCATAGATACAGAAAACAGGCTGGCAACTGTTAGAGGGGAGTGGGGAGGGGGGCTGGGTGAAAAAGGTGATGTGATTAAGCAAAAAAAACAAAACAAAACACACACACAACTCATAGATACAGACAACAGTATGGGGATTACCAGAAGAAAAAGGGAGTGGGGAGGGGGCGGTGAGGGGGTAAAAGAGGGTACAGGGGGGATAAATGGGATGGTGAACATACAGATTATATATTATAGAATTGTGCACCTGAAACCTATATAATTTTATTAACCAACTAGAGGCCCAATGCACAAAAATTCATGCAAGAGTAGGCCTTTCTTCCCCCAGCTGCTGGCACAGGCTTCCCTGCCCTCGCTGCCCGCAGGCACCCGGGACCAGGGCTGCTTCCCTCCTCTGGCCCCGACTTGGTCAGGAAGGACGTCCGGAATGATGTCCGGTCTAATTAGCATATTACCCTTTTATTATTATAGATATCACCCCAATAAACTCAATAAAAAATTTTAAAAGAGTAAGGCATAAAAACTTACATTACTTAGGGTCCTTGGGGAAAGCACATTGGGAAGTATCTGCCCAAACCACTATGTAGAAGGAAGGCAGCAGGGGACAGCCCTGCTGCCCATCTCCAACCCCTGTGGCTCGTCCCGGGTCCTGACTGAGACTGCACCGCCTGCTCTACCAGCACCACAAAGGGCTGTGTGTCTGAAAACAGAAACTCCAGGTTCTCGTCCTTTTTCTGGTTGGACTCAGTTACCAATTTTCATTTCGTTAGGGGGCTGTGGTCATCCGGCCCAAAGGCAGGAGACCAAGGAGAGAGACTTGGACAAGTGGGGCTGAAGCCCCAGCAAATCTGTCCTTGAAGAGGTATCTCTGTGCTTTCCACATGCACTTCAGACTGTGCCTGTGATGAAAACCTCAGCCCACAGGGCGAGGGCTTGGAAAGGTTATCAGCTGCTCTGCTCACAAAACCACCACTGGGTGTTCAGCGTAGGGGTCACACAGAAAATGGTGTCCCATCCCACACCTGTCCCCCTGCCTCAGACAGGCACCCCCACACCTAGAAACTTACCAAGAAATAACCAAGATGCTGGATGGGAGCCTTCTCACGGTTGCCACGGGCTAACTGTTGCTGGGTGACCCAGTGAAGAGCTACTGGGTGCAAAATTTAAAAACGCACTTGCTCTTCTGTTGACCTCTCTGGCAAGGTGAACAACCCTAGCAGTCTGGAAAGGGAACGTCCCTCTGTGAACTCCTGGCTGCACTGCCACAACGTACTTGCCTGTTGTTAAATTATCTCCATGGGGTAGGGGCGGATAGAGGAGGTGCAGGAATGACAGCTGTCATCCCAGTCTCCTCTTTCCTTGGTCACTTCAACAACATAAAGAGGAGAGAAAGACCCTTTATGGATCTTGACTAATACCTCCTGAGGTGTACAGCACGTTCACGCATTGCCTTCCCTATTTCCAAGCAAGTGTTCGCCCTGCTTAGCCCTCAACACCAGAACAGTTCTTTGTGGTCTAACCCAGATGGCTCCAACAGGTCTTCCTAAAATACGCACTGAACATCATAATATTCCCATTTGAAAACTTGCAATGGTTACCAGTTCTTTAACCATCCTAAACTTCCCAGCCCGGCCTCATTTTCCCTCATAGTCTTCTCCTGGATTTCCAAATGCGGACCTCTTTTCGCACCTCCCCCTGCTTCTAGAACAACCCTGCTTTCCCCACAAGACCTCGTTCTGATCTCTTCCCAAGAGGCATTCTCCTCTCCAGCAATCCAAACCTTAAACTACTTCCAAGTCCATGCCCATGGTTCACTTCCTCCATGAAACTGCCCTTGATTAATCCAACACCATGGAAATCTTTCCACTTACTTGGGACTTTGTTAGCATCTATGAGTACAGGTATCTACTCAGCACTACCCCATCCCAGACATGCTGTCTTGGAGTTGTGTGTATTTCTTACTTCTCGAACCATCAGAAGTTTCTTAAAGATACAAACTTACTTTTTCTACTTTCCATCTATGCCCCATGTGCCCAGTATAGTTATACTAGGCAGTAATAAATGGTTCTTCGTTAATAATCAGTGACATACCTGATATTAGTGAACATTTATTGAGCACCTCCTACATGCACTGAACCAAGTGTTTTACATCCACTTTTCTCATTTAATCTTCACCAAAATTCTATGTGGTATATGACACTATTATACCCTCACTTTAAATACAAGGAAACCAAGGTGTAAAGAGGTTAAGTAGCTTTCTCAGACAGCAATTGAATGGTAGACCCTGGCTTGGATTCCAGGTCTTTCTACTCTTCCCCAACAGAGGTAACTACATCACATCCTTGATAGTTCTTCCCTGTCCCTAGAATATAACACTCCCTCTGCTTTGCTTTTCTTCTTTTCACTACTGCCTTATTGCTAAGGCTGTGAATAGCAGTACAGTAAATCAGCCCTGACCAGGTGGCTCAGTTGGTTGGGCACTGTCTCCTACACCAAAAGGTGGCAAGTTTGATTCCCAGTCAGGGCATATAATCAGGTTGTGGGTTTGATCCCCGGTCAGGTGCCTGCAGGAGGCAACTGATCGATGTTTTGCTCGCTCTCCCTTCTCTCTATAAATAAATTTTTTAAAAAACATGCAATACCTATTTAGTCAGGGACACTGAAAAAAAAAGGTAAATTAGATAACAACATCATAATTCATAGGAAGTAGCACAAAAAACAACGTTTATTTAAAAAAAAACAAAAAAACAACCACCAGGCTGATTGTAAAGTTACTAGTATAAACACACACACACACACACACACACACACACACACACACAGACAGTCTTGTCGGTGGGGGAAGAAAGCCAGACTTCTCCCAATCAAAATGATGACAGGCTGCTTAAGGCTGGAGGAATTAAGATAGAATAACAGTTTTAGAGAGCTGGTGTTTATATGTATCAAAGGTTCCCCGTCTCCTAAAGGATGAAACCAAACACCATCACCACATTACACAAGTCCTTTCAAAATGTGACCTTGCCAACCTTTCCATCTTGTTTTGGTTTTCACTTTGTGCTCCAGAAACCCCAAACTGCCTGCCTCTCCACACCTCCTTACCAGCCCACACCTTTGTGCTTTGCTGACTTCTGGGAAGGGGTTGCCCTCTCTCTATGCAGATCAGGCTCTTTGTCCTTGAGATCACACCCTCAAAGATGTCTTCCTTGACCATTCAATCCAAAGCAGGCCCCCACCTCCATCATTCTCTTTCTAGCTTAGTGCATGTTTTTGCCACATCTATACTAATAAACGGCTAATATGCTAATTAGACTGGGAGACCTTCCTGACATCCTTCCAGACAAAGCCATGGTGGTGGGGCCGAGGCAGAGGCAGTTAGGATCGATCAGGCCAGAAGGGGAGGGCAGTTGGGGGAGAGCAGGCCGGCAGGGGTGGGCAGTTGGGGGCAATCAGGCCGGCAAGGGGGGGCAGTTGGGGGTGAGAAGGCCGGTGGGGGGTGAAAGGGCGAGGGCTATGCCCTCCATCTTACCCTGGATCCTCCATGTTGGGGCAGAGGCCATGTGCTCAGAAAAGTGCCTTCTTCCCGAGCCCAGGCCCCTGCTGGCCACGCCCAGGATTTCTTTGAACTAACCAATGACAAGCAAGGGATGTGCGCGCCATAGAGATGACCACATCCTGTGTAACAAGACCCGACTTGCGCCTGGCCAATTGGCAGGGCCCACAGCCAGCTCCCCTCCCCTCACTATTAAAGCCCTGATTTTCTCATGGGTGGCACTCGGTTTCCGGTCGCTGCGTCGACTGGAGGCCCGGGTCGGGTTAGCTAACTCAATAAAGGACCTTCTGCTTTTGCATCGGACTGGCTCCCTGGCGTGGTTTCTTGGGGATCTTGAATTCTGGGCATAACAGGGGGGCAGTTGGGGGTGAGCAGGCAGCAGGCAGAGTGGTTAGGGAAGATCAGGCAGGCAGATAGGTGAGCGGTTAGGAGCCAGTGGTCCCGGATTATGAGAGGGATGTCCAACTGCCCGGCAGCTGGCAGTCGGACATCCCCCGAGGGGTCCCAGATGGAGAGGGTGCAGGCCGGGCTGAGGGTCACCCCCCTCATGCACAAATTTTGTTCACCGGGCCACTAGTTTAATATAATGTGGCATAATTTGGTATGTTTATTTGTATTTTTGTTTCTTTCCTCATAAGTTCTGCAAATGGTCTTATTCACTATTTTCTCCCAGTGGTTAGGATAGTGTCCAAGGGTACCTAGTATGTGCTCAATGAATATTTGTTGATTGAAAAAAGAGAATAGCCCTCTCCGGTTCTCCGGCCACCGGCCACTGAGGTCAGCCTCTCATAGAGACAAAGCTTCCATATGGCCCAGCTCACTGACCAGCACAAAAACTGCTTCTACTGATGTATCCCCTTATTTGGGAATCTACTATCAGATATTAGTTGAGATTTTGGAGATTCCAAGACCCAGCTCAGTCTCTACCTTGTCTTCAAAGACTTGAGAACCCTTTTTTTTTTTTTTTTTTTTTTTTTTTTTATTTTATTTATTTATTTATTTTTTTTATTGCTTAAAGTATTACAAAGGGTATTACATATGTGTCCATTTTATCCCCCCGCCCTAGACAGTCCCCTAGCCTCCCCTATCCCCCAATGACTTATGTCCACTGGTTATGCTTATATGCATGCATACAAGTCCTTTAGTTGATCTCTTACCCCCCTACCTCCTGCCCCGCAACCCTCCCCGGCCTTCCTGCTGCAGTTTGACAATCTGTTTGAGGCAGCTCTGCCTCTGTATCTATTATTGTTCAAAAGTTTATAATGGTCTCTATTATCCATGAATGAGTGAGATCATGTGGTATTTTTCCTTCATTGACTGGCTTATTTCACTTAGCATAATGCTCTCCAGTTCCATCCATGACGTTGCAAATGGTAAGAGTTCCTTCCTTTTTAGAGCAGCATAGTATTCCATCGTGTAGATGTACCACAGTTTTCTAATCCATTCATCTACTGATGGGCACTTAGGCTGTTTCCAGATCTTAGCTATGGTGAATTGTGCTGCTATGAACATAGGGGTGCATATATCCTTTCTGATTGGTGTTTCTGGTTTCTTGGGATATATTCCTAGAAGTGGGATCACAGGGTCAAATGGGAGTTCCATTTTCAGTTTTTTGAGGAAACTCCATACTGTCTTCCATAGTGGCTGCACCAGTCTGCATTCCCACCAGCAGTGCACAAGTGTTCCTTTTTCTCCACATCCTCTCCAGCACTTGTCGTTTGTTGATTTGTTGATGATAGCCAGTCTGACAGGTGTGAGATGGTACCTCATTGTTGTTTTGATTTGCATCTCTCGGATGATTAGTGACTTTGAGCATGTTTTCATATGTCTCTTGGCTTTCTGAATGTCCTCTTTTGAAAGGTGTCTATTTAGGTCCTTTGCCCATTTTTTGATTGGATTGTTTATCTTCCTTTTGTTAAGTTGTATGAGTTCCCTATAAATTTTGGAGATTAGGCCCTTATCGGATATGACATTGGCAAATATGTTTTCCCACACAGTGGGTTTTCTCGTTGTTTTGTTGATGGTTTCTTTTGCTGTGCAGAAGCCTTTTATTTTGATGTAGTCCCATTTGTTCATTTTCTCTTTAGTTTCAAGTGCCCTAGGAGCTGTATCAGTGAAGAAATTGCTTCGGCATATGTCTGAGATTTTGTTGCCTTTGGATTCTTCTAGAATTTTTATAGTTTCCTGTCGTACATTTAAGTCCTTTATCCATTTTGAGTTTATTTTTGTGTATGGTGTAAGTTGGTGGTCTAGTTTCATTTTCTTGCATATATCTGTCCAATTTTCCCAGCACCATTTATTGAAGAGACTATCTTGGCTCCATTGTATGTTCTTGCCTCCTTTGTCAAATATTAATTGAGCATATTGGTTCGGGCCGATTTCTGGGCTCTCTATTCTATTCCATTGATCTATATGCCTATTCTTCTGCCAGTACCAGGCAGTTTTGAGAACAGTGGCTTTGTAATACATCTTGATATCTGGTATTGAGATCCCACCTACTTTGATCTTTTTCAGGATTGCTGCAGCTATTCGAGGCCTTTTTTTATTCCAGATGAATTTTTGGAGAGTTCGTTCTAGATCTCTGAAGTATGCCGTTGGTATTTTAATGGGAAGTGCGTTGAATTTATAGATTGCTTTGGGTAGTATGGACATTTTAATGATGTTGATTCTACCAATCCATGAACACGGTATGTTCTTCCATCTGTTTATGTCTTCCTCTATATCTTTTTTCAACGTCCTGTAGTTTTCTGAGTAGAGGTCTTTTACCTCTTTAGTTAAGTTTATTCCTAGGTAGCTTAATTTTTTTGGTGCGATGGTAAACGGGATTGTTTTTATAATCTCTCTTTCTGAAAGTTCACTATTGGTGTATAGAAATGCCTCGGATTTCTTGGGGTTAATTTTGTATCCTGCTACATTGCCAAATTCATGTATTAAGTCCAGTAGCTTTTTGATGGAGTCTCTAGGGTTTTGTATGTATAATATCATGTCATCTGCAAATAAGGACAGTTTTACTTCCTCTTTTCCAATTTGGATGCCTTTTATTTCTTCTTCTTGCAGAATTGCAATGGCTAACACTTCCAGTACTATGTTGAACAGGAGTGGTGAGAGGGGGCATCCCTGTCTTGTTCCTGTTCTTAGGGGAAATGGTGTTAGTTTTTGTCCATTGAGTATGATGTTGGCTGTGGGCCTGTCATATATGGCTTTTATTATGTTGAGGTATGATCCTTCTACTCCCACCTTGCTGAGAGCTTTTATCAAAAATGGGTGTTGAATTTTGTCAAATGCTTTTTCTGCATCAATTGATATGACCATGTGGTTTTTTTCTTTCAATTTGTTTATGTGATGTATCATGTTTATTGATTTGCGGATATTGTACCATCCTTGCATCCCTGGGATAAATCCTACTTGGTCATGGTGTATGATCTTTCTGATGTACTGCTGGATCCGATTTGCTAAGATTTTGTTGAGGATTTTGGCATCTATGTTCATGAGGGATATTGGCCTGTAATTCTCTTTCATTGTGTTGTCTTTACCTGGTTTTGGTATTAGGGTGATGCTGGCTTCATAGAATGAGCTTGGAAGTGTTCCTTCCTCTTGAATTTTTTGTAGTAGTCTGAGGAGGATAGGTTTTAGTTCTTCCTTGAATGTTTGGTAAAACTCCCCTGTGAAGCCGTCTGGTCCTGGGCTTTTGTTTGCTGGAAGCTTTTTGATGACTGCTTCAATTTCTTCCATAGTTATTGGCCTGTTGAGATTTTTAGATTCTTCCTGATTGAGTTTTGGAATGTTGTATTTTTCTAGGAATTTGTCCATTTCCTCCAGGTTGTCTAGTTTGTTGGAGTAGAGCTGTCCATAGTATTTTTTAACAATCATTTGTATTTCTGTGGGGTCTGTTGTTATTTCGCCTCTATCGTTTCTGATTTTGTTTATTTGGGTCCTCTCTCTTTGCTTCTTGGTGAGTCTGGCTAGAGGTTTGTCAATCTTGTTTATCCTTTCAAAGAACCAGCTCTTGGTTTCATTGATTTTCTGTATTGTTTTTTTGGTCTCTATGTCATTTATTTCTGCTCTAATCTTTATTATCTCCTTCCTTCTGCTCACTCTGGGGTTTTCTTGTTGCTCTCTTTCTAATTCTTTGAGTTGTAGAGTTAGATGATTTACTACCATTTTTTCTTGTTTTTTGAGATAGGCCTGTAGAGCTATAAACTTCCCTCTCAGGACTGCTTTCATTGTGTCCCATAGGTTTTGGATTGTTGTGTTTTCATTGTCATTAGTTTCCAGGATGTTTCGAATTTCTTCTTTGATTTCATTGGTAACCCAATCAATATTTAATAGCATGCTATTCAGCTTCCAGGTGTTTGAGTATTTTGGGTTGTTTTTATTGTAGTTTATTTCTAATATTATGCCATCGTGGTCTGCGAAGACGCTTTTTATGATTTCAATTTTCTTGAATTTGGGGATACTTTGCTTGTGACCCAATATATGGTCTATTTTTGAATATGTCCTATGAGCATTTGAGTAGAATGTATATTCCCTGGCTTTCGGGTGAAGTGTTCTGAAGATGTCTATTAAGTCCATCTGATCTAGTGAGTCATTTAGGATTGCTGTATCTTTGCTGATTATTTGTCTAGAGGACTTATCCAGTGCTGTCAGTGGTGTATTAAAGTCCCCTACTATGATTGTATTGTTGTCGATGTCTCCTTTGATATCTTCCAGGAGTTTTTTTATGAATTTGGGTGCTCCTGCATTGGGTGCATATATGTTTACCAGGATTATATCTTCTTGTTGTATTGATCCCTTTAGTATTATGAAGTGGCCTTCCTTATCTCTTGTTATGGCCTTCACTTTGAAGTCTATTTTGTCCGATATAAGTATTGCTACCCCAGCTTTCTTTTCCTTTCCATTTGCCTGAAAGATATTTTTCCATCCTTTCACTTTCAGTCTGTGTGAGTCCCTTCTAATGAGGTGGGTTTCTTGTAGACAGCAGATGTATGGGTCATGTTTTTTTATCCATTCAGCCACTCGATGTCTTTTGTTTGGAGCATTTAGTCCGTTTACGTTTAAAGTTATTATTGAAAGGTACTTGTTTGTAGGCATTTCTGTTTTTGTGTGGCTGTTTTCTTTCTGAGCTTTTATTTCTTATTTTTATACCAGTCCCTTTAGCATTCCTTGCATTGCTGGCTTGGTGGTGATAAACTCCCTTAGCCTTTTTTTGTCTGTGAAGCTTCTTATTTCCCCTTCAAGTTTGAATGATAGCCTTGCTGGATAGAGTATTCTTGGATTCAGTCCTTTGCTTTGCATCACTTTGTAAATTTCCGTCCATTCTTTTCTGGCCTGATGTGTTTCTGTTGAGAAATCATTTGACAATCTAATGGGAGATCCCTTGTATGTAACTTTCCGTCTCTCTCTTGCAGCCTGTAAGATTCTCTCTTTGTCCTGAACATTTGCCATGGTAATTATGATGTGTCTTGGTGTGGGTCTTTTTGGGTTCACCTTGTTTGGGACTCTCTGGGCTTGTGTGACTTTTTTCTTCCCCACCTCAGGGAAGTTTTCTGATATTATTTCTTCTAATAGGTTTTCTAATCCTTGTTCATCCTTCTGTTGTTCTGGTACCCCTATTATTCGTATGTTGTTTCGTTTCATGTTGTCCCAAAGCTCCCTTAGGCTCTCCTCCTGTCTTTTCATTTTTTTCTCCAATTGCAGTACATTTTGGGTGTGTTTTGCTTCCTTGTCTTCTAAATCACTAATTCGGTCCTCCGCTTCTCCTAGTCTACTGTTGATACTTTCAATGGAGTTTTTCATTGCAGCTATATCACTCTTCATATCTTCTTGGGTCTTACTTAAGTTGTTGATTTTTTCATCTGTTTCTTCTAGCTTCTTCCATATGTTATCGATTTTTTCATCTGTTTCTTCTAGCTTCTTCCATATGTTATCGATTTTTTCATCTGTTTCTTCTTGCTTCTTGCTGAGGTTGTCGATTTTTTCCTCCATCCGGTTTATGCACTCTAGGACCCTTATTCTGAATTCTTTTTCTGTCATGTTGCATGCCTCTGTATTACTTAGCTGCTTTTCTGGAGAGTCCTCCTTCTCTTTCCTTTGGGGGTTTCTTTGTCTACCCATGTTTGATCTCACTGACATATCTAGACGTTGAGTCGTTCAGTGGCTGCTCCCTTGGTGGCAGTGACTCCTTGGTCTGCGGTTGCTCTTCGGGCGGTTGCGGTAGCAGCTGCTCTTCAGTTGGCAGCAACTCCTCTGGTGGGTGCTGTTCACAGCTGTGGTGGCTCTTCTGGCTGGTGGGGCGAGGTTTCACGTACAGCTGCTGTTCCTCAGCAGAGGGTGTGGTGCTCAGGAGGTTGCTGTTGCTTGGATCTGCTGTGTTGATTTAAAGGCACAAAATACAACACAACAAGGCACCACGTACCAGGCACTATACACAAATATATTCACGATATTAATAACCCCAAATAAAGGTGACCACCTGAATTAAGAGAATTAGGGGACAAGGAAGAAGGAAGAGAAAAAGAGAAAAGAGAAAAAAGAAAAGAAAATTAGGGACCAAAAAAAGGAGTGCAAAAATGAAAGTGGGAAAAAGGAGGGGGGAAAGTAAAAGCGAGAAAAGAAAGGAAAAGAAAAAAAAAGAGCGAAAAGAGAGAATGAAGTGGAAGAGGGGAAGAGACTTTTTATATGAGGAGAATGCTCCTATAGAACAGCCATTAATCCCAACAAATTCCAGCAACAGCTCCCTGGAGATAAATGCAAACTAGAAACAACCATTAATATAACGATGAAAATAGAATGGAGAACACTAATCCCAAAATAAAATAAAGAGAAAATAAAATGGCACTTTAAAAAAAATGGTAAAATGGTAGCAGTAATAATACTGGTTAAAAATAAGAAGGTAGTAATTAAAAGGGTAAAATCAGGTGATGGAAAAAAGAAGAAGAGGAAAAGAAAAAAGAAAAAAGAAAAAAGAAAAAAAAGAAAAAAATTGGTTTCTTAGTTAAAAGGTGAAAAAAAGAAAAAAAAAAATATTGCAGTAGTGAAGGTCCTTCGGTTCTTCTATTCTTCAGTGTGGCTCGCCTTAGACCTGCCAGGTATTCAGGAGAGTGTTGAGTTTCCCTGCGATACACTGTTCCTCTGTGTTGTAAACCACAGTCCTTATTTTAAAGCAAGCCGCATTTGTTTCCCAGACTGCCTTATTTTGTGTTTAGCAAAGAGTCAGTTTGTGGGTCAGCCTCTGGGTGGCAGTGTTCTGGGGTTGGCCTCTGAGGCTACAGGGCCTCTCTGTCCAGTGGAAGTTCACTGCCCAGAGCTGGCTGCGTAAGAGTTACCAGTGCTGTGTTGTTGCTGGGATTGAAAATCCCTCTATAGGCCAGACCCTGTTAACTCCCAGGGACTGATCAGGTTATTTTAATCCTTGATCTCCTACAGGGTGGAATCTGGGTGTGGCTGTGCTCCTTGCCTGGGGGCTGGGGGGAGGAGTCTCACTCTCCGGAGAGAATGGCTGCCTCAGACGTGGGCTCAGGGGTGTCTCAGCACTCAATTCGCTGCCACCTCTCCCGGCCCCCCTTCTCTCCTCAGTCTCTCCCCAGATTCCACTCCTCCGCACACTCTCCCTCTCTTCAGCACAGGTGAGTGTCTGTATCCGAAATGTCCCATGAACAGGATTCAGTGAAAACAAACAAACAAACGCCGGCCGCGGAAACGGGGAAGGCTTGGTTTCTGTAAGCTTCTTCTCTTACCGGGACTGCATGGTCTGGTCAGCTCTTCAGGCTGCCCCCTTTAGGCTCAGTCCTCCGTGATCACAGACCGAGCTCTCAATTCCCCCGGCAGCGCCAGGAATCCCGCGGTTCTCCTTTCCCCTGTTAGGGGCTGTGCCTGTCCCAAGGGACGCGGCTGTCTGCCACGCGGTCTCCCTCCGACTCTCTGGGCTCAGAGGTCTGGCAAACTTTCCTGCCCAAATCCCTGATTTTTTTACCTTTCCAGGGGAGTTCTGCTCTTCCCGGCTGTAAACTGTCTCGCCAGCTGAGGAATTTCGCCAATTCGGGGTGGATGTTACTAGTTTCAGCTGCTCACTCCATTTGCTCAGGGACACGACCTGGGACGCGTCTGCCTATACCGCCGCCATCTTCCTGACTCAAGACTTGAGAACCCTTGGACTTCTAATCCTGCTTATTATGCAGTAAAGTGAAAAGGTCAAAGACGTTGCTCCTAGAGGTGGTTTGGTCTAGCTGGGGGAAGTGAAAAACCTACTCTGAAATGCAGGACAGGTGAAGTGCCTGAGGAGTCCAAGGGAGCAGTCATAGTCAGGAGGTAGGACTGGAGTAGGGACTTAAAGATGTGTAGGCTTTAAATAGGAGGAAAAGAGCAAGAAGGATTTCATATAAAGCTCTGGTTTGGTTTAAAAGAGAAAACTTCACCCTGGCCAGGTGGCACAGTTGGAGCATCCTCCCATGCACTGAAGGGTCGTATGTTCGATTCTCGATCAGGGCACACACCCTGGGTTGCAGGTTCAATCCTTGGTTGGGTACCTGTGGGAGGACACTGATTGATGTTGATCAATGTTTCTCTCTCATATGTCTCTCTCTCTCTCTCTCTCTCTCTCTCTCTCTCTCTCTCTCTCTCTCTTCCTCTCTCCCTCCCCTTTCCTCTCTCTCTAAACTCAATTTTTTTTAAGTTACACACACACACACACACACACACACACACACACACACACACACATATATTCTCTGGTGAGGATTTTTTTAAAAGAGAGAAAATTTGAAGGATAGGAGAGATATTGCAATATGTGAAAAAGGATTTTGATAATTTTCAGTGTTCTCAGAATCATTCTTCTTTTTTGTTAATCTTTATTGTTGAAAGTGTTACATATGTCCCCTTTTTTCATGTAGTCCCTCTAAATTCCTACTGAGCATTCAGTATCAATTGTCCAGAAAAACCTCCCATGGTCATATGCTTCTAGTTTCTGGGGGCATCATTGCAGGAATGGGGCCATCAGCTTAGGGGAGCAGTCATCTTTTGACCATGAAATGATGGCTGAGTAAATCTTCCTAGACAGCCAAGAAGTATAGGAATTCAGATGCTGATTTATTATACTCTTTCCTCACAGTCCCACTTATTCTCTGTGCTTCAATTCTCTTCCTGATCCAGGACTAAAATCTTGGTGTTATATTTGACTCCTTCCTTTCCTTTACCCTCCATGTCAAATCAATTGCCAAGGCCTCTTCACTGTGTTTCCATAATATTTTAAAAATTTATTCACTACTCTCTATTCCTACTGTCATACTCTGAGCTATTGCAAGAGCCTGCCAATTGCCCTCTTTTCCCTCCAACAAATTGCGTCTTTTGTCCCATTCTTATCTACTGAATGACTGAATGAATTCCTTCCATACTTGGTTCTCTAATTTCCAAGGTAACAGCCAGCTACCAGGTTTCTCAAAGTATGGTCCTCAGACCAGTGGTCGGCAAACTCATTAGTCAACAGAGCCAAATATCAACAGTACAACGATTGAAATTTATTTTGAAAGCCAAATTTTTAAACTTAAACTATATAGGTAGGTACATTGTTATTAACTTAATTAGGGTACTCCTAAGCTGGCCTTTGCTAAAAACGTCTTCAATTTGAGGGGTCGACCTCAGCGAACGTACCCCCACTTCTTCTAATGCCACTTCTTCAAAATAGACTCGCCCAGGCCAAAAACTGACTTCTGCGCATGGGCCACGAAGTTTCAATCGCACTGTACGTGCGTACCCGCACGTGGTATTTTGTGGAAGAGCCACACTCAAGAAGCCAAAAAGCCACATGTGGCTCGTGAGCTGTGGTTTGCCGACCACTGCCCCAGACTAATAGTATCATTATCACTTGGAAACTGATTAGGTAAACAAATTCTCAAGGTCCACCCCGACCTACCGAATCTGAAACTGGGAGGGTAGTGCTTAGCAATCTGTTTTAACAAGCCTTCTAAATGATTCTGATGCCCAGGAAAATTTGAGAAACACTATCATAAAGCCATCTATAGAATATGTGATGAATTAAAGCACTAAATCTTTTAAGTACGTATATGCATGTTAATGGCAAATTTCTACATATCAATGCCTTAAACTAAAGACTTCTGGGAGCCATAGAACCACAGAACATACAGAAACCAAGCACCAGCTCTAGGATGAATAAATATGTCCATCTACTTCTACTGTGATGGTCTACATGTATGTAGACCCTTGAAATAAATAAAGTACTAATTCATTTAAAAGTGCTACTGATGATTGTGTAATGATTGCACAACTCTAAGACTACATTAAAAACCATTAAGGCCTTAGCTGGTTTGGCTCAGTGGATAGAGCATCAGCCTGCGGACTGAAGGGTCCTGGGTTCAATTCCAGTCAAGGGCACATACCTGGGCTGCAGGCTTGATCCCAGTAGGGGGCGTGCAGGAGGCAGCCAATCAATGATTCTCTCTCATCATTGATGTTTCTATCTCTCTCTTCCTCTCTCTTCCTCTCTGAAATCAATAAAAATATATTTAAAAAATAAATAATAAGAACCCCATTAAGTTGTACACTTTAAACAAGTGAATTGAGTGGTATGTAAATTGTATCTCAAAGCTGTGAAATTTTTTTAACAGTGTTCGCAATGCTGCAGCCATTCTACTCTCCTGGAGAATCTGCTGTGTGCATCAGCATATACCAGAGCAGCAGCTGTCCACAGTCTCATACTGTAAACAACACACAGATCCGTCCACCATGTGATCTAGTAACACAACGAAACAGTGGGGAACTACAGTTACATGCAACAGCATGCATGACTCGTACAAACATGATGTTGAGGAAAGAAATCACTAAAGAATATATAAACTACTAGAGGCCAGGTGCACAGATTCGTGCACTGGTGGGGTCCCTCGGCCTGGCCTATGGGGATCGGGCTGAAACCAACTCTCCAACATTCCCTGAGGGGTCCTGGATTGCGAGAGGGTGCAGGCCAGGCTGAGGAACCCCACTGGTGCATGATCGGGTCCAGGGAGGCACCACGGGAGGGCTCCAGGGCATGTCCGGCCCATCTCGCCCAGTCCCGATCTGCCGGACCCTAGTAGCAAGCTAATCTACCAGTTGGAGCGTCTGCCCCCACCCTCCCGGTGGTCAGTGTGCGTTATAGTGGCTGGTCAAACAGTGAAACTAACGGTCAGACACTTAGCATATTCAGCTTTTAATTTATAGGATGATTCCATTTACGGCAAAACTATATTGTTTAGGAATCCATTTGTAGGTGGTTAAGTCATAAAGAATAGCAAGGAAATGATTACTGTAGATGTCAGGGGAGCCCGGCAAGTGTGGCTCAGTGGTTGAGCCTTGATCTATGAACCTGGAGGTCACAGTTCGATTCTCAATCAGGGCATATGCCCAGGTTGCAGGCTTGGTCCCCTGTAGGGGGCATGCAGAAGGCAGTCAATCGATGATTCTCTGTCATCATGGATGTTTCTGTCTCTCTCTCCCTCTCCCTTACTCTCTGAAATAAATAAAAAATATTTTTTTAAATGTCAGGAGAGTGGTTTCCTCAAGGGTGGAAGAGGGCATTGCGGTGAGGACAGAGCAATTTCTGAAGTGCCAGCAATGTTCTATTTCTTAATCTGGGTAATGGGTAAACGGGGGTTCACTTTGAAACAATTAAGATGTGCATATATGCCCTAACCGGTTTGGCTCAGTGGATAGAGTGTCGGCCTGCGGACTGAAAGGTCCCAGGTTCGATTCCGGTCAAGGGTAAGTACCTTGGTTGCGGGTACGTCCCCAGTAAGAGGTGTGCAGGAGGCAGCTGATCGATGTTTCTCTCTCATCGATGTTTCTAACTCTCTATCCCTCTCCCTCCCTCTCTGTAAAAAATCAGTAAAACATATTTTTTAAAAAAGATGTGCATATATGTTCTATGCAGTTTTCTGTATGTGTTACGTTACACAAGGAAAAACATCTTAAAATGAGAAAAAGTCTTATTCATACCTAACGGTTTGAGGGGATCTTTATATATCTCCTCAGTGTTAAGTACAGCTACAGTCTCATGGGGCACATGACCTTTGCAGGGGGCTGGAAAAGGGGTGCTCATATCTGAAAAGAAACCTCTGCTTTATACGCATGCTGGGAAATTTAGGTAGAGACAGCCACACCCGATAACTACCTGGGGGCGGGGTGGGGGGTGGGGTGGGGCGGGAGGCTGGTGGGAAGCCTGGGTTCACTGCAAACCACACCGGACTTGCCAGAAGCACGAGGCCAGATTAACGACACAGGAAGCAGCAGCCGCCAGGACCACGCCAGGAGGCAGCTCAGCATTTTGCTTCTTCTCCTCTCACAGCAGGAAATGAGGACCTGGCAAAACCCCCTTCTGTCTCTCTTTGTTTATTTTTGTTTATTTTTTGTTTTTGTTTTTTGTCAACTATTACTATTTTGTCCTGTAGCCAGCTGTTTCCCTTACATGAATTTTTTCATAGATGCCATTCTCCTATAAAACTACGTTTTTAAGTAGTGACCAAAGATTAATGCAATCATGTAGCAGAAAATTCCATAACCTCTTAAAAGAATCCCCAGATGCTCACCTTTCTTCTCAGCTCAATTAACGTAGCCTTTCCCTGCCAGCCTTAATGATCTCTCCCAAGGGTTTCTCTGTCTCTGGGTCTCTCTGGTTCCTCCTTCCCCGCTTTGCTACATGAATCCTCTTAGCCTGGAGGCACAGCACTCCTCTGTGTGTTCTACTTTCTGACAGCTGGTGAAGATGAAAATTCAAAAGTGGGTTTTACGGAGGGAGTAGCCCAGCTTCCATACCACTCACTGTGCAGCAGCCCTTTTCTCCCAAATACCTGGTGTCTTCTCTCCTTGTTTCTCCAGCTTGATGGAGGAATAATCCTTGGGGGTGGGGATGAAGGAGTGATGAGATTTTAATTCTGGCTCTCGAGAAGGATGCAAAATTGTCCTTCCTCAGATATGTGTTTGTCGTTTACAGTGATAAATTCCCCACAATTTGGGGAGCATAGAGCAAAGCAAACCTAATCACAGTGCAGGGTTTGAGGCACACAGAAATAGACCCTGAGGCCTCCACACTAAAATCTAGTTCTTAACGTTTCAGAGAAAAGTGAAAAGTAATGACACCTGGCTTTTTACTAGTATCTGGGGGACACCAGTAACTCTAAGTTACCTGGGTCTCTATTTGCTCTCTCTAGCTGTTGTCCCTACATTTCAAATTGATCCTTACACTGTGCTGTGGAGGCGTCCCTAACCCTTCGGAGGGAAGGCATGCCAAGCAGCTTTCTCATGAAAACCATAAGCAGAAAGTCCATTCCTCTCAGGCACAGGCCCCCTTCCTTCCTCGCAGGTGAGAACATTCAAAGCCACGCTGGCTCCCTCCTTCCCTCTCTCCCACGTCAGTGCTAAGACACTCACATTTCCTTCACCAAAACCAGTCACTGCCAGCAGCCTTCAGGCCAGGTTTGTGGGTCTCACAGGTTCTGATCTGGAGGATTAAATAGCTTCTGTGGCTGCTCAGGAAAAAGCATGATCACGAAACTCAGGCCTGGGCAGGTTTCAGAGGTGTTTGGTTCACCGCTGAGATTCTTTTGTTTCCTTTATGGCTCTGCCAGGCCTCTTCACAGCACTCCCAACCCTCTTGCTAAAGGCTGCCTGCCTTCCCGGTAAAGGCTGGAGGGAGGGATGGAGGCCAAGCCTGGCAGCCTGCGCTGCCTCAGCGAGGGCTCTGCGGAAAATGAAGCTAACACGCAGGTGGCCTGGCGAGCATCTTGCGTTCAGCAGCCACTCAACAAATGTTAATGCTCATCATTTCACAGTTATTTATTGTGGGCCTATGAGCACCTAGCACAAGATGACAAAAATTAATAAGACGTTATTTTCCTAAGAACTCGGAGTCTCTCTGCTCTCCAGCATAACGGTAGCCACTGGCCACATGTGGCTATTTAAGTTTAAAATGAACTAAAATTCAATACTCAGTTCCTCAGCAGCAGCAGCCACATTTTGAAAGCTCGGCTGCTACCTCTGTCCAGTGGCTATTGTTCTGGAGAACACAGATGATAAACATCTCCATCATCACAGAGCGTTTACAGACGGTGCTGGTCCAAAGTGGAAGCCAGGCAAGAAAACAAATCATCACTCAGACAAAACCAAAATCTATTGTTAAGTTTGGTGTAATAAGAGCTATAAGAGAGATAACAAGCAAAATACTATAGGCACTTGGATTAGAGCAACTAACTCTGGAAGCCACAACCCAGGATAAACACCCCACCTATGGGCCAGGAAAATAACCTTTTTCTATTCCAATGACAACCTTAATTAGGCAAAGTAGACACTGTGATGAAGTTGGGAGTAATTTCCCATTATCAGAACTAAATGGATAGCAATTTTGCAATTGCTACTCAGCAAAAAGGAAATTCAGACCCAGTGAAAATTCCAGAAAGTAATTTAAATGGAATTCTTTTTTTACTCTAATTCAAGTCAATAAATATTGTTGAGCATCTATTATGTCTTACTCAAAGTCAATTAAGAGGAATTCTTATAATCTTGTAAGGGTGAGGCACACATATGAGATTACTATATTTAGCAGAGTGATATGTTATAATGAAGGTACCAATTGTTATCTTAAGAATTGTATCCAATTATTAGTACTAAGAAAGACTAATTCCAAAGGAGGGATGCTTCCTAATGAAGGTGGTATTTGAACTTGTCCAGAAGAAGACAGGCAAGATTCCCACCAAGGGAGATGGGAAAGTGAGGCCCTTCTACTGGGCAAAGGTGCACAGGCCTGAAAACACACAACTCATTTTGAGAATGACAAAAACATTATGTAACAACTAGAGGCCCAGTGCACGAAAATTTGTGCATGGGGGAGGGGTATCCCTCAGCCCAGCCTGCACCCTCTCGCAATCCAGTACCCCTTGGGGGATGTCCAACTGCTGGTTTAGGCCCAATTCTGCAGGGATCCCTGAGGGATCGAGCCTAAACCAGCAGTTGGGCATCCCTCTCGTAATCCAGGATTGCTGGCTCCAAACTGCTCACCTGACTGCCTGATCGCCCTTAACCACTCTACCTGCCTGCCTGATTGCCCCTAACTGCTCACCTGCCTGCCTGATTGCCCCTAACCACCTCTGCTACAGCCCTCAGCACTGCAGCTTCGTCTGGAATGATGTCCGGAAGGTCGTTTGGCTGTCAAGTCTAATTAGTATATTATGCTTTTATTATTATAGATCAATTTCATGTCCAAAATTCAACTACCAAAAAAAACCCAAACACACACACACACACACACACACACACACACACACACACACAGAAAATAAAAGCCAAAATTCAAGGAAAAACAAAAGTCATTAACCCTACCAGACTGCTGTACTGATTTTTCGGTAATTTCCGAATCTGCTGCTATACCGCTGTACCTAATTTTCGGTACTTTGCCTAGACTTATTTTCTACAATGTCTCCAAGTTCCATCTTATTCTAACCACTTGTTTGCATGTAACTAACATTTTTCTATATCATGTTGGTTTTTTCTCTTTAATGCTCAGGAGCCCAGGTATAGGGGACAGTTAGGTTCAGGGCCTCAGGTCTGGTATGGTTCATTCTGGGTGAAGTAGGACCTTCCTATGGGACCTCTTCATGGGAGACCTTGAGGCCCCACCTAGGAACTTGGGCTTCATTCTGCAATCTGCAGGAACCATGCAAGGCATTAAAACAGGAGAGCCACGGTCAGATTTGCATTTACAAAATGCTGGCAATAATGATGATGGAGTGAGAGTCTACAGGCTGGAAACCCAGTTGGGAGAGCTAATCCAGCAGAAACGTGATAAGGGGCAGAACCAGAACACTGTCAACCTGAATGGAGAGGAGGGGAGGAGGTGTGGTCTGTGCATTGCACAGCCCTTGGAATGACAAATGCTAGCAGTCAGGCCCTCAGACCACTGGCCTTGGTCAATACTGAATGGAGATAAGGAATATTGATGGCAGTATATCTGCATGTGGCTTTGGGGAGAGCCCATTATTTTTGTGCTCATCTCCAAGGCTGCATTCAATGGTTGAAGCCGGTTTGTTCTTCATGGCCATCTTGCAAACATGTGCCATTGATCAGAAAGAGTTCCCACTACTGAGAAAAACAAACAGCTGGAAGTGCATATACCATCTCGGATGAGTTCGCAGAAATACCTTTCTTCAAATTAACAAGTATAGTTAATAGCAGAAATAATTATTAATAGCTTCTGCATTCCTGAGTATATATGTATTTGTTCAAGAATTACTTCACCCTCATCTGATGTCTTTCCACTTTGGATCATCAAAGCTATTTGTGGCTGAGCTCACTCAATAGTCACTGCATTTTCCAGCTTCTTTGCACTAAGATGTGGTCCTGTGCATGAGTTCTTCCTAATGGAATGTTAGAAGAAATGATGTCTGCAACTTCCAAGCCTGACCCATAAAAACCTCCAATAAGCAGTCACCCATGCTCCCTCTCCATCTTTCAGTCTGGTGCAGGTCAGGGTGGCAGCTTTCTTTCTTTTTAAATATATTTTTATTGATTCCAGAGAGGAAGGGAGAGGAAGAGATAGAAACATCAATGATGAGAGAGAATCATTGATCTGCTGCCTCCTGCACACCCCCTACTGGGGATCAAGCTCACAACCCGGGCATGTGCCCTGACCAGAATCAAACTGTAACCTCCTGATTCATAGGTCGACACTCCACCACTGAGCCATGCTGGCAGCTTTCAAAGTGAGGGCTAAAGATAGAGTCACACCGAAAAAGCCCAGGTCCCAGAATTACCACTTGGATAACTGCCTGCCAATCAGGGACACGCATTTCGGTTTATACATGGGCTAGTTTTAGAGCCAATTTTACATTTGGGTGTTTATTACGTAACTGGTATAAACTCTTACAATTCTTATTCTACTCTCTATTGCTCATCTGCATACTTAAAAAATATAACTCTTTTAGACTGTAAGCACCTTATTTTTATTTGTACTTGCTCAAAAAGTGGTTTCCCATTAAGACTATCAAAGGACTTCAATTGTGGGCAAATTGCTATCCTCATTAAAAGTATACAGAGGTGTCCAGCCACTCAGTCATAGGAGGACAGATTGAATGAAGAAACAACTCGGAATTCCTGTTCTTTGAGGTCTATGACACTGCCTGTCTAGAGCAGTGGTTCTCAACCTTCCTAATGCTGCGACCCTTTAATACAGTTCCTCATGTTGTGGTGACCCCCAACCATAAAATTATTTTCGTTGCTACTTCATAACTGTAATTTTGCTACTGTTATGAATTGTAATGTAAATATCTGATATGCAGGATGTATTTGCATTGTTACAAATTGAACATAATTAAAGCATAGTGATTAATCATAAAAACAATATGTAATTATATGTGTGTTTTCCAATGGTCTTAGGCGACCCCTGTGAAAGGGTCGTTCGACCCCCCCAAAGGAGTCGCGACCCACAGGTTGAGAACCGCTGCTCTAGAAAGACAGTAAAGCTCAAGTGCCTTGAGGTATTAAAAAAGAAAGTTCAATCCCATATTAAGCTATTTATCTACAGCGAGACCTAAACAACAGTGCATCACATCCTACTGAAGCAAGCCAGCTCTTCACAACCCTGTGGCCTTGGATAAGTCACGTAACTTCTGCGGGGCCCCGATTTCTCTAGTAATGAATGAAGGGCTGAACCAAACAAGTTCTCTAGTCTTTTCAAGTCCTAACATCTCTGGCATCTATTGATTAGCCAACCAACCCAGGTGGCTCATTACAGTTATTGAGCAATATATTACTCTTTTAAAATAAGTCATTTTTTTAAACTTTCCAACCGTTAATGAAAGTAAAGCCTACTAAAACACTAAACTAGATTTTAGTTTTACATGACAAAAGTTAAGATGTTTGGATAGTATCATTTTAAAATGTCTTTTCTCATGATAGGTAAAAAATGCTCTTATTTTAAACTGCATTTCTTTGATCATTAGTAAGGGCACACACTTTTAGATATTTATTAGCCATTTGTATTTCCCCTTTCGTAGGTCATTTAGTTTTAAGGTTAGAACATTTGCAGTAGGACCACAGGAGGGGATAGCACTGCCTGCATCTTTCAACCATTGGCAACTAAAGGGGCCAAAGGTATCTTGCCCAGAACTGTCACCAGCTCAACCGACAGAACTGTAGGGCTCCTGCCATTGAGTCAGCTCTGTGCCTCCCAGAGTATGCCTGCCTTTCATCATGTGTTACATTCAATGGAATAAAAGTGGCTGCACGCATAGCATGTGGGGTTCCACATTTAGTTTCTTTCTGTGACAGCGCCTCTAATTTCCTCCATTGAGGAGTCAAAGGGGTTACTACACCACCCAGGACCTGGAAATCCAGCGGGGCTGTTTGAGCCTCTCTCTACTTTTCCAAGGCAAAGGTTCTACCAAGAGGCCCCAAACAAGCAGCGCTGCTAATGAGTGAGGCAGGCAGGTCCTCAAGCTCAACTGGCCAGGATGGCACTGGTTTTGCCTGGTTAACTCCAGCACAAAAATTCGTTTTCACCCAAGAAAACCTGTAACTAGATATGCGCTGAAGTCACACGGAGAGCAGGAGTGTTGAGACAGAGGGCGGTTTTTGGCTCTGCTGCTTGTCCAAGACTAACCGTGCTCTGTGGCCACACGCTGTCCTGACGTTACCCTTCTGTCTAGGTGACAGTGCATGTGCAGCGATTCAAAAGTTGGAAAAAAACAAACTCTCTCCTGCCATCTGGGTCCTATCAGCAAAATAAAACAATACTGTTTGTTTCAAAAGCATTTAGAAATTTAGTTTAAAAAATTTTTTAAAAACCAACAAGGAAATTTTAATGAGGATCCTCTGCAAAACATGCCCCACAGCCAGTGCCCCGACTTTAAATCAAGGAAACACTGTTAGCAGGAGTGCGGCCAGACCTCAGCCACCGGCACAAGGAGAGGGAGGAGCACTCCTGATCGCCAGCAAGCGGTTCATATGCTGCAGGGCACTGCCAGGATGGCGAGGACAGCTGCATCCGAAGCTCCGCTACACGGCAAACAATGTGAGTGGGTGGCACTGGCTTCGCCATGGTTTCCTCGCCTCCCTGGCTGCACAGGAGACGCTGCGTTTCCCCACGGCTACGTAGCCCAGCCTCTGCACCACAGCGCCCACGCTACAGGCGGAGCCCCCAGATGAAAGCAAGAACAGGAACGCAAAAACGCATCCTGATAACAATTTCCAGCTAACAGTGACCAGACTCCTAGGAAAATTTTGGTGGTAAAATGTATTCATGTTTGTGTTGAGAGAAACCACACACCCGCCCCTAAAAGCCAGTATCAACAACCAAAAAGTCAGTGGAAAACAGCACAGCATTACACAGCAAGATCGTGTGACCTGACTTGGTCTGGTAGGAGCAGCATGGAATGGTGTGCAGCAAATGATAACATTATTGCACTTTTGCTTAGGAAAACACTCTCAAAGGCTGAGGCAAACACAGAAATGCCTGTGCTTTCTACCCCGGCTCCTGCCCAATCCCAGGCTGCTCCCAGGACAGACTCACTGACCTTACAGAGTCTTTGAAAGACTTCCTTTTCCCTTTCTCTCCCACTCTACTCCCACACCCAACACAGATGAACCTAAGAAAAATGATCAGAATGAAACTGCAGACTTATTGAGTGCTGACTGTATACACTATACCGAAGGATGGGGGAGAGCCGAGGCCTGGAGGTGAAGAGAAAGGCAAAATCCTCCCCCCTAGCTCAGCAGTGAGAGCAGCCAGGCCAGGAAGGTCCAGGGAGGGAGTGGCCATCACAGGCCAGAGAGGGTGGCAGGGCTAAAGGGTGGGGCCAAGTTCCCATCCTTGTTACATTCTGAGCAGCAGCTCTGGCAGAATCTCTACCTGTTTGCTCAGCCTGTTGAATAAATAGAACTGTGATCACCTGTATGCATAGAGGTGAACTTTCCTTGACCCATCAACACCCTTCTGACTTAAACAAACAAACAACCTTTTTATTGAGAAAACACACCAAAACACACAGGGAAAAACGCACAAATCTTAAACCCGCGAAACCACCACCCAGATCAAGCCCCATCTAACCATGAAACAAACCAAACTGATACACTGTAGAGAAAGGCAGGGATAGAATTTCTAATTGCCTTGGATTTCTAATATGCCTTTCAAAAGTTGTTTTATTGTGGTTTTGAGTTTATTTTGATGGGGTCCACTCAAGCAGGATCTCGGAAGCATTCTCCTAGCAGGCACACTCATTCAGGATAGATGTTTCTACCTGTTTAGGGATCTTTCAGGGTCCCTAACATTTAAGAAATGTTGAAGAAAACATTCAGGCTTCCACCTACTGTTGCCAAAAATTTGCATTCTTATGTTTAGGAACAGGGGGTGAAGCAGTTTAACTTTCATATGTACTCTGGATACTTTGTCCTGCATAACATACCACAAACTTAACTCCCTCCAACTTGTTATTCTTTGTGAGCCATTTGTTTTCCATGGTAGTACAACAGTGGTAACTGTTATTTTTAGGTCTTCAAGTTTTCCTTTTAAAATTTTGTCTTAGAATGTAAATGAACAGGATAAAAAGATAAAACTTGGTTTTCTTTTTCAGCAGTGATTTTCAACTGGTGTGCCGCAAGGATTTTTAAAATATGCAATACCTGACTATTTAGTCAGAGGCACTGGTTTCTTTTCCCTTAGATTTTCATTTAAAAATGACAACAGTAGCCAACATAACAGTAGCTATCTGGTGTGAATGAATCAAAATTATACCTATTTTTTTGGCAGATCGGCAAAAAATATAATTTTTGGTGTGCTACAGAATTTTAGTAATTAGTTTATGTGTGCCAAGCGATGAAAAAGATTGAAAATCATTGTTTTAAAGAAAAACAGGTCGATGGGGGCAGAGAGGGGACATATATAATACTTTCAACAATAAAAATTAAAAAAAGAAAAGAAAAACAAAACAGCCCTGGCCGGTGTGGCTCAGTTGGTTAAGCATCCTCCCATGCACCAAAAGGTCACTGGTGGGATTCCTGGTCAGGATACATGCCTGGGTTGAGGGCTCAATCCCCGGTAGGGGGCCATGCAGGAGGCGGCCAAGTGATGTTTCTCACATTGATGTTTCTCTCTCTTCCTCTCCATTCTCCTCTCTTTAAAATCAATAAAAATATATTTTTTTAAAAAGAAAGAAAATAATGCCGAACCGGTTTGGCTCAGTGGATAGAGCGTCGGCCTGCGGACTCAAGGGTCCCGGGTTCGATTCCGGTCGGGGGCATGTGCCTGGGTTGCGGGCATGTCCCCACTGGGGGGTGTGCAGGAGGCAGCTGATCGATGTTTCTGTCTCATGGATGTTTCTAACTCTCTGTCCCTCTCCCTTCTTCTCTGTAAAAAATCAATAAAATATATTTAAAAAAAAAGAAAGAAAGAAAATAAAAACAAACAAAAACCCCCTGTTTGGAACATGATCCATGCAATGGAACTGAACAAACAGCTCTCTCCCAAGGCCACAGATAATTTAAGATGCTAATGTTAACCATGTAATTATTTCCGTTGGTCAAGGATTAAGAAATGCTCAATTTTAAGCACTTCCTATCTTCTACTACACAACACAGAGAAATATTAGTTAGCATATTGATTCATGTCGTAGTCACAACTTTCTATCAGTTTCTGACACCTTACAGGGTGTTTTAATAAATACCATGCTTACCCTGCACGGTATGATGGTCAGGACATTAAGTGTAGCATCAGGAAGCAAACGCGCACTTTCTATAGCGAAATGTTACCGACCAAGGCAGGCTGCCGATGGAATCACAATGCAGGTTCTGCCAGCTATGATATTTCCTTAGCTTATATATTATTTTTCAAAGTCTGCCCCCCTTTTTAAAGTTAGAGGTATAAAATAAGATCCCATTTTGTAATGGATCCCAAAGATTGTGTTTTCCATTTTCCCACAGCACCTTCACCGTCACTAACATGCCTGGGTGACACATAATCACGCTATTTAAAATGCCTATTCTCCTCTTTTAATGCAGTTATATTAATTACTAATCACTCAGTAACATAAGTGATCAAACTTCTGCCAATGTCCGATTACCTTTCCAATTGCACCTGAGTTTTTTTGGAGCATCAAGTTCAATGGCAATCCTGAATGAGGGCATTCAGAGGTGCTCTGCAGGTCACAGGAGAGCTGCACTCCATCTCCAATGTTGCCAGGACCCTGAGAAAGTCACTTCTTTATCCTATGCCTTGTTTTCTTTATTTGCAAAAAAAACCCCAACAGCGTTATCATTAAATGTCTACACCAAGCTCTCAAAGCACTAAAGAGAAGGTGTCACCTAATTACTAAGTTTTGTTGCTATGCCAAAATGTTGAAAACTCCAGTTTAGGTTCTGTAACCAGCGAAATCAAGGGTTCTTGATGGCTACAACACTAGGCATTGATTACTTACGTTATTTGAACTTTTTGGCCTTAAACAGTAACTGAAGTTTTAACATAAAAAGTAAACAACGGACAATCACAAAATGCTACATCTCCAGATTGAGACAAGTTGTTCCAACTTTAGAAAAAATGTGAACAGGGTTTTCATACTGTTTTTCTGTCCCTCCCACCAGGGAGAAAAGCTGGTGCTGGGTGTGTGCTATTGACATCTTTGGGATAACGGGTATTTAGGGAAGTAGCAGTATCACAACCTGTAGAATGGATTTTAAGCCCTAACCGGTTTGGCTCAGTGGAGAAATGGATTTTATTCATGACCATCTTTTCTGGGGTGTGAAGAGTTAACACTAGCAAGGCTGGGACTTTGCTTTTTTACCCCCTTGAGATTCTGGCTGGATTTTTAAAAACCATTAACCCTGTTCTCTTGGCAGAAAAGGGGACCTGGCTGTGAACTCTGCCAACAGAGCCGGCCCTGACCCTCCCCTGGGCCTGCCATTATGTAAGAAATGTAAATGCTCAGTTCATCCAAGTGGGACTTGCCCACAGAGCCTGGTTCAGCGTCAGCACCTTTTCACAAAGGGAATAACCCAGCAAGGCCTCAGGCAGCAGAGCCCAGGCCTGATGTGCAGCTACAAACCAGCTCCCAGTAAGACTGATCCGATCCCCTCCTTGCCTTTTGAATATTTACCAAGATATGACAAACCTCTGAGGATTCCCCTAAAAATGCCCTTTACTGGCAGAGAGAACACCGCCTCCGGCCTCGGAGAACCAGTCAAGCTAGCTGTCCACTCCGGGATCGTGAAAGTTTGGAATTTCGTCAGCCTCTGTCAGTACTGCTCATAGTACAGCGCATCTCCTTCACAGTCTGTGCCTACTTCCTTTGGAAAAGGGAATTGAAACTGGTTATAAGTTCCTTCTCCACTCCCATTTCAGCCTTCAGCATTGAAACTCTGGAAAGAGCTCCAATGTGCTGCTCACTGTCCCGTCCCACAGACATACGATGGCACTTGGTAAAAACTGATATGCAGGAGCCTCACTTGAAACATCTTCCTTCCTCCCCTCTTTCCAAATGTTCTGGCTTTTCCGCTTCCTTTTCTTCTCTGGCTGGGAGCAGACTAACCGTTATTTGTGGTAGCACTTTTCCCACTCTTCAGAACCTGCCACTCGCCTCGCCTTTGGCCAGACTCTTTTCCCAGCACTGCCCCTCCATGCCAACATCTCCCTGAGCTTCTGCTCACTGAATCTCCTTTGAAGAGAGGCACTGACACCAAGAGTGGGTTGTTTCAGGAATAAAGGGCTCACAGGGAAGCAACCACTAGAGGGTGACATAATTACACACAAGCGCATTCCTTTGGGACCAGGCAAGGCCAGAGTCGGCCAGGCATCCAGCTGTGGGCCTGGAGGCATAACATGAACTGGCAGCATAGGTACCGTACCCACAGCTCGCACACTCACAAGACACTCTCCTACTTTCTCTTTCTCTACACGCACGCATGCTCACAAATACTGACCTACTTTGGCTAGCAAATCAACCAGGGCCTTCCAGTGTTTCAAATGAAAGCCACAGCTCGCCATGACCCAGTACTACTCAGTACAGTGCATCTCCTTCACTGTTCTTTGGGGGGAAAGGTTTTTATTGTTTGTTTGTTTTTGCGGTTTTTGAAGGGAATTTATCTTCCTCTTTTTTATTTTTTTCAATTACAATGGACATTCAGTATTATATTAATCTCAGGTGTGTAGCATAGTGGTTAGACATTTACATAACTTAGAAAGTGATCCCCTAAGTCTAGTATCACTGACAACATGCATGGTTTCTACAATAGTATTGACTGTATTCCCTATGTACTTTATATCCGTGACTGTTTTGTAACTGCCAGTTTGTATTTCTTAATCCTTTCACCATTTTCACGCAGCGCCCCAACCCCCTCCCATCTGGCAACCATCTGTTTGTTCTCTGTATCTATGACTTTGTTTCTATTTTGTTTGTTCTTTTTTTGTTGTTTTCTAGACTCCACATATAAGTGAAACCATATGGTATTTGTCTTTCTCTGTCTTATTTATTTCACTTACCATAATACCCTCTAGGTCCACCCATGTTGTCACAAATGGTAAGATTGCATTCTTCTTTATGGCCGAGTAATATTCCATTGTATCTGTATACCACATCTTCTTTGTCCTATCATCTATTAGTGGACACGTAGGTTGTTTCCATATCTTAGCTGTTGTGAATGATGCTGCAATGAACACAGTTGGTGCATACATGTTTTTCAAATTGGTGTTTTGGTTTTCTTCAGATAAATACCCAGAAGTGGAATTGCTAGGTATATGGTAGTTTTATTTTTTAATTTTGGATGTCACTCCATACTGTTTTCCATAGTGGCAGCACCAATTTGTAATTCCACCAACAGTGTACGAGCGTTCCTTTTCCTCCACATTCTTGCCAATACTTGTTTTCTGATTTGCTGAAGATGGCCATCATGACAGGTATTAAGGTGATATCTCATTGTGGTTTTCATTTGCATTTCTCTGATGATTAGTGACCTTAAGAATCTTTTCATATGTCTATTGGCCATCTGTATTGTATGTCCTTTTTGGAAAAATGTCTATTCAGGTCCTCTGCCCATTTTCCAATAGGATTTTTTTATTTTTATTTTTTTGGTGTTAAGTTGTATGCGCTCTTTATATAATTTGGATGTTAAACCCTTATCTGATGTATCATTGGCAAATATGTTTTCCAATTCAGTAAGTTGTCTTTTTGTTTTGTTGATGGTTTTCTTGATGTGAAAAACTTTTTAGTTTAATATAGTTCCATTTGTTAATTTTTTTTTTCCCTTGCTTGAGGAGACATCAAAAAATAGTAATAAGAGTGATGTAAAAGAGTTTACTACCTATGTTTTCTTCTAGGAATTTTATGGTTTGGGGTCTTACATTTAAGTCTTTAGTCCATTTTGAGTTTATTCTTGTATATGGTATAAGAAAGGGATCTAGTTTGATTATTTTGCATGTATCTGTCCAGTGTTCCCAATTCCATTTATTGAAGAAACTATCTTGACTCCATTGTATATTCTTACCTCCTTTGTCATAGATTAATTGATCATATAGGCATGAGTTTATTTCTGGGCTCTCTATTCTGTTCTATTGATCTATGTGCCTGTTTTTATGCCAGTACCATGCAGTTTTTATTATGGCCTTGTAGTATAGTTTGGTATCAGGTAGCTTGATACCTCCAACTTTATTCTTCTTTCCCAAAATTACTTTGGCTATTTGGGGTCTTTTGTGGTTCCATATAAATTTTTGGATTATTTATTCTAGTTCTGTGACAAATACAGTAGGTATTTTAATAGGGATAGCATTGAATCTTTAGATTGCTTTGGGTACTATGGACATTTTAATGATGCTAATTCTTCCTATCAATGAGCATGATACATGCTTTCATTTATTTTTATCTTCTTCAATCCCTTTCTTTAATGTCTTATAATTTGCTGAGTACAGGTCTTTCATCTCCTTGGTTAAATTCACTCCTTGACTTTTAGTTTATTTTTTGATGCAATTATAAATGGGATTGTTCTCTTAATTTCTCTTTCTGATAGTTCATTTTTGTTGTATAAAAAGGCAACCAATTTCTTTTTCATTTTTTAGTGATTTCAGAGAGATGAATGGAGCGAGAGAAAGAGATAGAAACATCAACGATGAGAATCATCTATTAGCTGCCTCCTGCATGCCCCCCCTACTGGGGATCAAGTCCATAACCCAGGCAGGTACCCTGACCAGGAATCGAACCATGACCTCCTGGCTCATGGGTCAATGCTCAACCACTGAGCCACATCAACTGGGCCAAAAGACAACCAACTTCTGAATAGAAATTCTGAACTGTGCTACTGTACTACATTCATTTTATCAGTTGTAATAGCTTTTTGGTGGAATATTTGGGGGTTCTCTCTATTTGGTATCATGTCATATGCAAATAATGACAGCTTTACTTCTTTTTTCAATTTGGATGTTTTTTATTTCTTTTTCTTGTCTGATTGCTGTGGCTAGGACTTCCAATACTATGTTGAATAAATGTTGTGACAATAGACATCCCTTCTGGTTCCTGATCTTTTAACATTTCATCGAGTATGATATTAGCTGTGTGTTTGTCATATACGTTCAGGTATGTTTCCTCTATTCTCACTATGCTTGGAGTTTTTAATTAAAAAATGGATGCATCCTAGCCGGTTTGCTCAGCGGATAGCAGGTTGGCCTACAGACCGAAGGGTCCTGGTTTGATTCCGGTCAAGGGCATGTACCACGGTTGCAGGCTCCTCCCTGGCCTGGGCCCTAGTCAGGGCTCGTGCAGGAGGCAATCAATTGATGTTTTTCTCTCACATCAATATTTCTTTCTCTGTCTTCCTTCTCTTTTCCACTCTCTCTAAAAATCAATGAAAAAATATCCTCAGGTGAGGATTAAAAAAATAATTTAATATTTCAAAAAATTGGATGCTGTATTTTGTCAAATGCTTTTTCTGCATCTATTGATATGATACAATTTTTATCCTTTTTATTCATGTGGTGTATCACATTTATTGATTTTTGGATAGTGTATAAACCTTGAATCCCTGAAATAAATCCCACTTGATCATGCTGTCTGATATTTTTAATGTATTGCTGGACCTGGTGTGCTAATTTTTTTAAATTAAATCTTTATTGTTCAGATTATTACAGTTGTTCCTCCTTCCCCCCCCCCCCCCAATAGCTCCCCTTTACCCGGTTCCCACTCCACCCTCTGTCCTTACCCCCCCCCCCCCGCACTGTCCTCATCCATAGGTGTACGATTTTTGTTCAGTCTCTTCCCGCGCCCCCCACACCCCCTCTCCCCCCTGAGAATAGTCAGTCCACTCCCTTTCTGTGCCCCTGATTCTATTATATTCACCACTTTATTCTGTTCATCAGATTATTTATTCACTTGATTTTTAGATTCACTTGTTGATAGATGCATATTTGTTGTTCATAATTTGTATCTTTACCTTTTTATTCTTCTTCCTCTTCTTAAAGGATACCTTTCAGCATTTCATATAATACTGGTTTGGTGGTGATGAACTCCTTTAGCTTTTTCTTATCTGTGAAGCTCTTTATCTGACCTTCAATTCTGAATGATAGCTTTGCTGGGTAAAGTAATCTTGGTTGTAGGTTCTTGGTATTCATCACTTTGAATATTTCTTGCCACTCCCTTCTGGCCTGCATAGTTTCTGTTGAGAAATCAGCTGACAGTCGTATGGGTACTCCCTTATAGGTAACTGACTTTTTTTTCTCTTGCTGCTTTTAAGATTCTCTCTTTGTCTTTTGCTCTTGGCATTTTAATTATGATGTGTCTTGGTGTGGTCCTCTTTAGATTCCTTTTGTTTGGGGTTCTCTGTGCTTCCTGGACTTGTAAGTCTATTCTTTCACCAGGTGGGGGAAGTTTTCTGTCATTATTTCTTCAAATAGGTTTTCAATATCTTGCTCTCTCTCTTCTTCTGGCACCCCCATAATTCGGATGTTGGCTCACTTGAAGTTGTCCCAGAGGCTCCTTACACTATCTTCATATTTTTGGATTCTTTTTTCTTTTTGCTTTTCCGGTTGGGTGTTTTTTGCTTCTTCGTATTTCAAATCTTTGACTTGATTCTTGCGATCCTCTAGTCTGCTGTTGGAACTCTGTATAATATTCTTTATTTCAGTCAGTGTATGCTTAATTTCGAGTTGGTCCTTTTTCATAACCTCGAGGGTCTCACTAGATTTCTTGAGGGTCTCACTAAATTTATTGGCGGTTTCTAGAAAAAACTTGAATGTTCTAATATTTTATTGAGGATTTTAGCACCTGTTTTCATCAGGGATATTGATCTATAATTTTCTTTATAGAGTTTTTATCTGATTTTGAAATTAGGATGATGATGGCCTTGTAAAATTACTTTGGGAGTCTTCCCTCCTCTTGAATTTTTTTGGAATAGTTTAAGGATAGGTGTGCCTGGCTAGTGTGGCTCAGTTTGTTGAGTGCACCAAGCAGTCCTGGTTCATTTCTTGTCAGAGCCTGGGTTGCCTTTTTGATCCCCAGTAGGGGACATGCAGGAGGCAGTTGATTGATGTTTCTCTCGATGTTTCTATCACTCTCTCCCTCTCCTTTCCACTCTCTCCTTCTCTCTGAAAAATCAATAAAAAACATATTAGCCCAGCCAGTGTAGCTCAGTGGTTGAGCATCAACCTATGGACCAGGAGGTCATGGTTTGATTCCTGGTCAGAGCACATGCTCATCCACAGTAGGAGGTGTGCAGGAGGTAGTCGATCAATGGTTCTCTCCCATCATTGATGTTTCAATCTCTCTCTCCTTCTCCCTTCTTCTCTGAAATCAATTACAAATATATTAAAAAAAAAACATATTAAAAACAAACCAACAAAAAGAATGGGTGTTAGTTCTTTGAATGTTTGGCAAAATTCACATGTGAAGGAGTTTTTGATTACTGCTTCACTTTCACTAGTTGTAATCTGTCTATTCAGATTTTCTGAATCTTTCTGACTTAGTTTTGGAAGATTGTATGTTTCTAGGAATTTATCCATTTCATACAGATGGTCCAATTTTTGGGCACATAGTTGTTTGTAATAATTTCTTACAATCCCTTGTAATTCTATGGAATCAGTTGTTACTTCTTTTTCATTTCTGATATTATTTATTTGGGCCCTCTCTCTTTTTTCTTGATGAATCTGGTAAAGGTTTGTCAATCTTTTTATCTTTTCAAAGAACCAGCTCTTGGTTTCATTGATCTTTTGCAATTTTTTTCTGTTGTTAATCCTCACCCAAGGATATTTTTTCCCTTGATTTTTAGAGAAAGTGGAAGGGAGGAAGAGAAGGAATGGGTGGGGGGGGAGAGGGGGGGAAGGAGGGGTAGAGAGAAAGAGAGAGGAAAACATCAATAATGTGAGAGACACAGCGATTGGTTGCCTCCCCTACCCATGCACCCCGAACAGGGCTGGGGATCAAACCTGCAACCCAGATATATGCCCTTGACCAGGAGTGAAACCCATGATCCTTCAGTGCACAGGCTGATGCTCTAATCACTAAGCCACACCTGTCAGGGCTTACGTTGTTTTTCTAGACTCTATTTCATTTATTTCTGCTCTGATTTTTATTTCCTTTCTTCTACTCACTTTGGGGCTTGTTTGCTGTCCTTTTAAAATTTGTTTTGTTTTGTTTGTTAATCCTCACCCGAGGGTATTTTTTCCATTGATTTTTAGAGAGAATGGATGGGGGTTGGGGGTGTTGTTCTCTTTTAAGTTCTTTCAAGCATAAACTTAGATTGTTATTTGAGTTTTTTCTTGTTTCTAGAAATAGGCCTGTAATGATATGAATTTCCCTCTTAGGACCTCTTTTACTCTGCCCCATAGATTTTGGCTTGTTGCGATCTCATTAGCATTTGTTTCAAGGTATGTTTTGATTTCTTCCTTGATCTCATTGTTAAGCCATTCATTGTTTAATAACGTTATTTAGCCTCCATATCTCTGTGTGTTTTCACTTTCTTTCTTGTGATTGATTTCAAGTTTCATAGCATTATGGTCAGAGAAGATGCTTGATATGGTTTTAGTATTTTTTAATATATTGAGACTTGTTTTATGTCCTAACATGGGTCTATCCTGGAAAATGTTCCATTTGGCCCTAGATGGTTTGGCTCATTTTGATAGAGCATTTGCCTGCAGACTGAAGGGTCCCAGATTTGATTCTGGTCAAGGGCACACGCCCGGGTTGCCAGCTCGATCCCCGGTGGGGGGGTGTGCATGAGACAGCCGATCAATGATTCTCTCACATCATTGATGTTTCTTTCTCTCTCTCCCTCTCCTTTTCTCTCTGAAATCAATAAAAATATATTTAAGAAAATGTTATATTTGCACTTTTAAAGAATGTATATTCTGCTGCTTTGGAATGAAATGCTCTGAAGATATCAATTAAATCCACCTAATCTAGTGTGTCATTTAAAGCTGCTGTTTCCTTGTTGACTTTCTGTTTGGAAGATCTATCTATTAATGTCAATGGGGTGTTAAAATCTACTATGACTGTATTACTGTCACTCTCCCCCTTTATGTTCACCAAGATTTGCTTTATACATATACTGAGGTGCTACTATGTTGGGCGCATAAATGTTTACCAGGTTTATATCCTTTTGTTGGATTGCTCCCTTTATCATTATGTAGTGTCCTTCTTTGTCTCTTAGTATAGCCTTTGCTTTAAAGTCTATTTTGTCAGGTACAAGTATTGCTATCCCAGCCTTCTTCTCCTTTCCATTTGCATAAAACATATTCTTTCATTCCTTTACCTTTAGTCTAAGGTGAAACTCTCATAGACAGCATATATATGTGTCTTATTTTCTTATCCTGTCATCTATCCTGACTTTTGATTAAAGTATTTAAGCCATTTTCATTTATTTTATTTTTTATTTTTTAAATATATTTTTATTGATTTCAGAGAGGAAGGGAGAGGGAGAGACAGCTAGAAACACTAATGATGAGAGAGAATCATTGATTGGCTGCTTCCTGCATGCCCCACACTGGGGATTGAGCTTGAAACCTGGGCATATGCGCTGACTGGGAATTGAACCGTGATTTCCTGGTTCATAGGTAGATGCTCAACCACTAAGCCGTGCCTGCTGAGCTTCGTAAAGATTTTAAAGGAATTTATACTTTTTTGATCAAGGAGTTTTAAAACTTTGGTGTCTTTGATTAAAGAAGCATGTTCCCAGGTAAATCCTAGATAGTCAAAAGTTGAGAATTGTTGTTTTGATTCTTAAAAAAAACAGAAACTTTATAGTTGAGAGTATTACAGATATCCCCTTTTTCCCCTCATTGCCCTCTTCCACCCAGTTCCCACCCTTCTCCAGGCCGTCACCACCCTATTGTCTGTGTCTGTAGGTAATGCAATCCTATATAATAAAAGCCTAGTATGCAAATTGTCCCCTCAGGCAGTTGTTCAACCTGAAGTTCGACCACTTGATATGATGTGCACTGACCACCAGAGGGCGGCACAGAACATGGCGGGCATCAGCGACGCACTGCGACCTCTCGCTGGCTACCTGGGGGTGGGGTGATGGGGACGGAAGTGCGGTGAGAATGTGAGTGTTCACCAAGCTCACTCTCACTCCTTCCTGCCACCACCCCTCCCCGGGACGCAAGGGCTCCCTGGGTAAGCCTGGCTGCAGTCGCAGGAACCGCGGTGGCTGGTCAGGCTCCCCGTGGAGAGAGTGCACTGCCCACCCAGCTTCCATGTGGCGCTGCTGGGTGGCCCAGAGGCTCACGCTGTGCCCCAGCCTGCAGCGTCCAGCCACGTTCACCGCATCTCCGCATGGGGACTCGGGCGCCATGACTCAGACAGAAGGGGCTGTGTGGGGGCCGGGGGCCCAGGTGTTGCCCAGGTCCCAGAGGTCAGCTGGGACCTGCCCTTCCATGCTTTGATCGCTGGCCAGGCCTAGGAACTCACCCGTGCATGAATTTCATGCACCAGGCCTCTAGTATGCATATAAGATCTTTGGTTTATCTTTTCCTATCACCTTCCCCCTTCCCTCTGAGATTCATCAGTCTGTTCCATGTTTCCATGCCTCTGGTTCTATTTTATTCATCAGTTTATTTTGTTCATTAGATTCCTTGTTTGTTTACTTTGACTTTTAGATTGAATTGTTGATAGATACCTGTCTATTTCTTCAAATAGGTTCTTGATCCCTTGCTCTCTGTCTTTTCCTTCTGGTACCCCAATGATGCTGATGTGTTACACTTCATGTCCAAAAGTCCCTTAAACTATTTTTTTTTTTAATTCCTTTTGCTGCTCTGATTGGGTGTGTGGTTTTTTCTGCCTTCTCTTCCAAATCACTGATTCAATCCTCTGCTTCCTCTAACCTACTGTTTATTTCTTCCAGTGTATTCTTCATTTCTGACTAGTCCATTTTTATGGTTTCTATGTCCTTTGTCATGCTGTTGAACATCCTTATAACCATTACTTACAATTCTACTTCTGATAAATTGCTTCCCTCCATTTAATTCAGCTTTTTTTCCTGGAGATTTCTCCTATTCTTCATTTGGGACCTGTTTTTTTGTTTTCCCATTTTGGCTGCCTCTTTGTGTTTGTTTCTATGTATTAGATAGATCTGCTATGACTCCCAGTCTTCGTGGGGTGGCCAATTGCAGTAGTTGTTCTGTGCAATCTAGTGGTAGTTTCCTTGATCACTTGAGCTAAGTTTTCCAGAAATGTCCCTTGTGTGGTTTATGTGGTCCCTTGCTGTTATAACTGATTCTTTTTAAAAGTTATATTTATTGTTGAAAGTATTATAGATGTCCCCCTTTCCCCCATTGACCTCTTCTAGCTCACACCTACTCCCCCGCCCCAGGCCTTCACCACACTACTGTCTGTGTCCATGGGTTATGCATATATGCATACATGTTATTTGGTTAATCTCTTCCCACCTACCCACCCACCCCCGCCTTCCCTCTGAGATTCAACAATTTGTTTCATGCTTCTATGTCTCTGGATCTATTTTGTTCATCAGTTTATTTTGTTCTTTAGATTCCATACATGAGTGAGATCATGTGATACTTGTCTTTCTGTGACTGGCTCATTTCACTTAGCATAATACTCTCCAGTCCCTCCATGCTGTCTCAAAGGGTAAGAGATCCTTCCTTTTTACTGCTGCATTGTATTCCATGGTGTGAATGTACCACAGCTTTTTTATCCACTCATCTACTGATGGGCACCTGGGCTGTTTTCAAATCTTAGCTACTGTGTTATAATTGAATCTTGGTTGCTTTGGACCCATTCATGCATGGAATCAACCCTCAGTCTTCTGACTGTGAGGCTCAGCCCAACCACAGCGTGTGAGCTTTTGTGCAGGTGCTGACCACATGAAGCAGAATTCACCTCAGCAGGGTTTGGTGCCTCCTGAGATCTCCCTTTGGATATGCTGCTTGTGAAGTTTATTGGAACCTGCTCTGATGTTGTCTAAAGCTGGCCACTGGGTGTGTTGGTTCTGGGCCTCTTGGTAGGGACTCTGGCACAGGCCAATGTGAAACACTCTCTACAACTCGTCCTTGGCAATCTACTTGGAGCTACAAGCAATCCACCATTTGTGGCTGCTTCTGTTGAGCCTGCATGCATGTGGGAAGGACCAAGGTGTGCACCAAGTCTGGACCAGGGGGCAGGTCCCAAAGCACTCCGACGAGATCCGCCTCCACCTGCCTCCACCTGCCTCCACCCTTCAGCTGCCTGTTAGGCTTAGTCCTTCTTCTTTTAATATTTGGTAAACTCCTGTGAAAGAGTTTTTGGTGTTTTTTTTTTTTTTAAATTACTGCTTCATATTTTTTGTTTCCTCTTAATTCAGTCTTGGAAGATTGTATGTTTCTAGGAATTTATCCATTTCTTCTAGGTTGACCAATTTGTTGGCATATAATTATTTGTAGTATTTTCTTAAAATCCTTTGCATTTCTTTGGTGTCAGTTGTCACTTCTCCTCTTTCATTTCCGGTTTTATTAATTTGAATCTGGTTAAAGATTTATCAATTTTGTTTATCTTTTCAAAGAACCAGCTCTTGGTTTCATTGATCTTTTGTTTTTGTTTTTTACTCTGTATTGTTTATTTTCACTTTGATCTTTATTCTTTGTTTCTACTGACTTTGGGCTTTGTTTCTGTTTGTTTGTTTGTTTGTTTGTTTTGGTTAATCCTCACCCAAGGGTATTTTTCCATTGAATTTTAGAGAGAGTGGAAGGAACAGGGAGAGACAGAGAAAGAAAAACATCAGTGTGAGAGACACATCGATTGGTTGCCTCCTGCACCATGAGGCCCAACCAGAGCCAGGGATTGAGCCAGCAACTGAGGTACCTGCCCTTGACCAGAATTGAACCCAGAATGCTTCAGTCCTTGGGCTGACACTCTATCCACTGAGCAAACCAGCTAGGGCTGTTCTTTTTCTAGTTCCTTTTGATATAGGGTTAGATTGCTGATTTGACATTTTTCTTGTTTCTTGAGGTAGGCTTGTATTGCTATGAATTTCCTCTTAGAAGTGCTTTGGCTGTGTCCCATAGATGGGCCGCTTTGTTTCCATTTTAATTTGTCTCAAGGTATCTGTTTATTTCTTCCTTGATCTCTTTGTTAACCTATTCATTGTTAGTAGCATGTTATTTAGTCTCCATATTTTTGTGTGTTTTTTGTTTTCTTCTTGTAATTAATTTCTAGTTTCATACCATTGTGATTGGTGAAATTTCTTGATATGATTTCAATATTCTTATATTTGAGATTTGTTTTGTGGTCTATCCTGGAAAATGTTCCATGTGTATTTGGAAATTAAGTATATTCTGCTGTTTTTTGGTGAAATGTTCTAAAAATATCATTTAAATCATGTGGTTTAATGTCATTTAAGACCACTGTTTCCTTGTTGGTTTTCTGTCTGAATAATCTATCCAGTATGTCAATGGGTTGTTAAAGTCCCTTATTTTACCATGTAATTGTTGATCTCACCCTTTATGTCCATCAAAATTTGCTTTATATATTTAGGTGCTCCTACATTGCCTAAAAGTTCATAAGGGTTATATCCTCTTGTTGGATTGGACCCTTTATCATTTTTTAAATTAAATCTTTATTGTTCATATTATTATAGTTGTTCCTCTTTTTCCCCCCCATAGCTCCCCTTTACCCGGTTCCCACTCCACCCTCTGCCCTAACCCCCCACCCCCCACTGTCCTCATATATAGGTGTACGATTTTTGTTCAGTCTCTTCCAGCGCCCCCTACACCCCTTCTCCCCCAAGAATAGTCAGTCCACTCCCTTTCTGTGCCCCTGATTCTATTATATTCACCACTTTATTCTGTTCATCAGATTATTTATTCACTTGATTTTTAGATTCACTTGTTGATAGATGTGTATTTGTTGTTCATAATTTGTATCTTTACCTTTTTATTCTTCTTCCTCTTCTTAAAGGATACCTTTCAGCATTTCATATAATACTTTGGTGTACCCAGTGGTCAGAGTGGGACCACCAATGGTTTGGTGGTGATGAACTCCTTTAGCTTTTCCTTATCTGTGAAGCTCTTTATCTGACCTTCAATTCTGAATGATAGCTTTGCTGGGTAAAGTAATCCTGGATGTAGGTTCTTGGTATTCATCACTTTGAATAGTTCTTGACACTCCCTTCTGGCCTGCATAGTTTCTGTTGAGAAATCAGCTGACAGTAGTATGGGTACTCCCTTGTAGGTAACTGACTGTCTTTCTCTTGCTGCTTTTAAGATTCTCTCTTTGTCTTTTGCTCTTGGCATTTTAATTATGATGTGTCTTGGTGTGGTCCTCTTTGGATTCCTTTTGTTTGGGGTTCTCTGCGCTTCCTGGACTTGTAGGTCTATTTCTTTCACCAGGTAGGGGAAGTTTTCTGTCATATTTCTTCAAATAGGTTTTCAATATCTTGCTCTCTCTCTTCTTCTGGCACCCCTATAATTCGGATGTTGGTTCACTTGAAGTTGTCCCAGCGGCTCCTTACACTATCTTCATATTTTTGGATTCTTTTTTCTTTTTGCTTTTCCGATTGGGTGTTTTTTGCTTCTTCGTATTTCAAATCTTTGACTTGATTCTTGCAATCCTCTAGTCTGCTGTTGGAACTCTGTATAATATTCTTTATTTCAGTCAGTCTATGCTTAATTTCGAGTTGGTCCTTTTTCATAACCTCAAGGGTCTCACTAGATTTCTTGAGGGTCTCGCTAAATTTATTGGCAATCTCACTAGACTTATTGAGGGTCTTACTAAATTTATTGGCGGTTTCTAGAAAATTCTTGAAAAACCTTATAAGTGTGGTTTTGAACTCTATATCCAGTAGTTTGCTTTCTTCCATTTCTGTCATTTGTGACCTGTTCCTTTGTCTCCACATTTTTTATGCTTCCCTGTGCTGATAGAGTGGCTTTCTGTGCTAGGTGTCCTATAGGGCCCAGTGGCTCAGCTTCCCCAATTACCTGAGGTGGACACTCTTGGTGCACCCCTTTGTGGGGTTTGTGCACAGTCTTGTTGTAGTTAAGCCTTGATTGTTGTAGGTATCACTGGGAGGAATTGACCTCCAGGCCAATTGGCTGTGAGAGTCAGCTGTGTCTACAGTGGGAGAACTTTGTGCTGGAGACACCCTTCTGGGGCAAGACTTGCTTCAGGGGGCTTTGGTGCTCACTCAGTCTGCCCCCTGAGTGTGTCCCTTATGGATCTGAGGAGTTGTAACCTGGATGGTCCCACTCTGACCACTGGGTACACTGGCTCTTAGATCTCTAAGGAGGTGCTAATTTAGCCTCTGCCTGAGGCAACCCAGCAGGAGTTATGGAGAGATCTGCAGATTCCTCTTCCTTGTTTGGGTTTTGGAGGTGCCCAGATAAGGCCCAGCTGTGAAGCAGTGCAAGCTGCTGTGGGGCCTTGGGCCTTCTTTTGGAAGTTCTGGGTCTCTCTGACCCAGCTGCAGTTTGTTAGGTAATTTTCAGATTGCAAAGGGCCAGGCCTTTCATAGGCAAATGCCTCTGCGCACATCAGGGGATCAACAGGGCAGAGCAAACAGCTATGGCTGATCCTCAGTCCTACCCTAAGAGGCCCCGAGTCTCAGTGTCCCGGTAATTGCTGCAAGCACCTCTGAGAGAAAGCCGCCCTCAAGTTCTGACTGATGCCAGACAGTCCAGTTTCTCCCCATATGAGTCTGGGTCCCCAGAGACTTGCCCAGAACCGGAGTTCAGAGCAGTTGGGAGCTTGAGACTCCCTCCTGATTGAAAAAGACAACCGTGTCCTCAGTTGCCAGTCCTTTCCACGTGCGCCTCCATACCTCTGCACTTTAGTTCCACAGCTCCTCTGAGTCTCAGTGTGCTTTTCTCTTTCCTTGTAGTTGTAGAATTTTCACTTAGCCAGCCTTCCTGTGGTTCTGGATGATGTCCATTTTGTCTTTTAGTTGTATTTTTGAAGTGGTTGTGTGAGGTAGCAATTTCCGATGTTTTCCTATGCCGCCATCTTGGTTTCTCCTCTGGACCCTTTATCATTATGAAATATCCTTTTTTGTCTCGTTAGAGTCTTTGTTTTAAAGTTTATTTTGTTTGATATATGTATTGCTACCCCTGTTTTTTTCCCCCTCATTCTCATGGAATTTCTTTTTCCATCCATCCTTTAGTTTTAGTGTGTGTGTGTGTGTGTGTGTGTGTGTGTGTGTGCGTGTTCAAATCTGAAGTGGGTCTCTTGTAGCGTATATATGGGTCTTGTTTTCTTACTCATTCAGCCACTTGATGTCTTATGATTAAAGCATTTATTTTTTTTATTTTTATTTTTTTATTAAGTTATTACATATATGTCCTTTTCTCCACATTACCCCCCCCCCATTACTCCCACTCTTGCACTCACCCCCCCTGTTGTCAGTGTCCATTGGTTAGGCCTATATGCTTGCATATAAGTCCTTTGGTTGATCTCTCCCCCTTACCCCCACTCTCCTCTACCTTCCCTCTGAGGTTTGACAGTCTGATCGATGCTTCTATGTCTCTGGATCTGTTTTTGTTCATCAGTTTATGTTGTTCATTATATTCCACAATGAGTGAGATCATGTGATATTTATCTTTCTCCAACTGGCTTATTTCAGTTAGCATAATGCTTTCCAGTTCCATCCATGCTGTTGCAAACGGTAAGAACTCCTTCTTTTTTACTGCTCATAAGCTCCTTCTCTAAATTCAGCTTAAATGCACATTACTGCATGAAGGAATGCAAAAACTGAAAAATGGGGAGGCGGGGGGCAAGGAAGAACCAAGCTTATGATTCATGAAGGAATGCAATTACCAAAAAATGGGAGCAAGGGAGTAGGGAAGAACCAAGTGGCCGTCTTGGGTTTCCCATAGCCCCGTCTATTCATTTAATTAACAACCACTGCTTACACATACAATATACCCTGGAAGTTTTCCTCACTTATTTTACAACGGTTTTCATGAAATTTCAAAATTTTTGAGGTATTCCAGGGGCCTTAGGATACATTGCAAAGTTATTCCTACATATATTGAGATTTTTAAAAAATATATATATATATATTATTGATTTTTTACAGAGAGGAAGGGAGAGGGAGAGAGAGTTAGAAACATCAATGACAGAGAAACATCTATTCAGCTGCTTCCTGCACACTCCCTACTGGGGAGGTGCCCGCAACCAAGGTACATGCCCTTGACCGGAATCAAACCCGGGACCCTTCAGTCCGCAGGCTGACGCTCTATCCACTGAGCCAAACCGGTTAGGCATATATTGAGATTTTAACACTTAAAACCTCAATGTCTAATGAAAACATTTTTCATAAACATCAAAGTCAATTATTAACATGGACGTATTTTTGTAAAATCCAGGTAAAATAAAGACATGTCTGTTTTACTTAAACCCACAAACGTAAGCTAACTTTTATTCACTGGCAATTAATCATAGATGAACTTGAAAAGCATTTCAGTTAGCTTCTATATTTCTGAGAATTTTGAATAACCATTCCTTATAAGCACTTGCCTTTAAATTAATTTTAACAATACCATTTAGAGGTAGAAAATTATCTCACATTTACAACATACATAGACACACATAGACAGACACAAACAGAGAACGGTTGGATTCAAATTTTGTTTTGGAGGCACTTACAATTTATCTCTGTCCTTGACCAGTCTAGTTCCAAATGACCTTCCCCCCTTTAAAATAAGGACAGCCATTTTAATACCTGAAAAGTATTGGGTTAACACCTAAATGACATCATAGGTCGATCCATTTATCCTCTTTTCCATTCATTCTGCCTACTTTTATAGCCGGCTTTTTGTAATTGTGCACGTAAAGATTTAAATTAAAGTATTAAAGGATCTTCATCTCAGCCATCTTAGTATTGATGGGAGGCTGACTGTTGTGGGGCTTGTCTGCCTCCGTGGCATGATTGCCCATGTTAATTCTGAGATCTAAGCAAACTTCTAGGGAAAACCAGCCCTTTCATGTACATTTCCTTATGAGCCAAATGCAGTGACTATCCCTTTAGGACCGGAGGAAATTTCCTCGGGCAATCCCACAAAGACTCTCAGTTGCCTAAATACCCCAGCACTGCAACGCTTCCCACCACCTCAAGGATTTTCTAAGAACAGCTCAAAGCCATGGCCAGCTACTTATAGCAAGGAGGCTGGGGATTCTGAGAGAAACTCACCCAACTTCACACGATGCAAAGCAGGGAGTCTGTGGGGCACAATGGTCCCTTGTTTGTACCTAACACGGGGTCTGGGTCCACAGGGTGGTCCTGGGTTAGCTTCTCAGAATTCTTGCCAGCTATGCCAAGTAAGTATCAATGTAAGAAATGTACAAACCTATAGAGAATTGTTATAAGAGTTTATTTGAGCCAAACTGATGACATATGCTAGGGAGCAAGATCTCAAATGCTCCCTAAATTTATACTGTTAAGGCAGCAAAGCACAGTGGTTTAGAATGTGGTCTCTAGATCAGTGATAGCGAACCTCTTGAGCTCGGCCTGTCAGCATTTTGAAAAACCCTAACTTAACTCTGGTGCCGTGTCACATATAGAAATTTTTTTATATTTGCAACCATAGTATAAAAAAAGACTTATATTTTTGATATTTATTTTATATATTTAAATGCCATTTAACAAAGAAAAATCAACCAAAAAAATGAGTTCATAGGTTCGCCATCACTGCTCTAGATGTAGACTATGGAGTTCAAATTCCAGTTCAGCCAGCCGTTTGTCTTTAAGTTCAAGTTACTTCTCTCTCTATGTCGCAATTTCCTCTTCTGTAAAATGGAGATAATAATAAATGCTCAGTAAATATTAGCTATTTTCATTATGGTGGGAACTGCACTAGGAGGTTACACACATTATCCCATTCAATCTTATCAAAACTCACAAGATATGAAAATCACTAGTCCCATTTGACAAACAAGAAAACGAAGGCTCCAACTGGTTAAATAACTTATCCAAAGTCGCAGGGCTAGTAAGTGACAGAGTCAAGATTTTAACCCCAACAGAAAAAAATGAAGAAAATTTTTAAAAAGAAAAGAGAGGAAAAAAAATTTTTTAACCCAGAATCTGTCTGGCAAGAAACTTGTGTTCTTTTCATTATATTACAAGGGAAAAAAATTCAGTCTTCATACCAGAGGTGTTTACCTTCTAAAAGACAAAAGATGGGGGGAGGGGCGGTGGGGTAGAAAACATAGTGTTTTCTTTCTATGTTATTTTTACCAAAACGGAAAGACTTAACGTATAATTTAACAAAAGTTTTAAAGCAGGAGAAAGAAATGTGGGTAGTAGGAGGTTGCTCTAACCAGTGATTCTCAGGGCTGCGACCCCAGGTCAGTAGTCATCTTCACTTGTTAGGAATGCAAATCCTCAAACCCAATCCCAAACTTTCTGACGGGGATGCCTTCGAAGCTGTTCTGATGCATCTGAACCTGGTAAGTTTGAGAATCCCTGCTCTAGAGCAAGGAAAGTGTGAGAGTTGGTAGTGAAAACGCAGGTCAAAGGCAACAGGATGGATGTGTGTCTGGCAGGAGAGATTGGAAATATTTCTTGGTGCCTGAATGGGACGTGCTCCTCTTTCTGACGTACCGAGGAGAAAATGGGGTGCAGAGAGGCCGACGGGCGGCTCTCAGTGAGAGATGACTTTCTTACACTCTTGCATTTTTGCTACGTTTCCGCTCCTTTAACCTGCACATTTCTTAAAAACAGGAAATAACGTTTAAAAATGTTTAACTGACAGAAAAGGTATATTTGTACAATTTGGGACACTTCTGTGTGGTGGTTTTTTCACAGCCCATTTATAAAAGAGAAAAACAAAACGAGATTTATTAGGACCCTACTATGTACCAGGTTCTACATTTGGACCTTCCTTTCTTGAGGAATTTTTTTTCTCCATGAATTCTCATAACAAGAACTACTTTGATTTTATAGATGAGGAAATTGACGTTCGAAGATTTTAAGCCACTGTGCGGTAAGTCATGCAGCTATGATGGGAGATCTAGGGTTCCAATGCACAGCTTCAGCCCAGTGTGAATTCAGCTCACAGTGCTGCCTGGGAAACAGAGGTGTGCTAAGGAGCCTTCATGTCACAGGCACTCAAGGGAGACATGCATGGAAGCCACCCTGCACCTGGGCCTTCCCAGGGGTCAGGCAACCCGGAATGGCTCCTCTTCTCCATCCCTGCCTGGAAATAACACCAAACTCTATTGTCAGAGAAGGGTGAACTGAGCAAATGAGACAATATTTTTAGTTTTAGTTTTTAAAAATACGTTTTTATAAATTTCAGGAAGAGGAAGAGAGAGATAGAAATATCAATGATGAGAATCATTGATCAGCTGTCTCCTGAATGCCCCTCATTGAGAATCGAGCTCACAACCCCATCATGTGCTCTAAGAGGGAATCGAACCGTGACTGCCTGGCTCATAGGTCAATGTTCAACCACTGAGCCAAGCTGACCGGGCCAACCATTTTTTTTTTTTAAATCCACACCTGAGGATATGTTTTCATTGACTTTAAAGACAGAGGAAGGGAGAGAGAGAGGGAGAAACATTGATGTGAGAAAGAAAAAATGATCAGTTGCCTCCCCTATTTGCCCCAACTGGGGATCGAACCTGCAACCTGGGTATGTGCCCTGACCAGGAATTGTATCTAGACATTTTGGTGTATGGGACGATGCTCCAACCAACTGAGCCACACTGCCCAAGGCTCAACCATTTTTAAGTGTACAATTCCATAGTGTTAAATATATTGGCAGCAGATCACCAAAACTTTTTCATCTTGCAAAACTGAAACTCTATACCAAATAAACAGCAACTCCCCATTTTCCCTCCCTCAGCCCCTGAGAGGCCACCATTCCACTTTCTGTTTCTATGAGATTAACTACTCTAGGCACCTCATATAAGTGGAATCATAAAGTATTTGTCGTTTTGTGACTGGATTATTTCACTTAACATAATTTCCTCAAGGTCCATTCCTGCTGTAGCATGTGACAGGAGTTCCTTCCTTTTAAAGGATAAATAATACACCACTGTACAGGATGGGCAAAAGTAGGTTAAATTACCAGCATCAAGGATACAAAATAATAATAACAATGACAAATACGAATAATAAATAAATAATAATACAAGAATAAACTCTGTTTTGTATACTCTATAACTGTAAACCTATTTTTGCCCACCCCTGTATATTCCACATTTGTTTATCTGTTCATCCATAAGTGGACATTTGAGCTGCTTCCACCTTTTGGGCATTGTGAGTAGTACTTCTATGAACATGGTGTACAAATATCTCTTCAAGATTCTGCTTTCATTTATCTTGGGTATATACCCAGAAGTGGGATTGCTAGATCATCTGTAGTTCTCATTTTTTGAGGAACTGCCACACTGTTTTCCACAGTGGCTGTACCATTTTACATTCCTACCTATAGTTTACCAATGTTCCCATTTCTCTATAGTCTCATCAATCCGTGTTATTTTCTCTTTTATTAATAGTAGCCATCCTAATGGGTGTGAAGTTATATCTTATTGTGGTTTTGATTTGCATTTTCCTTGCAATTACTGATGTCAAGCATCTTTTCATTTGCTTGTTGGACATTTCTATATGTTCTTTGAAGAAATGTCTATTCAAGTCCTTTGCCCGTTTCTAAATTAGGTTATTGGAGGGTTTTGTTGCTGCTTCTATCTTCTTCTAGGGGCCCGGTGTACGAAGATTCGTGCATGGGTGGGGGGATACCTCAGCCCAACCTGCACCCTCTCCAATGTGGGAGCCCTCAGGGGAGCCCTCTCCAATCAGGGAGTTTCTGTCTGTCTTTGTGATCATATAAACGAATTGTCTGAGACCCCCAATCCAGTTTGGTTTGTTGCTCACAGAATAATAGAGGCATTTTTTTTTCTTTGCTTCATTGGTGGAGATTTCCTGGAAGTTTTAGGATATCTTCCCTTTAATTTTTCCTAGACACTCTGATTTTACTTATGTCTCTCATCTTTGCTTTCCCTCCATCCCCCACTGCCACAGTAACTTGCCCCAGGCTCACTTTGTTCTAGTGTCTAGGACAGTGGTTCTCAGGCTTCCTAATGCTGCAACTCTTTAATACAGTTCCTCATGTTGTGGTGACCCCCAATTTCATTGTTACAAATTGAACATAATTAAAGCATAACGATTAATCACAAAAACAATATGTAATTATATATGTGTTTTCTGATGGTCTTAAGCAACCCCTGTGAAAGGGTCGTTCGACCCCCAAAGGGGTCAGGACCCACAGGTTGAGAACCGCTGGTCTAAGAGCTCCGTCTGCCACCAGAACTACGATTCCCAGCATTCCTGGTGCTCCCCGCGCTCTGGGCTTCCGCTTCCGGTCCTGAGGCTGCCATCAGAACTACTATTCCCAGAATTTCTGGTGCTCCCCATGCTAGGAGCAACTGAGGGAGCCACAGCCCCCCCCTCCCCCAAGCCTCCAGCTCTTCTGCTTTGCTCTCCGCCCGTCAACCAAGGAAGCCACGTCCTCCCAAGGAAGCGACCGAGGGAGTGACCAAGGGAGCCACGTCCCCCCAAGCTGCCGGCTCTCCCGCTTCTGCTCTCCGCTCACCATCTTTGTCAGGTTAATATGCATATTCACCCTGATTGGCTGGTGAGTGTAGAGAAGGGATGGTCAATTTACATGTTTCTCTTTTATTATATAGGATATGCAGTCAGTGGATCAAGTCCTCACCTCTCTTATCTTTAATATTTTTTAATCAAGAGATGCCTGACCTGGTTAGATAGCTTATTTGGTTAGGGAGTCATCCTGATATGCCAAGGTTATGGGTTCAATCCCTGGTCAGGGCACATTAAGCAATCCTGGGTCAAGAATCAACCAATGAATGCATAAATAAGTGGAACAACAAACCTATGTTCTCTCTCTCTCTCTTCCTCTCTCTCCCCCTTCTTTTATCTTTCTCTAGTCAATAAAATTTAAAAAAGAAAAGAGATGCCCCAAGATACTCTCCTGTTTAGAAATACTAAGAATACAGAGAATTTTGCTCTAAAGAAATCTTGAAGTTGGAAAGGAACCATTTCATAAACTCCAGAACTCCTGGACAAGTTTTGATAAGTATGAAGTCTTTCGTAAAGGTATTATGTTAGTATTATTGTTCTCATTCATTTCAGTTGAACATTTACAGAGTATCTACTATATAGCAGACACTGTATCATGTATACTTTAGAGTTAATACAAAACACACAAATTTTAATTCCTATGATCCAACACCCACCAGGTAGACTCTGGGCCACTATTCTTGGATATACAATTTACCCTTAAACAATGTGGAGTTAGGAGCCATCTTACACATAGTAGAAAATCCACTTATAACTTTTGACTCCCCCCAAACCTGACTATAGTCCCTCAGTATCCACGGGGGAGGGGGTGGGGACTGGTTCCAGAACCCTCGCGGTTCCCCAAATCTGAAAATGTTCAAGTCCCTTATATAAAACCAGAGGTCTGGTGCATGAAATTCATGCATGGCCGGGGTGGGGGGCGGGGGGGGGGGTGGTCCTCTCAGCCCGACCTGCACCCTCTCCAATCCAGGACCCCTGCCTGCCTGATCACCCCTAACCGTATCTGCCTGCCAGCCTGATCCTCCAAACTGCTCTCCCCTGCCAGCCTGATCACCACTGACTGCTCTTCCCTGTCGGCCTGATCCCCCTAACTGCTCTCCTGCCAGCCTGATCGCCCCTAACCACCTCTGCCGCAGCCCCTGCCACTGTGGCTTTGTCCAGAAGGACATCAGGAAGGATGTCTGGAAGATGACCAGTCTAATTAGCATATTAGTAAAGATAATATAGAACAGTGGTCGGCAAACTCATTAGTCAACAGAGCCAAATATCAACAGTACAACGATTGAAATTTCTTTTGAGAGCCACATTTTTTAAACTTAAACTATATAGGTAGGTACATTGTTATTAACTTAATTAGGGTACTCCTAAGCTGGCCTTTGCTAAAAACGTCCTCAATCTGATTGAGGTACGTTCGCTGAGGTCAACCCCTTCTACCTCTCCCATCCACTCTCGTCTTGTATACTTGTTTCGTCTATCTCCTTTCGTCCATCCTCTCTATATGTCCAAACCATCTCAACATACCTTTCTCAGTCCTCGACACTACATCTTCTTTCACTCCACAACGTTCCCTAAAATTAACTTAATAACCTTTACTTTTGTCACCTGCACGCGATTTGTGGACGCAACTAGCCCTAACCACTGCACAATGAGACTGCTGACTGACTGGCTCACTCAACTCGTGCATGAATCATGCACGCCTCCCCTGTGCTGCGTATCCCTCGGCCTGCCTGTGCTGGTCTCCCGTCCGTCGCCCGACCGACACCCCCCACTTCTTCTAACTCCACTTCTTCAAAATAGACTCGCCCAGGCCGGAAAATCGACTTCTGCGCATGGGCCACGAAGTTTCAATCACACTGTACGTGTGCGCCCGCACGTGGTATTTTGTGGAGGAGCCACACTCAAGGGGCCAAAGAGCCGCGGTTTGCCGACCACTGGTATAGAACAATGCACACAGTTGACATCATATATTCCCAACTGCAGACTGAAAATACTGTTTTTGATCTGTGGTTGGTTGAATACTCTGATGCAAAACCCAGGGATTCCGAAGGCCAACTGTATATTTATTGGGAAAAAAAAATCCGAATATATGAGAATCCACACAGTTCAAACCCGAGATATTCAAAGGTCAACTATATATATAAATTTTTTAAAATATATCTTATTGATTTTTTACAGAGAGGAAGGGAGAGAGATAGAGAGTTAGAAACATCGATGAGAGAGAAACATTGATCAGCTGCCTCCTGCACATCTCCTACTGGGGATATGCCCGCAACCCAGGTACATGCCCTTGACCGGAATCGAACCTGGGACCTCTCAGTCCGCAGGCCGACGCTCTATCCACTGAGCCAAACCGGTTTCGGCAACTATATATATTTTTGAGTGAGGAGTTTAAAAAGTTACAGATCTCTTTTGAGCTTTTCTGCCAGATTGTCCCTCTCTGAATGAGGAAGTATACATCCTTAAGGAATCATGATATTTGGGTTAGCCTCTCAATTTTCCCAGGCCTCTACCAGGTGAAAAACACACCCTATCTGAAAATCTAGCTTCTTCGAAATTCTTGGTAAAATTTTGGATTGCTTCCTACACAGGGCTGTCCTTTCTGCTTCTAAACAGAAGTCTGTAGCTCATTCAGAGAAGAATTTTATTCTGGTTGCAAGTTGTTGAATCATATACAAAAATCTCAACCTGTCCTTAAAATATTCACAGCTATCCCCAGGACTTTCTACATTGGTGTATATCTTTTCCAGACCATCAGTCTCAGGCCCATAATACCGTCTGTTTTTGTGCCTCAAATCTGAGCCTAAACCAAAGCCCCCAAGAAGCTACTGCATAGGAAAACATTCCTAATCTCCAGCCAGCATTAGGAACAATGCATATTCCCAGGGTGGAGGCGACAGCAGGACTAAGTCCGAGGAACAATGCATATTCCCAGGGTGGAGGCGACAGCAGGACTAAGTCCGAGGAACAATGCATATTCCCAGGGTGGAGGCGACAGCAGGACTAAGGCCCAGAAAGAAGAGTCATTTCCTCAATAAAGTCACCAGGTCTCCAAAAAACACAGGACTCATTTGATGCCACAGTTCTTTTTCCTCACTAACGTTCATTTTCTTAGATGCTTCCTGATGTTTTTTCCTATTTATTAAATGTGAAAATAACCATATTGCTGAAAATCCTTGTAATATATGCTTGAATGCCTTAAATAAAAGGCTCTGTATTAATACGATTCTAGAGTTCAACTCTACATCTAGGACCGGGTGGCCAACTTCTTTTGAAAGTGCTTCCAGGGACCTCTAAATGACTCTTTAGACTTGAGAATAAGAGCTGTTCTAGTGAAGGAAAAACCGCTAAACTTCTCTTTAGGTCAGTGTCACTGGCCCCACCAGAACCCCCTGGTAGTCTACCACTTTGTTTTGTGTTCAGTAGGATTAAGGTGTTTTGGATTAAGACCTTGACATAAACACAAACATAGCTACATATACACAACAACAAAAGTGACTTTCACGTAGAGTTCAAGGTAAAAGTTTAAGGCAGAAGTGATTGAGACAATAAGCCTAGATACACTCTAGGAAAAGAGTATTTGCCCAGGTATAGCCCAGAATTGTGACACTTATGACACAGCACATCTGGAATAATCTGAATGACTAACATTACAGTCTATTGTTTCAGAAAAGTTATTTAAAAAAAAAACCTATGGCCTCACACCATGTGTAATGTGGGTGAGGTAGCAAACTTGTGAGAATGTTCACTTCTGCATTTCCTGATTCAGGGAGAGAGGTGGGTGGGGGTCTAAAATGTCCTATGCCTATTAGTGATTCTGTATGTGCCTGGTCTAGTACTGGTTTCTTGGGCAAAAGAGAAGTGGTCAAAGTTATCAATCTGCCCTAGCTAGTTTGGCTCAGTGGACAGAGCGTCGGCCTGCGGACTCAAGGGTCCCAGGTTCGATTCTGGTCAAGGGCATGTACCTTGGTTGTGGACACAACTCTGGTGGGGAGTGTGCAGAAGGCAGCTGATCAATGTTTCTCTCTCATTGACGTTTCTAATTCTCTCTCCCTCTCCCTTCCTCTCTGTAAAAAATTAGTAAAATATATGTTTTTTAAAAAAGTTATCTATCTGCCCTAGCCGGTGTGGCTCAGTGGATAGAGCGTCTGCCTGCAGACTGAAGGGTCCTGGGTTCAATTCTGATCAAGGGCACATGCCCGGGTTGCGGGCTCGATTCCCAGTGGGGGGGGGCGTGCAGGAGGCAGCCGATCAATATTCTCCCTCATCATTGATGTTTCTCTATCTGTCTTTCCCTCCCTCTTCCTCTCTGAAATCAGTAAAAAAGAAAGAAAAAAGAATATGTATGTGTATATATATATATATATATGTTTTAAAAGTTATAAATCTTATATGCTGAGTACAGAACACATTCAAAATTTTGTTCAGGTCCTCAAAGAATCCATAAACCATTTTCCTTTTTGATAACGAAATCGGGTTGTCTTGTATATTGAATCCATAAATTCATAAAAAAATATAGAGGATCATTTTCTCTGATTCGAAAATTCTTGGTTTGGGGGTACTTAACACGAATCTCTGAAATCCTATCCTCTGTGTGGGCATTTAAGACCCAGGAGCCACATTTTAGAATCGAGCATTGTCCTGGTTCCACAAAACACAGTTTATAAACCAACAGACATTTGCTGGAGCACCTTAACCAAGCCCAATAGTCGCTCTAGTTTATAAAGAAGTAAATCTGTGTTAGCACATACAAATATATTGACTGTCAGCATAATTGGGCCATACGGTTTATATACAGTTTAAGAGGCCGATGAGAAAGAAAAGCTCATAAAACAAGGCTGCTGCCTTCTGAGTACAAAGCCAGCCGAGCATGTGCCCGGGCATCGGTGGCTCTCCGACAGTTCACAGCTCAGCAGCGGGAGCAGAAGTGCAGGGAAGTTTGTTGTGTAAAGCAGAAGGGAGTCTCTCACAGCGGCGCAAGGAAGCGGTAGTAAATAAGCTTAGAATGAGGACTGGAGAGGGCCGGTGTTGAGCTAAGGTATGAATAAATACAGCTGAGTTTCTCCATAATTTAGGGCAAAGACTAGAAAGAAAGGAATCGTAAACTACCCCATTGGGGAGAACTGAGAGTGTGATAACAGAGAGGTGTTAAGGGGCATTAGGGACAGTATAAAAAAAAAAAAAAAAAAAAAAAAAAAAAGGAAGAAAAGTCGGGGTGCTGAATACTGAGCAGCACTACTGGGAGGAATGTCCTGCCGGGATAATGAAGGGAGAGGGTGTAAAGTAGGGCCAGGCATTGTCGGGGGTAAACTCTGGGCAAGACCGTGCGGACGTCGGCAGCTAAGAAAAGAGAAGGCGCAGGGTCGGGGCGTGGCCTCCCGGCTCCATAGCGGCCGCGGGGCGGCGACGAGAAGGGCGGGGAAGGGCTCTGCCGACAGCCGCTCTCGAGCAGTGCCGACGGGGTTAACACTCGGGCCGCGACCAGCGGCAGAACTCGGTTTCCAGGGTAACGGCTCCGACAGTTCCGGCAGCGCCGGCCGTACCACTGCGCGGCGCGCGGGGGAGGCGGGGGAGGAGGCCCAGCGCCCAGCGGTGCCGCCGAGGTCCGTCCCGGGCGCTACCACCGCGCGGCCCGCCTGCTCGCCCGGGTCTGCGCCGAGCCGCGCTCCGGCCGCCCGGCCGCCGCGTCCTCCTTGCCGGGCCGGCAGCTCCCAACTGCCCGCGGGCGGCGGGGGGGAGGAACGTGCGCTTGGTGGCCCGGAGTGGCCTCCTGGTCCCCCCGCCTGGGCGGCGGAGTGCGGGCGGCCCGGGCTGGGAGCTTTGAAAAGCGGACGAGAGACAAAGGCAGCAGGAAGCCTCCCCGGCGCCCGGAGCCCCAGCGCGCAGCCGCCGGGCCCTGCGCGGCGGCGGCGACGGCAGTGGCAGTGGCCGTGGCAGGAGGCGGAGGATGCGGCAGGGGGCGTGGGAGCGGAGGCGGCGCGGGCGGAGCGGCGTGGCCCCGGCGCGGCGTGGGTAGACCCCAGGCGGCGGCGCGGCGGCCCGGCCGGCTCGGGAGTGAGTGAGGGCGCCTTCCCCGCCCGGGATGTGAGGACCGAGCGGAGCCCGGGGCGGGGGGAGGGAAGGGAAGGGAGGCGAAGCCGACAGGAAGGAAGGAAGGACGGACGGACCAGGAGGAGGAGCGGCGGCGGAGGCCGGAGCCGGAAGGCGGGGAGGGGCCGTCCGTTGGGCCCCAGGCGGCGGCGGCGGTCGGGGCGAACCGCTCTCGTCGCCTCCTCCCCCCGGCTCCGCGGAGGGGGGAGGAGGAAGATGGAGACCCACATCTCGTGCTTGTTCCCCGAACTGCTGGCCATGATCTTCGGCTACCTGGACGTCCGGGACAAGGGGCGCGCGGCGCAGGTGTGCACGGCCTGGCGGGACGCCGCCTACCACAAGTCGGTGTGGCGGGGGGTGGAGGCCAAGCTGCACCTGCGCCGGGCCAACCCGTCGCTGTTCCCCAGCCTGCAGGCCCGGGGCATCCGCCGGGTGCAGATCCTGAGCCTCCGCCGCAGCCTCAGCTACGTGATCCAGGGCATGGCCAACATCGAGAGCCTCAACCTGAGTGGCTGCTACAACCTCACCGACAACGGACTGGGCCACGCGTTTGTGCAGGAGATCAGCTCCCTGCGCGCCCTGAACCTGAGCCTCTGCAAGCAGATCACCGACAGCAGCCTGGGCCGCATCGCCCAGTACCTCAAGGGCCTGGAGGTGCTGGAGCTGGGGGGCTGCAGCAACATCACCAACACCGGCCTGCTGCTCATCGCCTGGGGCCTGCAGCGCCTCAAGAGCCTTAATCTTCGCAGCTGCCGCCACCTCTCGGATGTGGGCATCGGGCACCTGGCCGGCATGACGCGCAGCGCGGCGGAGGGCTGCCTGGGCCTGGAGCAGCTCACGCTGCAGGACTGCCAGAAGCTCACCGATCTCTCTCTAAAGCACATCTCCCGGGGTCTGACGGGCTTGAGGCTCCTCAATCTCAGCTTCTGCGGGGGAATCTCCGACGCAGGCCTCCTGCACCTGTCGCACATGGGCAGCCTTCGCAGCCTTAACCTGCGCTCCTGCGACAACATCAGTGACACGGGCATCATGCATCTGGCCATGGGCAGCCTGCGCCTCTCGGGACTGGATGTGTCCTTCTGTGACAAGGTGGGGGACCAGAGCCTGGCTTACATAGCGCAGGGGCTGGACGGCCTCAAGTCTCTCTCTCTCTGCTCCTGCCATATCAGCGATGATGGCATCAACCGCATGGTGCGGCAGATGCACGGGCTGCGCACGCTCAACATAGGGCAGTGTGTGCGCATCACCGACAAGGGCCTGGAGCTGATCGCTGAGCACCTGAGCCAGCTCACTGGCATAGACCTGTATGGCTGTACCCGAATCACCAAGCGCGGCCTGGAGCGCATCACACAGCTGCCCTGCCTCAAGGTACTCAACCTGGGACTCTGGCAGATGACGGACAGTGAGAAGGTCAGGTGAGGGTGGCAGCATCAACTCCCCTTGTCCCGCCCTCTTCATCATCCTGTCACCACCACCCTCCCTGCACTCTCAACTCCACATGCACACTTATTCGTAGATCATTGCAGTGGATGCGATGGGACAGTGACACGAAGCCTCAGGCTCATTTTCTCCTCCCTCCTCCAGCATCCCTGCCGCTTACATGCCCATTCATTGCTTTTGGGGGTTCCTCTGCTACCCCTACCGTACTCCCCTCTCTTTTTCCCTGAGGATGAAGAGAGGGACTCAGCTACTTACCTATCCACTTCTCTCTACTGGGGAAAGGAGGGGCCGATTGAGCTACTGTATCCCCACTGCGTTGCATTTCAAAATGGGGGTGGGGGTGGGGAGTAACTAGTCCTTTGACCCTGGGGAGTTGAAGAAAATGTCTGCCTTCACTTAAGCTTTCATTTGAATACTGTGATCTGGTTTTTATGTTGAAATGTATGAAATCAAACCCAACTACAACGGCCTTTTCACCCTTGTTCCACTTTGTAGCTAATCCCAGTCTCTTCTCATCATTTCTCTTTTTACAGTACTCTGCTATTCATGCTCATTTCATTTTTTTATTGTCCTTTTTTTTCTTTTTTTAAGAGATTTGAAATCATGGTCCTTTTTTCTGCTGAATATATTCTATATATTATATATATATAAATTTTATATATATATATGTCTGGCTACCTCGTTTTAGTTTACTTTTTTCTCTGAAGCCCTGGAATTCTACAAGAGAGATATTTTGAGACTAAAACATTTTTGTGCCTAGACTGGAAAGATGCCCATTGCGTTTGTGTCTTTTTTGTTTTGGCTTCTTCCCCACCCCATCCATCCAGTATGTCCCACTTCCACATTTTGGCTATAATTATTTTTCTCTTTGTCCATTGGGATTTGAGAGCCCAACGACGTTCCTATATCTTGACTTAATTTATAGCACAAATGTGTGGGAGAAATGAGAGTTTGGACTGTTTTGTTTGTTTGAGATGCAGATTGTCTTGAAAATTATTATTATATATGCAAATTCTGCCCTACCCTCACCCTCTTCCAAGTTTCCTCACAAAAAAAGGTCATACAGTGAGGCTTCCTGTTGGAAGCAGAGGAGCAGAGTTGGCCTGCAGAGCCCCTGGGGCTATAATGTGAAGGGGAGGAGACTGAAATTCATGTCTTATCTCTGTTCTGTTAATAAAATGGGAGTTTATGGGTTTTAAAAATTCTGTTTCTAAACGGAGGAGTAGATGACTTTATTTTGGTGGGGGTTGGGACTTGTGGCTTTAAAAAAGATCGCTTTTCAGTAGGATGTATATTTTTGTTGGATTTTTTTGTTTTTTTTAGAATCCTCCACAGCAACATTCGAGACCATGGAGTTAAAAGAAACCCAGAGACCTTTATCAATTAATTGTACTGTTTGTGAATTTGTATAAATAATAACAAAGATCCTCTTAAAACGTTTATATTCTTACAGTAAAAGGTTAAACTGATATTTATATAATAAAAGAGGAAATATGAAGTATGTTTTTGAAAAAAAAAAACACACAAAAAAAAACCCCTTGTATCTGTGAATTATTTTGAAGGCAGTGTGTTTGGGTACATGCCAAAGTCAGAGGTGCTGTTTGTGTGCTTTCAAGTAAAAGGAAATAAGACATAGACTTCGGTGTGTCCTATGTGCTATGAGTAAGCTCATGGTTAAAAATGTATCTGTATAAGGTTTACTACTGACATCTAAATGTTTTGTTTTTAGAAATATGGTGAGATTGGAGATTTATATAATTTGGTTTTCAACTGTCAACAAAATGGAAATTTACAGAAACTGAACAAAATGAAACTTTTTTAAAAACCAGATTTGTAAGAGTCACAGTTTCCTCAGAGTAGCCAATTTTTCTTTGGGTGGAAATTACATCTAGGGGTGATGTTCAAAAAACAGGTCGCGAGATATGGAAGTGGGGAAGAAAGATGGGTTTCTTTACACTTTGAGTGGGTGTGGGGAGGATGTGAAATGGTGAAGGCTGAAGGGAACTGAAGCCATTGTTCAGAAAAGTTAAAAGAGGGCTGTCCCTGCTTCCTTGCTCGCTGGCTCAGTCATGCATACTGAATCTCTCAGTGTGAGTGAGGGTCCTAGGAGAGGAGGAGGGCAGTTCCACCCTCTTTTTAACATTCTCCTCCAGGCCTGGCTGTATTTGAGCACTTTGCTGGGGGATGGGGAGGTTGGCCTGGAGTTCTTGCACATTTGCATTTTAAGCACTTCCAACGCTGAGGGTGAGGGTTCTTAAGACTGTATTTAGGGGCAGATAAATGAAAACCAACAATTTTAGCAAAGCGTTCCCTTTGATAGACAATAACTAAATAATCTGACCTTCTGTGGTTGAGCTTTGGAGATGGAAGAGTATAAATGCTGCTCAAACAGCGAAGTAATTTATATTCCTGGTTCACATAGATCTTTCATAGTTGTTTCTGAAAAATTTTTTTAAACAAAAAGTACCGATCCCAGCAACAGCTGATAAGAGTGGTATAAAACTTTCCTGGATAAGCACCTCTTTCCAGGAAGAAAGCTAGAACCCGGTTTCTCTTGGATAAGATTGCTTTGTACAATGTCCAAGCCTTCTGCTTGAGCATATCACAAAAGCTGCATTGTTCCTTTTTGAAGAGCCTTCATAATTGGGTCTAATTGAGCCTGACACTAAATCCATCTTCCTTTTCTTTGGGGAAGGTATGGCTCTCTCCCCTTTTAGGTTACAGTACTTACTGCCTGCCGGGGGTGCCGGGGGAGTGTGAACCCTAGTCAGAAGTAGGGATTTTAAGTTAGGGTCAGTTTTCTAATTTAGCATTTGACAATACTATACATGAAGGTCACATAAACTGTAGGTTCTTCGACTATTTTTCTTTTTCCAAGAGACTGCATGGCTGTACAGATTGTCAATAAAAATGTGGGCACCTCCTAAGTCCTAGGCTCTGTGCTCACAGTCTTCATTTTAATACCCCAAATAATCCTACCAACTGTAACTGGAAGGGTTTTATGCTTCTCTGTTTTGTTTGGTTTTTACTTTAAAGGTTAAATGCAAGCTTGACAAAAGGTTGGTAAATTAATATTTGAAAGTTAAAGATTCTGAGCCTAGTGTCCTCATCCTGAACTAGGCATACTTAATATATCTGCAGTGTCTCTGGAAAAGATGAATAAACCACTTTCATCAGTCAAGGCTAACTTATCTCTCAACCTTTTTGGACAGGAGAAAAGGAATATATATTGAGAACCTGTAGTGTGCTTTGCATGGTACTTCTCCTTTTAGTCCTCAAAGCAACCTGCTGAAAGAGTTACGCTTTTCCAATAAAGTATACTATTCCCCTTAAGTTACCCCACTACTGGTTGGGAGCCAGAACTCAAACCAGGTCCATTAATGAAGTCCAGCTCCCTTCTGCTCTATGAGGAGATTTAGTTATTATACCTTACTTGGTTCCCAGTAAGGAAACCTCACAGGAGTGGAAGCTATTTAAATAGTGTGGACATGCTTATGCTGCAGGACATAGGGGGTTCAATCTCCACCATACCTACAAGCATGGAAAATGCTTTTAAAGAATAGATGCACTCAAGAAAATGAGTTGATACATATTTTGTGGGTGGTACAAAAGTTAAAAGTCAAGGGTAATTTTAAGAATAACAGAAAAAACCTGGTTCAGGTATTTGCTAAAACTTCAGAACTGAAAAACCAAAATAGGAAGTCTGTAAACTTTATCATCTAAAATTAAACCTCAAGAGAAACTCTTTGGATAGTAGTTAAGACAGGGTTCCACATACCTTTCTTTTCTAAGTCTTATCGGGCAGTAGCCCTGTAAGGTCTGTATTGAAAAGATTATTTGTAAATATAACTGTGGGGTTCAGACAGTTTCTCAGCCCCTAAGGACCATGGTGGGCCTCTAGCTAAGAGAGCTGGGCGTGTTACATAATTCTCTCAGCTATGGACTCCTTCCTGCTGAATTCCTCAGTCCTAAGGCGGGGGAGGGCCCACTTGATTGATTCCACATTTGCTAACAGGGACAAGGATGCTTGCCTAACTTACAGTACATCCTTAAATAGTTAAGGAAACTGAAACTGTTCATATTCTTTCATGATTTAAATCAAGAACAAGGACCTGAAGAAGCAAATGTTCCTGTTAATGGAGTTTCTTTATATAAAGGTAAGAACTGTCTTCAATAAGGACACTTGATATATAAATTGAGACTGGGTTTTACCCAAATCCTGCTGCTTCCTGCAGTGGTTACTAGGTAGATGCTGGTCTTGGGATGGAAAACCTTTTACTTGGGCTTAGAGAATTCGAGCCCAGGTTATCAAAGGGGAAAGGGTAGGGGCCTCCAGGGACCACTGTTTCCCAAGTGTAAGAGTCTTTTGAGTAAAACATCAGATTAGTGAAACAAAACCAAGACCTCATGTAGCTTCTGACAACCAGCTTTTCCCAGTCTCTGAGAGCCCCTGGCTGCTCTGCTGTGGTTGGGGCTGTAGAAAGCCATCTAGGAGGTGTCCCCTCTGTTGTCTTCCTCTTCCTGCATCAAACACTGCTCCCTTTTAAATGTTAATTAAATCCCTTTACTAGAGGGCAAGACCTAAATTTTGTGCCACTGTGAACCCCTGAGGAGTCAGGGTTAAGGCTTTTTATTATTAATGTGTTATCATGTGTAAAGCACAGGATTCAAAGTTGGAAAAGAAAATTGGGGGGGAAAAAAGGCTACAAACTTAAGCTGATGCTTAGACCACACATTTATCTCACTTTCATCCACATATGTATTCAAATATTAGGTAGCAAATCTTTTGAAAACTGAATGTTGTGAAACATTCATACTTGGATCAGTGCCAACTATTAATCATTTAGACCTTATCAAAGGTAAGTGCACACTCAGACTAAGACCATATGTATACTCTCAGTCTTGGGTTAAAAAAGGGGTATTTCTAGACAACTGGCAAGTTTAAATGTCCACAGATGATCAGTTGCAGTCTTTTTCTCTTTTCCAAGGATTGCTCTGATTTCACCTGGTGGTGTTGCCTATACCCACCCAGCACATTGGATGCTAGGTAAAGCCAAGTCTTCTAGTCCAGGTGCATGAGAAAGTAAGCTTGAGATCTCAACTGCGCAGCACTAGAGCTGGGGTATGTTTAGCATCCCCTAAAATAAAACCGAGGAGAAGTGGGATTCCCTTGCCTGCTGTTTGTTAACCCAAAAAAGTACTTTTTTTTTTTTTTAAGGCAAGCTTTTATTATTGCATTACTTTTGCACTTGAATTGTTTGAAAGACAAATGCTACATATTCTTTTAAGTTTGCTTTTATTTGTGATAGTGGAAAATAGTCTCAATTACAAAGAAGAGAAGAATGAGATCTCCAGTAGCAGCAAAGAAACCCAGGTGAGACTGTTAGGGATGTGAATGTGGTCTGGAAGAATTTAGTCATAACACTAAATTCTGTCTCAAAGTTTCTGTTTTTCCTAAATCTGGCAGGGATTGTACATTTAATTTCATAAATGGGGAAAGAGGCTTGGCAAGGGTGAAAAGATCCTGCCTAGGTGATATGAAGAGTCAATATCAGAACCAGGGCTGCTCCAGGCTTTAATGACCACATCCAAGAGTGATCAACATGCAGGTAGCTCTTTGATCTTTCCCTGAGACATTGCAAAGCGCTGTCCTGATCCCTTGCTTCAGAAAAATGATGAACCAGAGCATATTTTATTTGGGAGTAAAAAAAAACAAAAAAACTCCAAATGCTGAAAGTTACTACTATTAAATTATGCAAACACAGATATACATGTTTTGCAAGCATTATATATAGGGCTATTCAAGAAGCCAAAAACTAGTACAAGTTGGTAAATGGGCTATAGGGTATCCAAGTAGCTAGTAGTGTCAAATCTGTCACCTGTTATCCTCAGAGGTCTTGAACCAGTTTCTAAAACACTGCTTTGTGACAAACAGTAATGTGATGTACAAACACTGGAAGTCTGGGTTTGTAATAGCCTCAAAGCTAAGAACTTCCACACGTTTAAGACATTTACAAGTGTATGTCATGCAATCCTTTTATAAAGTAGAACTGAGTGTGGGAACACTATTTTCATGCAAGGATAAAAGGGCTTGACTTCACAGATGTTTTAGTTACAAATCCCTCTTGTCTAGTAAGAGTAAAGGGGGCTAATTTGTTAATATTAGGCAGCCTCTTATGTTTATTACTCCTCAATTTATGTAATCCACACTCCAGAAGGATCAGGTCTAGCACACAGCTGTCTGTCAATAATTATGACTCATCATGGATCCAAGTTAATGGAATTAGACTGTGGGAAAATAGATCTTTGAGACTAGATCATTTTTTTTTAATAAATAGTGTGGAATTACTCAATATGGCTTGTAAATCATTGTTTTCCTCATACAAAAAGGGTATGAAAATGTTTACCACAAACATCCATAATATTTATCTTTAGGAAATCTTTACCTCAGGAATAGCTGCCTCCTGCTTCCAGTTTGTTTTTTGAGAAGTGGTCGCTAAATGGGGGCTGGGGAGGAGGGCGAGTCCTGACATTCCTAAGAATCTAGTAAAATCACCAAGGCTAAATTTAGACAGATGGGTAAAATAAGAACAGGATTACAATAGTTAAACCCCTCAGATTTTTAATGTTCTTAGATGCCTTCAGTGTTTTAAACCTTAGCTTCATAGCTCAAAAGCCCACTTTTGTGACCTACCCTCCCCCCCAAAAAAAGACTAGCAAACAATGTGAAAATGACAAAATTAAAGTGACAATTTCCAATTCTTCTAGTTCATTTCAAGCGGACAAATTTAAACTGTTTTAGGAATCTGTAAAAACAGTACAGCCAGGTTCTGTGGTCTCCTGAGTTTCATGAAGCTTGTAGGAGGCCTTCACATTTTCTGAGCCTGGAAGAGATGACTGGTTCTCCCAACTCTAGCTGGCGTCTGCACTTGAGCTCAGAGTCAAATGGCGACAATCAGAACAGCGTAACCCAAAGGAAGGCAGCTGGCCTCTTTTCCATATATGCAGGGCTCATTCTCAGTGCAATCACAAGAGGACCTGCAGAAATTCACCACCGTAAGCCTGACACAGGGTTTCAGCACACAGCCTCATCACTGCTTACTTTAGAAATAATGTGTACAGGCAAGTTAGGATATAGAGGTCAAGCACTACACTTTATTGAGAGGCAGGGGTGGAAAATCATTTTTGTCTCCTGGATTGTTCCTTGACCTCTCCCATCGCCCCCCAAAACCAAAAACCCCTCCCACCCGCTCACACAACTCACCCGCCCACACAACTCACCCGCCCACTGTGATGCAGCTATGAATTGTGCCCACGTCAGTCTTAGGAGCTGGAAGTCCCACCTTGTATTTTTCTTTACCTCAAGGTCATTAAGACAATTTTAGGGTCCACTATGAGGAAGAAAATGTACAGTTAATGCTAAACTAAATGTTTGTTTCTCAGTGTGGAAGATGGAAAGTGAAAAAATGAAATTTATTTATCCACAAAGTCTGCAAATCCTGTGTTTTGTCAGCAGGCGGCAGCATTGTCTGTGAGTTGGCTATTACCAGTGGGGCGCTACAGCCTCCCTCTGACTAATGCCCGCTGGCCACCTTCAGTCCCCTGCCGCACACCCCAAAAAAGAATTTCCCCAGGGTGTAAGACTTAACAGAAGGGAATTTCATGTCGCCAAAAAGATGAAATGGAATTTTAAGACATCAGTGAAACTACTCAAAGGAACCTAGGTGCTGAGCACTTTGTTTTTTGGAGCAAGTTAACAGATGCAGCCCCCTCATAAAGGTTCTGGGTTTAGACAGCAGCTCTCTGCTTTGGGTAGCCATGGGAAGAGACATCAGCTCATTTTTCTTAAAGACCATCTCATTCAAATCCTGTTAGATTGTCATATTTGGGAAGTATGAGGGAACAAATGGGGAAAATTTTTAGTCATATATGAAGATACCAATTTTAATAGCAAGACAAAAGTGCTAGTTTATTACAAAAAATAGCGTATTGTCTGTGATGAGAAATTATAAAGATCTTTTGAGGAAAAACAAAAATATTTTTAAAATTTTAGGAGTATCTATTTTTTATTAAAATTAGTATCTTTATTTGCCCAGATGAAACAACTTTATAAAATCTAAGGGTATCTATGAAACTGAAAATGATTAAGGGTCCTGACAAAGAAGTAAGTTTGCTCACTTTAAAGTCCTCCTATGGAACATAGACCTTAGGAAAAGGTAGCAGAAATTAAAGAGAAAAACTTCTGAGCCAACTTGGCCAGATTCCATAAAAGACACAATGAGGGAGGAAAGGCCTTTGGGCTCTTACCCTCTTGCAACTCAGTAGCCTAGCCTCAGGGAATCAAAGCATGAACCCGAAGGGCATTTGGGGCAAATGTGGAATAAAAATGTGGAAGGTGGAAGGTGGAAGATGGAAATCCCGTGGCAACTCCTACCAAGCTGTATTAGCTGGATGAGGCACAGCTCATTAGCTCTGTGATACAAAGATCAGTTCAGGTTAGAGAAGAAGAGAGGAAGGATGAGTTTCTGGAACTCAGGGCCCAGACATGAAGCAGATTGCCATTCCTGGCACCATCCATGAAGGTCTTACAAAAGCAGACAAGTTCCTGGGTGCTTTATGGACAGCCCAGCTGAACTATGCCATTGTTAGTGACCATACCAAATGAGTACAGATTTGGGGAAAACAACCCCAATAAAGAAAAGAGGAGGTAGAGGAACGAAAAAGAGACCATGTATCTATCATTCCACATGAAGCAGAGGAGGAGGAAGCACAGGGCAGGTGAGGAGGCAGGAGGATAAAGACACAGTACATGAAATTAAGTGAGGGAGAGAGGGGACCGGGAACCACCAGCCATGCCTAAAAGTGATCCTCAGGGTGAACTGGGAGGGCTGCTCTTCGATTTGCAGTCTCAAGATCAGCTCGCCTGGGCATGCACATGTTTCAAGAAGACAGGCTCTCTTTCTTTCGTTGTCTGAATCTGACTTGAGACACAAATTTTGACCAATAGGCCGCCAGGCTGGCCAGAGGTGAACCTGTGATGAGGGAATAGGTGGGGGATGACGGCAGCACAGACCGAAATGTCCTGCTCAGACCCTGCACCCGCCTCGGCCACCGGTGTTCCAATGTGCCCATGGCAGCCAGGATGAACGCTGTGTTTTACCCACTGTCCCGTTTTCACAGGGAACAAGCAAGGACGACAGTGTCTATAGGGAGGAACAGAAAGCAAGTGTTTCCAGGGCTGGCTCTGAGCGATCCCTCACACAGGCCCTTCAGGCAGCAGTCTGCTCCGGTGACCGACACCACCCACCAACCCCACAACTCAGGCTCCCACACTCTGTTCTGGCCCAGAAGGTATAACTGACGGCTCTTGTCATCCCAAGACGACAGAGATTCTATTTTAGGTGACATTCCCCAAAGCCTCACCCGAGAGCACAGTCGCAAATCCACACCGCCTGGATGCTTATTTGCAGACTGGGCGGCCACTGCTGCTGTTTTCGTAACCTTCCTCTGTCTTCTCAGTCCCACCCTCACAAAAACAAAGGTGCCCACACAGGCATCCATTTGCTCTTTAAAGTAACCAGCCACTTCTGGGGTTCTTGATTTCCTACTGCCGTCTGTGGAGAGTGAAGAGGGGCACAGAGAGGGCTGTGGTGGGGGGATTCCAGGTGACATGGACACACATAGCCTGTAATGAAGCAAGTCTTACGGCCTTTTACACACCACCAAACAGGACTCACACATTACCTTGCAATCCTCCCTGATTTGGGTTGCCTTCCCCTTGATGGCCCAGAGTTTAAGCCGCCTGTGCCATTCCCAAGCCCGTTAGTTCCCACTCCTGTGACCATTCGAACTTCGGTACCTGCCGGGAACCTGCAGAGAAACTAGGGCACTTGTGTGCAAGGGGCTACAAATACCTCCCCACCCTCCACTAGTGCCCAAAGCAAACCTGCTAAGGCTAATCTCCCCCTCACTTGCAGCTCAACAGCTTTTCTCCTTTAAGCCCCTGATAATGGTTTTACTAAAATCCCCTTTTGATGGAAAAAAATCCCAGCTGGACATTTCAGGCCTCTGCACAATGTACAAGTCTGCAGGTCTTTCCCTACCTCACAAAGGCCTCTAATCAAGTGGAAAATGTGCTGGAGGCCAGAGGTTTGGGTCTGCAATTATTTTTTAAGGGATTACTAGAGAAGAATGGGGGGCAGTGAGGACCTCCCCCTGCTTTGTTTCCCATGTGGCCCTGCTCTGAGACATACTGAGCCAGCAGTAGCTGCCCAGATCTTCAGCACAAGAGCCTCATCTCTTCCTTCTCTGGTGGAAGGATGTCATCTTTGAACACCATCGCTTCAAAAAGATTTAGAGAGTTTGGAAGCAACAGGCAGGTCCTATTCTGACTCCATTTAAGCTCTTACTTAGAAACCCACTATGGAACAGGATCTCCTGTGTGGGAAGGGCACTCATTCATTAACCTCTAACCCTGCTCTGTATGCAGAGGGGAGAGTTCACACCGAGTCCATAAACTGCTAAGATTGAGGGCATTCAGTAAGGCTTCCCAGGCTGTGGAGGGCAAAAGGTCATGTTCCCAACCTTGCCAGATATCCTTCGTCTTATTTGTACACATTGACCCTTCCCCTCAACACTGAGCAAATACCCATGAAACTCCTAATGTAAAACATGGATTAAAATATAAAATGCCAACCATTTTTATTACCCTATTTGGAATCTTTGTTTAAAAATGTGCACTGTGGGAGGGAGTCTATCTCCTCTGTGTATCATGAAGGACCATCTTTGATGTCATCTATACACGAATGTTCATGAAGGATTAACTGATAAAGATGAACATTTCAGGTTGGCCCTAAGTTCTCATCATTCTCTTTCAGCACACAGACTGCTCATTCTTCTACATCCACCTGGTTAGTGATATATGCAAATACCCAGTAAAAAGGAAATGATTACAAATTCCTAAACTCATTCTGGGATGATCAAGGATTAGGCAGTTCAGCTCTGAAAGTTAGAAGTCAACATGTATTTCAAAATAAATACCAGGCTTTCTTCAAAGTCCCTAATATACCTTTGGTCAAAAAACAAAACAAAACCAAAAAAACCTACAAAATTCCGAAACACCAACTCTAGTCTGCTTTCATCTGTGCGAATACTTCATTGGCATATTTTCCTTATTAAGTTTTCAGTTTTCCCTCAGAAGAACCCTACACAATTGAGAACTGGATGGAGAGAAGCACACTTATTACATTTAATATATTACATTTAATACTTAATGCAAATATCATGTTAGTATTTTATTACGTTGACCTTCATACTTCTTTGGGTGGGTGTTATTGGAGGAAGGGACTATATAGTTGCCCCCAAAAAAGCAAGTGAGGGTGGATCCCTGGGTCCTCTTCCCAAACAATGGCAGAGAGGTTTGCTGAACCACTTGTGCTGTTTATCACGATGTGGTGACAGCTTTCTCCAGGAGGGAGTAAACTTCTTCCTACTATAGCTGAAGATGCACTTCTTCAGAAAGATGAACTGAAACATTCAAGGGCATCAAAGGACACAGTGGGCTACCTCTACTGGGGCCCGACTTGAGATAAGCCTGCCTTACAGGAGAGTTGGTCCAAGCTTCTCTCCGGACACACTTCCTGAGTCACTGCTCAGCTGCCTATTTACTTATCACCACTATTTGGGGCTCATCAATATTCTAATACTTCTCTGCCCTTTTTACAAACTATATTGAACAAAATACCATTTGTTTCAGAAGTCATTCTTCCTACCAACAACAATTTGGGAAAGAGTAAAATAGTAATTTGGAAGCAATAATTGAATAGAATAACGACAACAATGCATCTCAGGTTTTTCAGGGCAGTGGGAAATTTTAGTACTTTGGAATGTAAACATCTTTCAGACTCTCATTGGATCATACAGGTTTCTAAAAACCAACTTAAGACCAACTTCCTTCATTTTATATTCAAAAAACAAGATGAACATATTTAGAATTAAGAAGTATAAAGTATAAAGGGATAATTAAATTATATCTTGAGGTTGAAATGTTATCAGTTTTTAGTTCATTGTGCCCAACTGGCATACCTAAAATAGTTGGGAAATGCCCTTGAGTCCACGAAAAAGATACGCAATATTTTGTGTCCAGATTGCACAACGTGCGGTCACCTACAGGGAGAAAGGGAGCCTTGCTTCTCTGTAGTGCTTTTTCTAGCTCCTTCTTTCATGCTCTTGATAACCAAAGGCTACATCCAACTTCTTCTGCTCAAATTGCCTCTGTTGCATCACTGAGTGTTTCTGAAATTCTCTCTGTTCACTCATGCACGTACTCGTCTGGGTCCCCTAACTCTCTAGACCGCCAACTCCATGCCCAACACCTGCAGGCTCTCCCAGGGATGGCTGCACTGCAGGGTGCTCCCTGCTTCCCCCGAGCTGCCCTCCAAATCCATCCCAGTCTCCCCATCTTCCAGACTCACGGAGGCCAGATGAGTGATAACTGTCATTATTGTATTTGATTGGCAATCTCTACACCACAGTTTTTAAATATTTACTAAAATATGCCTGCCTATTGAAGGCTGTTCTTAAAACTGATACATAAACCCTTATTTCAAAAAAACTCTTATTAAAAACAATCATCCAGAATAGAAAAATTTGGATGATAAGGCAAAATTGCCCTTCAGTCCTCATGAAATACCACTTCCTTCCCTTGAGGTGCCTCAGGTGACAGAGTGGGCTGGGTCCATTTGGACCCAACTCCAGCTTTGAGTGGCTAACAGTGGTGACAAATGCCCTAAATGTGGGTCTGGTACAGAATCTTATAATGACTTGTATGGTATCTTGAAATTAAGCATTTGTCAGCATAAGTTAAGCTCCCAGTGGATCTATGGTAATTGGGCAACATTAAAAATATCTCCCCCAGGTCTCCTGCTTAAGAAATCTCTTCAAGTTCCTCTCTGGGAACCCTGTGAGTTTATCTACATAGTGCTGACAGTCAAGTGGCAGGACTGATAAGCTTGTACTTGGCTTTATCAGTTATAGAGTTAAAACTACTTTAGGAGCCTATAAAAAGGCTAACAAATAAATATTCCTTTTGACCAACACAATCAACCCTCGTTCACAATCACAAAATCCTGCTGGTTTATTGGGAATAATTGCTAACTAATAGTTAAAATGCTAGAGTTTATGAATGACTTTTTAAAAACTCAAATTAGTGTGGATTCAAGGCTGTCTTTCACTTAGTAAATATTTATCTGGCATCTATTACAGGCTGGAGTCCTGTGCCAGGGCTGCGATACAGAGGGACGTCTCACACTGACTTGTAGAGGTCTGCTTTCTTGAGTGGGAGAGAAAGAAGCAGAGTTTCACTGGGAACTGCTCCCAACCCACAGCCTGATTTATCTGCGCCGCAGCCTGTAATCTAGATATGCCCATGGGAGTGTGTCCCATGTGTGTTTTAGAAAAAAAACAACAACACACACAAGACAAGTCAGGGTGGCTGTTTCACCAAGTTCTTAGTGCAGGAGGGAACCAGCCAGCGGCGGATAAGGAGGCAAAACCAAGGTTTATATAAACACAATACTAATCTCCCTCTCACTTCCCCAGAGGGTGACAGCCCGCTCCTATGCCAAGCCTGAACGCTGGCCTCATGGTCTCTCCCCCACCTTCTCCAGGCTGCCCTAGATGTCAATTTCAACCTGATTCCACTGGTACAAAAATACTGAGTGAGGGGCTACACGAACCCAATGGCCGGCAGGTCTCCTCCCCCCACCCCCACCCCTGAATCACTGAACTGCCAACCTGACTTTAGCCGGCCAGTCAGCTTAGCCTGTCTGGACTTTATCAGCGTAGCACAAGCTAAAAAGTTTCCAAGGGAGGTCTATCTAGCCAAACCAGGTCCTTGACGTAAATGACTACAGGGGTGGGCAAAAGTAGACTTACAGTTGTGAGTATGTGAAAGTTTATTCTTGTATTATTATTTATTAGTTACTGTATTATTTAGTTGTATTCAACTACAAACCTACTTTTTGCCCATCCCTGTATTCAAATTTTTTTCTGCTTCATGTCCAGTAATTTTGTTTTATTAGAAAAAGAGTCTGTGAGGAGAAAAGGAAATATTTAAGGTTTCCTCCTGCTGTTCAAAGCTAGTTAAATGTAAACAGAAAAAACCTGTTGGGCTGCGTATGATTTGTCATGTGCGTCCCAGCGCTGACACACACACACACCGGCAGGCTCCACAGCCAGGGAAGTCCCACCCCAGACAGGACCTTTTCCACCCAAAATCCTGCAAAGGGAGAGAGTCTGTGCCCAACCTGCAGACCACTCGGTAATGATTCCCCAGGACGTAAGCACAGACAGTTCCTCAAAGACACGGCCACAGAGACGGTGACCCTCATCACTCTTCGTCTAACGTGCACATGAAAACCAGTCCCACACACTCCACTCACTGTCTGCCTCCTGAGAAGCCACCAGGTGCCTCCGTAAGCTCCCACGAATGTCAGCTCCAGACACTGAAACAGCATGGACCGGAGCCAACCGCCACTCCAGGGGCAAGGACTCAGTGCGCTGTCAGGGGGTGGTGGGGGGAGTCCTACTGAGCACTGATACACTGGAAGCTGTGAGCGCAATATTCTCAGTGACCAATGAGGAGGAGGGCTTTTCCCCCAGGGGATTCTGAGAGCACAGTGTCAGCATTTACTCAAAGTACCATTAACCCTAGCCATACACAAAGATCTATGCTTATGGCCGGAATATTCAGAGCCAGAGAAAGAGATAGAGGGAGGAAGGGAGGGAGGGAGGGAGGGAGGGAGGGAGGGAGGGAGGGAGGGAGGGAGGGAGGGAGGGAGGGAGGGAGGGAGGAGGGAAGGAAGGAAGGAAGGAAGGAAGGAAGGAAGGAAGGAAGGAAGGAAGGAAGGAAGGGAGGAAGGAAGGAATTTCTCTTTGTTCAACTCTTAATCAGCATCTCCTGAGAGACTGAACTACTTATATCTCAAAGTGAAATAAAGGAATCCCAGTGAGCAAAAGGAGGGTAAACCTGTGGGGGATGTTTATTTTTATTTTAATAGTTTTTTCTCCCTTGGGGTTTTGCTTATATGTCTATATATGTCCCTAGAAAATATTATTCTTATAGAGTCCAGAGTCTGTTCACATTTGTTTGTACAGATTTTTAAAGGGCAAATAAAAGACAAGCCGAGATACTTTTGTTATGTACTGTTGTACTCAAATGATGAATTTAGACCTTTGCCATCCAGTTCAGGACCAATTTGTTTATCATTACTGGCCAAAAAGTACTTTTTTGAAATACACTATTAAGTTCATCAAAGATGATTTGTAAAAGAAGGCCCAACTTTCCCAATGAACTCCTACCAAAACCTTTCAAGGGACTGTGACCAGACCCAGTCCCTAAGTAAAGCAGGACCCTGCTGACCGCACATGGCTATGTCCCTAAAGCTCTCTGCCTATATCCAACCTTTAGCTCAGGCACAAGGCGGGACTGCCGGCCTCGTGTGGCTTCTTATCACCGATGCTCTGGGATCCTCGAGGCCCTGAACTGCAGATGCCTCAGAAGAAGGCTCTAAAGACTCCTTTGCTACCCAGGGGATGTGGCACTTCTCAGCTCTCAACTGCACTCACTGTCCCTGCCTCCGCAGGCACTCCTCTGCCACCAGCTTTAACTTACCCAGCGCCTCATTCACACCACTGTTCCTTCAGATGGGTCTTGGATGGCCTGCACAGGATTTACCTGCGTGCCTGCTAGAAATGCATTTTTCAGGGGGGTGGGATTCCCAAACTCTCTATCCCCAGAGATTCCTTCCTAAAAATGTAATCAGATCATATTGCTTGCTATCCTGCTTAAAAACCTCCACTAGCTTTTGCATAAATAATAAAGTCTCAACTACTTACAGTAGCGTACGCCTTCAATATCCCATTACCCCTCACTTTTTTTGTGTCCTGTGCATGTTGTACTCCCAGGCCTATAATGTTCTTCCCTCCCTGTTTGATTGGAGAATTCTTCCTACCCTTCAAGGCCTGACTCAAATGAACGCCGAAAATCTTCTATTACTTTCTCCAGTGCAGCCCCGAAACAAGGTGTCTGAGGCTCTGGTATTAGCACTCCTGGTACTGCACTGTAAGCTTAATATATATATTTGAGAAAGGAAAAGAGAAGGAGTGAGAAAAACATCAATGTCAAAGCAAAACATCAATCAGCTGCTTCCTGCATGCCTCCTACTGGGGATCGAGCCCACAACCCAAGCATGTGCCCTGACTGAGAATTAAACTAGCAACCTTTTGGTGCACAGGACTATGCCCAACCAACTGAGCCACACCAGCCAGGGCTGCACTTTAGCCCTTTTTTGCATTACTCCCTCTCCCTAGACGGATCTCCTGGTCATGGGAGGTCAGGATGGCATGCAACTGACAAGTATAAAAGTATGTATTGAGTTTCTATCAGGTGCCAGCTCTGTACTAGGGGCTGAGGATATAGCAGTGAATGAAACTTGTTTCCAGTTTCCCAAAGTGTACAGCCTGTGGGAAAGAGAAACAATCACGAAATAATTTCCATAATATGTGATGAATATTTTTATAGTCATGCCCGTACAGGTTGGGGGTGAGGAACCCAAGTAAGAGGACCTAAACTGGCCTAGGGTCAGAGACCGCCTTCCTAGGACTATTGCTTGCACACTGGGAGGTTCTGAACAAATGTTCTTGAGTGAAGTGTCACTTAAATGCTGATGATCCTTATATGTTCAGCCCAGACCTCTGAACCCACAGGCCCAACTGTTAGACATCTGTACTCTCTGTCCCACCCAACACATTTAAAATGAAACACTTTTCCCCAAACCTACTCTACCTGCTCAAATAAGCTACAGCCTCTATAAAAGGCAACCCATGGTTGGCCAAACAATTAACCTGGGAGTTACATATGTCTGATTCCTCCCTTTGCCTCATTAAACCCATACCCAACCAGCGCACCCCAGCCTGTCAATTCTGTTTTCTGGATTCCAAGTTCTTTATCTTCCTCTCCACCCTACCATTGCCCTAAGTCAATCCTCATCATCTGTAACTTCTAAGAGTGGTTTTCCTAATGTACCAATCTAACGTTAAATCACTGCCTTGGACACAATTCTTCCTGCGTCCGTGGTTCCTCCTGGCACCTTGGCCTGTACACACTGCGCCCTCCTCTGGGGATGGAGGCAGAACCCCTGGACCTGGTGGTCCAGTGTAAGGACTTCGTTAAGTACCAGATGGCTGATACCTAAGGACAGTTGAGGGTGCCTGTTGCATCTTAGCAACCAAAATAGCCAAAAGTAGCTCAGCCGATGTGGCTCAGTGGTTGAGCGCTATTATATGAATCAGGAGATCACAGTTTGATTCCCGGTCAGGGGCTCAATCCCCAGTAGGGGGCGTGCAGGTGGCAGTCAATAGATAATTCTTTCCCATCACTGATGTTTCTTTCTCTATCTCTCTCTCTTCTTCTCTGAAATAAAAAAAAAAATTTTTAAACCCAAAAGTGTAATAACTAGTGTTATGATCAGATCAAAATGTTCCTGCATGCAGAGGCACATTATCTGCATTGAAATGTTCTCTGCAGCCCTGGTACCAAACATTCAAGGAAGCACTAACACCTATCCTCCTCAAACTATTCCAAAAAATCCAAGAGGAAGGAACACTTCAAAGCCCTAATTCCAAAACCAGATAAATACTACAAAGAAAGAGAATTATATATCTCTGATGAACATAGATACTAAAATCCTCAACAAAATATTAGCAAATCAGATCCAGAAATATATTAAAAAGATCATACACCATGACCAAATAGGATTTATTCCAGGATGCATGGCTGGTACAATATTCACAAATCAATAAATGAAAGACAAAAATCAATTAAATTGAAAGACAAAAATCACATGATCATATCAATAGACGCAGAAAAAGCATTTGACAAAATCCAACACCCATTTTTTGATAAAACTCTCAGCAAAGTGGGAATAGAGGGTCATACTTCAACATAATAAAGGCCATATATGAAAAACCTACAGCCAACATCATATCCAATGGGCAAAAACTAAAACTATTTCCCTAAGAATAGGAACAAGGCAGGGATGTCTGCTTTCACCACTCTTATTCAAAATAGTACTAGAAGTCCTAGCCACAGCAATCAGACAGGAAGAAGAAATAAAAGGGCATCCAAATTGGAAAGAAGGAAGTAAAACTGTCATTATTTGCAGATGGCATGATATTGTACATAGAAAACCCTAAAGAGTCCACCAAAACACTATAAGATTTAATAAATGAATTCGGCAATGCAGCAGGATACAAAATCAACACCCAGAATTGATGGCATTTTTACACACCAATAATGAAATCTTAGAAAGAGAAACTAAAAAAAAATCCCATTTACGAATGCAACAAAAAAATTAAGATACCTAGGAATACCCTTAACCAAGGAGATAAAAGACTTGTACTCAGAAAACTACAGGAGGGAGTCGTTCGTGAAGGTGGGAACCGAGTGGCTGCGCTTCCCCGGAAAGGAGGCAACTAAGATGGCGGCATAGGTAAACACTGGGAAATTGTCGCCTCACACAACAATTGAAAATTACCGCAAAGGACTGAGCAAACATCATCCAGAACAACAGGAAGGCTGGCTGAGTGTAAATTCTACAACTAGAAGGAAAGAAAAGCACGCTGAGAGCCAGAGGCGCTGCGGAGGTGAAGTGCAGAGGTACGGCGGCGCGCGAGGAAAGGGGGTGGCGCCTGAGGACGCGGCTGTCTTTTTGAATCACAAGCTCCCGACTGCTCTGAACTCCGGTTCCGGGAAGTCTCTGGGGACCCAGGACTCATACGGGGAGAGGCTGGTCTGTCCGGCAGCGGGCGAACTTGAGGGCGGCTTTCCCTCAGAGGTGCTTGCAGCCGTTACCGGGACACTGAGACGCGCGACTCCGGGCGGAGAATCGGCCATAGCTGCTTTCTCCGCCCTTTGACTCCCTGAGACCCCGCCCCACCCAGGCTGCGGCAGAGGCTTTTGCATGTGAATGTACCTAACTGCAGCCGAACCAGGCAGACCCGGAACTTCCAAGAGAAGGCCCAAGGCCCCGCAGCGGCTTGCATTGCTTCACAGCTGAGCCTCTTCGTGGTTCCTGCTGTGAGGCCTCAGGCAGAGGCTGAATTAGCACCTCCTTAGATCCAGGAGCCACTGTACCCAGTGGTCAGAGGGGGACCATCCAGACTGCAACTCCTCAGATCCATAAGGGACACACTCAGGGAGCAGACTCAGTGAGCACCAAAGCCCCACTGAAGCAAGTCTTGCCCCAGAAGGGTGTCTTCAGCACAGAAGTTCTCCCATTTTGGACACAGCTGATTCTCACAGCCAATTGGCCTGGAGGTCAATTCCTCCCAGTGATTCTACAACAACCAAGGCACCAAGAGTGCACCAAGAGTGTCCACCCCAGGTAACTGGGGAGGCTGAGCTACTGGGCCCTATAGGACACCTGGCGCGCAGGGCCACTCTATCAACACAGGGAAGCGGCCAAAATGCGGAGACAAAGAAACAGGTCACAAATGGCAGAAATGGAGGAAAGCAAACGATTGGATATAGAGTTCAAGGCCACGTTTATAAGGTTTTTCAAGAATTTTATGGAAACCGCCGATAAATTTAATGAATCCCTCAATAAGTATAGTGAGACCATGGAGGACATGAAAAAGGACCAACTAGAAATTAAGCATACACTGACTGAAATAAAGAATAATTTACAGAGATCCAGCAGCAGACAAGAGGATCCCAAGAATCAAGTCAAAGATTTGAAATACAAAGAAACAAAAAATACCCAACCGAAAAAGAAAAAAGAAAAGAGATTCCAAAAATATGAAGATAGTGTAAGGAGCCTCTGGGACAACTTCAAGCGTACCAACATCAGAATTATAGGGGTACCAGAAGGAGAGAGAGGGCAAGATATTGAAAACCTTTTTGAAGAAATAATGACAGAAAACTTCCCCTACCTGGTGAAAGAAATGGACTTACAAGTCCAGGAAGCGCAGAGAACCCCAAACAAAAGGAATCCAAGGAGGACCACACCAAGACACATCATAATTAAAATGCCAAGAGCAAAAGATAAAGAGAGAATCTTAAAAGCAGCAAGAGAAAGACAGTCAGTTACCTACAAGGGAGTACCCATACTACTGTCAGCTGATTTCTCAACAGAAACCATGCAGGCCAGAAGAGACTGGCAAGAAATATTCAAAGTGATGAATAGCAAGAACCTGCAACCAAGATTACTTTATCCAGCAAAGCTATCACTCAGAATAGAAGGTCAGATAAAGAGCTTCACGGATAAGAAAAAGCTAAAGGAGTTCATCACCACCAAACCAGCATTATATGAAATGCTGAAAGGTATTCTTTAAGAAGAGGAAGAAGAAAAAGGAACTCTTACCATTTGCCACAGCATGGATGGAACTGGAGAGCGGATAAATACCACATGATCTCACTCATTTGTGGAATATAATGAACAACATAAACTGATGAACAAGGACTGATCCAGAGACGGAGAGGCATTGATTGGACTGTCGGGACTTGGAGGGAAGGTAGGGGAGGGTAGGGGTAAGGGGGAAAGATCAACCAAAGGACTTATATGCAAGCATATAGGCCTAACCAATGGACACGGACAACGGGGGGGTGAGGGCATGAGCGGGGGGTGGGGGGGTGGGGGGTAGAGGGTAACGTGGGGACAAGGACACATATGTAATATCTTAATCAATAAAAAATATATTAAAAAAAAAAAAGAAAACTACAGGATGTTGAAAAAAGACAGAGGAAGATATAACAAGTAGAAGAATATACCATGTTCATGTATTGGTAGAATTAACATCATTAAAATTGCCATACTACCAATCAGTAGATTCAATGCAATCACTATTAAAATAAAAACAGCATATTTCACAGATCTAGAATACTCCAAAAATTTATATGGAACCAAAAAAGACCCAAAATAGCTGCAGCAATCTTGAGAAAGAAGAACAATGTTGGAGGAATCACAATACCAGATATCAAGTTATACTATAAAAGCCACTGTAATCTAAACAGCCTGGTACTAGCACAAGAACAGACATATAGACCGATGGAATAGAACAGAGAACCCAGAAATCGACCCAAGCCATTATGCTCAATTAATATTTGACAAAGGAGGCAAGAGCATACAATGGAGTAAAGATAGTCCCTTCAATACATGGTGCTGGGAAAACTGTATAGGTATATGCAAAAAAAATGAAACTAGACCACCAACTTACATCATACACAAGAATAAACTCAAAGAGGATGTAAGTTGTGAAACCATAAAAATCCTAGAAGAGCTCTAGCTGGTTTGGCTCAGTGGATAGAGTGTCAGCCTGTGAACCTAAGGGTCCTGGGTTCCATTCCAGTCAAGGGCACATGCCCAGGTTGCAGGCTCGATCCCCAGTAGGGGGCAGGAGGCTGCAGATCAATGATTCTCTCTCATCATTGATGTTTCTCTCTCTTTCTCTCCCTCTCCCTTCCTCTCTGAAATAAATAAAAGTATATTTAAAAAAAAAAAAGGAACTAGCCTACATGCGCAGGGTGAAGGAGTGAGGGCATGTGTGTGTGTGGGGGGGGAGGGGGGGGAGGAAGGGGAGGCCTGGGGGAGGTCAATGGGGAAAAAAAGAGACATTATGTACTACTATTTGTAATACTTTAAACAATAAAATAAAATTTTAAAAAACAAATAAAAATTTTAAAAAATCCTAGAAGAAACCAGAGGCAGCAAAATCTCAGACATCTCTTGTAGCAATATGTTCACTGATACATCTCCTAGGGCCGTGGTTGGCAAACCGCGGCTAGCGAGTCACATGTGGCTCTTTGGCCCCTTGAGTGTGGCTCTTCCACAAAATACCACGTGCGGGCGCGCACGCAGTGCAATTAAAACTTCGTGGCCCATGCGCAGAAGTTGGTATTTTGTGGAAGAGCCACACTCAAGGAGCCAAAGAGCCACATGTGGCTCGCGAGCCGTGGTTTGATGAGCCGCAGTTCGCCAACCACTGTCCTACGGCAAGGGAAACAAAAGAGAAAATAAACAAATGAGAAAATAAACAAATAAACAAAAGAGAAAATAAGTAAATAAACATTTTATTTAAAAAGCCTTTGCACAGCTAAAGAAACCATCAATAACATGAAAAGAGAGCCCATTGCATGGGAGAACATATTTGCCAATGACACATCTGATAAGGGATTCATTTCCAAAATATATAGGAAACTCATACAACTTAACAAAAGGAAGACAAACAATCCAATTAAAAAATGGGCAAAGGAACATGGACACAGACAATGGGGCAGTGAGGGCCTAGGGGGAGCGGGCAGGCTGGAGGGGGCCAATGGGGGGAGGGAAAGGGAACATATATAATACTTTCAACAATAAAGAATTTTTTTTTAAATGGGCAAAGGACCTAAATAGACACTTCTCCAAAGTGGGCATACAGATGACCATAAGACATATGAAAACATGCTCTAAGTCAGTGGTTCTCAACCTGTGGGTCGCGACCCCTTTGGCGGTCGAACGACCCTTTCACAGGGGTCGCCTAAGACCATCCTGCATATCAGATATTTACATTACGATTCATAATAGTAGCAACATTACAGTTATGAAGTAGCAACGAAAATAATTTTATGGTTGGGTCACAACATGAGGAACTGTATTTAAAGGGCCAGAAGGTTGAGAACCACTGCTCTAAGTCACCAGTCATCAGAGAGATGCAAATTAAAATGACAATGAGGTATCACCTCACACCTGTCAGAATGGCTACCATCAACAAATCAACAAATGACAAGTGTTGGGGAGGACGTGGAGAAAAGGGAACCCTAGTACACTGCTGGTGGGAATGCAGGCTGGTGCAGCCATTATGGAAAATAGTATGGAGCTTCCTCAAAAAATTAAAAATGGAACTGCCATTTGACCCAGTGATTCCACTCCTAGAAATATATCCTAAGAATCCTGAAACACCAATCAAAAAGAATATATGTACTCCCCTGTTCATAGCAGCACAATTTACAATAGCTAACACTATGGAATACTATGCAACAGTAAAAAAGAAGGATCTCTTACCCTTTGAGACAGCATGGAGGGACCTGGAAAGTATTATGCTAAGTGAAATAAGCCAGTCAGAGAAAGACAAGTATCACATGATATCACTCATATGTGGACTCTAATGAACAAAATAAACTGATGAACAAAATAGGTCTGAGAAGGAAGGTGGGGTGGTTGGGGAAAGATTAATTAAAGAACTTATGTGTATATATGCATAACCCATGGACACAGACAATAGTGTGGTGAAGGCCTGGGAAGGTAGGTGAGGACAGGCTGGACGGGGTCAATGGGGAAAAAAGGGTGCTATCTATAATACTTTCAACAATAAAGATAAATTTAAAAATAAAATAAAATAAAATGTTCCCTGCATCAGACTCTAAAGGTGGAAACTCTTCAGGAGGAAAAAGAGTTAATATCTTGATTATGGTGATTTTATGGGGATATACATTTGTCAAAACTCACCATATTGTATACTTTAAATGAAACCAGATTATTGCACATAAATTACATCTCAATAAAGTTGTTATAAAAAATGTTCCCTCCACCAAAACTGTTACTGAATTTGCATCCTCGCACCTAAAATGCTCCATCACTATCTGCCTGTAAATCCTCTTTTTCTTCTCTACCTCCATGAACCTTCCCTGACTGCCCCAGGCAAATTTGGGGGCCATTTCTCTTGTCTCCCACAGTCCTAGCCATCTCTCCCCATCCTCCATGGTGTGGTCTCAAATCCCCTGGGCAGTTAGGAACTTCAGACTTACAGAAATACTGGCTTGGGGTAGGGAGGTCTCAAGTGACTGAAGTACAGGAACTGTCTTCATTTAGGTAACCCCTATACTCAGGGAAGTGCTTGGTGTATAGCAGGTGGACTAGAAGATATGTACTCTGCCCATTAGGCTAAAGTGATTCTTACCTGAAGAAGGCAGAGTGGCTAATAATGACCCCAAGTGGGACAGGGATATCTTGCACTAACCTAAGTGAGGAATCTATTAAAAACCCAGATTTATTAAAAGGTCACTCTTTGATAACTGTTATGTCCCTGTCCCAAGGTAACCATTTCAAAGAAACAACATATATGATTAGAATATTTCAAGTATCCTTTTTAAAAGTACTATATCATTTTGTGCAATTGGTGAGCTATGTTGCTTAAGCTTTGCTGATTAAAAAACTGTTTCACAACTACTGCCATACAAAAATGGGCTTTTGGAGGTACAGCTAAAAATCCAAGATATATGCAAGATTCTGAAATAGTGATCAGAGGACTGTCTAGTCAAATGGTCATGGCAGTGACTGATTATTAATGATAAATGTTATGCATGGTGAAGACTGCTGACAATAATGGCATAATTTGCCATTGTCTTGCAGTGACCTCTCACACAAGAGTCAGCAGGCGAGGGGAGGGGGACTGAGGTATGCAACACTGGCAGTCTGTACTCTGCCCCCTGCCATCATCACACCTCCGGTCATTACCACCACCACTTGGGAGACCACCAAAGGGTAAAACATCAAGAGAGACTGAGGAGAATTAATACCACTTGGTCTCCATGCGTATCATCAAAACCTTATTGAATATTTAGTGTATGCTCAGGCTAAAATAGGCAAAAATGATAGGAAATGGGTTCTATCTTTTTTAAAAAGATTAATTTACTTATTTTTATATTGATTTTTTAGAGAAACAAAGGGAGAGAGAAAAGAAAGGGAAACATCGAACCCATAACCTGGATATGCGCCCTGGTTGAGAACTGAACCCACCACCTTTTGATGTATGGGACAACACTTCAACCAACTGAGCCACACTAACCAGGGCCCTATCTTTTTTTTTTTTTAGTTTTTTGTTTTGTTTTTTTTTTTGAGAGAGAGAAACACTGATTTGTTGTTCCATTTATTTACGCATTCATTGGCTGGTTTCTATATGTGCCCTGATCGGGGATCAAACCCACAACCTTGGCTCTAACCAATTGAGCTACCAGCCAGGGCCCAAAATGGGTTCTATCTTGCTTTGTTCATTTAGTCTTTGGCTTAGCTTGATTGACCCGACCATCTCTTGCCTCGCATTTTCCCCTTGGAAACTAGATAAAATACTAGACATAAGTCTTGCTACTAGATCCAGGAAACATAATAGGGAATCATAAAGAGTAAAGTAAGCCTCCACTCAACAAGTATGTTCTGCAGTTGTAGAGCATGCCGTTGTGTCCACCCAAATCCTTTCATCGCCACCACTGAGGAGCACAGAAGCCCATCTTCTAACACCAGTTCTTGTGTCTCTGCAAGCTCTCCCTGCTCATCCTGATAGGAATTAAGCACCAGAATTAATGCTCTCTGGGCAGCCCTCAGCCGATGAGTTGGTGTACAACCCTCCAGCCCATGGGGGGTGTTCCACCCCGGCTGAGGTCCCCATTGGTAACCGGCTTGGCAACCCGCCCTTTACTGGCTGCCTCCCCTTACCCATCTCACTCTCCCACTCCCTGACCAGCAGTTCCCTCACCTCACAAATAATCTACATAAACAACCAGCACCCTTTCCTCAACCTAGAAACAAAAGGAAAAGGAAAAGGAGAAGAAAGATAAGGCAAGACAAAGAGACAGATGAATTTATGTTCTCATTCCTGTGACTTACATCATACAGTCTCCAGAAATACACATACATATGCATGTAGATAACACTGATTATATCCACATGTATAGAAAGATGCACCCATCTTTTCCTTTTAGCTCTGTAAGAATTTTAATGTATTCTTTTTTGTTGTTGTTAATCCTCACCTGAGGGAGAGACAGAGAGAGAGAAACATCGATGCAAGAGAGACATCAACTGGTTACCTCCCACACGCCTCTCCCCCCCCCCCCCCCCCCCCCCCGGTCCCCAACCGGGGCTGGGGAATGAGCCTACAACCACGGTCCGTGCCCTTGATGGAATTGAACCCAAGACCTTCAGTCCACAGGCTGATGCTCTAACCACCGAGAAACGGCCAGAGCTTTAATATATTCTTTATACCCCACCCTTATGCAAATGTTTTAAGATGATTATATTATCCAAGATAATTAGTCTACATTATTCAAAGTATGTCTCAGGGCTATACTTTGTGCTATCCAGCCCAAAGGGACCTCAGGGAAGCAAGCTTTAATTACATATATATGTGCATATGTATGTTCATATATATACATACAATGATGATATATATAATGATAGTATATATTTCTGAGAAAGCAAACTATGATTACACAGCAATAGCTGGACACACAAGGAATTCACAGCTCCCCAAAGAAAACACATCTGGATGACCTGTCGGGCAATTCTCCCGAGATGTAGGAATGTCTCCATATTTCATTCCCCGCTCCTTGCCTGAAACAGTTTCAATCACTTGACAAATCATTATCATTCATTAATAATGCTTACCAAGTGTCCATATGTGAAAGAAATTCACTACACATTTCACAGACGCAACTTCTTTCCCCAGGGAGTTTTCATTTTAATGGGAACAATATAGAATATACGTCTTCCTTTTACATATTCTGTTTGGGTTTGTTGTTGTTTCTTGTTTTGTCTGCTTTCTCTCTGATCCAGAGGAATAATTTCCTGGCTTCATAAACTAAGTTGGCTCATTTCACTTCTATGAGTCAGGAAATACTTCACGAAAGAATAAAGATTTAAAGCAGACTGGGGATAAGAGATGGAAGGAGGCTGAGGAGGCAAACCAAGCTGGCTGCGCCTCCTCGGTATGGAAGGAAATTCCTAGTGGTGGGTCACCCTGTGCAGGGACAAAGGAAGAATCACGGGGGACAAAAACAGCACACACCAAGAAGAGGTCAACTGATAACAAGCAGAAATTGTCCCATCCATCACAGTTCTCACGGTTTCATCTCAAATTACTCGATGTCAATTTGATGAGATCAAATTTTCTCAGTCCTGATTTCATAGCCACAGAGACTGAATTCTGTACTATACAGCTTAGGGAGTCCAGACAGGTGGAATCTAATTATTTCTCTTCCAAAGCTCTCTACCAGGCCTGCCTTAGTTGGGCCATGAAGGCCAAGATTTTGGAGAACTTTGTCTCTTTTGATTGTTCTAGAAACTGTTGCCTAAGCCAAGACTTAGTCAAAGTCTGATAAGAATCTTCACCCTACTATCCAAAGGACCTTCTGGTTTGGCCTGTAGTATAAGGGTCCTGAGGAATGAACTTCCCTACATGCTGAACCGGATGACTTGGGCTTGGTAGTGAGCCTTCCTAAGGTCACCATCCTGTGGAGAGACAATTTGATGGGTAGAACTTATATTGATTATTTTGTTGTGGTTAATCCTGACCTGAGGATATTTTTCCCACTGATTTTTAGAGAGAGTGGGAGAGGATGGAGTGAGGGAGGGAGAGAGAGAGAAACATCAATGGGTTGCTTCCCACACACACCCTGACTGGGGCCAGGGACTGAACCTGGAACCCATACACCATATGGTGAATCACAAAGGTTTCAGGGTAGTGATTTCTCTAGTCCAGTGGTTTTAAACCTATTTTTTCAAAGTTCTAGGACTCTGCTTTCCCACTAAAATTGTATATTGAAACAAAAGAAATAAAAACATTTGTGTAGCTAATGGTTGGGGTGGGAAAGGGACCTCCACACTGGCCCTTAAGTAAGAACTGTCTCAAAGTTCTGTCTTAAAAACCACTTATCTAGCTCAGCCCCTCCATGTTAGGGGCACACCATTTCCTTTGCTCTTTTTGCTATAACACCTTGCCTTAGAGAATCTATTTGAACCTATAGAATCACATATGGCAATACTAAGCCACAAAAATTACCGACTCTATGCTTTCATTAAAGACTCCTTCCTGTTCATTTCCTGAGGAGAAGTTTTTAGTTCTTTGTACCACATTAATTCCAACTGGTAATTCTGAATGCCTCTTGGCAGAAGTAATATAGGTCAGATTCCATTAAACATATATCACTACAATAATTTAAAAAGACCAAAAACTCAAACCCAGCTTATGGTCTACAGATTCCAGTAAGATTTAATTTGTACGATGTAATCAGCTAGAGCTTAGTATTATACTAAAGTGTTTGGATAATGTTTTGGATTTTACTATAAAAAGATTTTTGCCTATATTGTACATATTGTCCTCATGCTGGCAGATTCAATAACTCAGGTGGTAGGTGGCTTCCAAGTCCCTCACCATATTATAAAATCCAACTAGGACACCACTCCCCAGACTCTTGAGGAGTTTATTCCCACACTTCCTGTAGTGTCTCCAGGTAGTCAGAGATGACACAAAGGGACAAGACCTGGCAGCACAGCCCCTGGGAGTGGACTCTGTGATCCCAGCTTGGTCAGTAAGGACTCCTCAGTTATCTGCAAGACCAGAGACCTTATCCTATATAATAAAAGGTTAATATGCAAATTGTCCCCTCTACCAGGAGTTTAACCAGGAGTTCGACCAGGGGGGCAGGGCCGGCCAACTGCCTGCGGCCCCTCCCCCCGGCCAGCTCCACCCCCGACAGCCCCCACCCCTCATCCCAATTGGGGTGGGCTGGTTGGACCCCACCCATGCACGAATTCATGCACGGGGCCTCTAGTTAAAGTAATTATGTTCAAAGCCTCTTAAAAGAAGGGAAGATAAATAAGAACTTGAAAGAAATGCATGTACATACCTGAAAAATTCAAGGTCAGGGTGAAAGCAGGTGTGGAAGGATGAGGTAGAGGTATCAGACTCTGTGAAAGCTTGTTGGGGGGTTCCTCTTACACATTCCCACACCACTGAGATTGGGGGGAGGGAGATGTTGAGGTTCAGAAAGAACTGGTTGCAGAAGCAACAGCAATGGAAAGGAGGCCACAGGAACGAGGAAATTGTCTACATGGAGTATAAATTCAAGGCCAGGATCCAAGTAAAACATCAAATTGGAAAGAAAAAAAGGTAACAGAAACATTTCAGATGACAAAGCTGAAACTCTGTCTCTGAGATGTGGCTTCTTAGGTCTCCCTTTTATGCCTGACAGTTAGCATCTGAGCCCCATCATACCTAGACACTGAGTCCCTGACACGCAACGCCTCTGGTACAAATGGAACCCGCTCACCGCACCAGCGATCTGGGTAGGGGCTAGGTGGGTAGGGCCAACTCGAACCCCCTGCTCAGGTTTCTCAACCATTAGCTCGCATTTGAAAAATGGTATTAGAACAGTTCGTGCTGGCACACTCTCTGAACTCAGCTTGCCCTGGCTCTGGCACTTGTGCCCCACAAAGGGAGGGGGATTTTAATAGCACTTTAAAAACAAGGAAAAGAGGATGAAATACCTGTAAAGCTTTCGACAATATTGTGTCATACACATATAAGCATGCGTGTTCTATAACATACACAATAAAACTTCCAGTAGAACCTTTTATAGTATCTCATGGAGCAGTGACACTAAGTTAGAGTTGAGAACCAAACTGAGGCTTCTAAACATCTGGGGCTTTTAAATACCTCTGCACTCTATTAGTTTTGGAGTGACCTACAGCTTTCTGAACAGAACACAAGAGCATGTAAATTCTGCAGCACTGTAGAAAGAGCTCTGGGGTTTAAAACTCGGTTATGCAAATTATTTGTTGCATAACCAAGTAATCTAACTTCTAGTCCTTAGTTTCCTCATCTGTAAAATGATGAGAATACTGAAACCTACTTCAAAGAATTATGGTTGGATAAATTAAATGAGATGATATATGTATAACATCTACTATAGTGTCTGGTACACAGTAGATGTTTCATTCATTTAACCAATATTAATTGAGCATCTTGCTATTTGTAAGGCACTATGCTAGGTGCTAGAAATAAAAATGAGCAAAACCAGATTTGATACCTGTTCTCTTGGAGCTTTCAGTATGGCCACTAGTCTAGTCACTAAAAATAACACTCATTGTGAATTGCTCCTCTTGAGTGAAGTACACTGCTGGTCCTACATAGGTTGCAAAGATAACAAGTGAGTTATAAACTGTGTTCCTCAACTGCTTAAATTGAAAGGATAAGAGAACCATGGCACTGGATGGCTCTCCTACAAATGATGTGACCTTGGGCAAGTCATATAACAATTTGGAGCTCAGTTTTCCCGTAAGTAAAATAAGGAGGCTGGGTTGGATTAGTGGTTCTTAGTCTCAGCTGTGTATCAGAATCTCCAAGTGTGGGGCTCAAGGGCCTGTCCTGATTTTTAAGATGTCCCCAATTCATCAAATATAGATATCTTGGTCTTTGTGCATCTGTAAGATCCCTTTTAACAGGAAAGCTCTGTGATAAGTTCCTGTAACACAAAGTTGAAGCCAAGCATGCCACAGAAATGGCACCAGTTACGTGCAATGAGAGTTAGGAAAAGGCAAACATCAGTTGGTATCATGGAAGTGGAACTTGAGCTGAGCCTTGGATGAGGGCTAAAATCTGAATTTGAGGAGACTGAGAAAGGGAACAGCATGGAGAACACAAGCCAAATATTTGACAGGAGGACAAAGTTGCTTGAATGAAAATGATGGTACATGAGTTTGGCAAGGTAGCTTGAGACTAACTTCATGATTTTCTTCCTTCCTTTCATCCCTCCATCCATTCATTCATTTACAATGTGGATGTATCTGGAAATAGGGTCTTTTTAGAGGTAACAGAGTTAAAATGATGTCATTAGGGTGAGCCCTAATCCAATATGACTGGTGTCCTTATAAAAAGGGGAAATTTGGACACAAAGTCAGAATGCACAGAGAGAAAACAATGTGAAGAGACACAGGAGAAGCCACGTGAAGTGGAGGATTAGAGTGTACATCTACAGGCCAAGGAACACCAAAGATTGCTGGCAACTACCAGAAGCTAGGGCAGAGGCCTGGAACAGACTGGATCAGAAGGATCCAGTCTTGCTGATGCCTTGACTTCAGACTTCCAGTCTCCAGATCTGTGACACAATCCATTTCTGGTGCTTCAAGCCCCTCCAGTTTGTGGTACTTTGTTACTGCAGCCCTAGGAAACTAATCTGTAATGTGATGGCAAAGGGAGTAGAGGCAAAGGGCTGTTAGAGATTGCGTATCAGAGGCGTGGCAACTGATGTACTGAACCACTAGATCCACCAGCTAATTATGCACCTGGAACTGTGCCTGACACACCTCATTTAGTGTCATCCAGTAATCAATGCACATTTGCTGAGTAATTAATGAGATGCTGGGGATGGAAAGAGAGTAAAGATCGATTCTTGGGGAGAAGATGGGATATGGGAGGAAATGTAGGTTCAGTCTCAGCCACGGGAGCCTCTCCAGAAAGACATCTAGAGGCAGCTGGGGCACAGAAGCGAGACTTGGGGGAGAAGTCTGGGCCAGAGTTTAAGTTTTAGGAAGAATCCATGTAGAGATAATAGATTAAATGCAGTTAGGAAAATTACATAGAAAAAGAAAGAGAGAACTAAAGGCAGACTCACAGTAATGTGGGGTCTCAGAGGAGGACAGAGAAAGAGGAGAGGAACATAGACACATTTGGTGGCGCCGAAGACAGGAGAGAGTTCCAGGAGGAGGAAGACCTAGCTTCGCAAGTTTGGGCATGTTTTTTTTCCATATAATAACAAGTCTTTCTTTTAACATAAATCAATGACAAATCTTGAATGGTCTTAAATAGAGCTTTTGAATTTTTTTAAATTCAATTATTATTATTTTAATATATTTTATTGATTTTTTACAGAAAGGAAGGGAGAGGATAGTTAGAAACATCGATGAGTGAGAAACATCTATCAGCTGCCTCCTGCACGCCCCCTACTGGGATGTGCCCGCAGCCAAGGTACATGCCCTTGACCGGAATCGAACCTGGGACCCTTGAGTCCACAGGCCGACGCTCTATCCACTGAGCCAAACCGGTTAGGGCTAAATTCAATTATTATTATTTTTAATTTATTAAGGTATGGCATATGTGTCCATATCCCTCATTGCCCCCCTTACCCCCTCCCCCTGCTCATGCCCTCACCCCCCTGGTGTCTGTGTCCATTGGTTATGCTTATATGCATGCATACAAGTCCTTTGGTTGATCTCTCCCCCTTCCCCCACCCCCCACTCTCCCCTACCTTCCCACTGAGGTTTGACAGTCTGATCGATGCTTCTCTGTCTCTGGATCAGTTTTTTTTCATCAGTTTATGTTGTTCATTATATTCCACAAACGAGTGAGATCATGTGATATTTATCTTTCTCTGACTGACTTATTTCGCTTAGCGTAATGCTCTCCAGGTCCATCCATGCTGTTGCAAATTGAATTTCTTAAATGCAAGTAAAGATTCTGGGGAGAGAGTGTTAATCTGAGTTTTTCTATTGCAACCTTAACCTAAAAAGCTCCAAGAGTGTTGAATCAAGTAAATAATCTAGTAGCAAATATTACCTTCCTAATGTCATAGATAAAAAGTCTCAGGAAATAAAGAGTTGTAGCTCAATTTTACCTAGAAAATCAGGTGAAGAGCTGGGTTCTGATTCTTGGACAAATATTCAAATCAAAGCACCAGTCAGCTCATCCATTTATGTATTCATCCAACACTTTATTAACCAGCTGGCACTGCATCAGAAGCCTAAAGATTAAAAAAAAATTATCAAGAAGCTTACAGTCTAATGGAGAAGACAGGCACATTAACGGGTGGTTTAAAAACAGGTTAAAGTCCTAGCCAGTTTGGCTCAGTGGATAGAGCATCAGCCTGCAAACTGAAGGGTCCCAGGTTCGATTCCAGTCAAGGGCACATGCCCGGGTTGCAGGCTTGATCCCCAGTGGGGGGCATGCAGAAGGCAGCCGATCAATGATTCTCTCATCACTGATATTTCTATCTCTCTCTCCCTCCCTCTCCCCTCCTCTCTGAAATCAATACACACACACACACACACAAAACAAAAAACAAAAAACAAAAAAACAGGTTAAAGACCCTAACTAGAGAAACTAAAAAACAATAGTGTTCCATGGATGGGTGACTAGGTAAGCAAATATGGTGCATACATACAAAGACACATGGAGGAACCATGAGGACATTATACTAAGTGACATAAGTTAGACATGAAAGGACAAATATTATGTGATTCCACTGTGTAAGATACACGGAGTAGTCAAATGCATAGAGACAGAGAGTAGAATGTTGGTTGCCAGAGGCAGGGAGAGGAGAAAGGAGAATGAGGAGTTAGTGTGTAATAGGTACAGAGGTTCAGTTGGGGGTGACAAAAAGTTGTGGAAATGGATGGTAGTGGTGGTTACAATATGAATGTACTTAAAGTCACAGAACTGCATACTTAAAAATGGTTACAATGGTAAATTTTGTTATGTACATTTTATCATAATGAAAAAACAATAATGCTTGTGAACCTATTAGGTAATTGCAAACATTGAAGATCTTCTTCATGAGTCCCTATGAGAACATAAAGCTCCTTCAGCTCAATGAATGGCCAAGTTCTCGTGCCACCAGATGCTATGTGGGAAGGGACATGTTCTGCTTCTGCTGCCCAGTTTGACAGCTAGGAGCACCCCACAGATCTCAAGGCGCATGCAGGCCTTTTTGACTGTGACCTTGTGTGTAGCAGGTTCTTATCCTATACAATTGGGGATAAAAGGAAGCTGATACAATGTCCCAGGGGTTCAGGAATTACTGCCCGTCATCTGGGAGGAAAAAGGACGCTCTTGCTGGCTCCCTCCCCGTCATGGCCACGGAAGTGAAACCCCTACCACAGCCCTCTCAGAAAGACCAAACTCAGACTGCAGCGAAGAGTCTGTCATTTAATGTAAATGGCATGTTACCACTGATTAACTATTAACATTGGTCTTAGTAGCTGGCATTCTAAATTTTCTTATAACACACAGAAAAGATATGAAGTTAAGTAACTGATTCTGTCAATAAGCTGATGTCAAATTCAAGTAAAGAGAATAGGTATGAGTTGCTATTGCAGTCCATACTACATACTTTAAAGTTTTTATTATAATTCATTAGCATTTGCATCTTTAAATATAATGTTTATGTTTTACTTTATTACATATTCACGTCCAGAAATATTAGAAAATACAACTAAGAAATGGGAAGCAGTAGCACTGAAAACCCTATCACCTAGAAAGAACCACTACTGACACAGACATACCAATTTTCAGCTGGAACCCATGTGTAGGTATTTACCATTCTCCCCCAGGGCAAACGGCACCATGTACCCTAGAAGGATGGCTGTCAGGAGGGGAGTCAGAATTAGAACTCAGTTCTCCTTGGCCCTCTGAGCCTCGCCGCCCCTCCAGTAACCATCTGGATGATCAGAGTCCCTGGCTGAAAATACAGCCTCCTCTGAGATGGTTTCCGTTACTAAAATGTTTGAGAGCAAGCCAGAGCCTGGCCTGGGCACTGAGCGAACATCTGGGTGAAGGACTGGTCAGAGACCCACCCAGCAGCTGGAGGCCATATGGGCACCGAGCCTCCCCAGCCGGCAAGGCCTCCCGCCCCACATCTCCCCTTCAAAGCCTTCCACCCCCTCTTTGCACTCCTTTGCTCCTCTGCCCTCACTTCCCCACTCTGCCCAGGATAATAATTTCTTCTGCCTTCTTTGTTCCCTTCTTCCTTGTCACGTCTCTAATGTCTTCCTGTTTCACTCTACCTGCACCTGGAAGAGTTTTTCCCTCCCTTGTCAGTCTGATGGTTTCCTCCCCTCAAAGCCCTTTCTCGCTGAAAGGCGTGCACGGACTTCCCACACTGAAGGCCTTCCTGCAGCTTCCTCCGACCAGTTAGTGTCAGCGGAGAAGGGTCACTCATTTACCAAGCTCACCAAGGCCGGCTCTGAGTCAAGCACTGCGCTGCCACGGGCACAGACTCCAGCCGGCCCTCAGGCTCTCGAGGGCCTGAGACTGTTGAGGGACAACTGAAACCAATAGTGGAAGAAAAGCACTAGGATGTATGTTAGAACTTTAGTGTGTAAGTGTCACTGAGAGCAGAGAGGAGAAAGCAGCCTTGCCCAGGGAGGTCAGCGAGGCAGGAAGAGAGGGCAGTTCCGAGTGAACCTCAGTAAATGTGGTTGTCTCACGGGCTCCCAAGGTGCAAAGTACCAGGCAAACAGCAGGGTGAGCATGAACCACAGCCCACACTGGAAGGGCTCGTAACTCCACACTCAGGAGGGCCACACCGGCTCGCCTGTGTCCCCTGTAAATGGTTCTTATATCAGATTCTGTATCTAATTCTCATTTTTAGTTGGGAAACTTCAGAACAGATCTGCCTGGGCCTCAGACCACAGCAGAGCTAAACCCATGGCTGGTAAAGGTTCATAACACCAACAGAGTGGCATGTGGTCCAGAGTCTATTTGAGATGAACGGCCTCTGTGACGCTGGGTTCTCAGTACTGCACGTTTGCTCATCTACTAAGTAGGGCCAGGGATCAGCTCAGTGACTTCCTCTGACAAAGAGGGTTCCATAGTCACATAAGTATGGGAAACACTCCCTCTCCTGGGGGATTTATGTGGCATATGAAACATTCAAGTTCTGTGTGTGTGTGGGTGTGTGTGTGTGTGTGTGTGTTTTAAGTGTTTAATTTGGTTGAAAACAATATTTCTCAAATGTATTTGATCACTCACTCCTTTTTTTCACCAAATACCTATTCACCTCCAGAGAGGAACGCATGTTAAAGGTGCTGGACTAGACAACTCCCAGCCCACCTCTCAGCCACTGCATTCATCGCTCTATGGATAGGAAATAAGTCATTGAGCTGGAACCAGGGTAACCAGGTGACTGGGTTTCATGTATACTACCACTTATCCTAAGAAGATAATGAAACTGGAAGTGGGATGTGACTTTACGAAAGGGTGTGATGACAAGGATGGACAATGAGGGGTCAAGCGGGAGGCCTGAGAGCCACAAGTGAGAAGAGAAATAACACAGAGGGCGGGAAAAATAAAAAGTCCTGAGCAAGGAAAATGGGGTTGAAAGATAAAGCCAGGAAAACCTCCATCAGAAAAAAGTACGTTTGAAAGTATGAGGCAGTTTCAGAGAAATCCCCTAGGCACCAGGAAAGGCTGGACTAGGGGATCAGGAGGCCATGAGATTAGCCTCTGCCTCAAAGTGAAAGAAACCAGTGTCCTCAGGGGCCACAGACAGGAAGGCATCTTGACAAAGTACAAGTAAGGAGAGTCTAGTGAGGACGCAGAGCAGGACCACAGGCGGAAGGAGAGGAAAATCAGATAACCTTAGGGTGACAAGGAAGGAAACAGGAGGGCTAATGAATGCCTTACCCTGCCACAGACTGAACGAGCAGCAGGAGCTGGTATCTGCAACCTACCCTCTGCTCTCCATGCCTTCCCTTCCAAGGCGGCTGGGACCTTGCTCACAGCCACACTCTCTCCCGAGCATGTGCACTGCTTGCCGATGCACCTTCAAGTCTTCCGTGGCTCTGTAATCCGCCTCAAGTTACCGCCCAATTTCTATCCTTCATCGCCAAGCTACCCAAAAGACGTTTTAGTGCCACAATTACAACTTCCTGGGTAGACTAGAACCCTCCAATTTGCCACATCCAAAAATGAATCCACCCACTTCCCCTTCAATCCGGCCCCTAGCTTACCTACTCACACGAGTGCCACAGCCATGTCCCAGTCAGCCAGACTTGAAGCAGCAGCGCCTCCCAGGCTTACTTAGGGGACAAGCCTTGTGACATCTTGTGACATAAAGCCTTGTGTCTCTGTGCTGTCTCTTCCATCTCTGCCACTCTGACCCCTATTCCGGGGACCTCCTACGTGCCCTCCATGCTCTCCTCCTCGGAGGGCAAATCCTCACCCACAGGCCTCTCCTTCCTCCTACCTTACTAGGCAGCAATCAAAAGACACAAACATGCTGAGCCCAGACTCAGTCTCACAATTCTTCTTAACAAAATATACAGTTCTAAGAGGTCACCATCAGGCAACTAAAGTTGACACTCAAGCAGACATTTCATCAGAGTTAACAACTCTGAAATCTGAATTCAACGCCAATGCTGTCTGACAAATAAATCCCAAAGATGCAAATATGCAGTCCTGACATCCTACGTCCGGGTGACAAGAACTTGGTCACAGTTGTTCATATTATTGTCACTTCAGTTGAGTGACTGCTGGCACTACACACACCAAGTTTGATTGGCATATAAAAAATTTTTAAGAAGATGACACCATGATTCAGCATTGAAACATGTTTTTGGTACACAGAAAGGCAGGGAAACAGAATATGCATTTTACATTAGTAAATAAAATGTCATCAGAGGAATGACCAAAATCCATATTTTATTGCAAAGAAAGGAAGATACGCAGAGGCAGATGAAGTTGGGGTACTCCTTGCTAAGATATGCTTATCACAGGACAAACAATTGTAACCAGAGGCAAGAGAAATGGACAAATTCCTTGGAATAGATGAAAGAATTTGCAAAGAGAGGCTGGCATAAATACATGTTTCACAGGACTATCTTTTTGTTGTTGTTGTTAATCCTCACTCGAGGATATTTTTTCCATTGATTTTTAGAGAGAGTGGAAGGGAGGGATGGAGAGAGAAAAAGGGAAAGAGAGAGAGAGAGAGAAGGAAGAGGGAGAGAGAGGGAGAGAGGGAGAGAGGGAGAGAGGGAGAGAGGGAGAGAGGGAGAGGGAGAGAGGGAGAGAGGAAGAGAGAGAGAGAGAGAGAGAGAGAGAGAGAGAGAGAGAGAGAAGAGAAACGAAACACATTGACTGGTTGTTTCCCTTGACCAGAAATCGAACCCACAACCCTTCGGTGCATGGGCCAATGCTCTACCACTGAACCACACTGGCCAGGGCTCACAGGACTATCTTAAAGGCATTGTATTATAAGTAATCAGCAGTGTTTCCTTTCTTTACATATAGAAAATAAAAGTATAGCATAAAACCAAAGACATTTTAGAGTCAAAGAATTTGTTCATGTCAAGTTTAACATCTCAGGAATTTTTTCATAGGGTCCCTAAGCCCCCCCCCCCCAAAAAATACCTAATAGTTCCATTTAGTAAGTGGTCACATCCAAACTACTTAATAAGTATTTATGTTCCAACAACTTACGAGCCATTTGAAAAGATACACACAAATTGAAAGAAAAATATTTTTAATTTCATTCTTAAATTATCCCACAATAACTCTTCAAGGTGAACTCTCATAACCCCCTTTAGGGATGAGGACGTTGAAGCTCTGAGAAGTTCAGTGACTTTCCCAAGGTCTCAGAGCTAATAAATGGTTCTGCCATGTAGGACGGAAATTTGGGTAGTTTTTTTCTTTTTATATATCCTGTAGAACATAAACTCCTTACAGGCAAGAACTACGCCTTAATCCTGTGTGTATTCAACAGAACCTAACATAGCATCCTGCCACAAAATAAACAGTGAATAAATAGTTCTTGAATTAAATAATTTCTACCAAAGAGCCCCTCTCATTGCAGCATCGCTAGCATTTTCAGTAGCTAGCCCTGTGCTTGCCACATTGAAGAGAATGGTAGGAAAAGGGTACCAAAGGAAATAAAAAGAAGAAAAAATGGTTGACTACACAGCCTGGACAGAGGTGGCTAAGAGTTACCCAAGTGGTGCCCTCTGAGCCATAGCCTGGGGAAGTCTTAGACTTATAAGCCACTGCTGAGCTTCCAGCCTTTGCAAAAACTGATCTGAGTGCCCGACTCAGCTCTGGAGGGACAAGGCGAAGTCTTCTGCAAGGACACTCATCCCCAGCCACCCAAGCAAACTAGGGCAGCGCGAACAACACAACACGGGGTCAGTCCCAGGTGTGCTGAAACCAACGCACCAACAGGGAAAGGCAGGTGCAGGGCTCAGGGACAGCCCGCAGCTCACTGTCACTGCTTCGGAGCCAGCGTCCTGACTCCGCAGTGCAGCCTGGCCTCTGCGCAGGTGACTGAAGAATTCCCTTCACCCTGTAGAAACACAAGCTTCCTTCACAACCGTCACCACACATGCACCTTCACAGCGGGGGCGCTGAAGGGCAGTGCAGAACTGGCCCAGCTGTGTCTCAGGATCTCCAGGGCGACTCCGGCTACAACAACCACCCACAGTAAAGTCCCAATCGTATACACTTAGCTATGGCTTGGGCGTGAGCCACACTTCCCAGTTATCTGTCCTAAAAAGGGTTTTTATTTCTCCTCTGGAGAAAGAGCCCCTCTGGAGAAAGTGCAGAGTATGTTGGAGGGAAACGTCTCTCCACAGGAATTCATTTCATTCGCTTCACCTCACGTACCCTCTACACGCTGAACCTGAGGCATGTGTGTGTGTGTGTTTAATATGGGGCGGGGGTGACAGAAAATGTGTCCCCAGGGAAACAGCCAGGAGAAAATCCAGGAGGACTCAGTGGATCCGCCAGGCTGCATGCTGACCGCCCTGCAGTTCTGAAATGACAGTGAGCTAAGAACACAGGACTCAGGTCTCCCGAGACCACAGAAGCCATCGGTGGAAGTTACCTGTGAGAGGAAGCTTAGTAACAAGACTGTACAGAGACCATCTGGGGGCCACACAGACCATCAGATTGGAGACCTTGCACAAGCCCCAAGTGCGAAGTTCCCTCATTCCTGTCCCAGGCTTCCTGTTCTCTTCCTGTCCATTCAGATGTGGGCAAATGGTTACAAGGCAGCAAACCTCCACCGACCAGCAGCTCCTACGATCTGTTGAATTTGTGGAAACAAGGGCAAGTCAAGGTCTCTCACATCTTCTATTTCCCTTGGTCCTCACCACACCTGACTGAAGTGGCAGGCCCACATCAGCTCCTGAAAAAACTGTTACTCATGAAGGGGAAGTTCTAGCCCGAAATCAGACAGCCGTTCTCGGGTCCAGATCTCTCCAAGTCAGGACTCATCTGTCTCATCTTTCATCCAGCACCTCAAAGCATTCTTACCACCACGCAAACGGGCAGCTGGCAGAATGAAGTGATTTACGTAAGGTCACACACACATGCAAAGCATTATCATATTATCACCTGCTCTGGTGAAATGATTTCCATGACAAGGTTGGTCGTTGATGGAAAGAATAGCCTGGCATGGGAGACCTGACTCACCACCAATGCCAGACATGCCACTGAAACACTCCTAGAAATACTTTCCAGAATACTAAACAAGATGATAATATTCAGTAAGAATTCTGTATTATCTCCAATTATCTTAAGCAGCATCATTAAATACAAAACTAAATAAATTTCAATTTACATGTATTTAAAAGGCATTCCATGGCCGGTGTTGCTTGGTAGTTAGAGCGTCAGCCCGTGCACTGAAGGGTCGTGGGCTTGATTCCTGGTCAAGGCACGTACCTGGGTTGTAGGTTTGATCCCCGGCCTCTCTTAGCAACAATTAATGTGTCTCTCTCACATTGCTATTTCTCTCTCCCTCTCCCCAATCCCTCTCTTTCACTCTCTCTAAAAATCAATGGAAAAAAAAATTATTGGTGGGGATTAACAAACAAAAAAGAAAAAAAAAGCATACCATGCAGTATCTTGGGAGAAGGGAGGGAAGAATTGTCACAACACATACAAGTTCCCACTCTAAATAGTTTACTTCTATTTTCAGAGGGCTTTCACTCACCCTAAGCTTCTAAAATTGTGCAAAGACATGATGGGCATAAAGCTCAAGTTACTATGGCCTTTGAACATCCCAATGATCCCTGAACTCTAACTACTAGATGCTTCACTCAGCCAATGTTCCCATTCAACAAGTCCGCTGCCAGATGGGGTTTGCACGCACAAGTCATCTGTCCCAAAGGAACGGGTTTCTGAGCTCCTGGAACTTCATCAATTAGTGAAAATCACAGGATTTCCTACTTATTACACAAGAAAATAACATTAAATACACCAAACGTATGAAGATTTATAGTCTGTCAATTCATCATGGTTTGACTGGATTTTCTAAAGATGTTCAGGTCACTTCCTCTATCCATAACTAACGCAGGATGCCTCAGAGACCTGTATTAGCCACTTAGCATGCTTCAAACATTCATCTTTAGTGGCACAAACAATGCATCTAAAAGTAAGTAACCCATAAAAGAAGAGTAACCCATACACACACACACACACACACACACACACACACACACACACACGGGCTATAATATATTAACAATTCTTACAACTCAAAAGACAGATAATCCAATTTTTAAATGGGGAAAGGATCTGAATAGACATTTCACCAAAGAAGATATAAAAATGGCCAATAAGCACATGAAAAGATACTCAATATCATTAGGAAAATGCAAATCAAAACCACAGTGAAATACTATTTCTCATACTGTCTTAGCCTGCTCAGGCTGCCATAACAAAATACCGTAGATCGGGCAGCTTACAGAACAGAAAGTCATTTCCTCACAGTTCTAGAGGTTGGAAGTCCAAGGTGAATGTGCAAGGATCGCTGAGTTCTGGTGAAGGCTCTCAACCTAGTTTGCAGATAGCCACCTTCTTACTGTGTCCTCACATGGCAGACGAGAGAGAACAAACTGGCTCTTTTTATACCAGCACTAATCCCATTATGAGGACTCTATCCTTACGACCTTATCTAACCCTCATTACCCTCAAAAGGTCCTACCTCTAAATACCACTATACTGAGAGTGAGGCTTCAAACATGTAAAAAAAAAATTTTTTTTTTGGGGGGGGGGGATGGTATGTATTTCAGTCCATAGCGATATCCATTAGGATGGCTATAATTAAAAAACACAGATAATAATAACTGTTGACAAAGATGTGGAGAAATCAAAGCCCTCATATACTACTGGTGGGAATGTAAAATAGTATAGCCACTTTGAAAAACAGTCTTCCAGTTCCTCAAAAGGTTAAACATAGAGTTTCCCAAATGACCTAGCAATTCCACCCTTTAGTATATGCCTAAGAAAAAAGAAAACGTATTTCTACACAAAAATTTGAACACAAATGTTGATAGCAACATTATTCATAATAGCCAAAAAGTAGAAACAACCCCAATGTCCATCAACTGGTGAAAGAATAAATAAAAGGTGCTATATTATTCAACCATAAAAAGAAATGAAGCCTCAGCCAGGTCGCTCAGTTGGTTGGAACATCATCCCATACACTAAAAAGGCTGCAGGTTCAACTCCTGGTCAGGGCACATACCTAGGTTGTAGGCTTGATCTCCAGTCAGGGCACATAAGGGAGGCAATCATTGATGTTTTTCTCTCACATCCACGTTTCTCTCTCTCTCTCTCCCCCTTCCTCTCTCTAAAATCAATAAACATATCCTCAGGTGAGGATGCAAAAAATAGAAAAGAAATAAAGTACTGACACATGCTTCAACATGAATTAACCTTGAAAACATTATGCTAAGTGAAAGAAGTCACATATTGTATGATTCCATTTTTATGAAATGTTTAGAAGAGACAACAGAGACAGAAAGTAGACTGGTGGTTGCTTAGAACTGGTAGGGGCAGTTGGGGGAAAACAGAGTGACTGCCAATGGGTACAGTGTTTCTTTTTAGGAAGATGAAAATGTCCTAACATTGATTGTTGTGATGATGATACAACTCTGTGAATATGCTAAAAACTACTGAATTATATACTTTAAATGATTGAATTGTATGGTATGTGAATTAAATCTCAATAAACTGTCATATATTTAAAAGTAAGTAGTAGTTAACATCCCTGGCATCCAGTTAAGGCATGCCTTAGGAGAAAACACCACACCCCTGAGTAAGACCTCTTCTAGACCCAATCTCATACAAACGAAAACCAAGCCCTGACAAGATCTGCAGGAAAGATGGAGTCAGTCCTGCCAAGTTAAAGTTTGTGCTTTTTACAGATCTACACTAACAAAGTGTCAAACTAAGCCAACACCAGCATAAAGTGATCAGCCAGTAATTTAACTGCCAAAACAAGAACCAACACACTTCAGAGTCTTTAAAATACATTAGCACAATGCCCATTATTCAATCAAAAATCACTAGGCAAAAAATAAATAGGGAAAATTTAAGAAAAATTAGTCAAAATAAACTAAATTTGACAGGCCTAGATGTTGAACTTGGCTGACAAAGACTCTGAGGAAGCTATTATAAGTATATTTAAGTCTTTAAAGACAACTCTGTTCAGATAACTTAATAAAAATGTGGTCTTAATGTGGAAATAAAGAATCTCAGGGGATCCTTGGTTGGTTTGGCTCAGTGGATAGAACGTCAGCCTGCAGAGTGAAGGGCATATGCCCTTGACCAGAATCAAACCTGGGACCCTTCAGTCTGTAGGCTGACACTCTATCCACTGAGCCAAACTGGCTAGGAATCACGGAATAATCTTAACAGCAAACTGGAGATGGTAGAAGAAAGAGTTGGTGAACATTAAGACACACCAATAAAAACTACCTAATCTGGGCCCTGGCCAGCATGGCTCCTTGGTTAGAGCATTGGCCCATGCACTGAAGGGTCGTAGCTTTGATTCCCAGTCAAAGGCCCATACCTGGGTTGCAGGCTTAATCCCCGGTCGCAGTAAGAGTGTGTACAGGAGGCAACCAATTGATGTCCCTCTCTCACATTGATGTTTCTCTCTTTCTATGTCTCTCTTCCCCCCGCCCCTAACTCCCATCACTCTCTCTCTCTGAAGATCAATGGGAAAAAAATGTCCTTGGGTGAGGATTAACAAAAAAACAAAAACAATCTAATCTGAAGAAAAGAGAGAAGGAAAAGACAAATTAACTAAATTTTAGGAACGTTAAGTGACAATATCAATCAGCCTAATATAAGTGTAATAAAAACATCAGGATATTTCACTTATATGTGGAATATAAAGCAAAAAGTAACAAACTAACAAAAACAAAAACACTCATAGATACAAATAGAATGGTGGTTTCCAGAGAGGAAGCAAAGTAGGGGAAGGGTGAAGTGGTAAGGGAGTCAACTATCCTATCTAATAAAAGAGAAACATGGTAATTAGCTGTACCTCCGCTACCCTTCCCATTGGCTAATCAGGGCAATATGCAAATTAACTGCCAGCCAAGATGGCGACCGGCAGCCAGGCAGCTTGAGGCGAACATAAGGCTTGCTTGCTTCAGTGATGGAGGACTCCAACGTTTCCCACCTGCCGCTGCCGGCCTCTGAGCTTGCAGTTTGAAACATTGTTACAAATATAGAAGCTAAACAAAACCCCAGAAACCTGCTTTCAGCCAGCCGGGATCTCAGAGCTGGAGTTGAAACAGTGTTTTGATTATAGAACCCAAACAAACCAGATACCTGCTTTCAGCAGTAGAGGCCTAAGAGCTGGAGCCAAGCCTCAGAGCTAAAGCTGGCCCAGAATAAAAAAGAACAAAGAAAAAAAGGAGCAGTTGGGAGCTTCAGTCACCCGCCAGCCTGAAAACAGCCCTCAGCCCCTCACCCAGGCTGGCCAGGCACCCCAATGGGGACCCTCACCCTGAGGGGGTGTGACCAGCTGCAAACAGCCATCAGCCCCTCACTCAGGCTGGCCAGGCACCCTAGCGGGACCCCCACCCTAATCCGGGACACCCTTCAGGGCAAACCAGCTGGCCCCCACCAGTGCACTGGCCTCTATCCTATATAGTAAAAGGGTAATATGCAAACGGACCCTAACAGCAGAAAGACTGGGAATGACTGGTCACATGACACACACTGACCACCAGGGGGCAGACGCTCAATGCAGGAGCTGCTCCCTGGTGGTCAGTGCGCTCCCACAGGGGGAGCTCTGCTCAGCCACAAGCCAGGCTGATGGCTGCCAGTACAGCCGTGGTGGTGGGAGCCTCTCCCACCTCCTCAGCAGCGCTAAGGATGTCTGTCTGCAGCTTAGGCCTGCTCCCCGCTGGCAAGTGGACATCCCTCGAGGGCTGCCGGGCTGCCAGAGGGATGTCTGACTGCCAGCTTGGGCCTGGTTCCCCAGGGAGTGGGCCTAAGTCAGCAGGTGGACATCCTCCGAGGGGTCCCAGACTGCAAGAGGGCATAGGCCGGGCTGAGGGACCCCCCCAAGTGCACAAATTTTTGTGCACCGGGCCTCTAGTATGGTAATAAAAGGAGACTAGACTTTGGGTAGGGACCACACAATATATTACGCAAATGTCAAATTATAATCTTGTGCACTTAAAAATTAAATAGCATTATTAACTAATGTTACCCAATACATTTTTTAAAAAAAATCAGGGTAAGAGGATGAGAATGAGACAGAAAATATATTTGAAGAAATTATGACCAAAAATTTCCAAAATTTGATAAAAATCACTTATAGATCTAAGCAGCTCAGAGAGTTCAAGGATAAACATAAAAAGAACCATGCCCCAGCACATCATAGTCAAACTCCTGAAAGATAGTCTTTTTAAAAATTTAGATATCCCTTTTTTTTTCCCATTGGCCCCCTCTACCCTGCACCTGCCCCTCCCAGGCCTTCACCAAACTATTGTCTGTGTCCACGGGCTAAGTTCCCTGGTTAATCACTTGAAAGTAGCAAAGATCATGGAGCTGAGAGAGACACTATGTACAGGGAACAAAGATTTTTTTAAAAGACAGTTGACTTTTCATAAAAAAGTAAAGGATAGAGCACAACGAACAATATCTTTAAATTGTTAAAAGAAAACATGAATTTTATAGTCAGCAAAAATATCCTTCAAAATCAAGGGTGCAGTAAAGACATTTTCAGGTAAATGAAAGCTGAGAGAAACAGACTTGCACTATCAGAAATACTAAAGGGATAACCATCAGGCTGAAAAATTGGGTCAACAGGAAAGAATGAAAAACACCTGAAATGAGAACTAAGAGTATAAGCATAAAGACTCTTTTCTGCCCTAACCGGTTTGGTTCAGTGGATAGAGCGTCGGCCTGCGGACTGAAGGGTCCCAGGTTCGATTCCGGTCAAGGGCATGTACCTTGGTTGCAGGCACATCCCCAGTAGGGGATGTGCAGGAGGCAGCTGATCGATGTTTCTCTCTGTCACTCTCCCTTCCTCTCTGTAAAAAATCTATAAAATATATATATATATATTTTAAAAAAGACTCTTTTCTTGCCCTAGTCAATTTGGCTCAGTGGATAGAGCGTAAAGCAGGGGTCCTCAAACTACGGCCCACGGGCCACATGCAAATACAAATATTGTATTTGTTCCCATTTTGTTTTTTTTACTTCAAAATAAGATATGTGCAGTGTGCATAGGAATTTGTTCATAGCTTTTTTTTAAACTATAGCCCGGCCCTCCAGCGGTCTGAGGGACAGTGAACTGGCCCCTGTTTAAAAAGTCTGAGGACCCCTGGCGTAAAGGGTCCCGGGTTCAATTCCGGTCAAGGGCACGTACCTTGTTTGCAGGCTCCTTCCCAGCCCAGGCCCTGGCTGGAGCTCATGCAGGAGGCAACCAATTGATGTGTTTCTCTCACATCAATGTTTCTCTCTGTCTTTCCCTCTCTCTTCCACTCTCCCTAAAAATCAATGGAGAAATAGCCTCAGGTGAGGATTAAAAAAAAAGACTCTTTTCTTTCTTCTCATAATTTACTGAAAAGACAACTGTTTAAAGCAAAAGTAATCCTATATAACAAAGAGCTAATATGCTAATTAGACCAAACAGCAGAATGACCATCTGGACGACCTTCCGGATGAAGCCGGGGCTGCAAGGGCCAAGCCTCTTGCATGAATTTCGTGCATCGGGCCTCTAGTAACTCCCTAAGAGGGGTTTATAGCATATGTAGAAGTAAAAGATATGACAACATACTAACACATGGCAGCAGGTAAGTGGAATTATACTGTTGTAAGTTTATCACATCTGTACTAGTAAAGTATGGACGGGGAGAGGTACAATGTGACTGTGAAGAGATACTAAGGTCCTGGTTAATTAAAGGTGCATACAGTTAGCCCAGAGCAATAATCACAACAACAAAAACAGGGGAGGGGATGAATGGAAAACAAATAGCAACATGGTAGACTTGAACCAAACCATATAAAATTACATTAACGGATCAAAACTTAACATCACCAATAAATAGTAAGAAACACTGAGATCATGTCTCCCTACCATGAGGCACTGAGACAGACACAGCATCACTGCCGTAGCATCCCTGCCAGAAATGCATAACCACGATCTAATCATGAGAAAACATCAGACAACCCACCCTGAGAGAGCATTCCATAAGTGTACACATCAAAAGTGTCAAGGTCATGAAAAACAACAGACGCACTGAGGAAGTGTCACCGATCGGAGGAGACTAAGGAGACATGACAAGTAAATTTAATGTGAGATATTGGATTGGATTTGGGGCCAGAAAGACATTAGGGGAAAATTGGAATAAAATCTGTAAGTTACTTACTACTGTAATAATGTTAACTTTCTGTTGTAAAATGTTAACGGGGGAACTAAGTAAAGGGTATACCTACAGGAATTCTCTGAACTATTTTTGAAACATTTCTGTAAGTCAAATGATTTCAAAATAAGCTAAAAGATGGGGTTAAATGTGAATAGACTAAACATCCCAATTAAAAAACGGAGATTGTCATGTTAACCAAAATTTGGATTAACTCAAATGTCCACCAAAAGTGAGTAAACAAACTGTAGCATATTTATTCAATGCAATACTACACAGCAGACTGTAAGGGGACCAGGGAGGTAGAAATATCTTGATTGGGGTGGTGGTTGCATGGGTGAATGTATTTGTCCAAATTTACTGTACTGTACAATTACAATATTATTGTATGTAACTTATACTTCAATAAAGTTGATTGAAAAGAAAAAGTGACATCCCCACCACTCAAATGTGGTGATACAGAGCAGCATGTGAAGAAACAGAGCAGACTTTATGAAGTTTATGAGTTTTGACAGTCCTAAGACTTTCTCTAACCCTCAAATGCAAACAGATTGTGGGAGCAAGTTCATGATATTTTTCAGAAGCAGGCCTCCCAGGCTCTCAAGCATCAAAGGGAGATGCCACTTAGGCCTCTTCCTAGCACAGGGATGGTTGACAGTGCATTGCAACAATCTCACTTGAAAGAAAATATTTAAAAGCTGTCTGGTAAGGTTTTGACCAGGATCCTCTTGATTTGGTTACAGCATAACAAACTATGTATTTGAAAACGCAATGTTATTGAGGTCAGGTTACTGTTGAACTGACATGTTTGTGTAGTTTATTAATACCATGCTTAAGTATGAAAATAACACCAACTCTACCCCTCCTTTCCAGACATAACCAAACTTTTGATTATGTCAGCAGAACTAGTCTCTGGAGACTGCACAATAGCATTTTTTTGTGGTTCGTTAGAAGCATAATTAAAGTGAACATCTACTGGGTGCTTTATGTGTAAGGCCTTGCTAAGTGCTTTCATGAATTTCATTTAATCCTCACAATGGCCCCTAAAGCATTTTAACAGATGAGGAAACTGAGGTCAAGAGAGAGTTTGGGTAACTTGCTCAAGATCACTTCTGTGTGGGGGTGAGTTCTGGAGCCAGGGTTGGGCCAGCACTAACTGAGCTGCAGAACTTGACTTTTTTAAAAATATATTTTTATTGATTTCAGAGAGGAAGGGAGAAAGAGACAGAAACGTCAATGATGAGAGAGAATCATCGACTGGCTGCCTCCTGCACACCCCCTTCTGGAGACCAAGCCTGCAACCTGGGCATGTGCCCTGACTGGGAATCGAACCATGACCTCCAGGTTCATAGGTCAACTGAACCACATCGGCTGGGCAGAACTTGATTTCTTAAGCACTGTCCATAAGAGATTAGACTTACCCTTTCAGGATAAAGATATTTGTGTTAATGTTACTGATATTTTTATCTATTCCAATGCCAAGGCAGTAAAACAGGAAAATATAAAATGGGAAAAAACGAACAGCTCACACTAGTTATAGGATATAACTTCTTTTTGATACTTTTGGATACTATTTCACTTCACCACAAAAGCTTCTACAAAGTTTTCAAAGACTCTCCTAGAAAGAGAGAAATAAGAAGACAAGTGCCAGGTATGAATCACTGTTGAGTCACCTGGGCTGTGTTTTGTCAGTGATTTTAAGTCTCTGGGTCACAGACTCTCCACATCCTACAAGTAGAAACAGCACTTTACGCTGGTTATAAACTACTTTCATACATGCTATCTCACTTTGTACTACAACAGCTCTGTGAGATAGGCAAAGGGTGGGGATGGCTATATGGTGAACTCATTTACAGATGAGGAAAGGGAGGCTTGTCTAAGTTATATTTTACCCAAGATCCCAGGGGCAGTAACCCTAGACTTCTGCGTCACAGGTGACAGCAGGAGACTGAGCACCCTCATGTATTGGGGTCCAGGGTTTGTGGAACATCTGGTCTTTGCCTAGAATTTCCTATCTCAGTTTTACCTCCTACACAACAGATGTTCAATATGAAGGTGCCACTCTAAACACTCTATTTTGCAAAACAGCAGAAGCACATTTCCAAGGGAACACTGAGGCAGGCACCAGGAGAGGACAGCAGGTCACCTTTGGTAATCAATGACATTACCTTATTTCACCAAACTTAATATGCTACCGATTCTAAAGTGCACCATTATTTTGTACCTAAGAAAGGAAAGTACTCCCGATTAGACAACAGTACATTGATTTTAAGATGCATCCAGACCTCAGGTATGTTAAAATGTGTCTTAGTGTTGATGAAATGTGGTAATTCAAGACCAGCTTTCTCCAAGTGGGGATTATAACCTTCTTAGAAGTCACTAGCTCATTATTTTAATTTATTTTATTTTTGTTAAAAAATATAGCTCACTAATTTTAATTTATCAGTATTATTGAATGGTAACAATGCTGATTGCTGGGACTGTTAGTGAGAGAGGGGAATGAAGACGCGTAAGCACCACTCTGCCTTCCAGGAACTCCTATTGGGCCCTTCAAGGAAAATCTCAAGAGCCAGAAGCTGCGCTGCTTCCCACAGCTCACTGGTACCAGTAGCTGTCATAGAAGAGAATTTCCGGGTCTCCTTTGTCACCTCAATGTCGAAAAACTTAACTATGAAACACTCAGTTCTTTTGGACCAAACTCTGAGCAGCTTGGTATTTGGAGTGTCGAGATAACAATTTCTTGACACTCTCACTGTTTTCAGTGAAGAGTTAAAGAGGGGAGTGTACACTAACTGCAGACACACTATTGCAGGAATTCTTAAAATAACCGTATGAATCAGGCATTATTTTCTCTGTTTAAAGATGAAGAGCTGGGAACTCACAAAAGCTAAATAGGCATAGGTTGTGCGTGGCTGTGTCAGGATTCAAGCCAAGTCCACTTGCCCCCCAAAGGCTATGTGCTTTCCACTGGGCAGGGGACAGGAAGCACAGCGAGCAAAGGCTTTGAGAAGCTTGAAACTCGCTGCTAGATTAAACTAAAGTCTGGAGGGCTGATGTTGCACTTACACTTCACAGTAAGTAACAAAACCCCTTTAGCTGCAGGACGCCTCACTCAATTTAGAAAGCCATTTAATCAGTAGGATGGCTGTTCACTGCTCTGGGGCTGTTCCCTGGTCCTAGCTGCATAGAGGGACTCACCTTAGATCTACCTGAGAAGGTGGCTTAACCAGCCATATCGTTAGTCATGAAGATCAGACGTGAACTACAATATAAGACAAAGTGTGCAAAGGGCCGGCACAATGCGTGTCCTCTGAACTATATGACAGCCCCTCAGGGAGCCAGCTCCCAGCCACAGAGAGATCATTCTGGCAGAGCCGATCAGGGAGGTGGCATCTGAGTTGTGCCTGGAAGGACGGGCAGGTGTGAACAGGGAGAGAGGAAGGGGAGCCAACGTCAGGAAGCAGGGCCTCTGGCTGACTGCAGTGTAGGGAGCGGGAGGGCAGGAGTCTGGAAAGGCTGGTTAGTTAGGGTTGGAAGGGTACTGAACACCAGAGTAAAGATACCACATGAATTCAGTAGGAAAAAGAGGGGTCACTGGAGCATTTTGAGCAGGAGGGGGACCTAGAGCAGCAGGGTGACCAGTGAGGTGTGGGGGAGCAGGGTGAGAGAGGTCCTGTGGAGAGTGGACCAGGGGCAGCCAGCAGGTGAGAAAGCTGGGGCCAAAATTCACATCTAACGTTTAAGGGCTCACACTCAGACAGCAGCACAGAAATACGATGAGAAATGAAAATAAGGAAAAATTGTCAGGATAAAATAGAGACACTTTAGAACAGTGGTCTTCAACCAGGGGCAATTGGCCCCCTGAGGGACACTTGGCAACGTTTAACAACTTTTGGGCTGTCATTCCTGGGGGGCAGGTGCTACTGGTATCTGGTGGGTCGAGGTCAGGGATTTGGCTACATGTACAGGAGAGCTTCGCACAAGAAAGAATTATTGGGTCCAAAGTAATCAATAGAGCCGAGGTTTAGAAACACAATCTTAGAACCGTAAGGAAACAAGTGGTAAAGATGTTATACTCACCATGTGGCTCATGAACCACACAGGTAAAGAAGCCAGTGGGGCTGTCTCTGCCTAGACTTACCACTGTCCATTCATTGCGTTAATCTACAATTCTGTGCATCTGGGACAGGCCAGGCCCTGACAGGCACTGCACATTACCACCTTCACCACCCCCAGAAGGGAGACAAGCATGTAAGAAACACACACTTTGAAAACACAGATGTGCTTGTACACAGATGTGTAGAAAAGACAGAAAAGGAAAGCACCAAAATATTATCAATGATTATCTCTAACTTGGAGTTATTTTATTTTTCTTCATATTTTTCAATAAAAATATGAATTGAAAAAATTTAATGATTTTCGGTGAATGTGTCTTAATTTCGACAGTTAAAATAAGTAAGGTATGTAATGGGCCAGGGGTTCTCACCAGCTGCCCCGCCTCTGCAGGCTGGTGAGGGGAGGGAAGGACAGGGAGCTGCAGACCCGAGGGTGGTGAACCCATCTACCCTCAGACTTGTCCATGGTAACACACAGCCCCTGTCATTCATTCATTCATTTAATTCTTCCTCCCGCTGTGTCAGGCATTGCTCCATGTGCTCCAGATACAACAGGGAACAAAACAGACAAACATCCCTGCCCTCCTGGTGTTTACATTCTAGTAAGAGGAAGCAGACAAGATAGCAAGTAAGTAAAATATAAAAAATATGCATGTTCATCCTGGCCAGTGTTCTCAGTGGTTAGAGCATCACCCAGCACACCGAAGGGTTCCAGTTCGATTCCCCAGTCAAGGGCACATACCTGGTTTGCAGTTTCACTCTGTATCTGGACCTGGAAGGGTGCGTGTGGGAGGCAACCAATCCACATGTGTTTCTCACTTCGGTGTCTCTCTCTCTCTTTCTCTCTCTCTCTCTCACTCTCTCTCTCTCTCTCTCCCCCCCCTCCCATCCCCCCAATCCCTCTCCCTCCCTTCCTTCCTCTCTTCCTTCCTCCCTTCCACTCTCTCTGAAAGGCAATGGAAAAAATAGCCTCAGGTGAGGATTAACAAACAAATAAAAAACACAAAAAAAATTGTTTGTTCAATGGAGAAAAACAAAGCAGAGAAGGGGGCTCAGGAACAGGTGGGAGTGTTGCATTTACACTGTGGAGTCACAGAAGACCTCACTGGGATGGCACTTGAGGAAAGGTCTGAGGGAATACGGAGAGGAGGAGAGAGGGCGGAGAAACAACCAGGTGCAAACCGGAGGTAGAAGCGGGCCTGGTGGGCTCACAGACAAGCAAGAGGCCCACCTACTAGGGTGAAGGACAGAATCCAGCAGGCTGCAGGGGGAAGCAGCGGTCAGATCATCCAGGCTAGTAAGCACTCTAAGGACTCAGCCTTTACCCTGCAGCAGATGGAAGGGAGGCCATCGGAGGGCTCTGAGGGAAAAAACTGGCCTGGCATATTTGGCAGGAAGACTGCAGATGATTAAAGCAGGGAGGCCAGTTGGGAGGCTTTACTATAATTCAGGAGGGAGCTGCTGGTGGAATGAGCCAGGACGGGAAGGGGTGGACGAAGGGAGAAGCGGCCAGGGCTCTGAGTGTCTTCTGAAAGTAGATTTAACAAGATTCACTGATGGACTGGATGTGGGCAGTGGGAGGGAGGGAGGGAAATAGAGAGAGAAGGACAGAGGGAGAGAGGGAGTAAGGGAGGGAGGGAGGGAAGAATGGAAGGAGGAAGATAAACTTCGGGGTTTATGGCATGAGCAACTAGAAGGATGAGACAGAGAAAGAATACTGTGCAAAGAGCAGGTTTAAGGGGAAAGGTCAAAGTTCAGGGTGGGATGCCTTTCAGCTCTCCCGAATAAGGTGCTGCTCAAGCAATCAGATGTGCGTCTGAAGGTCTAGGGAAAGGAGCAGGCAGGAGATGAAAATGTGGGATTACTAACAGTGCAGGTAGCATTGACAGCCATTAAAGTGTATTAGAAGAGAAGAGGTTGAAGGAGAGAGAGAAAGGCAGGAAAGCTGCTGCCAGGGAGGGAGAAGGGAAGCTAGGGGAGTGAGGGGCCCTGGAAGCCAAGCGATGAACAGCATCAAAGAGGAGGGGAAATGGAGGTCTTTTCCTACCAGTTCTTTGCTAATTATATCCAATAAGGCTTTACTGGATGCTCCTGCTGGGGCACCTGGGACGAAGGAGATGCGTTTCAGTAACTTCAAGATGGGCCAGTAGTCTGGAGTGACCACCTAGCAAGGCCGATGACTGTGCCTGGGGTGCAAGGCGCTGGGAATGAAGCCCATGGAACTCCTTCCTACTCCAGTCCCTTCACCGTCTCTCAATCTGGTCACATATGGATGAAAAATAGCTTCCCGCCATGGCAGCGTGGAGGCATGTTCCAGGTCCCCCTGAGAGCAGCCAAGAACCAGCCTGAGCAAGACCAGGATTTGTGTTTAAGGGAAAAGGGACTGTCCCACTTTCCTCCTTTCCTGACAGCCAACCCTGAACATTTGTCATCTCCCGTCCCTGGTCATTCCACAAGCTGGACCCTCTATTCCCATCGATGTAATGATCCAATGGCATCTATGAAAGTCATTTCCTGAGACTGGCCAGCACATGCTGACAGCGATGGGTGTGCTGTTACTGTCCCATCCAAGGCAGCCCACATCTTTAATGCGGAGCAGGCCAAGGGCAGGCGCCAAGGGGCTCTAACTGCCCTGCCCTTGCACCCTCATCAACAGTGCAAAATAGCTAACTCCCCTGCAGCCTGGAAGAGTCCTCAGCATGGTTTAGTGCAGTGATGGCGAACCTTTTGAGCTCGGCGTGTCAGCATTTTGAAAAACCCTAACTTAACTCTGGTGCCGTGTCACATATAGAAGTTTTTTGATATTTGCAACCATAGTAAAACAAAGATGTATATTTTTGATATTTATTTTATATATTTAAATGCCATTTAACAAAGAAAAATCAACCCAAAAAATGAGCTCGCGTGTCACCTCTGACACGTGTCATAGGTTCGCCATCACTGGCTTAGTGCTTTACGTACACGAATCCCCACCACCTACTGCACAGCAATCATGTGAGAAGAGTGTCAAGTTACTATTTCCATTGACAAATGAGGAAACTGAGGTACCGAGAAGACAGGTCACCTGCCCTGGCGACATATACACAGCCAGCTACTGATTGCTGGGATTCACAGCCGGCATCTGACTCTAAACCCTAGTCTCTGATGTCTTAGCTTTCTATAGCCTCTTGTCTGGTGGATTGTCCTAACAGTGCCATCTACAACGTTCCCCCATTCACCAGCTCCTGCTTCCGAGTGGAATATGGCATTTTCTAGTTCAAAACGTATATACTAAAATCTCTTTAAAGGGTTGATTACTTCTATTGCAGATCTTGTACCCCAAACAGGATTTGCACGCAGTATTTAATAATTCATTGCTCAAATTTTCTCAGGGGAAACTTCTCGATGGATATGGGTAAGGTATATCATCTTAGAGATGAGTTTAGGAAGGGACTCAACTATACTCCAAACTCCCAAAGCAATGGAAACCTCCCATCATCTCCGGGTTTCTGCTGGGAAGAGCAGTGGGTGGGGTGCACAAATCCTGGTTCAGAACCAGGAGATGTGGCAAGTGCAGGCACCGGGAGGGACAGAGCGCGGGGCTCAGGGCTGCTCTGCACCTGTGCCCTCAACGCCCAGCTCCTCTCCGAGGGCAGAGGAAGGCTCAGCAGCAAACAGGATTCCTGTGGGCTCGTGTTAGAAAAGCTTTCTTGCCATATTTTTTTTGCTCCCCAAGAAGGACTCTGAGCAAATCTACTGATGGAACATTCCAGATCATTCAAAAGTGACCTTTGGGGGCTCAGATTCGTAAACCAAGAACTTTTAATCCGCTGCCTTTTCCAATTTAAGCCCAGCTATCATTTTCCAGACCTCAGGAAATCCACTCCTGACCCTTTATCAACTAGTCAGACAAGACTAACCTTTGAAGGGTTAGCATTTCTGGGCTCAGGGAAGCTTAGAGAAGAGAGGACTGCAAACCCGTTTAAGAACGACTCTGGGTGCCTCCCCCCAGCAACTCAGGCAGCAGCCCTGAAGTCACCCGAAGCTGGAGACAGAGCCTCCCTAATCCTCCGGAGGCTGGCTAACCGCAGAGGCCCCTGGCAGGCCAGAGCCCAAAGCCAGGAGCACAACCTGAGCCTCCAGCTCGACCACAAGCCCTGCCTGCAAGACCACGACTTGTGAAACAGTAACTGTGAAAGCAGTAGGGCTGGGGCCGCCCCTCCGCCCCTACCGCCCCTCCCGTGGGAACGCACCCTCTTTGATTGGCTGCTTCCCCACCCCCAGGCCTGGTCTACAGCAGAGGGGTTTCCAGAACTGAGCCAGCTAAAGCTATTTAAAACAGCAGCATGTGAGAACTAGAAGGGGCCTCGAGCACAGTCTAATGCAACCCTCTCACTTTATAGAAGAGACAACTGAGACCCCAAGAAGAAGCAACAATGAACCCCCTCCCACCACCACCCTCCATACTCTCCTCCCTCCTCCCACCCCATAAACCTACCAGGCAAAACCTCAAGAAAAGATGGTGATGCCAAGAACAGGACATATAGGAGGGCTGGGTGGGTTCTTTGGGGGTTTGGAGGTGCAAAAAGAATTCTGACAAAACAGCCTGTGCCCTTAAAGGCTGCATTGCTGCCAGCACTGGATTGCTCAGAGGGGGCTCCAGAGCCGCTGGCTGGCTGGGCAATGATTACAGTCAGCACAGCAGCCTGAGTTTAGGTTTCCTGAAACCTCATGCATGGTGTTTGGAGGGGTCAGGGGGCAGTCTCCCCCCAGTACAACCTGGCTCCAATTCACCCAGGAGGAAATCGAGTTGGGAAGAAAGCCACATGGGGTGGAGAAGCAGGGAGGAGTGAAACCAACTTTAGAAAGTCTAGAAGAGGATTCATGCAGCACAAAAAAGCCCAACTGCAACCACAGGGGTGAAGAAGTAAGGACATGCTGCCGGAGGAGCCAGCCCAGTGGCCAGACGGCCAGCTAGTGGGTCCACAGAGGACAGAGGGGGCGGAGGGTTAAATTTAGCCAGGTAAACAGAGCTGCCCCTGGAGAAGGCCTGGCAAGAGCAGGGCAGTCACCTGCTCTTCTCGCTGAAGGGGAAGCCGGGCCAGACGGTATCAAGCAGGAGGTCTGCTTTCCAGGCTTCACCAACGTGCTGGTGGGGGAATGAATAGGCTGCTCCTCAGAGATGGGTAGAAGGCCATTTTTACTTTAAAAAATGGCTCAGATTTAAAATCATTAGGTCTTTTTGTCCTTATCACAGTATCCATCCCCAACCCCTCTGCTGGATTTTTCTGGACTCCTGGATACAATTTGAAGATGCCCCAGTGAAAACCAGCCAAGAATGCCCTTCAGGAGGGTGGGAACCCCCATATTCTCTCTTCACTAGGAGATTTTTATATCTATCGTTCTTATGAATCTTGAGAGACCTGAAGGAGTTACAGAAACAACTACAACAAACTCTGAGGACTGTGTTCAGGTGTGGGGCCGGAACAAGGTGGAGCCTGAAGACTTGTTAAGATGATTAGGGAGATAAATGGCAGGCAGTTTGGAAGGGCACTAGGGAGAACAAATTCAGAACAGCAAACAAGAAAGTTTTTGTGGGCGCATTTTTCAGAGAAGGCAAGGGTTATCACTTCATATAAAAATTTCCTCCCCTGCTAGAGATGCCAGGCCGTGCCATCCAGAAGCCAGCAGAGCTACGCCAGAAGTAACAATTAGGACAGACTGGCCTGGTCTTCTGTCCTCTTGGAGAAGTGCAAACAAAAAAATCTTCCTGCTAGAGCAGTGGCTCTCCACCTTCCGGCCTTTAAACACAGCTCCTCGTGTTGTGACCCAGCCATAACATTATTGTCGTTGCTACTTCACAACTGTAACGTTGCTACCGTTATGAATCGTAATGTAAATATCTGATATGCAGGATGGTCTTAGACGACCCTTGAGAAAGGGTCGTTTGACTGCCAAAGGGGTCGCGACCCACAGGTTGAGAACCGCTGTGCTAGAGTGACTAGAGTAAGAGGAGGGTGAATCCACCAGTGAAGACCATCCCAGGTTTTTTCATTTCACAGCATATGGCTCCCACCAATCTGGCAATATCCCTTTAACTTAAATTTTTGGGGCAGAAAATTTCTTAGAAAAAGGTTGTTTCAAGCCAATAAGACACCCCTGGAGATAGTACAACCACCAAATGTACTCAAGAGAGGACTGATTTCAGACACCCTGAGCAAAAACACACACACACACACACACACACACACACACACCTTCCCTCACATATTCATACTCAAATACACAAGAAATCAGAGCCTGGGAAAGTAGGAAAGCCATGGATAGAAAGGGCCAGCCAGCTCTGGCTCCCGCTCCCCTGGCAGGCAGACCCCACAGTGTATCACACACCCTCTGTCTGATTTTCTTTAGGAAAAGAAGGAATTGCTGCTCAGGGCTACCCTTAGCTATTTATCCACATATTGACTTTTTGTTGTTGCTGTTAATCCTCACTCGAGGATATTTTTCCATTGATTTTTAGGGAGAGGGTAAGAGAGAAGGAAAGACAGAGAGAAACATCAGTGTAAGAGAGACACACTGATTGGTTGCCTCCAGAATGTGCCCCGACCAGGGGCCAGCCAGGAAGGAGCCTGCAACCAAGGTAGAGGTACACATGCCATTGAACGGAATCAAACCTGGGACCCTTTGGTCCGACGCTCTATCTGCGGATCCAAACCGGATAGAGCAACACATATTGCCTCTTTAGGTCCCTTTGCTCCACTCCCTCCGACCCTGGTGTCAGCTCCAGCTGCCCCGGTAGTGGGGAGAGCTGGCGTTAAGCCTCCTCTTTTCCCTGGACTCCCCGGCCTGACAGCACCACCAAGAGCCCAGCTGCATTGCTCCTCTCCCAACTGTGCAGAGGCCTCTCAGCCTTGCCTTTCCTTAGGAGACACACTGGCTCCTTCTCTATTTATAACCCCAGACCTTTTGTGTCACAGAGACACTATTTTGAAATGGAGGAAAACCACCACTCAGCCTTCCACCTGCCTTAGGTCGGTGTGTTAGCCAGGACTTGTGTGTCTGAACCTGGACAGGTGTGTGGGCATAAACTTGGGCCAGCACCCACTCACCCATGCCAGAGATTAGCAGTCTGGCCTTTGAAACCCACAAGCAAATCAGACAGCAGCAGGAGTGGCTGGCACCAGGAAAGGGTCCTCAGGCTTTCTGAGGGTGTGCCCACTGCTCCTGGGTGCTCTGCTGCCTTAGGGACAGCCACGGGAGAGGTCCCCCTAAGCTTCCCTCCAAGTGCCTGCACCAATGCTGGTATGTGGTAGGGGGTGTGACCCTGCCTGGCTGACCCAGAGGTTTCTGCACTCACACAGATGGCATGACACACATGTCCCACCACAGCTCTGTCCAGCGGGCACATTCTTGGTGACTAGAGCAGTCCAGGGATTGGTAACATGATCCTTTCTCCTCCAGGTACCAGGATGCAACTCTGCCCAGGGTGGTAGTAACTGAAAGCTGTTGCCAACGAGGCCAGGTGGCAAAAGCAGTGAAGGCAGAGGGGGTTGCGGGTGGAGAGCAAGTGCCCTCATTCGGAGCTGGGAACCCGCCCCCCTGGACTGAGCAACCTCGGCTTTCTTAACGGTAAACTGAACCATCATCTCTCACAATGAGTGGAGGACGAAAATATCTAGAAATCTGGCCCTGCCTGGAGTGCATGGCCAAACATGCCTGAGGGTCCACGAGAAGATGGGGAAAGAGGTAACTCCCCATTCTCGCGGGGCAGGAACAGATGGGCATAAGGAGCGGAGGAGCAATGAAAGAAAACGGAAACCTCAGACCCCACTCCGGGCTTGACCTGCTCTGGGCTCAGGCAGGAATTCGGGCACCAAACTAACTAGTCCAGGGGCTAAAGTCATCCAGATGTGGTGCTCGCCCCGCCGGGCGGACGCGGGCGCGGACCTCAAGCGGAGCCTTCCAGCTGGGCCCGACCGCGCCGGGAAAGCGAGCGAGGAGATCGGAGGGGCTCACGCTCCTCGCTCCTCGGACCGGCGCCCGCAGGGCCCGGGGAAGTCCCTGCACCCGCCGGAGGGCGGCACCTCCCCGCCACCTTCTCAGACGCCCAACCCTCGGGGACCGGGAGCCGCCAGCGCCCGAGCTGCGGGAGAGGGAGGGAAAACCCGACCCTCGCTGCCCGCGCCCCGCGCCCCGCGCCCCGCACGGCTGGAGGCGGCGAGCGCCCCCAGCTTTGTTTGCTACCTGGGGCGGGACCCCCTTCCTTTTCCGCGCTCCCTGCCCCCACCTGACGGGGCTCGGGGAGCTGCGGACCCCGCTCCCAGCCAGCTCCCCAGGTCGCCTCGCGGAGGGCAGGGCCCGCCCCCGGCACCCCTAGTCGCTCCGGGGGCCGAGCGCCCGCGGCGCCCAACTCAGCCGGCCCGCGGCCGCCGAGGGGGCGGAACCGGGGGCGCTCGGAAGTTTCGGAGGCGGGAGCCGAGAAGGGGCGTCTCCGCGCGGCGAGGCCGGGGGGCCGGGGCTGGGGCGGCCCGCGAGCGCCCCTTTCCCGCAGCCGGCGCTTACCTGCATGTCCCGCCGCTCGTCAGGCTCGCGGGCTCCGGCTCCTCCAGCGACGGCGGCGCTGGGTCTGCTGGGCGCGGCGAGCGGAGGCCCGGGGACGGCGGGGCCGGGGCCGCTCCCCTCAGCGCGCAGGCGGCTCGAGCTGCCGCACCGGACTCCGCATCCGCGCCGGGCGCGCTCCGCTCCGGGTCCCGCCGGGCCGGGGGCCGGGGCCCGGGCCGCCTCCGCGGGATGCGCGCTGCCCAGCCCGGGCGGCCGCGGCCCTGGGAGCCTGCGCTCGCTCCTGCCGCCGGGAGGGCGCCCCGCTCCGCGCCCGGGACCCCGCGCTCGGCCGGCGGGAAAGTCGGGTGCGGAGCTCGCGCCGCGCAGAGGGAGGCCCCGGGCCCTGGACGCCCGGCTCCGGCCCAGCCGTCGGTCGTCGCTGGGCTGCACGCTCTCCCCTGGAGCGCGGGACCCCGAGAAGTTTCGGCCGAGTCGGCTGCGGGCGAGCGACGGCCGCGGCTCGGCTGGGAGTGCCCGGCGGGCGCCGAGCGAGCGGATCCGAGCCCCGCCGCCTCCGCCCCGCCCCGCCCCCGCGCCTCCTCCCCGCCCCCGGCCGCCGCGCTCACTCCTTCCCCCCGGCGAGCCCGCGACCCCCGCCCGGGGCTCCTCCCAGCGCTGGGACCGTGACCTCCGCACCTGCCCTGCCGCCCGGGCGGACGCGACTTCTCCCTCGGCCTCTGGACGGAGCCCCTGGGCCTTGACGGGGGTGTGGATGGGGAGCCCCCGCCCAGCCCCCTCCCCAGCCCGGAGCACCCACCGCCTCCCGCTCTGCCCCGGCCAGCAGCCCCCGCGGGCGCCCAGCACCCCTGTTAGGAGCACCCACCTCAGGGGCTGCGGAACTGGAGGCACTGAGGGGAGAGAGTTACATCAATAGCTCTTGTATTTACATCAAACTTGCACGCGCTTTATCCTCCTTTGAGTCCCCCCAAAGCAGTAGAGCGGGCTGTTACTTCTGCTTTTCCAACCCAGCCATTCCTCTCCTGCCCTGACCTTCTCCTGCAGCCCCCAGCAAGAGACCTCGGGACAGGACATTTGATGGGGGCGGGGGCGGGGGCACACCAAGAAAACTGTGTCCAACGCATTCTTTATCGCTTCTGACAACTAAGGTTGAGTTATTCACCCGACTTTTTGAGGGGAAACCAAGACACAGAAAAGTGGCACCTTCAGTCCATAGCCGCTAAAGGGAGTCAGTGCCTGAAAATATCACTGGAGTCCAGTGTTTAGCCTCAGCTCAGACCGAAGTTTAAATACTTTTATTGAGGTTCCAAGTCCTCTTAACACCCCTGGGTGACCTGCCCCAAAGGGAGTTCGCCAGGGTCCCAGGGGACGCAGGCGCTTGACCCCGGGCTCCTGACCCTGTTCCAGACTCAGGGCAGGGGCCCACCAGGCGCAGCCAGCACCCTTTGAGGCCTGCTCTCCAACTGCCTTTTCTTCTACAGTTTGGAGCCCATCTCTTTCCTGAGTAAGTCAGAGGCCGCCTGCTAAAGAAATTGCCTTTGAAAGCAGTACAGTGTGTGTGTGTGGGGGGGGGGGGGGCGGACAATAGAAATAATCCTAGGTTTTGCCTCTTCTTAATTAGTAACCAAACAAGGCGGCAGCCTTCCCCTTTCCCTTTCCCGGGCTTGGGGCTGCAGGGAGAGTGAGGGGAAGAGGGAGCAGGAGCCCATTACAATGGGTTGGCAATAGGAGCTATTGTCCTCCGGTTTTTTTACAATAAGGAAACTAAGAGCTGTTTTAGCAAATACCAGACTAATTAGAGGGAAAAGCTTCCTTGGAGCTGTGCTGGCTTGGGCCGGAGGTGCACTACGACTTTCTCACCTCACAGTGAATGGGGTTTATGAGACCAGGTCCAGCAACCTTAAATGAGTGGTCTATAATTGCGAGGTGGGGGGGGGGGGGGAAGGGGGGGAGGGTTGTTTTCACCTAGGGGAGCTAGTTCAAGGCTTTATCTCTGGGGACAGATGGGACAGGGAGAAGAGCTGGTCTAAAGCAGGCATAAAAGCTTAGAATCCACTTTGTCCAATTAAAAACATGCCCAGTTCCTCTCCTCAGAATAAGCGTGGATTCTGAGGTTAGGATCTATGTGGGAGGTCAAGGAAAGGCCTTGTCTAGGAGGCCCTGATCGTTCTGGGATGCAACCGGGGAGAATTTGGGGATTCGCTTCATACACACATATGGACCCCAAGAACACAGAGATGACTGAGACCAGTTCCCAATCTAAAGGAGTAAGGTGGGGGTAGGGGACAAATTTCTCATTTGGGGTCTAGAATGAGCACAAGAAGGGACAGCTTGGCTTGGTCTCCCTCTGACAACCCAGGAGGAGAGCAGGTGACAGATGGATGCAACCCCAGCTAATGTCCCACACGTAGCCCCCCGCCTCCCACCATCTCAGTCCAAGATGAGTCAAACCTTGTGGCCCAGGAAGGGGAGCTGCAGTGCCCCCAGGAAAGGAGCTTGTGGCTGAGCAGCTGGGAAAGCATGCAGTGAGGAGCCCTGGGCCAGCTTCCCAAGGGAAGTGGTGCGCGCCCCATTGCTTGAGTCACCGAGCTGCTGGGGAGTCTACAGCCAGCCCTGGGGGCAAGTGCTGGTGGGAATGAGAGAGCCCTCACCATGTTTTGTCTGTGATTGCTGGGTGGGGTCTCTTGCCTTCTCCCCTGAATAAAACATATCCCAACTTGGCATTTGTGGTTGAAACAAAGAAAGAAAAAAGCACGTATCTGGACCTATGGAAAGTTGTAATGATTCCTGCTCTGTTTATTGGAGACAAGGTTCCCCCTTCTTTGTCATGCCCTCCCAAGCCATCAGCCACACTTAGAGGCCTCTTCCAAGCCAGAATGCGGAATAACAATCCTGTGGGAAAGAGTAAGAGAGAAGCCAGTCTCCTCCACTTCCTTAGCTCTCTGTGGCCTTCCTGTGGGGGTACATCTAGGCTGCCCTCCCACCCTGGGGCGGTGCATTTTAGGGTAATTGTTCCCTTTCCCCCAACACCAGGAGGAAGAGCTCCGGTGTCGATGCTGTTCCTGCTGCTGGTGCACCCCTGTTTCTGGAGAGTCCTACCTTCCTCCCAGGCGGCTTCTCTGGCCCCTATCAAAGGGGGTTGGGGATGCATGGAAAATTCCTCGGGGGAACCAGCCTGAGGAGCCTTTAAAGCCCAGAACAAGACAGAGAGGCAAAACTAATAACCCTTTTATCCCAACTTTACCTCTGTTGTCTGTGTGATTCAGTGTTCATTTTGTGCTTGTTATCTAGATGTCTTTCTAAAAATGAGGGCTTAACAAAACTGATAGATTCTGACCTAAATGTCCAAACACTGTCCATAGATGACCCCACAGGGAGGCAGGAGCCATTTGGGACATCTGGATAAAGGCAATTCTAAGAGCTGAAGGCACGGCTTGATAAGAAGGAAACTGCAGTTCACTTGTAGGGGAAAATGTTCCCACCAAAAACCAGGCAGCTGAAGGGGTTTGTATAAAGGCAGGAGAAGGGCTACACTATTGACAGCCTTAGCACCTAATATGTGCGGAGGACTTACCAGTTCATAAACTGCTTTTACACTTTTATCTTAACTGAGATTCATCAAATAAGATTAGTCCTGTTCATCTCACTTGGAGGGCTCCCCTCTGACCAATTCTCCCCCAAAGAGAGGCAACAGCTCTCCATGAAGGAGGTCTAGTGTGGCTACTGAGCAGGTGGCTCCGGGCCAGCCCCTGAGGAAGCCAGACTTGCTACCTTAGTCATCTCGAGTAAGACACTGATCTCTCTAAGGCTGTTTCCTCATCTGAAAGCAGTGGTGGTAAGATAACCTTCCTCATGGAAATGTGAGAGTGAAATAGGATAGTGCAGATAAACCAAGAACCGTGTCTTCCATATAGTATCTATACTAATAAAAGGGTAATATGCTAATTAGACCAGATAGACCGGACGTCTTCCAGATGTCCTTCCTGACAAAGCCCGGGCCTGGGTAAAGCTGCCTGAGGTCCCAGGTGCCTGCTGGCAGCCAGAGGAGAGAAGCCTGGGTCCCGGGTGCTGGAGGAAAGTCGGTGCTAGCAACCGGGGGAAGGAAGGCCTACTCTTGCATGAATTTTTGTGCATCGGGCCTCTAGTGTACTCAATAAATATTAACAATAGTTAATAGACCTGGCTTTCCATTTAGACAATCTAATGTTACTCTCAGTCCTTGAACTCCTGGATTTTGACCCCATTTTTTCTCCCAGAAGAAGACAGAGTCCTAAACAGTTCTCTGAATGAATTGCTGCTGTAACAATATCTAGGATGAAGCAGTTGAAGGGTCACTACACACCACAAGCCCAGATCAGCCAGTGATGGAGGAAAGAGTTCTGTCATCCCGTCAGCGCCGCTGGTCAAGGCCCAGTAAGGAGGCAATGGGCAGTTCTCGTGAACGTGGTCCTGGTAATCAGCTGCTCTGATGCTCAGCTGAAAATGCAGCACCGTTTGGGTTGTAGTCGCCATGAAGTGCTGCTTTCCTTCTGAGTCTGCAGCATCCCCATGGCCCTCCTGCTTCCCCTTCTCAACTCTGACTAAAGTCCTTCCATGTACTCTGTACTGATGGCCATTATGGAGGAAACGAAGACAGGGCACCCACCCTCATGGGCTCTGGCCTGGGTACGTGCAAATGGGACCCAACAAGGACAGGTGCCTGGTCTGCAAACGCCTGGGGCAGGAGCCTGGCAGCTCCAGGCCATCAGGGCTGAGGGTGGAGGCCTGAGCTCACCGTCTCTTCTTGAAGGGCGCTTGACCTTGCCCAGAGCCTTCCCTCTCTGGGCCTCAGTGTCCTCACTAAATTAATTTGTGATGGAGTCAAGGGGGAAATTGGGAAAGATGGATGTGCGGATGGGAGACAATGAATTTGACTTCATCTACATTTCATTCGAATGTCAGTGGGGGCATCCAAGTGTTGACAGCAAGAAATAGTGAACTGGAAGGGGGTTAGAGGTCAGGGTGGCTGAAGAGGCAGTTTCAGTGAAGTGAACTGATAACACTGAAAGCCAGCGGCCAGGGGTCAAGGGGGGAAGATGGTGAGGGAGTGTGGGTAACCCCTAGGAGTGTAACTAGGAAGAGGGGGGACTACAGGAGGGAAGGGGCCCTGGGGTCAAGTGATGCGGTTTCCACAATAAGGGAGTCCTGGACACGCTTGAAAGCGAGAGAAGAAAAGTGAGGAGGGTGAGAAATTCCTATTGTTAGAAAGGGATGGGGAAAGGCTGGGCGGAGAGGAGGCCAGGAGCTCAGTGAGGGGGGCCCACATTCCAGAGCCTGAGGCACCCCTTCCTTCCCACTCGCAGGAGCCGGCTGGTTAGGACAGTTAGGTGGACAGGAAAGGCAGAGTGAGAGCGAGGAAAGCAGAGTGCATTTGCTATGAGGAGCCTCCTTGGGAAGCGCTGACGTGCCTGTGGGATTCACCCTGTGCCAGACCACAGGGCATCTCAAGGTCATTTGATCCAAAATAGTTCCTTGGGAGGCTTCCTAGGGCACTGATGGTGAATTACTGCTTATCAGAATCTCCCAGGAGAGAATGTTACATCACAGATTCCCGGGCTGCACCGCAGGCCTAAATATGCCCCGCGGTGGTCTGGGCCTGTTAAGGTCTCACAGGTGATTCTGAGCCGGTTTGAGACCCAGCCACGAAGTCAAAAAGGCCCAGCACACAACAAGCCTCCTAGGAGGGGAGAGGCTCTTGCTGAAATGTACAGTGTAAATCGGAGAAGGCGGGCCCTCCCTAAGCCCCACGAAAGGTCCCAGTTAAGCTCCTCCCTCCGGCTACATTGCAATGGAGGTGGAGGGGGGGGGGTAGAGCTGGAATGTGCCTGGTTTCTCACCAGCCGATTCCTTCCTACCCTGGCCTTAGCAAGGACCGCGTGCGGCGTGCTCAGCCCCAATAAGACTGGGTTCTGGGTTCTGGGTTCAAGGTTCTGACTTTGCCATCGCCATCGTGTTGGAGAGTTAACTTTTGCTCAGTGGTACTAATAAGGATGATAAAGAAAATCCACAGCTAATCCAAGCATCTCAAGGTAAGTAATGGTTTGTCTCCCTGTAATTATCATCAAACGCATTTCTAAACTCCTGGATCCGCTCTCTGAGTTGGGATGCTTTGCTTGGCTGTGTCCTAGCTGAAGTACTTGTTTGGTGCGAGGAAAGATGGTGGTTCCACAAGAGGCAAACAGTGACAAGTGAGGATGTGTCATTCTAAAGGATAGTTGTTGAGCATTCAGAATGTGAAACTTAGATCGTTTAGCCCAACACCCTCCCTTGTTCTCTGAATTTTTCATTCTACGTAGTTATGCAAGAATGTGGTCCTAATACGTAACTAGCAAGCATCCTGCATCAATCCTTGAGGTTCTCAAATATCTTCATCAGTAAGTATGACTCACGAAATAACAATCAGCCTCAGTGTTAATTACACGCTAACATTTCTCCCTTCCTAGAGGTCCTTCCTGAGACTTCCTGCATTGGCCGTAAGGACAGTGAGACAGAGAAAGATGACTGATTAGCAAAGAGACTGAAATGACATTCAGTGTTGCCTTCCCTTTCAAGATGAAAAATGGGTCTAACCGCCTTCGATGCTTAGAGAACTATGGACAGAAAAACCCCTTTGGGTTTTATATCCTCACTAGTGTGCTGGAGGCGCTGCCTGGCATTTCCCAAGCATGTGTAGGTGGTAGAGAAACAGATAAGGAGAGAACAAGGCAAGAGTTGACCTGCTCAGGGAGTGGCGATCCCCGGTGGCTTCGCCCTCCCGCGCAGGCTGCAGACCTGTTTTATGCCCACACTCCGACCTCGCCGTTTAATTTCCTTTCTGCCTTGCTTGTAGCCTGGTAACCATGCCTGCATCCCCACCTGCATCTCATTCGTGGGCTGCCATCTGTGGTGCATTTTAAGCAGGGATTTCTGGGAACAGAAAAGCTACCAGATCCACTGCAGATGATCCCCCAGTGGTAGAATCTCAGGGCCACGGCATTGAGCAGAGGACATATTCGGGGCCCTGGGGTCGGTGGGGAAGCTGACGGGAGCCTTCCCAGCTTTTCGGTCTTACCACCCAGGCAGCTGCCTCCTCCAGGCCATTCCCTAAGGTGCTCTGCTCAGGCTCCCTCACCATCCGCCAGTGGCAGGAGGCCAGGCACTGCTTGCCTGGCTTCTTTAGTTTCAATGTCCATCTGGGTTTGCAGTGAGTTACAGGGACAGGGCCTCCAGAAGCTGACAGCGAAGGCCCAGGTAATCAGACCTATCCTGGTCTTCAGGATTTTCCTTCCCTGGGAGGTGTTCTCAGTGTGTGTTTTAAAGATGCCTTCGTTCTAACAATGAAAGGATCAGAATAAGTCTGGTCACGATCAGTACTTTGAAACCTTCTCCCTTTGCACTTACAGAACCCTCAGCACGCCCCTGCTGGCCACGCTGGCTGAGGACAGCGACCCAGGCGGACAGAGGACGCTCACTTGTTCCACAGACCGAGCACATGTGGTTCATGTGGCGGGAGAGGAGGCCTCAGCAGGCAGGCTGGCCGCGGGGCCAGGATGAGTGGAGGAAGAGAAGTCTAGGAGGAGGAGGAGGAGGTCTAGGGTGCCCCCCGGGGGTGCCCGGGCTGAGCTTTACCCCTGTTTGAAACAAAGGCTATGATCTCAGCCTTTTCCTTGTCCGAGGCCAGGAGGAGGGAAGAGAGGCCAGGACCAGGAGGGTGTTGACAGGAGGCTCTCACTGGCCGGGGTCTGCAGCGCCACCACTGCTGAGGAGTGGGTTCCAGGTCCGTGCTGCCGGGGGAGGGTGTCTCCCCCACACAGGCAGCGCCAGCGCCCACTTACACCCCAGCCCCACTGCGGCCTTATTTCCAACCTCAGGGGGGCTAAGAGGGGCTGGTGACTGGAAGCGATGAAGGATGTTTTTAGCAGCTGAACACACAGGTGTAAACTTGGATCCTGGGGATGGGGCCCTGGTTGTGCTGTCCTTTCCGTCAACCACCTCCTCACTCCAGGGCTGCTCCAACAACGTGGGAAACCACTGAACCCGCTGGTTCTGCGACTCCCCTTTGGACTACTTCTCTGCTCCTGGGGGCAGCGGAGAGAGCGGAGTAAGGAGGTGAAGTGACTTTATCTGGTCCTTGGTCCCAACTTGGATAAGAGGAAGGAGATGTCCGTCTTCTCCCAAGCCAGGCCCCACCACGTCCTCCTCTTTGCTCTCCCTCGAGTAGCCCCTGGGCCCCTTTCCCTCGGGGCCCAGGCTGTGGCTGCAGTGGGGCTGGCGATGTTCTGTGACTTGGGGAAGGAACACCTTCTCCAGCAGAATCCAGATCCTGGAGTCCAGCCCTCAGGGGAAGCTATTGGGTTTCAGTTTCCATGGTTATTAAACGAGGGCGTTTAGTCAAGTGCATGCACCACAGAAATGTTAGTTTTTCTATGTTATATTGGCAAGTGGTGCGAGGAAGTATGTGCAAGGACACCTGCCTCAATTCTGCACTAACTTCTCCAGGAGAATTACAACATCAGGACAACAATAATAAAAACCAATCTAATTGCGTGCTTACCATGTACTAAGGAATTTAATCCTCACAACAACTCTATGAAGTCGGCACAATCATTTCCCATTTTACAGATGAGAAAACAGAGGCCAGCAAGCCCAAGTTACCACCCACAGTTTTGCAGCTAACAGAGGCTTGGGGCAGACCTCACACAAGTTTAGAAAAGCCCATCTGGAGAGACACAGAGAATCCCTGCTGCTGTTTAGGCCAAACTCTCTGCCCCAAGTCACCACATACATCCTACCTCCACACAACTGCTCAGGGACTGGAAGTCTGCTCTGACCCTAACTCTATAGAGAATGGAGAGGGAGAGTTGGGATGCAGAACTTGAGAGAAACATAAGAAGTTGATATGTTTTTGATATATAATCTATTCAAGTTCATAACAAGGTAGGAAACCAATTTTCCCCAAACTAAGAATTGAGGAAAGGGCATTTCTTCGATTCTTATCTCAACCTCTCACTCCTGGGGCCAGAGACAGGTTGCTTTGAATAAAGTAATTTTGAGGTGGTTCTTGGAACTGCAGGGAACCAGAACCCTGAAGTCTGCTCAGGCTGCAAATGGGCCAAACCCATGAGGAAGGGCTTCTGGGAGCAAGGAAGGGCTGCTATTTCCTTCAGTTTCATGTTTCCTTTCTCTCTGCTACCAAACTAGAGGCTGCAAAGCCAGACCCCACCAAATCCCAGAGTGGGGAGCTCCCCCTAGTGGCCCAATGGACCCACTTGCTGATGGCCCCTGGGGTCTTGACAAAAATGAGCCCAGAGTCAGCCATGAGAGAACCGTCCAGTGTAGGTGCACGCCCCAAAGAACTGAGAGCAGGGACCATTATTCACAATAGACAAAAAGGTAGAAATAACTCAAATGTCCATTGACTAATGAATGGTAAACAAAATGCAGTATAAACATACAAGGGAATATTAAGTCTTAAAAACAAATGAAATTCTGACACAAGCTGCAGCATGGATAGAGCTTGAAGACATTTTGCTCAGTGAAATAAACCAGATATAAAAGGACAAATATTGTATGATTCCACCTGCATGAGGAGTAGTCATACTCATAGAAACAGAAAGTAGAATGCTGGTTGCCAGGGGCCGGGGGAAGAGGCAGTGGGCATTTATTGTTTCATGGGTAGAGTTTTGGTGGGGATGATGAAAAGTTCTTGAGCTGAATGGTTTCACAACAATGTGAATGTACTTAACACTATTAAAATATACACTTAAAATGGTTAAAATGGTAAATTTTATGTTATACATATTTTACCATAATAAGAAAAAAAACATAAAAAAGAGAGAACGTGCTCATCAATTTTTGTGGAGAAAAGACACACCTTTTTCCAGGTTCCTAAAGAAATTTCCCAAATCACCTAATTTATGTTGAAATTTCCTGTGCTTATTATCTCAGCCTAGAATGAAATCTAGGGGGAATATTATCTTAAAACCCACTCGGTTTGGAAGAATAAAGTGGGAGGAATTATTGTACTTGGTGTGAAAACTTACTATACAGGGTGGGGCAGAAGTAGGTTTACAGTTGTTTGCATGGGAAATAATACAATCCTATATAATAAAAGCCTAATATGCTAAGTATCCGGTCGACCAATCAAAGCGTAATATGCTAATGATATGCTAAGCCCACTCAACCGCTCACTATGACGTGCACTGACCACCAGGGTGCAGACGGTTGACCAGTCGCTATGACGTGCACTAACCACCTTGAGGCAGATGCTTCAACTGGTAGGTTAGCTTGCTGCTGGGGTCTGGCCCATCAGGACTGAGTGAGGCGGGCCGGATATGCCCTGGAGCCCTCCCACAGTCCCTCCTCAACTGGCCAACCTCCCGCATCCCTCTTCAGCCCCAAGCATGAACCCGTGGGGACCCTCAGCCTGGCCTGTGCTCTCTCGCAATCTGGGACCTTTCAGGGGATGTTGGAGAGCCAGTTTCTGCCCAATCCCACAGGCCAGGCCAAGGGACCCCGCTGGTGTACGAATTCGTACACTGGGCCCGTAGTGATTAATAAATAATAAGACAAGAATAAACTCTGCAGTTTGCATACTTCAACTGTAAACCTAGAGTTAGAGGCCAGGCAGCATGGTCTTGGGGAAAGGACAGACAATCAGTGGCACAGAGTAGAGACCCCAGGAACAGACCAACACAAATGTGCCCAGCTAGTTTTTGCCAGAAGTGCAAAAACAATTCAATGAAGCAAAAATAGTTTGTGTAACAAACGGAGCTGCAGCAATTGGATATCTATCGATTAAAAAGATGAACCTCAACCTAATCCTCACATTTGACACAAAAATTCATGTGTTTATTATTAACCGCTAGAGAAATGCAGGTTAAAACTGCAGTGAGATGTTACAACACATCTATTAAAACAGCTAAAAAGACAATAGTGACAACAGCAAATGCTGGCGAGGATGTGGAGAGACGGGATCTCTCATGCGTTGCCAGCGGGGATGGAAGAGGGAACAGCCACTCTGGGAAAGAGTTTGGCAGTTTCTTTATGAACTGAATGTACACTTACCATCCAACCAGCAATCGCTCTCCTGGCACGTATCCCAGAGAAGTGAAAAGTTATGCTCCCACAAACACTTGCGCACACTGTTCATAGTAGCTCTATCTGTAATAGCCCAAAACTGGAAAAACAGGTGAAGATTTAAACAAACTGTGACAAATCCCTGCCACGGCGTACTACTCAGCAATAAAAAGGAAGCAACTATTGAATCATGCAACAGCTTGGGTGGCTCTCAAAGGCATTCTGCTGAGAAAACGCATCTCAAAGGTGACGTACTGCATGGTTCCAATTACATCACTGTCTTTAAATGACAGAATTATAAAGATGGAGAACAATTAAAGTTGTGAGAAGCTAGAGATGAGACGGGAGGGAGGAGAATGGGAGAACTTTGTGGCAATTGAACAATCTTGTATCTTGATTGACAAGAATACACACGTGATAAAATTGCATAGACACCCCTCCCACCCGCACCCCCCCACACACGCAGAGATGGAGTAAACTGGTGGCTTTGAGTAAGGCCTATGATTGTACCATGTCAGGTTCCTGGTTTTGATTTGTTATGTAAGACTAGAGGCCGGATGCAGGGCACGGCTTCCCTCCGGCACCAGCACCGGGCTTCCCTTGCAGAGGGAAGCCCCACCCACCTGCCGCAGCCTGCAGGTTGGTGGCCTGGGCCTCCCTCTTTGGGGCAATCATAGAGCCCCCCCCCGCCCCCCCCACACACCCCCGCCCCACATTGAGTTCACGCCGCCGGCTGGTGGCCTGGGCCTCCCTCTGTCGGGGGATCATGGGGCGATGGCCAGCCTCCAACCAATCACATCACACCCGCCTTGGCTGGCCTGGCGCCAGTGGGTGTCATAGCGTGGTCCCAGATTGTCGTCTGGATGGTCATCTGGATTTGTATATTACGCTTTTATTATATAGGATGTGACTGTGGGCAGAAACAGGATGCAGGGGACCTTTCTGTATTATTTTTAAAACGTCCTGTCCATCTATAAATCTTTTTTTAAAGTCTAGAAAAAACTTCAAGAGACAAGGAAGAAGAGGAAAGTAAACGTTGCAGAGCATTTACCCTCCACAGGGGTCATCTCATTCCATCGTCTTCGTGGCCTGGGACATGGGTATTACCTCATTTCGTGGACATGAGACCAAGGCCCAACATGGCAGAATTGTGTTTCAAATCAAGGCTCTAACCTTAAAGCCTTTAGGAGCAAATGGAATAAATAGTCACGATTTTGCGTCGCCTGCCAAAGTCACCATCACCTCAGAAACAGGCCCTGTGCTCTTTGTTTCAGTCACTGTTACCTGAGTGGCCCATCTCCTGAGATTGTCCTGCTCGATGTCATCCATGTGAACTGATCAGCACACACCTCTGCTCTTGCCCTGCTTTAAACACCACTTTTGCTATGTCCCTCTCCTGACGACCAAGTCCTTGGCGTGGAGCTTGAGGACTCGAGGTCCTCCCCAGTTGCCTCCGTAGGAAGTGTCTGCTGCTCCTCCTGCTGCTCCTCACATGAACCGTCTCCACTGACCGACGTGGTTTATGGTCCCCGTACTGCTTGCCCTCCAGCCTTCAGCTCCCACTTATCCTTTCAGTGTTCTCAGCCCATCTAGATTCGTCTGTCTTTACTGACCCGGCTTCACTGCCCACTGACGACCCCAACACCCAGGGCCCCTTGTTCTTCACACCCAAGAACCTAAGGCTCTACCTGCCAGGCACACAGTAGGCACTAGGCACGGGCTTGTTGAGTATGTGAATTGTGAACAGATTACACATGCCCTTATATGGACATTAGACATATATTCCTGTTAGTTTGACCTCTTGAACCAGATGGCAGCTTTCTTAGCTTACATTGTTTCCTGTTCTCAACAGCCCTCAGCCCAGTTTGTTAACTGATTAAAACAGCCACTGATAATGAGCTTTTTCCCATACCCTCATCTGCACCCCTGGCCAGCTATTTGGACAATCCTGTCTCAGACACAGTCACTGCTGGGGCTGCTGCGGGCTTGAGGACCAGCTGTCATCGACGACTTCTTCCTTTTTAATGTTTAAGTTTTTATTGATTTTAGACAGGGGGGGGGGAGAGAGAGAGAGAGAGAGAGAGAGAGAGAGAGAGAGAGAGAGAGAAACATGTGAAAGAGAAACATTGATTGGTTGCCTCCCATATGCGCCCCAACTGGATCAAACCCACAGCTCTTGGTGTATGGGTCCATGCTCCAATCGACTGAGCCACAGGGCAGGGCTTTCTGCTTCTCTTCTTTTGTGGGGAAGTTTAAGTTGTGACAGACCCAGGATGCGTGATCTTTTCACAATAGCCCGTCCCGCTCACCGCTCTCCTCTTGATTAGTCCTTCAGCAATTATGACCTTCCTTGGGGGTTGACCGGCCCACGTCTGGAATGAACTCAGAGGCTGGCGCTCATAGCTGTGGTCATCCGTCTCTCAGGCTGAGCACATTAGGAGGGAGCGACCAAAAGTGTAACTGAAGAAAAATTAGTGGCTGGGGAAAGGGCTGGGCTGTTGCTGGGAGCAGGCCTGACCTCATCGCCTTTCATAGCATCAGTCAGCGCTGAGGTTTGAGGAGCTACGACAGCGGGGAGGGGAGGGGGAGTGGGGGGGGGGGACGGTGTCTGAAACTCAGATGACTGGAAAGGAGCTTGCGTCAAAGGCAGTGAGTAGGAGCAGCCGCTCTCCGGGTGCTTCTCAAAGGACTCTGGGAACCCTCGTGAGAGGGGCATCTTCTCAAGGGGTCCCCTTCAGAGGGAAGTGTTGGCTGCCCTTCAGCCCTGGTGCCCGGAGTCAGAAGGAATAGGTGAATCGCTGCAAAGGTGTGGCCGACAGGTACATTTCCCTCCTCTTCATCGCAGTGTAGACACATACACTGGGTTCAGCCCTACTGTCGACAACACCCCATTCCTGTACCCATGTGGCCGCATGCTAGTACGGCCAGTGCAGAGCAAGCTGGTGAAGTCCCAGGGATTTAGGCCGCTGCCCCAAATTGTGACAAGAGGAAAACTATGGTATCTCCAAGTTTTTCTCTAGGCCAAAGTCTGCAAACTGTACCACTGGGGCTGAATCCAGCACACTGCATATTTTTGTATGGCTTCTACATTTTTTAAAAATATATTTTATTGATTTTTTATAGAGAGGAAGGGAGAGGGATAGAGAGTTAGAAACATCGATCAGCTGCCTCCTGCACACTCCCTACTGGGGATGTACCCACAACCAAGGTACATGCCCTTGACCGGAATTGAACCCGGGACCCTTCAGTCCGAAGGCCAATGCCCTATCCACTGAGCCAAACCGGTGAGGGTGGCTTCTACATTTTTAAGTGGTTGTAAAAATAAATAAATAAATGAATGAATGAATAGATAAATAAATAAAAAGAATACTTCACTACATGTGAAAATTTTATGAAATTCAAGTTTCAGGTCTACAAATAAGGTTTAAAAATGTATTTTTTTAATTGATTTCAGAGAGGAAAGGCAATGGAGAGAGAGAGGGAAACATCAATGATGAGAGAGAATCATTGATTGGTTGCCTCCTGCATGTCCCACACTGGGGATCGAGCCCACAACCCGGGCATGTGCTCTGACCAGAAATCGAACCCATGACCTCCTGGTCAATAGGTCAACACTCAACCACCAGCCACACCAGCTGGGCTACAAATAAAGTTTTATTGGCACACACATTTGTTTAGATACTGCCTAGGGCTGCTTTAGCACAGCTGAGCAGTTGCATGAGACTCTATGGGCTGCAAAGCCGAGATTGACCCTGGCTACAAAATTTGCAGGTCAAAATGAAAATGTGGGAGGTTCTTGTTTTAAAAAGAATTAAGAATGCCACACTTGCCGAAACCGGTTTGGCTCACTGGATAGAGCGTCGGCTTGCGGACTAAAAGGTCCCAGGTTCGATTCCGATCAAGGGCATGTACCTGGGTTGCGGGCATATCCCCAGTAGGAGATGTGCAGGAGGCAGCTGATCGATGTTTCTCTCTCATCGATGTTTCTAACTCTCTATCTCTCTCCCTTCCTCTCTGTAAAAAATCAGTAAAATATATTTAAAAAAAGAAAAAAAAGAATGCCACACTGGCCCTAGCAGGTTTGGCTCAGTGGATAGAGCATTGGCCTGTGGACTGAAGGGTCCCGTGTTTGATTTCAGTCAAGGGCACATGCCTGGGCTGTGGGCTTGATCCCCAGTAGGAGGCATGCAGGAGGCAGCCAATCAATGATTCTTTCTCATCATTGATGTTTCTATTTCTCTCTTCCTCTCCCTTCCTCTCTGAAATCAATAAAAATATATTTTTTTAAAAAAGAATGCCACACTGGCAATAGTAGAGCATTAAACTAAGTGTGGTGACCCCTCTAAACCCAGGGTCCTGACTAAAGTACTTAATATCTGGCTCTTTACAGAAAAAGTTTGCCCAAATCTACTCTGGAGGTTCAAACACCAACATTAAAACAAAACAAAAAATGTTAACCTCCAGCAAAACATTTAGAGAAAGTTACTAAAGTGTTTCCGGACACACTTTAAAAATAAATTATTAAGCACTAGGACCCAATATGGGTCCACTCAAGTTAGACTCATGTTCTCTTGATTGGATTATCAGCTGGGACGGGAGGGGCAAAGGGCAGCCAGGCAGCCGCTGTGGGCACCACCAGTCCTTCCGCTCAGCAGCCATCCAGTGTTCATGCCAGGCACCAGGGGGAACCTGCACAGTGTCTCATGCATGGAGCCAAAATTTAAAACTGAAAATAGTTTTGTCTTTTTATTTTTAAGATACCATGATAGCTCATTTGAAAGTTTATTCCCTGTACTTTAGAGTTGGGTTCAAAAGTCATTTTTGAAAGTTATTTGGGCTTTTTCTCAAGCCATTCCAGAGGCTGTGCGTGAAGTTGAACAATATTAGCCTTTTTGTCAGACACAGTCATTGAATTTGGTACAGAGGGAATTTGGTACAGCAGGGAAAGGCCAGGGCTCCCCATGGGGACTGGGGGCTCCCCACCTGCTGGAAACCAAGATCAACAGTAATTAATATAAATGCAGAAGAGTCCCTCAGAAGGCTGACCTGGATTCCTTTGATATTCACAGGGTGAATATTTGCATTTTATTACCTTCTGCTGACTCAATGGCCTAAAGCAGTGGTTCTCAACCTTCTGGCCCTTTAAATACAGTTCTTCATGTTGTGACCCCAACCATAAAATTATTTTCGTTGCTACTTCATAACTGTAATGTTGCTACTGTTATGAATCGTAATGTAACTATCTGATACGCAGGGTGGTCTTAGGTGACCCCTGGGAAAGGGTCGTTCGACCACCAAAGGGGTCGCGACCCACAGGTTGAGAACCGCTGGACTAAAGCAAACTCTCCCAAAACCTGATAATCTTACTGTTTACTAAACATGACCATTGATATGTCTGTTTGCATTCCTAAAAGGCAATTGTGTATTCTAGTAAATAAAAGCAGACGGAACGGAGACTTGGTGGGAACTTGACTACTACAGTTAAGTTTTTCCCTGGCTTCCCCCCCTAATTTCATAATTAATATTTCTTGTCTTGTGTGTCAATTTGCGCATCAGCTCTTCCTCCAAGCCTTTGAACCTGAAAGCCACGCTGACCGTGGCCTTTCACACCCACCGACACCGGAGCTGTGGCACCTTTAGGATCCGAGTGAGCGTTAGTCTGGAAGCTGCAGCACGGTCCTGTGCCATCCCCGCTAGCTGACAGCAGCATAAGTCAGATGAGCTAAGCTTCCTTCGGAGGCCCCGCTGGGGTATCCATTTCTAGGTGGAGTAAATAGTATTGATCTTTGCTGTGTCTGAAATCAGACTGATTCTTTTTGAGGTAGAAATGGATGGGGGATGGGATCGAGGCCCTGCCGTGTCATGCCTCTAGTTGTCTAACTCTTGGGTTAACCTCAGGGAAGACACGTTCTTTACTGCCCGTGGACAGGGGGGACCCCCAGCTGCGGGGACCCTGCCAGGGCTACGGCAGGACAGAACTGGCTGGAGGGCGACCCTCGCTGGTGTCTGACTTAGCTGGCCCAGGTTGCCCAGCTCCGAGGTCCCCTGGTCCATCTGGAGGGCGCCCTGGGCTGGAGAGCAGGGACCTGGGCTGCCACCAAGTGGCTGTGGGCCCTTGACCACTTTGCTTAGATTTCTAGACCTCATTCCGTTTAAAATGAAGACACAGGGGGATTTTTGTTTTTTGTTTTTTTTTTAAATTCTTTCCTGTTCTAATCATCTATGAATCTATACAGAAAAGTTTCAAACATAAAAATTTGCTCAAAAAATAGAACTGGCTGCCTTAGAGCGTAAGAGGGGTATGTGCCCAGGGGAAGTCAGGGCGACCCACTGCTCTCTCAGGATGCCCTCAACGGAAAGCAGCCTTTCTTACTTCTAAATAAAGTGAATTTCTCAGGAGGTTTCTGCTCTAAGTCAAGCAAATTAACAAAAGTTAGTTTGCTCAACCTCCCTGTGCCCTGTTCAGTCTGGAAAATGGAAGAGGCACGCAGGTCTAATTTTAGAGCAGAGAGGGGCCCTGTGTGGGGGCCCAGCCTGAGCGAAGGAGGCGGGAGGCCCAGGTGCAGCCAGAAGCCAGTGGCCAGGCCGCTGTGCCAGGCCAAGGTGCTCAGACTGTATCTTGGCCAAATGGAGCCTTTGGAAGATTCTAGACTAGGGAGTGACAATCACCAAAACAGTGCCCAAGGCTGAAAGGACTTGGCGTGAAAGTAGCCTTTAAATTAAAAGACAATTTTATTGTGGTAAAAACGCACAACGTGATATTTATGATTTTAGCTGTTTGTACGTGTACCATGTGGCGGCAGCAGATGCAGTCAGTGCTGTATAACCCCCAGTCTGTACCCAAACTTCTTCATGCCAACAAAACTCGATCCTGCTTTCTGTCTGCATTTGTTATTTTTAAATTAATTTTTTAATATGATAAAACTTACATAACATAAAAGTTACCGTTTTTAAGTGAATGGTTCAGTGGCATTAAGTACATTCACACAGCTGTGCAACGGCCACCACCATCCATCTCCAGAACTTTTCCATCATCCGAAGCTGAAACTCTGTCCCCATTAAACACAGCTCCCCATTCCCGCCCCCAGCTCCTCACCATTCTACTTTCTGTTTGTATGAATTTGCCTGCTCTTGGCACCTCTGTAAGAGGAATCATACAATAGTTATTAGTGTCTGGCTTAATCACTTAGTACGGGGGGCGGGGGGGGGGGCAACCTTTTTGTGAGTGCGTGCCAAAACCAGCAAAATCTCTGACTCAAAATTCTTCTGCGTGCCAACCCTAATTTTTTGAGAACATGTTACGCTTACTTGATATCTCTTAAGGGGTACGTATGTGAAGAACCTTGAAGAAATAATAAAATTCATTAGAGCGATAAAAACACAGTATATGATGATGAAAAATACATTTAGTTTTTAATGTATACATGTACACTGATAGTCCGACAGAAAACTTTATGACTCCGTTTGATATTATCAGTGAGACTTTTGCTGCTGCATCACTGATGACAGAGATTTTACATCAGGTTTATATTTCGTGACCTTCAGAGATATGCACGAGCTACTACTTTCATCCGTCAGGCTACTCCTATTACGAGACTTAACAAAAGTCATCACTGAGAACAAAGATTCACAAGCTGCCAATGTCATATCTGATAAGGGCCTAATCTCCAAAATTTATAGGGAACTCATACAACTTAACAAAAGGAAGATAAACAATCCAATCAAAAAATGGGCAAAGGACCTAAATAGACACCTTTCAAAAGAGGACATTCAGAAAGCCAAGAGACATATGAAAACATGCTCAAAGTCACTAATCATCCGAGAGATGCAAATCAAAACAACAATGAGGTACCATCTCACACCTGTCAGACTGGCTGTCATCAACAAATCAACAAACGACAAGTGCTGGAGAGGATGTGGAGAAAAAGGAACACTTGTGCACTGCTGGTGGGAATGCAGACTGGTGCAGACACTATGGAAGACAGTATGGAGTTTCCTTAAAAAACTGAAAATGGAACTCCCATTTGACCCTGTGATCCCACTTCTAGGAATATATCCCAAGAAACCAGAAACACCAATCAGAAAGGATATATGCACCCCTATGTTCATAGCAGCACAATTCACCATAGCTAAGATCTGGAAACAGCCTAAGTGCCCATCAGTAGATGAATGGATTAGAAAACTGTGGTACATCTACACGATGGAATATTATGCTGCTCTAAAAAGGAAGGAACTCTTACCGTTTGCAACAGCATGGATGGAACTGGAGAGCATTATGCTAAGTGAAATAAGCCAGTCAATGAAGGAAAAATACCACATGATCTCACTCATTCATGGATAATAGAGACCATTATAAACTTTTGAACAATAATAGATACAGAGGCAGAGCTGCCTCAAACAGATTGTCAAACTGCAGCAGGAAGGCCGGGGAGGGTTGGGGGGCAGGAGGTAGGGGGGTAAGAGATCAACTAAAGGACTTGTATGCATGCATATAAGCATAACCAATGGACATAAGACACTGGGGGATAAGGGAGGCTAGGGGACTGTCTAGGGCGGGGAGATAAAATGGACACATATGTAATACCCTTTGTAATACTTTAAGCAATAAATTAAATAAATAAATAAATAAATAAGTGAGATGCAAAAGACAAAAAAAAAAAAAAAAAGATTCACAAGCGTATGTGGATGAAACCAAAACACTGGTCGGATCTAGGAAGGCAGGGAGAGTTAAGGCAGAGGCATAGAAATTGCTCTTCCCCTCTCTCGTCAATCCATGTCCATGGTCTTTAAGATAACTTGTTATGTAAAATTATTTATTTATCTAAGATGCACCTACACTGAATTTATCTGAAAAATAAAAAGTCGATATTAAGAAAAAAATTGTAAATGGAAGAGTATAAGAGAGGGCTTCGCGTGCGAGCAAAAGTTACTGGCGTGCCATGTTTGGCACACGTGCCAGGGGTTGCCCACCCCTGACTTAGTATGATGTCTTCAAGTTCCTTCCATGTTGTCGCATTGGTCAGACTTTCCTTTTTTTTTTTTTTTTTTTAAATATATTTTATTGATTTTTTACAGAGAGGGAGGGAGAGAGATAGAGAGTTAGAAACATCGATGAGAGAGGAACATCGATCAGCTGCCTCCTGCACATCTCCTACTGGGGATGTGCCCGCAACCCAGGTACATGCCCTTGACCGGAATCGAACCTGGGACCTTTCAGTCCGCAGGCCGACGCTCTATCCACTGAGCCAAACCGGTTTTGGCCAGACTTTCCTTTTTAAGGCTGAATAATATTCTATCATATGTACATTTTGTTTTATCCGTTCATCTATCAGCAGACACAGGTGGCTTCCCTGGCTACTATGAACAATGCTGCTAGTAGCACGGTGTACGAATGTCTCCTTGAGCCCCTGCCTTCAGTTCCTGGGGTACATACACAAAGGAGGAACTGCCAGATCATGTGGGAGTTCCATGCATAGTTTTTTGCGGAACCACCATACCATGTAGGGGTAGCCTTTGACAGAGAAGCTGCAGGCAGAGAAGACGAGGAAGACGGGGAAGGAGGAAGGGAGGAGCAGGCTGGGAGCAGGCGGGCCTGGGGTCCCTGAGGCCAGCGGTGTGACTCCAGGTCAGTGGCATCCCCCTCAGAGTCTCCGCCTCCTTCCCGTTCGTTTATGGAGAACATTTTATTGGACACCTAGAATGCACCAGCCACTCTTCCAAGCACAGGGATACACTGATGATAAAACAGATGTGGGCCATGTCCTCTTTCAACATCTGTATAAAACGTGGACATTGCTCCCCAGTAACATATGTAAAGGGCTAGCTCAGTGCCTGGCTCATCAGAAGCACTTCATAAAGAGTTCTTTCCTTCCCTTTACCTTGGCAGCTGGGTGATCAGGGATTCTGTATGTTCTCATGTAAATAACCTTCTGTTGGGGTGTTCATAGAAACAACTCCCTTCTAATTCTCATTTTTAAAACTCAAAGAGGGCCACTGTGGAAAAATAACAACAAATCCAGGGCTGCCTTGTGCAAACTGGGTGCAGTCAGTGAGGAAAGAGCCGCCCAGCTGGTGGGGGTGGGAGGTGGGCGGTAGGAGGTGGGTGGTGGGAGGTGGGCAGTGGGAGGTGGCACAGTGAGGCTGGCCGCCTGGGTTTGTCCTGGGAGCCAAAGCTACCCACAGTCAGCAGTGACTGATGCAAACCTGGAGACCAACACAGGTCAGCAAACAGCAAAAGGCATCCCACGAAGAGCTGGTGAGAGACACAGAACATAAATACGGTTGTTTGGGTCAGGACACTTCCCCGCTGACTTGGCTTGGGGATTTTGTCCTGGAGATGCAGGCCAATTGCTCCCCACCCCGCTGGGACAGGCCTGACTCCAAGCGGCTCTGTGGCCCCTGTGCAGCGGCTCCTGCGGCCAGCGCGGCCGGCCCCTGGGGGTCCTCGTCTGGTTGCTACATTTGGAGAAGAGAAGAAAACACTTTCTGTGGTGGGATCTTTTTAAGCAAAGGGAGAGAATGGGGGAGGAAGGAAATGAGGCCGCTGCTGGGAAAGGCTGGACAGGTGCGGGCTGGAGGAGCCGTCCCCTGGGACGGCGGGGGCAGGCCCAGGTGCCCTTTAGTCCTGGGGCATCTCCCTGCTGTCCGGGCAAGGGGAGCAGTCACTGCAGCCTGCGAGTCACCCCCAGACCCTCGCTGCACCGTGAGGTCATGGCACGCGGCCCCTCTCTTCCTTGGGAGGGAGACATCAAAGAAACTCCAGGAGGAAGTCCTTGCATTGAATAGAAGCCCTCGTTTGCAGACACATATCCCATCAAGACCATTTAATCGCTGTTTATGGAGACTCCTACAAACACCCATGCCAAGGGGATCAGATGAAGTCCCGCCAGAACCACTCCCATGTCTCAGAGCTTTGAGGGTCTCAGTGATTCTGGGCAAAGGCCCTCCTACTCCAGGCGATTGCACTGAGGAGATCGGTAGGATTCTGTAGTCAGTCCCAAGTTGTGCTGATGGTTTTTGACCCCTTATAACAAAAGCAATACTTTTGCTAAGACAAGAAAGATCCGTGGGTCTCCTGAAGCTGTTCTGTCTAACTAGCCAGAAAAGTCCTGTGCCCACTCACTGAGCCTCCCCCCCCCCCCCCCCCACCAGCGCTGTCTTTAGCTCCTCAGCGGCTCCCTCGGGTCCAGGAGCCCAGAGGGGCCCGTTCAGGGATGGGGAGCTATGTCAGGTGAGGAGTGGAATGGCTTCTGCCCCAGGTGCTGCTGGGCCCTGCAGAGATGGCTCCTGCCAGAGTGGGGAGATAAAGCATGTGCAAGTCCAGTGACAAAAATCACAAGGGATTTTGGTGGTGCAAAATATCCTCAGGAGTGGAAACAGATCCAGGACAGGAGCTGGGCCAGGAGTGCACCAAGCGCCTGAGCTCTGCAGGTCAGGGGGAGGATGGCGTGGAGCTGAGTGGGAGGTGAGAGTGGTCCCCTGCCCTCTGACCCTGCCTGAATGACATTGCTCAACACGAATTCATGACTTTGCTCTGATTCCTCATGTGGAGTTAGAACTCCTTGCAAGCGGGGATCTTATTCCTATTTCTGTGTCTTGTGAGATGCTGAGTGTAGTGCCTGCCCCCAGGAAAGAAGCAACTAGTGTTTGGAGGTGAGGTCGCACTCAGGTTGGTTGGAGAGGAGCCCGGCGGGTGAGTGATTAACGCTTCCCTCTCTGTCCCTCACATCTTACTCAGCGGGTGATTCTGGCCAGTTCGGGGACTTGCCAGAGTAGACGCTGCCCTGCTTGCATAAGTCCTCCAGGCATAAAGAAGGTCTGCTTGTTAAGGAAACAGTCTGAGGAAAGGTAGAAAACAGAATCAGTAGTTCAGAGGCCTTACCTGGGCTCCTGCTCCATCCTCCTGGGCCCCCCCTGGGGGCTGAGTCAGGCTCAGCCTCCCCACCCGTGGTCTTCCACCACTTGATTCCTTCTGGATTAGCTCAGTGGAGCTTTATCCCAAAGACTGTCCAAGTTGGCAAGAGTTGCACATCGGGCTGTTTGGCTTTTAATAAAGTTTATGATTTAAATCTTGTGCTCTTAACACCTTCTTTGCAAGCCTCAGAGGGGAACAAAAATGTTGAAGTTGTTTACTCATTTCCTTCATAACATGGAGACCCCTCACACTTGGCCAAAACCTCTGTGTGTGTGTATTAACACAGAGCAAGGATGAATGTACACACACACACACACACACACACACACACACAGAAACACTGGCTGCATTTCAGTCCCTGGCAAGTTCCCCAAACATCAAAAGAGCCCTTTTGCATGAAGGTTTTCCTCTGAAGAACAAATACCTGCATTAGATTCTGAGTGTCACTCCCTCCCCAAGGCCGATGAGGTGGGGAAGGAGCCTTACCAGAATTCTGGAGAGCCCGGGAAGGAAATAGAAGTGCAGAGGGGCCTAGAGCAGGTCCTGGTAGACCCTCAGACAGCTGAGGCTCCAAGGTCAGACTCTGGCTGCTGCCCTCTCGGTAGTTTGCACAGGAGAGGCAGCTGGAGGGCCCTGCTGTCTGGCGCCCTGGCCAGGAAACAAGGAAATTGGAGCAGGCTCGCTGTGCCCTGCCCTGCCCTCAGGGGCGGCTCGGTTCACAACGGATGTCCGTGCTAACATCTCAGGGGCCGACACGTGTCCAGTAACATGGGCTAACGCGGGGCCAGCTGTGGAGAAGCGTCTCCTGGAATACGAAGCTCGTGGGAAGCCAGCCAGTGAGCAAACCAGCGTGGACCACTGGGTAAGCCGCACCATGGGCTGAGTGTGCGCTGCTGGGATGTGGAGGACTCAGAGGAGGAACAGACACGTTCCCTGCCCTCAGGGGCCTTGCAGCGGGACGGGAAGAGCAGGCCAGGGCTTGGGTGGCAGGAAACGGAGGTCAGTGTCCTCTCACTTGGCTGAAGGGGACACCTCAGGCGCCTTTGCATGCATTAGTCCGCGCAGGAGGCTCAGAGGCATTGGAACGCGCTTTGTTTGTGGCTGCGGCCCGCACTCCACAATGACGTTCTGGCGGAACCATCCGCGCTGGGCTCCAGCTCCCTGGGCCTGCTTTGTCACAGTGACCAACAGGCAGGCAGACAAAGCTGGCTCTCAGGAGCCCATCCCTGCCGGAGGGTAACCTGCCGAGCTGATGAGGCAGGCACATTGGCAGCTGGGTCTTCTCCTCCTAAAGCAGAAGCAACATGGCTGTTGGCATCTGACTCCCTTGGGGGAAGGGACTGCAGCCCAGGCCCAGGGGCCCCCAGGCAGGCAGTCCCTGCGCCCTCTGTCGGTGCCCTCCTGCACACGCCCGAGGGAGCCCAGAAAAGGGGCTGAGAGGAGAGGTAATCATCTCCCCACAGGACACTTCCATTCCAGGCCTCAACTTCCCATCTACAGGCAATTCTCACATTTAGGGAGGACGCCGGAGCAGGAGACAGGCCCTGAGAGGCTCTGGTCAAAGTGTGATGCACGTCAGTAAAGGAGATGGTCCCATTTTCAAGGCTTTAGGCAAAACAGTACGCGGATTCCCTCGCCGGCCAGGAGGACAATCCCAGCCCACACTGGGTGGGTGCTGCCCAGCAAAAGCTGACCTACACACAGACCGAATGGGACAGACAGCGTCGGGTGCCCGCTGTGGCTGTCATGCGACGGATGCTTTTCCTGCACTGTTCCAAGTATTGTTTCTATTTCAAAAATGAGAAAACTGAAGGTCAAAGAAGTCAAGTGAATCCTCCAAGGTTGCACAGCTCATAAGCACCCAAACCAGGATGGGAACCCATTACTGGCCCACCTGCCTCGTGTTCAAGGCCAAGTTTCCTACAGGCCAAGCCCTACTTTACTCTGAAATTGAGAAGCTGGTTCTCTGCACATTCATCAGGATGAGCATCCTGTTCCCCTAACCCCCTGACGGCCATGCAGAGGCTCTCTGGGCGAGGAGTGGGGGAGCTGGGGACTGGCACCCTGAGGCTGGCACCCTGAGATGGACTCCCTGAAGCTGCACAGTCCCTTGAGGGCGGGTGTCCTGCAGGCAGCTAGCAAGGTAGGGCTGTCCAGTAATGAGCCCAGTTGACGAGAAAAGCTGACTGGCTTATTGAGTTTTCTTCTCCCCTAAAGAGTCAGATGACTCCTAAAAGCTGCAGGGTCAGTCATCCTGACATCAATTCTTATACTGTAGGGAAAGTGGATGCAAATCCCCTACTCACCCTGGAGCCTGCCCTGTGTTTGCGAGGTGCTGCCTCGTCCCCTGTCCCCTCAGCGCCGGCCGTGCGGCTGTGGGAGGGTGGTGGAGCGCCATCACAGAAGTTCTCGATTCCAGGGATGTTCTCAGCACGAACGCACAGTGGTGTCCAGGAACACCAGCCCATTAAAACGTGCACACAAGTCCAAGTTCAGATTGCAAACAGATGCCCTCCAAAGCCTCATTTCCGACAACCCTTAAGAGCAAAATCATAATAAAAAAAACCTCAAGTTCAAGATGAACCAAACAGGAATCATCAGAGGCCAGAGACAGTTTCTTGGCATGGAAACTCTGCAGACATCTGACGGACGTCTTTCCTCACATGTCTAGTTCTCTCTCTTAAGTGGAACACGGCTCAGTTCTTCACTCTCACAAGCAAGGCTGCGGGGCTGCGGGTGGGTGGGCGGAGTGCTAACTCGGGAAGGGGAGGGTGAATGTCAGCGCTCTGTCTGGAGCAGCTGGAAGGAAGACAGAGGGTTGGGTTTGCAGGAGGACCAGCAAGAGGCGGCGAATGTCCCAGTCGCCCTGTGAACCACGGCTTGCGGAAGGGTAATAACTTCTTTCCCAGACAAGGTGTCAAAGAAACGGCCTCAGTGGATGGGGAGGGCTGACATGGAATTACCAAGTTGTCAAGCCTCAGTCCTTTCCCTATAAAGGTGGAAGAGGGTGAGAACATTCTTAGTGCCTCATTGTCTGATTCTTGGGGAATAAATGACACCCAGAACCTAATAGAGCATGAACTCCTGGTGTGACTCTCATCCATCCTCTGAACAAGACAGGCCCAGGATTCCCCTCTTTCCTCCGAAACCCCCAACCACCACCTGGCCTTGGTGCCTCAAACTGTTGAAGGTGGCAGCCTCCTGTGTCCCAGACCACAATCTGCTTCCTACTCAGCTGTGAGTCTTTGATGGTACTGCAAGCTAGTGGAAGGAACTGGAGAGAAAGGAGTGGAAACAGACCCGCTGGGTGAAGCCCAGGTCCCTCACTTCCTCGCTGTGTAACGTTGGGCAGCTTCCTGTGGCAGCTCCAGGCCAAGGCCCTTTCTTCACCATCTCTGACAGCTCTCAGGGTCAGCAAGGCCGGAGACTCCCAGAGTTGACATGTCCGGTGCTGTTTTGATTAGCCTTGTGGTTAGGTCACTGGCAGCGTGGGGAATGCTCTCCCAAGCTACCATCCTGTCCCGGGCATTACAGAGCCGTCACGATAGGGGTCATCCAACCTCCTTTGAAGTTACATGGTGGCCCCCATGTCATCTCTGTGCTCCTAAGCCAAACAGTACTTGACCAATCGATACTGGACTGCTTGCTACCCCCACACCCCATGTCCTTTCCTAGCTCCCTGTCTTTATGCAGGCTCTCTTTTCTGCCCCCTCATCCTTGAACTCCTCTGCTGGCAAAATTTAATTCATTTTTCAAGGTCAAACTTGAAGGTCTATGACAAGCATTGGCTGCTCTTTTGTGCTCCCACCCACACTGGACTGAGAGCTCCCTGAGGCACGTGGCCACAGTGGTGGGCTGGAGAGCACAAGCTCTGGAGACAGAGTGGGGTTTAAATTCTAGCCCTACCACTTGCCAGCAGCTGTGTGACCTTGGGAAAGGTGTTCAGCCACACTGTGCCTCACCCCTAATATGGGGATAATAGTACCTACCTCCTCCGATTGCCATGGAGATGAGATAAAACATGTGAAGTGTTGAGAACTGAACCTGGCACATGCTGTTGTTACCTGCATGCCTGGTCCCTATAACACAGGGGCATGAATACTGGACTAAGGGCTATGGTGGCATTTTGTAAATGTGGATCCAGGGTGGGGGTGGGGGAAGGTCCATCTGTGATCACTGAGCAAGTACAATGGAAGGATGCGAATATATAACTTAGGAAAATTTTAAACATACACAGAAATAGAGAATCTATATATATATATATAAAAGGCTAATATGCTAAGTGTCTGACCGTCCAACCAGTCACTATGATGTGCATTGACCACCAGGGGGCAGGCTCTCAATGCAGGAGCTGACAAGCTGCGGTGACTTGGCAGCGGCAGTTCTCAGGTGACACACCCTGAAACCAGAGAGGAGGGAGCCTGATTCCTCGCGGGGCTGCACGATTCCACCTTTGGCCGTGGGTTATGTTGTTGCTGGGGCACTGTTGGCCCTGAATCTGATTTATTGCACACTTGCATTTGCGTTACACACCCTGTATGACAGCAACTTTTCAGAGTGCTTTCTCGCACTCCAGGACCCTTTGGGGGATGTCGGACTGCTGGTTTTGGCCCGATGCTGCAGGCCAGGCCGAGGGACCCCACCTGCCGGAGGTGCTCACTCTGCAGAACCCCTTCCAGCAGCTGGCCTGGGAGGGACCGTAGGAGACTGGCTCCAGGGCATATCTGGACTGTTTCGCCCAATCCCGCCCTGCCGGCCACCTTCTAATTAATTTCCTTTCAATGTGCACGCATCCATGCACTGGGTCACTAATAGTATATGAACCCATGTAGCCACTGACTAGCATCAGCCATGTGGTCTCATGGTCCATCTTTTCCTGTTTCCTCTCCTTGCCCCCTTCTCAGTACACATACTGGATAATTTTAAAGCACATTGCAGATGTGAAGAAAGCAATTTTATGCTTTACACTCTTAGAAGAACTTTCAAAAAGAAAAACGTAACTATTTATTATCCTCATCATGGCTTGTGACCTCGATGAAAGCAGCAGCATTCTACAGAGGGAAAGGTTAGAGGCTGAGAGGTCCAGGGCTCCTGGGTGTGAGGCTAGGGTTCTTCCTAGGACATCTGGGAAAGCTGATGGGGGTCAAGCCGCTTCCTCGGAACGCTCCCCCACCCCAAGTTCTAACTAGTTCTTAATCAATTTTGAGCAAGCTTGAGATATTCCATCCCCCAAATCAAATACAGTGGGGCCTTGACTTACGAGTGTCCCGACTAATGAGTTTTTCGAGATACAAGCCGTCTCTCGGCCGATTTTTTGCTTTGAGTTGTGAGCTAAAATTCGGGTTACAAGCCAGCTTCAGATACCCCACCGCTAGTTGGCGCCCCGAACGTCACAGTGAACGCCACAACATCAGCCCAGCATCACGTGTCTCACTCGTTCACTTTATGATTTGACATACCAGTAATTTGAGTTACGAGCTCCATCACGGAATGAATTAAACTCTTGAGTCAAGGCCCCACTGTAATAGCAGTCTTTTCCCAATTCAGAAAAAAAAAGTTAATGAATGGAATTCTCAATTGCAAGTTCTCCTCTCATATTTCCTTAAACCGCATAGTCTCTGCATCCATTTGTTGAAACCAAGTGCTGGTAGACCACAGAGAGTGTAAACAAATAGTGGAAAAGACAAATGGAAAACCCTAGAAACAGCTGACCAGGGTAATATGTGGACACACCTGCGTGTGGTGATTTTGTACCGTGTAACACGTTCTGCTGGTAAAGGTCTCAGAGACCTGCCTCCTGCTGAGATGGTGAGCAGCCCCAGGCTTCTAGTCCTGTGAATGGAATGGCACGGTCTCCGTGGCCCTCCACCTGGCGGGCTGGGGAGCAGCCATAGGCTGCATAGAGGGTGAGGCGGGGCAGAGCCAGGTGCACTGGGACCACCTACCAGGGACTCTGACGCTCTAGCTAAGCGCCAACGCAGTGGGCAACAGAATGTACCAGGGAGGGAAGGAAATGCAGCAAGCAGGCTGGTTCTCTTCTGCGGTTGACACAGAAATGAATCTAACAGATTCTCATAAAAGAAATATCCCAGAATAATTTCTTATTGAGCATCAGGCCCAAGACAAATAACAAGGTTGGACATTCTTGAAGCACAGGTTTTTGTGGCTCCATCACTGTTGGTATCTGCGCTTCTGCTGACTGGCAGCTCACACATCCCAGAGTTAATACATCAGAACACACCCAATTCTGAAGAAAACACTGTCAGGCTGGGACCCTCCTCACTGTCTGCCATCTAAGCAGGAGCCGCTGTGTTGGCCCTCAGCAGTGGGCCTGCTCTATGCTCTGGAACAGTTAGATCAGAAACCGGGAACCTGGCTCAGGGCCTAGGGGGTAAGGAAGGAATAGGGAAGTGGAAATTGACTGTAAAAGGCAATTAAGGGGGCTGCCAATCGAGTGTAAGTGGGAACCTAAAGGAGGCTCGCTCTCTCTCTGAGACCGCCCAGCCAGGCCTGTCAGAGCAGCGCGTGCTGCCAACTCCTCGCCCCCCTCAGGGATGGGCACCCTGGTTCTCGGCTACCTACCACCAGGGCTGACCCCTTGGGGGCTGCTGGCCTCCCCCTGCTTTTCTCCCATCTGAGGCCACAGCTCACTTGAAGTATCAGACTGGATGAGACTCAAAGAAAGACACAGCACATAATTTTTAAATAATTTTATAAGTTCCCGATGGATTTAGTTTGTGAATACAAAAGAAAAAAACCAAAGTGTTTACAATAATTATCAAGGCAAAGTTGACTATAACACAATTTCTCTGTAGTGTCGTTATCCTGTCAGTAATGCGACTGGCCACCACACACACACACACACACACACACACACACACACACACACACACTTGAAGGCAGCAGGTGCATTTGCATCACAGACACCACCATTGCGGCTGCTACTGTCACCAAAAGGAACTCAAGCTACAAGGAAACAGTGCTCAGCACCCCCCCCCCCCCCCAGCTCCTCACTAAAGTGCAGCACTTCTCTTCTGGAGCAGAGGGTGCATGTCCCAGGGAGACCCCAGTCCCCATCCTGGACACCCTGCTGTGTGGGCAGGTTCGGGGCTGGTCCTGCGCAGCCATCAGGCCAGAGGGGCGGTCTGCTGCCCTCGGGTGGGCCTGGCTGCCTTAGAGGGTGATGCAATACTGGTGTGGTGTGAAACAGCTGGGCTCAGAGGGCTTGCTCTGGCCCAGGGCTGGATTCCCTGGCTTCAGCAGGCTTCACTTCCTTCCCTGACAATGGCATCTCAGAGGGGGCGCGGGAGGGCCACAAGAGGTGGCCTGGGCCCAGGAGATCTGGGACTAAAAATCTTAAAGGGAAAGAATCTAGGACTGAAGCCAGAAGGAACTGAGATCTGAGTATAACGCATTCACCGGACTGCAGGCTCTGGGCTGGCCAGTGCTTGGTCCACATTGGATGGTCACTGGATGATATAGCACCAAGTGGGCAGGAGAGAGGTTCTGTGGCCTGTACAGGGCTGCTGCCAGGTGTGGGGCTTCAGAGTCAAGCCCAGGCTGCCACATAGTGTTAGGCACACTGAGCTGGGGCCGACGTGGGGGTGAGGGTGGTTATGGGGTCACAAACTACCCAGAGGACCTGAGGATGTGTAGGAAAGCGCTGGCACGACTGGAGCTCTGAGACCCAGATTCCCATTCCTTTCCCTCAGCAGTTGTCGTTCAGCCACGCAGTCACCTGCCTGGAGCGTGGTCCTTGAACTTCCCAAGCGGCCAGCCCAGCTGCCACCTACGGCAGCTTAGGAGGAAGGGCGGAGTTTGGCTGCCCCATAGCTTGAATTCCTTTTACATGATATTGATTTGCATTTTTTAAAACACAGCTCTTTAATTTTTCAGTTCTACAACTACTTTTTAATATCTTAATAATCTCAACAATGGACACAATGTAACTGCCCAAATTCTCTGAACCACACAGACAATATTGACAAGCAGAGAAACAAAGGAGGAGGTGGGATGGGACAAAAACCTGCTCCCCACAAAACCAGTCCTAAAACCATCTCTCCTCCCAGAGTCAGAGGAGCAATACCTACATTGGGGTCACAGTACTCACTAAACACATTGGGGGAAATCAGGAGACACTTGGTTACAGTTTTGACACTAAAAAGTTTGGAAACAGTTTTTGCTTAAAAAGAGTAAAGACAGCCATTTTGTTCAGAAGGATTTCCTTGTATGTTTTTTCTTGCCCAAGTATTCCCTTAGTTCACATGGAGGAAATTGCAGATTCCTTTAAAACATTTCTTTAAATGGTTGAAGTCACTCTCCTGAGAGCCTGGGACTGGCAGTGATGGGTGGATGCGTGGCCTTGCAGGCATTGCAAAGGGCAGCGTGCTGCCTGCATCTACTCCCTTCTCATCTCCTTTTCCACAGTTCTGAACGTTTGCAGGTGGGGAGATGAGGCTGGGGAGGCAGACATGAGAGTTACGGATATTGCTGATACAGGCCCATGGAAACTTAGCAGGTGTCATGAGGGTCACATTCTATGTGGTGACATACTCCTCCATTTGCTCTTTCCTCAAAGACCCTGAGGGTAGCCAGCGGGCCTATGCTTAATGGGGTCAAACAGAAGGGCAGGGGGGCTCTGGTATCAGCAGGACTCTCTAGCAGCAAATCCAAATGCCAATCCTGACCATCAACAAGGGAGGGGTTGGTTTAGCAGTAGACTAAAACTCTGTGATGGCTTCCTCTTCCTTTTCTCTCACTCTGAGGAGTGAGTGAGCCAATGAGCTCCTCATGGAAAACCAAACAGACTTTCAGTGACAAAAGTGCCAGGTCACACTGCCACTAGTGACACTGAAGATGGCCTTGGGTCCAGTATGCCTTATTAGTATTTTTAAAGCCCAAGGGTAAGAAAGAGAGAAAGGAACTTAGATCTTCTTTAGATTGTAACATACAAGGTCAAAGGTTAGAATGGAGATGGATTTCAGGATTCCCATGCATATTTCTTAATATGCTAAAGCCCACTTAAAGTCTTTTCTATTTCAAATGGTATCCGAAGTCCTTGTAAAATCCCAATTCAATACTTCATCAAGGACTCAATGAGTACCTGGGATAGAGGGATATGAAAAGATGAAAAGTCACATTTTCTTTCTTTAGTCATGCACTCCAGGTTGGATTCCACCCACTCTTCTTCTTGTCCCCTTTATGATGATCTTCATTTGGGGGTACAAATATTTAGGTGTTAAGGGGCAACTAGGCTTGCCAATGGAATGGATGAGTTTGGTGAACATTATAGGCAACCTTCAGTGAGTTTTCAAGGCTACATACTAATATTTGGTAGTAGCTGAGTGACCTTGTGAAACCTTGAATATCATAAAAAGGTCACAAAATGATAGTCCTTGTGTGATGGGAATTGTGCATTTAGTAAATGCTGGCTCGATGAATGATTTAAACTCAGTAAGATACTCTAAACACTAGATAGAAACTATATAGACTTTGCACCTATAATGTAAATGCACGTCATGTTCACCATTGAACTTTAGCCAGAGCCTAATTCATCTAGGACCAAAAAGTCCTCAGAACCATTTGAGATACTAGGAAGAATGAATGAGACTCCCTGCTTTGGTTCATAGAGACCAGACAGATGCTGTCTGCCCCAGAAATTTTTCTTCTCAGAAGCACGTGTCTAGAGGACTTCCATAAGGTTTTAGAGGGAGAGCAACAGGAAGGGGTGAAATGAAAAGAGGAAGGACGATGGTGCAGTGAGAGTCATGAAACGTGTGGGCAAGAGTGGCAGGTATTGCATTTGGTAGTAAAGGCCAAATCAGTGAGACCCAGAGAGAGACCTGACTGATGCCTTCCCTTGCCAGATCAGCTAGGCCACAGCCAGCCAGTGCCAGGCCAGGCCACTTCCCTGGGCATGGCCTCTTCTGCTTTCTGTTCTGCTGTAGTCCTGTGAAGGCTGTCATCGTACCTCAGTTCTTTCCTTATGGCGTTTAAAGTGAGATTCTAATACTCCCCCCTAAAATACTAGGGGCTATCTACATGATTTATGGGCAGTGCAATAAATAAATGAAACTGAGGTAATTGACCACAAATGACCACCACTTTATATCTAACCCCTGTGCCCCCGCTCCGGCCAGCCTGGCTATCAGGAAGCATCTCAGTAAGAAGTTTATGAGCAGAGTCCATTTAAACCTTTGATAAGGAACACTCTACAGCATCTCACAGGGGGGACTGTTTTACAGCAGGAGTCAGGGCAGCTGGAGATTCGACCATATAAGTTAATGAGACAGTCAAGGCTTGCTGGTGGGGAAGATACTGCACTGATGGCCGTGATGACTTTACAGGCAGCATCAGATTCTTTGGGTGAGTAATTGAGAAAGGGCAAAGGGGAAAATGCAGGACAAAGCCATTTAGCCCAGCAACTCTTATCAGAAGATGTGAGTGTCTGGTGGGTGTCTGGTCACAGAGGTGGTCAAAGGCCTAGATTTTGGTTACGTGGTCTATTCTTGGTGCCTGATTTTGTTTATGACTGTCATTGTCTATGCATGGGGAAAATGCTTTTCAAAATGCCCATATCTTCAGGTGGATTTGCAACTTTGGGGTCAATTTTCTCATTTGTGACATGGAGCTGGCCAAACTCCATGAGGTGCACGGAGATGTATCGAGAAAACACCACCTACTCTCACAGGCCCCCAAACAGTATGCTCTTTCAGGGTAACAACAACAAGCAGAAGTCCTGAATCACCAGATGGCAAGTAAGTGACTCAGCCCCAGCCCCCAAATCCATCAATTCTATTATAGTGAGAAGTGAGAAATGTTGATTTAGGAAAGATTTTCTGGAAAAGATACCTTCTATTAAGATGGGGGAGAGGAAGAGTATGCCTTTTGCTGCTTTGACTCAAGCAGGTATGTCTCATAGAATCCTTTATACCTCTCCTCCATTTTTCACACAAGGATGACTGCCTAACAGTAGGCATTTCATAAATATTCTTTGAATGAAAGAATGGAGGAAGGAATGTGTGTGGGATGAGAACATTCATTTGTGTCAGAGGAGGTTTCAGGCAATGCATGAAGCTAAGGTTCTAGGAGTGCAAATCAAGAGTTAAGCTACAAGGGTGGAAGGTGGGTCAGAGAGTTCAGTGACCACTGGGCTTGGAGCATTGTGGGGAAGGCAGAAGCATTCTTCTGGGGCTCAGGGGCCTGATGAGGGAGATGTTCAGGAGAAACAGCCTGACCCCTGGCAATGGCCATCTCCAGAAGCAGAGCTGGTGATGACAGCGTCTCACGTCAAACCCCTCTTCTCTTTCCATCAGAGATATATGATCTGACTAAGCAAAAGGCCAAAGGTCTTACACAAGAGGACTAGGGGGAGAACTGCTTGCACCACCCTGTCGTTAACTGGTCGAGGACAAGAGCACGCATATGCGAGGACAGGGCCGGGTGTTCGTGTACACTGAGCCATGAGGAGGCCTGCTTGTGGCTCCCCCGCATAAAACACTGCAGATGAAAGTAAACAAAAGAGACAGTGTAAGAAGAGTCAGTTTTCTGTTTGTCCCTCTTTAACCCTCTCTCTTTTTCTAATAATATCTTTTTGAGATTTTTAAAAAATCCTTTTAGGAGAAAGCACCTGTTGTGATTTTAGGACACTCAGCTCTCTTGTCCATGGGGAAGCATTCTCTCAGTATGCTGAACTCCAAGTAGATTCCAGGTTTAGTTCCCATGTCAAGGACAGAAGTAAGAGGCTCCCTACTCCCTGACCCTCTGTGAGGGCAGAACCACCAGCTTCCAGAGTTCTCCACTATTGATGACCAGATCGCGGTTCTTCATGGAGACTTGGCCACTTACCCACCTTGGACATAAAAAAATAAGTGTAGAGACAACATCCAATTGAGGCCAGCAGAGTAAGATGACAGATGTAGAAGTGGAGCTGGAATCGCACTTGAAGAACTAACCAGGGTAGGATGGAGTTCGTAGAGTTTGCAGGGCGCCAAAAAGTATCTGGGTGCCTGTCCTCATAGTTCGGTCTTCTTGGCTCCTGGGTTCACTGCACTGGGCTGCTGGCTGGCCACTCCCCATGAAGCAGGGTCAGGATGATTCTTCCAATGCGTTGACCACTTGCTCCAGGATGTCGGGGCAGTGGTCTGCGATCTGCTGGAGAATGGCGTTGGCAAACTCCTGCAGTTCTGCATTGTCCCGCTCACCTTTTTCTAATTCACTCTGAAGCTGAGAGGGAAAGAAAAGATGGACTTCAGATTAAAATAAAACAATCCTATTTGCACTGAGTTAAGAATTATTGTTTATCAATAAAGAAATGATATTTGCAACAACATGGATGAACCTGGAAGGCATTACGCTAAGTGAAATAAGCCAGACAGAGAAAGACAAAGATTGCATGCTATCACTTATATGTGAAATCTGGAAAAAAGAGTTGAACTCATAAAATCAGAGAGTAAAATGGTAGTTGCCAGGGGGGTGGGGAATGGGGGCAACGAGGTTGTTAAAAGGGTATAGACTTTCAGATATAAGATGAATACGGTCTGAGGATCTAAGATTAAACATGGTGACAATAGTTGATTACACTGTACTAAATAATTGAAATTTGCTAAGAGAGTATAACCGAAGTATTCTTATAAAGACAAAAAGTAACTATGTGAGATGATGAATGTGTTAACTCGATTGTGGAAATCCTTTCATGATGTATAAGCATATCAAATTATCACACTTTATGAAACCAACAGCTGGTTCTTTGAAAGGATAAACAAGATTGATGAACCTCTAGTCAGGCTCACCAAGAAGCAAAGAGAGAGGACCCAAATACACAAAATCAGCAATGATAGAGGCGAAATAACAACAGACCCCACAGAAATACAAATGATTGTTAAAAAAAATACTATAAACAACTCTACTCCAACAAACTAGACAACCTGGAGGAAATGGACATATTCCTAGAAAAATACAATCTTCCAAAACTCAATCAGGAAGAATCTACAAATCTCAACAGGCCAATAACTATGGAAGAAATTGAAGCAGTCATCAAAAAGCTTCCAGCAAACAAAAGCCCAGGACCAGACGGCTTCACAGGGGCGTTTTACCAAACATTCAAGGAACTACAACCTATCCTCCTCAGACTACTACAAAAAATTCAAGAGGAAGGAACACTTCCAAGCTCATTCTATGAAGCCAGCATCACCCTCATACCAAAACCAGATAAAGACAACACAATGAAAGAGAATTACAGGCCAATATCCGTCATGAACATAGATGCCAAAATCCTCAACAAAATCTTAGCAAATTGGATCTAGCAGTACATCAGAAAGATCATACACCATGACCAAGTAGGATTTATCCCAGAGATGCAAGGATGGTACAATATCCGCAAATCAATAAACATGATACATCACATAAACAAGTTGAGAGGAAAAAAACCACATAGTCATATCAATTGATGCAGAAAAAGCATTTGACAAAATCCAACACCCATTTTTGATAAAAACTCTCAGCAAGGTGGAATAGAAGGATCATACCTCAACATAATGAAAGCCGTATATGACAAACCCACAGCCAACATCATACTCAATGGGCAAAAACTAAAACCATTTCCCTTAAGAACAGGAACAAGACAGGGATGCCCACTCTCACCACTCCTGTTCGACATAGTACTGAAGTATTAGCCATTGTGATTAGACAAGAACAAGAAGTAAAAGGCATCCAAATTGGAAAAGAAGTAGTAAAACTGTCCTTATTTACAGATGACATGATGCTGTACATAGAGAACCCTAAAGACTCCATCAAAAAACTATTAGACTTAATAAATGAATTCAGCAATGTTCAAAATTGGATCTAGCAGTACATCAGAAAGATCATACACCATGGATACAAAATCAATGCCAAGAAATCTATGGCATTTCTATACACCAATAGTGAATTTACAGAAAGAGAGACTAAAAAAGCAATCCCATTTACCATCACAACAAAAAAATTAAGATACCTAGGAATAAACTTAACTAAAGAGGTAAAAGACCTCTACTCAGAAAACTACAGGACGTTGAAAAAAGAGATAGAGGAAGACATAAACAAATGGAAGAACACATCATGTTCATGGATTGGTAGAATCAACATCATTAAAATGCCCATACTACCCAAAGCAATCTATAAATTCAACGCACTTCCCATTAAAATACCAACAGCATATTTCACAGACCTAGAACGAACTCTCCAAAAATTCATCTGGAATAAAAAAAGACCCCAAATAGCTGCAGCGATCCCGAGAAAGAAGAACAAAGTAGGTGGGATCTCAATACCTGATATCAAGCTGTGTTACAAAGCCACTGTTCTCAAAACTGCCTGGTATTGGCACAAGAACAGACATATAGATCGACGGAATAGAATAGAGAACCCAGAAATCGACACGAACCAATATGCTCAATTAATATTTGACAAAGGAGGCAAGAACATACAATGGAGTCACGACAGTCTCTTCAATAAATGGTGTTGGGGAAATTGGACAGATACATACAAAAAAATGAAACTAGACCACCAACTTACACCATACACAAAAATAAACTCAAAATGGATAAAGGACTTAAATGTAAGTTGGGAAACCATAAAAATACTAGAGGAATCCAAAAGCAACAAAATCTCAGACATATGCCAAAGCAATTTCTTCACTGATACAGTTCCTAGGGCATTGGAAACTAAAGAGAAAATAAACAAATGGGACTACATCAAAATAAAAAGCTTCTGCACAGCAAAAGAAACCATCAACAAAACAACAAGAAAGCCCACTGCATGGGAGAACATATTGGCCAATGTTATCACTGATAAGGGTTTAATCTCCAACATTTATAGGGAACTCATACAACTTAACAAAAGGAAGATAAACAATCCAATCAAAAAATGGGCAAAGGACCTAAATAGACACTTTTCGAAAGAGGACATTCAGAAAGCCAAGAGATATATGACAACATGCTCAAAGTCACTAAACAAAACAGCAATGAGGTATCATCTCACACTTGTCAGAATGGCTATCATCAACAAATCAACAAACGACAAGTGCTGGAGAGGATGTGGAGAAAAAGGAACACTCGTGCACTGCTGGTGGGAATGCAGACTGGTGCAGCCACTATGGAAGATAATATGGAGTTTCCTCAAAAAACTAAAAATGGAACTCCCATTTGACCTAGTGATCCCACTTCTAGGAATATATCCCAAGAAACCAGAAACACCAATCAGAAAGGATATATGCATCCCTATGTTCATAGCAGCACAATTTACCATAGCAAAGAGCTGGAAACAGCCTAAGTGCCCATCAGCAGATGAATGGATTAGAAAACTGTGGTACATCTACACAATGGAATACTATGCTGCTATATAAAAGAAGGAATTCTTACCATTTGCAACAGCATGGGTGGAACTGGAGAGCATTAAGCTAAGTGAAATAAGCCAGTCAATGAAAGAAAAATACCACATGATCTCACTCATTTATGGATAATAAAGACCATTATAAACTGATGAACAAAAATAGATACAGAGACAGAGCAGCATCGAACAGACTGTCAAATTACAGTGGGAAGGCTGGGGAGGGTTGGGGGGCAGGGGGTGGTGGTAAGAGATCAACCAAAGGACTTGTATGCATGCATATAAGCATAACCAATGGACATAAGACACTGGGGGGTAGGGGAGGCTGGGAGAATGTCAAGGGGGGGTAAAAAAAAAAGGAGACATATGTAATACTCTTTGTAATACTTTAAGCAATAAAACAAAATAAAAAAAAAGAATACAAGAAAAAAATCTTGAAAGCAAAAAAATAAAAATAAAATTATCACTTTAAATATATCACAATTTTATTTGTCAATTATACCTCAATAACACTAAAAAAGAAAAAGAAACAACAAAAGAAACACTTTCTATGCAAAGTCTTCCCACATCTAAATTAACAACCAAGAAAATAGAAAGGTAAATACCAAATGTCTTTTCATGAAAATAAGATCTAAAGAAGTCAGTGACTAGTGCAAGTTCCAAGGATTGTAATTTGCAGAACTGGGACTCCAATCCCAGTCCTCTGGTTCCAGGTAGAATGTTCTCTCCACTGTGCCCCAGTATCACACACCTGCTCAGGTACAGGGATGATCGCAGACAGGATCTTAATCTTGCATAATGGTCCTTGACTTAAGGAAACTTAGAATGTAAAAGACTTCCCCAGGTCTATGTACCACTTGTATTCAGTGCATTAGACGACCCTACCATAGGCCTGTTAATTTGGACATGAGGCAGTCTTCTGTTTGTTTAGGAGTAAGTATATTTCTAACTTCTTACTGTTTTAAACACTCTCTTTGACATTCCTTCAAGCATTAAACCAACATTTATTAAGGACCTGGACTTGGTTCTTGCTCTGAAGACCCATATAGGTTAATAAAAGAAACAAACATGTAAACAGATCATTACAACCCTGCGTAGTAAGGGCAATAACCGAGGCATGAACATATGTTTTATCCTGGAGGAATCCGGGAAGATGTTACTAAAGGCAACATGTGATTTGGATCTTTAGAGCTGAATAGGAGTTTGTCTGGGAGATCAGACAGAAGAGGCTTTCAAACAGATGGAACAAGTACAGATGCATAGAGCTATGAAAGGGCTTGGCACAGATCTAGGGAAGAGTGAGATGCTCAATATGGTTGGAGCACAAGGTAATGGGGTTGGGTGGAGAACCATAGAAAACTGAAGAGACAGACTGGGGCCAGATTGTGTATGTAAAGTTAAGGAGTTTAGATTTAATCTTGTTAAAACAACAACAACAATAACAAAAGGAAGTCCAAGAGTTTTAAACAGTACAGAGACATATTGGATTCATTTTCTTAGAAGATAGCTATAAAGATACAAACATTAGACCGAGTGGAAAAAAAGAATACATGAAGGGAGGTAGCTGTACAAGCCCAGGTGAGAGTCAAGGAGGGTACAATGAAGGTGGGGTCTGGGCACATGGAGAGGAACAGACACATGTAAGACTTTGCAAAGGTAGTACTGATAAGAGGTGGAGTTAAGTGACAGGGAATGGAGAATAATTTTGACAGTGATAGCTGTGGATATTAAACAAATAAGACTGAAAATACAGGAAGCAGAGCTGATATTAGGCAAAGAGAGAAATTGAAAATTGAGTTTAAAGTGTAATTAAGAACATAGGCTCCAGAGAGTTAGGCTGCCTGGATTCCAATGTCTGCGCTGCCAATCATAGTTGTATGACTTGGACATCTTTGAGCCTCGGCTTACTCATGTAAAATGGGACAATAACATTTATAGATGGTTTTAAAGATTTAATGAGGTATTCCTATAAAGTGTAGTATAATGCCTGACACATAGAAAATGCTTGATAAATGTTACATGTTGTTATAATTAGTTAGTTACTGTTTATATGAAATTGGTAAGATTATCCAAAAAGAGCATTGTAGATTAAAAAGCAAAGAGAACCAAGTTCTAACGACAGTGTTGATAGAATCTAGATGCTCTGAGCCAAGAATTAACATGCTGCTGCTTCAAATATATCAACAAGCTGGGAACAGATTCAGCAATCGTCTTTCTGCTAAATGTTGACTAAAGATAGGGAACTAAAGACATGTTGACTAAAGACATGCACGGGCTAGATTTAGACCACACTACGTCTCGGTGCATATCAAGGCCTGGCTGTGTCATATAAATATAAATCTCTGAAATGGGAAAACCAAAGAGGCCAGGTGCCTTGGAAATACAGCTACACAGAATATAACCCAGAAATACTGCTATGTGAAACGGCTATAACTCTCCTCACTTATTTTGAAGTCAATCATTCAAAATCAGTAAGGAGAATGTCAGGTTGTATTGCTTCAGATTATTTTTGGGAATATTCGAACAACTCTGGTTTATGTTCCGAGCCAGGTTATCTGTACTTGACTCTATAAGTCACATATTTATCTCCCATGAAATATTTTGTATTCTATTTGGCTTCTGCTATGTTAAGTAAATACAAAGTTACTAATGGATACATTTTAGCTTAATAACATTTTTCAGGATCGCAATACTTGGATTTACTAGTAACAAGTATTACACATGCATTGTAAAAAGTTTGGAAAAGAAAACCACCAAGAAGAAAAAGCACCTATAACATTAGCATCAGGAGATAACCACTGCTATATATTTTGTTATATATTCTTTGAGACTTTTTTTATATACTGGGGGGGGGGGGGGTTGGGGGGGGGGAAGGTCCCTCAGCCCAGCCTGTACCCTCTCCAATCCAGGACCCCTCGGGGGATGTCCGACTGCCTCTCGCAATCCGGGACTGCTGGCTCTTAACCGCTCGCCTGCCTGCCTGCCTGATCACCCCTAACTACTGCTGCCTGCCTGATCGCCCCTAACTGCTCCCCTGCTGCCCTGATCGCCGCTAACTGCCTCTGCCTTGTCCCGCACCCGGGACCCATGTTTCCCTCTTCTGGCCGGTCGCAGGTACCCAGGACCTGGGCTTCCTTCTCTCTGGCAGGCCGCAGGCACCCAGGACCCAGGCCGGCTTCACTTGGGCTGGCCGAAGCCACAGAGGACTGTGGGAGGGTGGTTTGTCCCACTCCCGGGCCACAGGCACACGCGCAGCCATTGGCACCCGGGATTGTGGGGCAGGTGGTTTGTCCCTCTCCTGCGCTGCAGGTGCAGCCACAGTCGCTGGTGCCTGGGACTGTGGGGACCGTGGGGCATGCAGATTGTCCCTCTCCCAGGCTGCAGCTGCAGGTGCCCAGGACCATGGGGTGTGCGTTTTGTTCCTCTCCTGGGCCGCAGGCACAGCCGCTAGTGCGTGGGACTGTGGGGCGGGTGGCTTGTTCCTCTCCTGGGCCACAGCCTGGCTGGTCCCCATTCCTCTCTCGCAAGCTCGTTTATGCCTGGCTGGTCCCCATTCCTCTCTCCCCAGTGTTGAGTGTCTGAGCCATTACAGCATGACAACGTGAGGGTATGATGACACTTTGCATATTAGTTCTTTATTATATAGGATATATGTACATATATATGTATATATATGTAATTTTAGAAACAAAATGGCAATATTATATAGATTATTTGTAAGCTATAAATAATCTATATAATATATAGATAATGATATCGATATATTTTTACCTAAAAATATACTATAAATATAGTTCTTTTCTTTTTAAAAAAATATATTTTGTTGATTTCAGAGAGGAAGGAATAGGGAGAGAGAGATAGTAACATCAATGTTGACAGAGAATCATCGACTGGCCACCTCCTGCACTCCCACACTGGGGGTCGAGCCCACAACCCAGGCATGTGCACTGATCGGGAATCGAACTGTGACTTCCTGGTTCATAGACCAATGCTCAACCACTGAGCAACCCAGGCTGGGCTATAAATATATTTCCAAATCAAATCCCAAAGACTCTTTTAGGAACTTGGTAATGAATTCTAAAATGTATCCTAAAGTGTAAATATATAAGAAGAATTCTGAAAATATTTTATTTTTTAATCTTCATCTGAGGATTAATTGTTTTTTGTTTTTTTTTTAGAAAAGAGAGAGGAAGGAGGAGAGGGAGAGGGACAGAGAGAAACATCAATTGGTTGCCTTCCATATACACCCTGAACAGGGACTGAATCTGCAACCTAGGTATATGCCCTGACCAAAATCGAACCCACAACCTTTTGGTGCAGGGGATGACGCTCCAACCACCTGAGCTACTGGGCCAGGGACCAAAAAAATATTTTAAAGAAAGATGATGTGGGACTTGCTCTACCCGATTATAAGACATACTACAAAAATATACTAGTTAAAAGTATTGTATTGATAAAATTTGATCAGTGAGATTATGCTCTAAAGACATTAGAAATCAATGACTATTTTAGGTTGACTGAGCCTAGTGGTATTTAGATTCCTGCTCATACCATACATACACATAAACTTCAAACTGGCTAAAGACCTAAATTTAAAAATTACACTGTGAATATGCATTCTTCTCAAGTGCACATGGAACATTCTTCAGGATGCATAATATGTTAGGCCACAAAACAAGTCAATAAATTTAAGGAGACTAAATCTTGTCAAGCATCTATTTTGACCACAATGGTATGAAACTAGAAATCAATTACAAGAAGTAAACACACAAATATGTGGAGATTAAACAACATGCAACTGAAAAACTGAATGGTCAAAGAAGAAACAAACAAACAAAAGAAATAAAATACTTTGAGACAAATGAAAATTGAAATACAATATACCAAAATTTATGGAATATAGCAAAAGCAGTTTTAAGAGGAAAGATCATAGAGATAAATGCCTACATTAAGAAAAAAGAAAGATTTCAAATACACAACTTAACTTCACACCTCAAGGAACTAGAAAATAAAGAACAAAGCCCAAAATTAGTAGAAGGAAGGAAATTACAAAAATCAGAGTGGAAATAAATTGCATAGAAACTAAAACAATTATGAAGAAGATCAATAAAACTAAGAGCTGGCTTGAAAAGATAAACAAAATATATAAACATTTAGCTAGACTTATCAAGAAAAAAAGAGAGCGGACTCAAATAAAATCATAAATGAAAAAGGAGATGTTATAACTGATCCCATAGAAATACAACGAATCATAACAGGTTACTATGAACAATTGTATACTAAAAAATTGGAAAGCCTAGAAGAAATGGATAAATACCAGCAAACAAAACATAGCAAGACTGCATCATGAAGAACTAGAAAATCTGAACAAACCAAACACTACTAAAGAGACTAAATCTACACTAATAGAAGAGAAAGATCCAAATTAACCATCACCCCTCCACTCTGCTACATCCACCAGCCAATCAGGAGCGAGTATGCAAATTAACCCAACTAAGATGGTGGCAGCCACAGAGCTAGAGCGAGCAGGAGGCTTGGGTTGCCCCTGGTGATGGAGGAAGCCAAGCATCCTGCCTGCCTTGGGCTCTGCTCAAGGCTACAAAGTTTCAATTATAGACGATAAATAAATCCCAGATACCTGCTTCCAGCCTGCCCTGGTCTCCGCTCAAGGAGGCGCTGAAAAAAAAAAGAAAAAGAAAAAAAGGAGAGGCTGGGAGCTTGGGTCACCGGGGAGCATGGCCAGCCTGAAAACAGCCCTCAGCCCCTCACCCAGGCCGGCCAGGCACCCCAGCGGGGACCTCCACCCTGAAGGGGGTGTGGGAAGCCTGAAAACAGCTCTCAGCCCCTCATCCAGGCTGGTCACACCCCCATGGGGTGAGGGTCCCCGCTGGGGGGGCTTGACCAGCCTGCAAATAGCCTACAGCCCCTCACTCAGGCTGGCCAGGCACCCCAGTGGGGACCGCCACCCTGAAGGGGGTGTGGGCAGCCTGAAAACGGCCCTCAGCCTCTCACTCAGGCTGGCCAGGCACCCCAGCGGGACCCCCACCCAGATCCGGGACACCCTTCAGGGCAAACCAGCCGGCCCCCACCCGTGGACCAGGCCTCTATCCTATATAATAAAGGGGTAATATGCAAATTGACCCTAACAGCAGAATGACTGGGAATGACTGGTCACTATGACACACACTGACCACCAGGGGGCAGATGCTCAATGCAGGAGCTGGCCCCTGGTGGTCAGTGCACTCCCACAGGGGGAGCTCTGCTCAGCCACAAGCCAGGCTGACGGCTGCCAGCACAGCGGTGGTGGTGGGAGCCTCTCCCGCCTCCTCAGCAGTGCTAAGGATGTCTAACTGCAGCTTAGGCCTGCTCCCCACTGGCAAGTGGACATCCCCCAAGGGCTCCCTGGCTGCCAGCAGGTGGACATCCCCCGAGGGGTCCCAGACTGCAAGAGGTCACAGGCTGGGCTGAGGGACCCACCCTCCCGAGTGCACAAATTTTTGTGCACTGGGCCTCTAGTCAGTAATAAAAATCTCCCAACAAAATTCCAGGACTGGATGGCTTCACAAGTGAATTCTACTCCACATTCAAAGAAAAATTAATACCAATCTTTCTCAAACTCCTCCAAAAAATAAAAGAGGAGGGAAAACTTCTAATCTTATTTACAAGGCCAGCATTACCCTGATACTGAAAACAAACAAGGACACTGTAAGAAAACTGCAGGCCAATATCTGTGATACACACTAATGCAAAAGTCCTTCAACAAAATATAAACAAACCAAATTCAACAATACATTAAAAGGATCAAGTGGGGCCAAAACCGGTTTGGCTCAGTGGATAGAGCGTCGGCCTGCGGACTGAAAGGTCTCAGGTTCGATTCCGGTCAAGGGCATGTACCTGGGTTGCAGGCACATCCCCAGTAGGAGATGTGCAGGAGGCAGCTGATCGATGTTTCTCTCTCATCGATGTTTCTAACTCTCTATCTCTCTCCCTTCCTCTCTGTAAAAATTCAATAAAATATATTAAAAAAAAAAAAAAGGATCAAGTGGGATTTATTCCAGGGATGCAAGGGTAGTTTAACATTTACAAATCAATAAATATGATACACCACATTAGAAAAGTGAAGGATAAAAATACATGATCTCAGGAAATGTAGAAAGAGCATTTGACCAAAATCAACATCCATTTATGATAAGGACTCTCATGAAAATGGGGTTAGAGAAAATGTACCTTTATATAATACTACAGGTCTGGTGCATGAATTCGTGCACCGGTGGGGTCCCTTGGCCTGGCCTGCATCCTCTTGCAATACAGGACCTCTCAGGGGATGTCGGAGGCCTGGTGCATGGATTCAGCCGAGGGATCCCACCGGTGCACAAATCCATGTACCAGGCCTCTAGTGTGCATATAAGATCTTTGGTTAATCACTTCTGGCCCTCCCCCCTTCCCTCTTCTCTCTGAGATTCATCAGTATGTTCCATGTTTTCATGTGTGTGCGTGGACCATCTGGCCCCTGGTGGTCAGTGCACGTCATAGCTACTGGTCAAACAGTCTAGCAGCCGAACGGTTGAACTGTTGCTTAGGCTTTTATATATATAGATGGTATTAGCATATAAGTGGACACATAGATCAGTGAACCAGAATAGAGTCCAGAGCTCCCTGATTTCATACTATGTAACAAAGCTATAGTAATTATAATGGTATGGTATTAGCATAAAAGTGGACACATAGATCAGTGAACCAGAAAAGGAGCCCTGTCTTGACTCCTTTGTCATAAATTAATTGACCAAATTAATTTATGTGTGTGTCAATTAAGGGTAGTGTGTGTCAATTAATTTATGACAAAGGAGTCAAGACTATACAGTGGGGTAGGGACAATCTCTTCAATAAATGGTGTTAGGAAAACTGGACATCCACATGCAAAAGAATGAAACTGGACCATTATCTAATACAATACATAAAAATTAACTCAAAATGAATTAAAGACTTGAATGTAACACCTGAAATCTAAAAAATTCTAGAGGAAAACATAAGCAGTAAGCTCCTTGACATTGGTCTTGGTGATGATTTTTGGATTTGACGCTAAAAGCAAAGGCAGCAAAAGCAAAAATAAACAAGTGGGACTACTTCAAACTAAGAAGCTTTTGCACAGCAAAAGACACTATTGAAAAGGCAACCTACCGAATGAGAGAAAATCCTGCAAATCATATATCTGATAAGGGGTTAATATAAAAAACATATGTAAAGATCTGGAGAGCATTATGCTAATTGGAATAAGCCAGCCAGAAAAAGACAAGCACCATATGATCTCACTAATATGTGGAATCTAATGAATAAACTAAACTAACCAGCAAAATAGTGACAGACTCACAGATAGAGAGCAGACTGACAGCTCTGGGGATGGGGGACTGGGGAGGCATGGATGGACTGAGCAAAAAAGAAAACAAGAGAGAAAGAACTCCTGGACACAGACATGTGATGATTGTGGAGGGGGCGGGAGGAGAGGGGTGTGGGTAGAGGTGAAGGACGGTATATGGGGAATAAATGGTGATAGAAAAAATATACATAAATTAAAAATAAATAAGTAAATAAATAAAATAAAAATGTTCGAGATTAAAAAAATAGTAAAAAGAACTCATACAACTCAATAGCACCCCCCCCAAACCAAACAATCTAACTAAAGAATGGGCAGAGGATCTGTGTAGACATCTTTCCAAAAAAGACATACAGATGGCCAACAGGTAAATGAGAAGGTGCTCGCCATCAGTAATCATCAGGGAAATGCAAATCAAAACCACAATGAGCTATCACTTTACACCTGTTAGAATGGATATCATCACCCTGGCTGGGTGGCTCAGTTGGTTGGAGCACTGTCGCATATACCAAAAGGTGGAAGGTTTGATTCCCAATCAGGGCACATACCTAGGTTGCAGGTTTGGTCCTGGGCGGGGCACATATGGGAGGCAAACGATCAATGCATCTCTTTCACACAATGTTTCTCTCTCTAGCTCTCCCTTCCTCTCTCTCTAACAAAATCAATAAAAACATATCCTTGGGTGAGGATTAAGGGAAAAAAAAAAGAATGGCTATCATAAAAAGACAAGAAATAATAAGTGTTGCTGAAGATGTGGAAAAAAGGGAACTCTTGTGCACTGTTGGTGCGAATGTAAAGTGGTGCAGCCTCTATGGAAATCAGTATGAAGGTTCCTCAAAAAAAATTAAAAATGGAATTATAATATGATCTGTCAATTCTACTTCTGGATATTTACCCAAATAAAATAAAAACACTAACTGAGAAAGATATACACAACACCCCCATGTTCACTGCAGCATTATTTACAATAGTCAAGACATGTAAACAACTGATGGAAGAATGAATAAAGAAAATGTAACATATATATACATATATACATATACAAACACAATGAAATATTCAAGCTATAAAAAAACAAGGAAATTCTGCCATTTGCAACAATATAGATAAAACTTAAGGGTAACAATATAGATAAAACATATATTATGTATGTGTACATGTTACATTTTCTTTATCCATTCTTCCATTAATGGACACTTAGGTTGCTTACATGTCTTGACTATTGTAAATAATGCTGCAGTGAACAGAAAGACAAATACCATATGATCTAATTTATGTGGAACCTAAAGAAAAACAACAACAACAAAAAACCCAATCTGAAATCATGGAGAGAACAGATTATTAAATTCCAGAGGTGGGAGATGAAGGAATGGGGGAAAAGGGTAAAGGGAGTTAAAAGGTACAAATTTCCAGTTACGTATAAAATAAATAAGTACTGGGGATGCAATATACAGCATGATGACTGTAGTTAATAATACTGTGTTGTATATTTGAAATATGCTAAAGAGTAGATTTTTAAAGTTCCGATCATACCCAGTTGGCGGCTGAGTGTTGACCCATGAACCAGGTGGTCATGGTTGCGGGCTCGATCCCCTGTAGGGGACGTGCAGGAGGCAGCTGATCAATGAGTCTTTCTCATCATTGATGTTTCTCTCTCTCTCTCTCTTCCTCTCTGAAATCAATACAAATATATTAAAAAAAAGTTCTCATCACAAGAAAAACAATGTGTAAGTAGGGGTGGTGATGGATGGTAACTAGACTTACTGTGATGATCACTTTGCAATATACACAAATATCGAATAATTATGTTATATACCTGAAACTATCATGATGATGTTTTTATGTCAATTATAACTCAATAAAAAGTTATTAAAAATTATGTCATGAAAGTACTAGAAGCAAATTTAGGAACATTTTTTATAATCTTGGATGAAGGACAGGTACATGCATTTTATATTTTGCAATAGACTGAATGTTTGTATTCTCCTCTAATATATATGTTGAAATCCTAAACCCAATGTGATGGTATTTTGAGGTGGAGCCTTTGGGAGGTAATTTGGTCATGAAGGTAAAACGTTTATGAATGAGAATATTGCCCTTATATGAAGAGTTCAGAGAGTAGCAAGCTCTTTCCACTCTGTGTGGGCACAAGGAAAAGTCAGCAGTCTGTAATGGAAGAAGGCCCTCATCAGGGCCAGACTATGCTGCATCATGATCTTGGGCTTGCAGCCTCCAGAATGGTGAGAAATAAATTTCTGTTGTTGATCAGCCAGAGTGCATGGTATTTTGTTATAGCAGCCTAAACTGACTAATACAGGGGGTAATACATTTAAAGAAAGCTATAAAAGGGAGAAAAAGGGCAATTTGGCTATATAGAAATTTAAATGATTATATGGAGTTAGAAGAGATACAACAAATTAATATGCAAGTGATGACTTAGGAAAGATTTATAATAAACTAGAGACCCGGTGCACAGGTTTGTGCAGTGGTTGGGTCCCTCAGCCTGGCCTGTGGGGATCGGGGCCGGGGAGGGACTGCAGGAGGACTCCAGGGCATGTCCAGCCCATCTCACCCAGTCCCTATTGGCCAGACCCCAGCAGCAAGCTAACCTACCAGTCGGAGCGTCTGCCCCCTGGTGGTCAGTGTGCATCATAGCGACTGGTTGAATGATCGAACTAACGGTCAGACACTTAGCATATTAGGCTTTATTATATAGGATAACACAAAGAACAAAAAGACAAAGGGCTTAAATCAATATATTATCCAAGTGGTGCTGTAAGCCTAAAAACCTAACAGAAAAATGGGCAGAGAATATCAATAAAAAACCCAGAGAAGAAATACAAATGATTAATAAGCACATAAAAATATACAATTTCATTAATAGTTAATAATTTTTCCCCCTTATCACATTGGCAAAAGTTTCCAAGCTTGTTAAAAATCAGTGTTGGTAAGGATCTAGGGAAGTGGGTACTCATTTTATCACTATTGATGGGAATATAAATTGGTATTCAATATGGTCTTATAAACCAAATGTAATTGTATGTATCCTTTGATCAAATATTTCCACATTTATGAGGATACTCTATAAAAATACCAGAAATAAATTCAACAATGTAAGCACGAGTATGTTTACCAAGGCAATTTGTAAGAGCAAAATTTATTAACAAACTCAGTGTCAAACAAGAGATGAGAGAGAGCTTTATGCTTGGACTTATATATAAACAAAAATGTATGAAAGCAAAAACAAAACTATTGAGTGGTTAGTTTGAGTGGATGGAACGACTTTCAGTTTTACTCTGTATACTTCTGTATTGTTTAATACCACAAGCAACATCAATTTTATAACAAGAAATATGAATAAAAGTGTGTAATATAAATATTCAAAGCGACATGCATTTTATTATTATTATTATTATTATTATTATTATTATTTGAATACTCACCCAAGGACATTTTTTCCACTGAGTTTTAGAGAGAGTGGGAGGGAGAGGGAGAGACAGTGAGAAACACTGATGTGAGACAGATACATCAATTGGTTGCCTCCAGCATGCCCCAGACCAGAGCCAGGAGCCTGCAACCGAGGTACATGCCCTTCATCGGAATCGAACCTGGGACCCTTCAGTCCACAGGCTGACGCTCTATCCACTGAGCCAAACCTGCTGGGGCAAAGCTACATGCATTTTAAATGTGCAATTCTTATATTCTAAGACACTGAGAAGGAACAAATAGAAATGTATAAAATATTCACTCAAAAAATATTGATTGATTTGATAATGAAAAGGAATGAAGTTCTGATACCTGCTATAACATAAACCATAAAAACATTAGGTGAAAGAAGCTAGACACAAAAGACCACATATTGTATGATTCTGTTTTTATAAAATGTCCAGACTAGGTAAATCCAGAGTTAGAAAGATGAGTGGTCACCTAGGGCTGAGGTGAGATGGAGTCCTTGGGAGTGACTGCTAAGAAGTATGAGTTTCTTTTAGAAATGATAAACATGTTTGGAAATTGACTGTGGTCATGGTTGCACAATTTGGAAAACATTAAACCTACTGAATTGTACACTTTAAATGGGTGTATTGTGTGGTGTATTGCGTGGTGTGTGAACACTGCCTAGTAACTGCCTTCGGTTTGGGCAGAAGGAGGAGAAGGGGAAGGTGGCAGCCAATATCAGAGGGCAGGAAGAGCACTGGCTGCTTCCCGAAGGCTGACAGCTCGTTGAGAGAGACCAAGGCCCCTGGGCTGGCTGGGCTTGGCACTGCCCCTCAGAGACCCTCCACCCCAGTCCATTACATGGCCGCAGTGAAGCCACACCTAGGGAACTGGGTTCCATTTCAGGCACCTCATTACCAGAAAAATGGAGACAAACTGGAATAAGTTCAAAGAAAAGTGGCAGCATGACTAAGAAGCTGAAAGATCCTTTCATGAAGCAGGATTAGAAGAACTAAACAGTAGACCTGACTAACTGCACACGAAGGGGAGGGAATGTGATTATTACCTACCAATGTCAGAAGGGTGTAAATAAGAAGCGGGCAGAGTGATTAGCATTAGAGGAGAAAGTATAACAAAAGGCGCAGGAAAAATATTTGGGGGATGGAAGAACCCAGAGGTATACTATAAGGCTATGCCTTTTCCATGATCTAACGAATGGTTTGCTTAGGAATAAGTGTTTTTTGTTTTTTTTTAAAAGGGGGGGATCAGAAGAATCAAAAAGTTTAGAGCAGGAAGTGTTTCTTCATTAGCTGCAGTTGTTTTACATCTGGGAGGCCTTTCTCAGTTCCCAGGGAGTGTGCATGGTTTGCATTTTATCTGAAAGCAGGGTTAAATGTGGGCATGGCTGAGCAAGGAGAGAGTTCATTGGCACTTGATCCGTTATATGCTAAAATTTCCCGTCTTGAAAAAAAAATCTCAAAGGTCAACCTTTCTGATGAAACTGGAATTACTTTTCAAATGAGGGCTTTTATTCTGGCTTTGAAATGCAAAGCTTCAGTCACTCTGAAGTCACAGGAATACCGGGTTGTTAAAGCATTTAGACCACTTAGGAAAGAAAGGCAGTGTGAAGTAACCAAACTGAAACTTAGATGTGTTACAAATCTTGAAATGCATTAGTACCTTGTTATTTTAAAGTATTTCGTTAGCATGTGCATCACAGGTAAAAAAGGAAGTTTTTGCATGGTTTCCATATGCAGCAGGTCCCAAGGATAAACTGAGAAGAGTGTGTTCCAGCTTCTCACTCAAGATATTACTGTTTTCTTTCCCCCTTCTTACTGCCCAACCCACTGCTCCATGCTTGCCTATCCATTTCTCACCTTCTCTCCAAAGAAATACCCCTTTATAGTTAACACCAGAAAAGATTTTCCCCAAAGTACAAACATGTAATATTTGGGATTTATTATATCCTAGCTGCAGTGAATTAAATTCTTCACCCTCCTGCTTTCCCTTCTTGTTAGAGCTACAAATCCAAACTTAGTACATGTAAGACTGAGCAATCCAACAAGATCTTCTATTTCCTACCTTCGGCTCTCTAATAGTAGGCCAATTCCATCCCTGCAAGTACTACAGTGAAGACTTCTGCCCTGTGTACTTTTTTATAAAGCACCATAACTACATGTAGCACATAAGTTTTACATGATCTCTTCTCTGGATATGACAAATTTTCTGTGTATGTATCGAAATCTTTGCATCTAAAGACAAACAACAACAAACTTAAAAATACTCCCAAAGTAAAATACTTTCCACTGAACCACAAAACAAATTTGTTCCCTGGAATCCTGCAGGCTCCTGTAATTTGTGCATTAAATCTCCTATCTCAGCACTTTAGTTTTTCTCCATATATAAAATATCAACTATAAAATCTTCCCCAAGCCTCTTGGGCACCTCAATATTTAGCAGAAAAGTCCCTTTTTACTAAACCTTAACTAAGATACTCTGGAGGAAGGGATTGTTGGAATAATAAATGTACAGGTATCTATATATATAAAAGCTTGAGCAACTGTCCAACTGTTAGACCGTCTGACGAGAAGCTATGACATGCAATGACCACCAGGGGGCAGACGCCCCAACCGGTAGCTATGACCCGCACTGAATACCAGAGGGCAGACTCCCAACGCAGGAGCTGCCAAGCTGCAGTGACTTGGCAGCTGCAGTTCTAGCATGACACACCCAGAACCAGAGAGGAGAGAGCCCGATTCCAGGGTGTGTCACCCGAGACCTGCCCTCTCTCAATCCGGGACCCCTTGGGGGATGTTAGAGAGCCAGTTTTGGCCTGGTCCCAGCAGGCCAGGCTGAGGGACCCCACCCACCGGTGCACGAATCCATGCACCGGGCCTCTAGTGAAGTTATAGAATAATATATTCTGCTAACAGAAATAGGAATCAGAAAATATGGATTAGAATGAGCATGAGGGTACCAAATCTGGCTGCTGCAAATTGGTGGCAAAGGGCACAATAGTGGAGGCTCAGTGCCATTCACTGTAAAAGCAACCAGTTATTCTGAGGAAACTGTTAAAGGTAATGTAAGCCATGCAACATCCTACCTCAAAATTACCCCATGACACTCCTCTTCCAGGCTAACCTGAGCCACCCTTCCATGGCCCTGCACCTTTAATTAATTCTGTGTTTCAAATCTTCCCTGGTCCTTTACCAGAGCTTCCAAGGACACTCTCATCCTGAAAAGACCTTTTAATCTGTATTTCTCACAAGCTAGTACCAATTTTTCTTTCTTTCATCATCAAGCATCTCAAGAGAATAGTGCTCATGTGCTACCTGTTTCTCATTTCCCTCCTTAACATCTTTTAGTTTTTGCCATTTCACCAAAATTGTTCTCTCAAAGGGTTACTAAACTAAAACCGCTACATTGGAAACTGCAAAACATTATTTAGAGAAATAAAAAAATCTTAGATTCCACATATAAGTGAAACCATGCAATATTTGTCTTTCTCTGTCTGACTTATTTCACTTAGCATAATACCCTTTAGATCCATCATGTTTTTGCAAATGACAAGGTTTCATTCTTTTGTACTGCTGCATAACAGTCCACAAACAAACAACAACAAAAAAAACGGGCTTGCAGGAACAGAGACCAATAGGATGGTACCATTATCAGAAGGGAGGGGGTGGAGGGGACCAGTAAAAGGGAAAGAGGAATATAGTCACTAATACTGTGATACATTTAAAGTATGGTGATAGATGATTACTATAATTAGTGAGGATTAACCACACTCTAAGGTATAAAAATGTCAAATCACTGTATTATACACCTGAGACTAATATCCTATCTAATAAAGAGGAAATATGCTAATTGACCCTCACGCCATTGCAAAAGATGGCAGTACCCACAGCCAATAAGGAGGGAATATGCTAACTGACTGGCATGCCCTCAAAGATGGTGGCACCCACAGCCACAAGATGGCCGGCAGGAGAGGGCAGTTTGGGGTGACCAGGCCAGCAGGGGAGGGCAGTTAGGGGCGACTGGGCTGGCAGGGGAGGGTGACTGGGCTGGCAGGGGAGGGCAGTTGGGGGCAACCGAGCTGGCAAGGGAGGGCAGTTGGGGGCGATTGGGCTGGCAGGGGAGTGGTTAGGCGTCAATCAGGCTGGCAGAGGAATGGTTAGGGGGTGATCAGGCTGGCAGGCAGAAGCAGTTAGGGGCAATCAGGCAGGCAGGCAGGTGAGTGGTTGGGAGCCAGCAGTCCCGGATTGTGAGGGGGATGTCCGACTGCCAGTTTAGGCTTGATCCCTGTGAGATTGGGCCTAAACCGGCAGTCAGACATCCCCCGAGGGGTCCCAGATTGGAGAGGGTGCAGCCTGGGCCGAGGGACAGCCCCCCCCTCCAAGTGCATGAATTTCGTGCACCGGGCTTTTTAGTAACTAATATAAGATTGCATACCAACTATACTTAAATTCAATGAAACAAAAAGAATCCAGAAAACTAGATCAAACATGGGAATAACCCAAATGTTCATCAACAACTAAATGGTAAATTGTGTTATATTTATAAATAGAGGCCCGATGCATGAAATTTGTGCAAGGGGCTTGGCCCTCGCAGCTGCGGCTGCCTCGGCCCTCACAGCCCTGCCTCGGCTCTCACAGCCCTGCCTCAGCTTCATCCAGAAGGTCGTCCGGACAGTCGTTCTGCTGTTCGGTCTAATTAGCATATTAGCTCTTATTATATAGGATGATGAAATACCATACAGAAATGAGAATGAATATCTATGTGTAACCTAATAGATGCATTTCATAAACATGATGTGGATGAAAGAAGCTAGATACAAGAAAGTTCACTCTGTTTGACTCCAGGTATACTAGTATGAAGTTTAACAATAGGCAAAACTGATCAATTTACCCTTGTAGGGTGGAGTAGTGACTGGCAAGAGGCTTCCGAGGTGATGGTAAGGTTCTGCTTCCTGTTGCAGGTGTTCATTATGAGTGTGGAAACATTCAGTGAGTTGCATACACATGATTTGTGTACTTTCTTGTTTACATGCATACCTCAAAACTTAAGATACCCCAAAATACAAAGCTCAAGGATTACCTAACAGCACAATCCAATGGTCTTTACTCAGTGTTTATCCTACTTGAACCCCTTCTGTGATATCTGCCCCAAATAACACCTCCTTCTAAAATCTTCTCTCCTGCTCTGACTGGTTTGGCTCAGTGGATAGAGCGTCAGCCTGCGGACTCAAGGGTCCCGGGTTCGATTCCGGTCAAGGGCATGTACCTTGGTTGCGGGCACATCCCCAGTGGGGGGTGTGCAGGAGGCAGCTGAGAGATGTTTCTCTCTCATCGATGTTTCTAACTCTCTATCCCTCTCCCTTCCTCTCTGTAAAAAAATCAATAAAATATATTAAAAAAAAAAATCTTCTCTCCTCTTGAGTTTCTGGCTCTCCTCTGCCTGCCCTGTTCCTCTTCTTTCTGCTTCCTCCCACATATAGAGAGTTCCTGAGGTCTAAGAGGTCTGTTCTTCCTCTTGCACCCTCTGCATGGATGACCCTGTCTATCTTCAGCTTTATAAAGAAGTAATAATAATAGTGGCCACCTTATTGGTCATTTATTATGGGCAGGTATTGTTCCAAGTGCTTTACTAACACATTTAATCCACTTTCTTTGCCAGTTTAATTATTTCTGTTGAGTTGCACTTCTCTGGATTTAAAACAAGTTTTGCTTATCACACACATACAAAAGAAAAGAGAATAGTATAATCACCCTTATATGACCTAAATTTAACCATTATCAAGGTATATAATTATAACCCTAGTTCCCTTCTCTTTCCTGAGTTTCAGACTACATTTTTCAAATGTTTGAAAAACATTTATTTGGGAATGTTGTACTTATATAGCAAATAATGTTGTTCATACTATTTAATATAAACTGTTCTTTTTACTTAATAAATGCTACACGTGGTTTTTCATGTGATTACGTATTCTTCTAAAACACAATTCTCCTGCCAGATTCCTGTTATCGCCCTTCCCAGGCTCAGCTTCTTTTGGTTTAGGTTCTTCATTGATGATCATCTTTTGGTCACAACCCTAAATACAAGCTCTCATACCCTAACAGCTTTTGCTGAATGCATACAGCTTCACAGCCTCTTCAGCTCTGGTTTGTAACAGCAATCTCTCTAAAATAGGCTGCATTAGATTCTCTCTTCTTCCAATATATTAAATGACTTCCTACCTACAAATTGTTCTAATTTCGTTGGCATGGCAGCCACAATGTGGCAGCCCTATCCTCCTTTTCCAATTTCATCTCCTGGTATATCTTGCCATTCCCTGGCTTTTGCTTTTACTTTGATGAAGTTCTCTCTCATCGTGGAATGTGGACAGTCTTACCTCCTACATGCCCCTTTTCTCTGTAAAGTCCTCTCTATTCAGTGGTGAATACTACTAAAGTATTAATTTTGTGTTTCAAGAGCTGGCTATATGTTAATTCCCCAACACTTCAACACCTTCTTGGTGAATTCTTTTTGACATACTAATGCTGCCTAGCAAAATACCCCACACAGCAAACAATAAAAAACCAACTAGTGAGTAAAGTGAAGGAACAGATGCTAATCCTGGGGGAAAACATTGATGCCTTTCCAACAAGCCTTTGAGGATAAAAATGGAAGCATCTCCAAATCAAGACTGCCTGATGGTGCAGACCTTATAGTAGGGCACATAAACTACGCCCTGTGACACACACTTCCTTCAGAGTGTTTGAATGATGGGGTAGGGACAAGTATAGGGTACCAAGATGGCCTCTGGCAAGAATTTTCTGGCTTTGTCTGCTGAATGTTATTATACTGTATTCTGTTCTTAGTAGCTATCCCAGCCCTCCCTGAACTCAGAGTAGTAATATGATTTCTAGAGGCCTTGAGCCAAGAATCACAAATGCAACAGCAACTCAATCTGAATTGCTCAAAGCAACACACGTTGAAGTGAGTGCAGCAGATGGAAGAAGGGAAAGCTTCAGCCTCCACAACAGTTCAGGGGAAAATGGACAGAGGGAGCTCAGAAGGAAAGGGAGGCATTTCAGAGATGATGCTATGCAACCTCACACCCAACAAAACATTGTGATGAAAGGCTGGTGTAAAGAAACCTACTTGCGCTCTCCTCCTGCTTTCAATGTTAGGATAACTGTCAGGGAACAGAGCTGATGGTGTGAAGAATGACAAGGAACATAGCTGGGATGGATGGAGGAATGGGAGTACAGCAGAGGGGTGGGCTGACAACAGGGACACTGGCCCAGCACAGGTCTGACTTTAGAATAGGTACTACCATCTCCTCATAGTGAATAAAGACATCAGGGAGAGCTAATAGAAATCCACGAAATAAGAAAAAACTTAGAGAACATAGCCTTATTTCAAGGTAAACAACTCACTATTACAGTCATAAAGATGAGGTGTATAAATGGTTATTAAGAAGGGATGGCTATGAGAGGCTACGGGATGAATTAAGTTGTGGTTGGCAGTGGCTCAGATTAATTCCTTTCTGTAGAAGGTCTGGTGGTCAGCAGGAAATTAGAGATGATTGGTTTGGTTTAAGCAGATGAGAATCTGAACTTGAGGTTAACAGCTAGGTCCCAGGGTGCACAGGCCACCAGGTCTGAGCTATAAACTGGCAGGATGACTGGAGCCTTTAGAGGTGATGGATTAAGCTGAGATGGTCCCTCTCTACTGTCCAGATCCGGACTACAGCCCCCAGCCCAAATCAGCAGGCTGTTTGGCTGTTTAACTACATCTGCTTAGGAGGTATGAAGATACAAAATGACTTCCGAGGTTAGGTTTTTGAATAACTAGAATTAGCAGAAATGTATTTTGCCGTAATACCTATTGACTAAAATATCAAACATAAAACTAATATGGTCAGAGGGATCTGAGAGCATTGTGGATAGTTCTCGTCCAGTCATTTACTTTTCTACAGGTATTTTGGTCACTTTTTTACTTTTTAGAATCCCTCTAACATTTTGTAGCAGGGAAAACTAAAGTTCCTCTTGAAAAATTTGTCCTACGATTATTTCCCACAGATTAAGAATAATATTTCAAGTCTGAGCTTGCAGCTTGAACCTCCCAGCTTTCTAAGTCTCCACCTACCCTAGTTGCTGATTGTGTAGAGCCTAAAGCAGCTGTCGCCAGGCCCTGGCTCCACGCAGTGCAGCAGGAAGTGGTAATGATCCTGAGGCTGCAAGTGGGCCTTCCCCCACCCCCACCTGTTAATGAACTCCTTTGCCAGGCAATACCTGAATTTGTTTTTATAAGAAGGAACGGCTATTGTTGCTTAGGCCAAAAGCAAATAAGATGTTACTGCTCTTCCATGATCAATATTGAACAAAATGTCATAATAAAAATAAAAGTTTAGCTCTATTCCACCAAGGGGGCCTGTAAATACATGATCCACAGTCTGACATTCCACAGTAAGCTCCTCAAAACTCCTGGTGATACAAAGGAACGTCCTCCTTCCCTTCCCTCATGACAGAAACATCAAGGTAGGAGGGAGCCACAAGGACTTCAGCCTCTCAGAGATGAAAATCTTCCAGTTACTTCCTAGTGCTATCAAGAGCACTTTATGACGGGCACACGGTACATTTAGTTCCCCAAATACTTACTGAATGAATGCTTGCCATATACGTGAGGGCAGCTAGATTTTTTAATGTTATAGCATCATGTATTTTTACCTTTAGTTTTCAAAGGCTAAAAACAAAAATAAATCAAGAGCTTCTCTGCTGGCACCGGAAATTCTGCAATGTGATACTGGCAACTTCCTAGTCCTGAAGGAAATAAAACAGCCAAGATTTTTAGAGAATCTGTATTAATACAAAGCACACAGTTTAATTTTTACACTCAGTGCTCCTCCACAAAATATCATGTGGTAGGACTACAAATCCTAAAAGCAGGCCACTTCTGAATTCAGACTCCTGGACCTGGAAGGGAGCTAACAGAACTGCCAGTCAATTCTCTGACCATACAAGCAAGACAATTGAGGCCTAAGGAGGTAAAGCGGCTAGTAGAGTTCAGAGTGGCAGAATTATATGCCTCAGGAAAACATATGTATTATCCTTCAAGCCCACCAGGGAGTGGTGAGGGAATCAGACTCTACTGTCTCCAGATACACAAGTTCTCCATGAAGAAAAAGAGGAAGTCTCCCCCCACCTCAGAGGGAAGTTTTACAAAAACCTGGTCTTGCAAGCTAACAGACCTCTTGGAGTTGTCATAGCACTCACTGTTGCTCATCATTCTTTTGGAGGTAATAGTCAGTCACGATTTTGTGAAAGTCAACAACTGAGAGGTCAAATAACACAGGTAAAAGTAGACAAGTGAAGTGTGGTCAGTGGAATCCATAGGACTGAAACACATGCTGCTAACACCTGCCACTCCAAATTAATCTCCTGACATATAGAAGGAGCTGGAACTAGGCACATACAAGGGGTGTAACGATCCAGTTTCAGACAGTTATCTCTACATAAACCAGCAGAAATGTTTGCTTTCCAATGATTCCATTATGTATTTACAGATGTCACTAACATACTAATGTCTTGATTTCTAGCGTCCTTATGTCTGGACACTTCTGAAATTCTGGCTGCTTTCCTGCTTAAAGCACTCTTCCCTTGCTGAGATAATTAGAGTTTTTCTCTGTCATATCCTATAACAACCTCCCATGATATAGGTATTAGATCTTCTCTGAACAAGTGAGGGAAGGGAGTGAACAGTGAAGGAATATGGCAGGAGAGCAGAGGACAGGGCTACGTAAGATAAAAGTGGGAACAGAGACTTACCTCCCAAACCCAATGGGCCTCCACTGGTCCGACTGGCCCCCATACATTAAATTTCAAGAGCCAAGAGTCATCTCCCATTTAAAAATGTTTCTGAAACACCAATGGAACTGTGATGTAGCATCCCACTCAAAGAACAAGCCGACTGTGACTACAGTGACACCACTGTATTATGTAATTGAAATTTGCTAAGAGTTGAACTTCAAAAAAGGTAAACATGTAAGGTGAGGAATATGTTAATTAACTCAATGAGGGCAATTTTTCACAATATATACATATTAGAGGCCCTGTGTACGAATTCATGCATGCGTGGGGTCCCTCAGCCTGGCCGGCGATCGGGGATATCTCTCCCAGTCCCTATCAGGGTGATCAAAGCTGGCCGGCTGGGAGGGGGTTAGGGGCCGCAGGAGGTTGGCCTACCACTGACCATCAAGGGGCAGTTCCTGCATTGAGCATCTGTCCCCTGGTGGTCAGTGCGCATCATAGCTACTAGTTGACCAGTTGTTCAGTCTTAGGCTTTTATATATATAGGCTAGAAGCCCGGTGCATGAAATTCGTGCACTGGGGTGGGGGTGGGGGGTCCCTCAGCCCAGACTGCACCCTCTCCAATCTGGGACATCCCTCTCACAATCTGGGACTGCTGGCTCCTAACCACTCACCTACCTGCCTGCCTGATTGCCCCCTAACCACTCCGATTGACGCCTAACTGCTCCCCTGCCAGCCCGATTGCCCCCAACTGCCCTCCCCTGCCGACCCAATCACCCCCAACTGCCCTCCCCTGCTGACCCGATTGCCCCCAACTGCCCTCCCCTGCTGACCCGATCGCCCCCAACTGCCCTCCCCTGCAGGCCCGGTTGCCCCCCAACTGCCCTCCTCTGCTGGCCTGGTCATCCCCAACTGCCCTCCCCTGCTGGCCATCTTGTGGTAGCCATCTTGTGACGACGTGGGGGTGGCCATCTTGTGATAAAATGAAGGCGTCACATGAGGGCAAAAGAGCCACTTAGGCTTTTATTAGTACAGATTACAAATCATCACATTGTATAGTTTAAACATCTTAATATTTGTCAATTATACCTCAACAGAGCTGAAAAAACACAACAAACCAAAAACAAGCCATTTAGCCATCTGGGTGATGCGCTTAGATGAAGAACAGTCCTGAGGCAAGGGGATTGATGGCATGGCCTCTACAAAGCTTTTCCAGTCTAAAGACATGTTGAGGTAGGACAAGGCCTGAGAAAGTATGGAGTATTAAAAACAAAGAACCAGATTTCCCAGAATCTTAATATGGCTGTCTAAGTTGATTTGGTAATATCTCTTACAAAGCTATTAACTGATGTGAATAGAGACATTCAAATTAAGGGCCTGTCTTTACCAGAATGGAGAAAAACTTTCCCTCTTTGCCAAAGGGATCCATCAGAACAGCGGCAGGGCTCTGGGAATCACAGACATAGACACGCTGGCCAGCCAGCCCAGTGTATTTGGTTTGGCTCTCAGAAATAAAAAGTGTCAAAAGGGAGAGGATGAAAAAAAACCACAAAAACCCAAACTAAAAGGAAATCTAATGCTGAAACTGTCAGGGTGGTAAGAACAAGGCTCTGTTACAACTGAAATTTAAGTGCTAAAACAGCACAAAGCCTAAACCATGTCTAGCTAATCTCTCTGGCCAAGCAGGAAGAGAGAAGGAAGTTTCCTCCACCTCAGCGGCCCGTGCTCAATGCACTCTATGTCCAGGACTGTCGTTTGCTGTTCCCAGCACACAGTGTCTGATCCCAGGGCCAATGTGATGAAAGACTAAAAAGTTCCACAGGTAACTATGGATCTTGCTTGATTTTTTCTTCTTTTAGTGGCGACCTGATACATTCCCTGGGTGATGTCTCCTGGCTCCCTGGTGAGATGATGAAATGACCCGTTAGTGTGGTACAAGCTCCATGGTACAAGACCATGGAAGGGGTGCCATTATTGACCAAGGCTCTGGGGTCATGTGAGCTGTTCTGAGTGGTGCCCTGAGTACAAATGACTGTCTCATGGAGAACCATGTGATTAAGGGCAAGCATAATACAATGATATGGCAAGTTGTGTCTGATATAGAGGAGGTTGGGGTGGGCTGGGGGTCTGGAGTTGCATGTTACTAATTTTGGATTGCTAAAAGGAAAAGAAGTATGTGATGTGATTTGAAAACTCCTGGGGAAGATTGGGGTTGAAAGAAAAATACTCCTACAGCCCCCTAAGCTCAGAGAACTTTATAGTTAGGTGAAGAAGGGTGAGAATGTGACTCCAGGGACATTGCCAGTCCAGTTTGGCTCAATGAATGCTTAAGGCTCATCACACTTGTGAGTACAGTTCCCCCAGAAAGTGTGGGCAAAGCCTTGGCATTCCAGGACTCAAGTGGCTCAAACAGCTTTGTTTCCACATGGAAGGAACAGCTGCACACGAGAAGGAAAAGCCACACCAAAGCAAATACTGGGAAGTTTCACCAAGCTCTTTGAAGAGGAGGAAGATCACCAGATTTTTTCTATTTTTCTTTCCAAGGAAGCAGCTGGAGAGGAGGTGGACTCAACCTCAGAATCAGCCAAGTGAGAAAGCGAGCTCTACATGGACAAGAAAAGAGGGAGAAGTCTGGGGTTATCCCACTGTACACACCCCAGGAGGCGGATCTAAATAAACAGCCCTAGCAACTCCTGCAGGTGGCTTTTTCCAATGGTCCCATGCCCACAGGACCACAGCCTGTGAGCTGCACTATACTAGATAGAGCTTAAGTGGTCCAACTGACAGTGCAGGGATCAAGAGATGCTGGCAAAGCTACAGCCCTGAAGGAGGTAAGAAACTTAGAAACTTAACACATTTTAAGGTACCTACTATTCACTTTTCTCCCACAAAGAAAGTCACAATGCTTGGTCAGCACACAAAGCCAGGAACAGACAAGCATGTTATCTGCCAGTATCTATCAATAAAACACACTTTGCTTGAACCAGAAGGGCAGCGCTCCTGCAGCATCCTTCGACGGTATAACACAGTGGCTCTCAACCTTCCTAATGCCGCGACCCTTTAATACAGTTCCTCATGTTGTGGTGACCCCCACCATAACATTATTTTCGTTGCTACTTCATAACTGTAATTTTGCTACTGTTATGAATTGTAATGTAAATATCTGATATGCAGGATGTATTTTCATTGTTACAAATTGAACATAATTAAAGCATAGTGATTAATCACAAAAACAATATGTAATTATAGATGTGTTTTCCGATGGTCTTAGGCGACCCCTGTGAAAGGGTCGTTCGACCCCCAAAGGGGTCGCGACCCACAGGTTGAGAACCGCTGGTATAACACTTCTGCAGGACAACAGTTATTACTCGAGCTTCCTCTGCCAGGCTACTAGGATTTTCTTCCGAGGCATCTGCAAGGTGAAGTAGTAGGATAGGGTTGGAAATGGAATGTCCAGTCTCAATTCTGCCACTTGGCTTTATCATTTTGGGCAAGTCATTTCAGCGCTCTGGCCTCAGCTCAGACTAGATGATCTCTAAATTCTTTTCAGGTTTAATAATCTTTGAATAGAGCTCATTCCTGATTAAATAACATTCAAGCAGTGACTGCCAGCTGAGCACCAGCAGGCTATTTCTAGATGGAGCTTTCAGCTCTCCTGGCTTCTCAATGCCCCTTCTCTGGGTCTCACCTCAGGATGCCGGAGAAAACTCAGCACTGTACCTCTTCCATGATGCCCTACCCTCCTGTTGGTTGCATCCTGACACTCTCTGTGGTAAAGTTACCTTTAGGAATAAATATTTATTGACTCAGGTTTAGGTTTAAAAGACTTACATAAGTTGATGTGATTTCCCATAGACTTTAAAGGTGCCAAACAACTGAGAGTCAGAGAGCTCTGAGGGCACTGACCAGGCCCAGGACACTGAGGAGCAGATTAAACTGGGTTTTAAAGGACAGTTTTGTTCTTTTTTGAACTCTTCTTCTCCCCTCCCCTCTTGCGCCCTCCCCACCCTCCACCACCCGCACTCCACACCCCCCAGTCACTCATTGGTCTTATTCTAGTGTTCAGGTTCCCTAGGCATACTAAGGTGACAGTGACAATGTGCTGTACTCACACTATAAAGGGCAGTGCCTTAACAAAATGCTTGATTCAAAGGAATAAAGTGAACCAGTGAAATTCAGGCATTTAGGCAGGAGCTTTAGCAAATGTCTCATACTCCTTTTACACCACTACCACATCATGCTGTTTGTTAAGCTGGCAATAAAATGTTAGTGCCTGAAGTTTAGCTTGGGGTTTACATTAGAAAAAGATTATTTTTTTTAGTCTGATAACATTAAAACTCTTATTTATCTTTAACAAGAACCCCATGAAAAATGCCATCAATCAAACCTGATCTTCAGAGCTACTCAGCATCACTGCAATTTACAGCAAGACCTGCCTGTTATCTGCAGTGTCAAAATGAAAGGCTCCCTTCATCAGGACAGCATATGCTGGGTAGGGCATTTTCTTTGTGCTTAGGCGGTCTTTTGTATAAAGAGGTAGACAAAGCGGTAAGCTAGCATTTATATGGTGTAGAAGAACACCACAATCTTTTCGCCAGGAAATTCCTGATTTCATTCAATCACTAACCACTTTTAAGAAAGGTCTAGTTACTAAGTTCGTTTTATATATTTGGGACTGAAGTCACCAGCAGGCCCCACGTCTCCCCTAGGGAGTAAGCTGGAATTAGTGGGTGTGAGTATCAGATTCTGCAGTTGTTCCTCATCCCCCACCTTTTAATCTGTGCGGCTTAGGATCTAATTGGAATGCCATTTCTAGAGTTTGGAAGTCAGTTGTTTGAAACCTTGAAACAATCACCTAAGTAGTAGTTAGGTTCCCAAGTAGGCCCCATGAGACTATTCATCCATAATGTTAGTTATTGGTTGAATCATGCCCCTTCCCCCAACTCATGTTGATGTGCTAACCCCCATAACTATGGAATGTGACTGTTTGGAGAGATGATTTAAAGAGATGATTAAGTTATGATGAGGCTATTGAGTGGGTTCTATTCCAATCTAACCGATGTCCTTGTATAGAAGAGGAAATGTGGGCACAACAGAGACACCAGGGATGCATGTGTAAGAAGGAGAGGCCACGTGAGGACATAGTGAGAAGGTGGCCATCTGCAAGCCAAGGAAGAGAACTCAAGAGAAACCTTGATCTTGGACTCCTGGCTTTCAGAACTGTAAGAAAATAAATGTCTGCTGTTAAGCCAGCCAGCCTGTGGTAGTTTGTTATGGCAGCTCTGAAAGTGAATATAATATTGTCATAGAACTTACCACCATTTATAACATCTTATCTACTAGAAGATGCTTCTGAGTTCTAACATCAGAAATACTAGTACCTCTTCACTTCTCCTGTGTGTCCTGGTTCCATCTCTCCTACAGAGGCCGGGAGGGGTCAGGAGACGCCTCATTTCTATGGCAGTGGCCCCACAGCAGGATGTTCCTATGACAGGTGTGCAGGAGAACCTCTTAGAGTCTCGGGATAATTAATAGCAACAACAGTTAGAATAGCAGCCAGGGGCTGCTGTGGAGGGCTGGGTCATCAAGTAGCAGGGACCCTTTGGACTAGTGAACAATTCAGGAAGGGAAGTGGTGGCAGTATTTCCCCTCACTCTTGGGGCAAGCAGGGCTTTAAGTTATGAGGCACAGGGGAGTCCGGTGGGAAGAGTGGTTCTCTCTTTGTGTATGTAAACTGAAGGCTGCTTATATTTTAGGATACCTTTTTTATTTCACACCTGGAAAGTCATGCCCCATGGGGAGAGGGCTGTGGTTCCCATACCTTTTGCTTTTTTAAGTTTACACAGGTTTCCCTTGAGAATTACAATAGCCACTATTAGGACAGGAGCTCGGTGTTCTTCAGGGGTGCTGGTCAGAAACATGGTTGCGAGCCCCCAGCATGCACCATAGTAGATCCTGCCTATAAAAAACTTAAGTTACTTCTATTTCTAGACTGTCTCACTAAACCTTTGTAAAGAATTAAATAGCTAAGGATAACTTATTTCAAATGCTCTGACTAGACTGGAATACTGTCAGTTCTAAAGTTTATGAGCTCCACTGGCTTTAAGTTTGCAGTTCCTACTCCGGTCATGTTTTTTGGCATTCATAAGAATTAATTTTCTTCTTTGCTTAGCTGGGGAAGGATTATCTCTGGAAGTTGACACTGGAGGGGACAGACCCATGTTTAATGTACTGAACTGCAGTAATTGTCAAGACTCATTAAAATTAAGAAGGTAATTAACTGCTCCTGCAGGAGCTCTAGGGAATCAGGAGTGCCAACTGTCTTCTCCCGTGGGAGTACTTTAAACACAAAGGAAACATACAAAGGGCAGCAAAAAAAAAAAAAAAAAAAAAAAAAAAAAAAAAAAAAAATTTGAGATCTGTAAAGCTCTGTAATTAAAAAAATATTTCATATTCATATTTTAGAACTCTAAAGAGTCCAGTGCAAGACCAACCTAATAAAAACTAGACTAAAAAACAGTTCTTGCAACCATTGCTGCAAAGCCAAGGACACATGAGACCTGAATTCAGAATAGGTGTTTTATGTTCAATTTTATTTAGTCCCAGCAAGTAGGGGGTAGATACCAGTAATGAGGACCAAGGGCTGCCCTGGTCAAGAAGTGGAGGGAAAGGCCTGCGGACAAAACAGAAACAGCAGAATGCTCCTTCTCTGAGATAAGTTAAGGAGGGAAATGGTGGGGGGATCTTTCATATCAAAGAAGGTTTGGTCTAGCTAAGTCTCCTGATACCCCTTCTCTCTCTCCACAAACAGGAGTATTCTACATGTAGCACAGAGCATGTAGTTTTGCCCCTATTTAAGTGTATCCTTTCATGTGTACACCACAGGCTGTTCTCTCATTGGGAGTTAATTGCAATTAATGCTTAATACTGTGTAATGTGAACCATGTGAAAGAGTTCCTTATCTCCTCCATTTTCATCATCCTTATTTCCTCTTCCTTTATCCAATTTAGCTTTAGGGGATTTTATCAAGAAGTAAGGTAGCAGCTTTGTGCCCTAGGCCCAACTGAGCACTCTGTCAGTCCCTGTTCTTTCCTGTGGTGTCTGCCCAGCTCCTCCGTATCTTCTTCTTTTTTTTTTTGAACAAGCTTTTCTCTGCCAGATTTTCAACAATCAACTGGCAAGATATTCTGCTCTTTGCATAAAAAGGTTAATGGCAGCTTTCAGAGGAAGGAGAAAGTGCCAGACTGGGTGAGAGTAGAGAGGAGAGAGAAAAAAATGTGGTTACTCCCATAGGGTTTTTCTTATAAATTTGTTAAAACACTCTCCCTCTCTCTCAAGCCCAGGCCTGATACAGACACATTTATCTCCATGGCTCTGCAGTTTTTTCTGCTGGATTGCTGGTCTTGCCTCTCTCAGCATCTCACACTCTGCTGCTCTTAGTTTTTTTTGACAAGAGTTCAACATTGGAGCTGAGGAAACAAGTTCAAACATTACAAAAAGAAGAAAACCAGATCAGAAACATTCAGGCTGGGAACCAGAACAAAGTTTGTTGCTCCACAAAGAACCATTCTTCTTTTTTCTTTCTGTCTTGTTTTCTCTCCCTGTTCCCCTTATCCCTTGCCCCCCAACAGCTCATAAGTCCACTTGGCTCACTTGTGTGGTACAACACTCTGTACAAATGCATTCAAGAGAGAAGAATGGAATGTCATGTTGTGACTCATGATTGATGCATTCCCTGAGTGCAGGAGATGACTTTCAGGTTCTGTGCCCAGTACTTCCCCAGCATTCACACCCTCCAGTTCACCATCTTGAAAAGAGAGGGGTACAAGCCAAATAGTGATTGATCAAAATTGAGAAAACAAATGGAAGGAATCCAAGGAGAGGACATAGTCTGGGCCAAGTTTTGGAACAATACTTCCCTGAAAATTAAAAATGGGACTGAGTGCTGGGAAAGGGAGCTGGAATCCAAAGCTGCATGACCCACAGAGCAGGCTGGCTGATACAAGTTCATTCCAGTGTGCCGGCCCCTGATGGGAGGCTGGCATTCATGGCGGAAAAAAAGGATTTGTACTCTAGGGAGAAATTCCATTTTTAGCAGAATCTGCCCATCAGTCAAACTGCTTTAGAAAGTTTAAAAGGAGACTGGTAGTGGGGTATGATTTTTTTTCTGTTTTTGTTTTAAATTAAATTATCACTGACATACAGCAAAATGCACAAATCTTTAAATGTACAACTTGATGAATTTTGGTAAGTATTCTCTCAATATTCTTAAGCATCTCCTTTTTCATAAGAGGATGAAAATCTGAACCTTAGATTACTGATATAAATTTTAATAACTTTTAAACTTATTTTCAAAGTTCAAACTTATAGAAAAGTTGCAAGAATAATACAAAAAATTCTCATACCCTTCACCCAAATTGCTAACATTTTACTACCTTTGCCTTAATATTCATTTCTCTCTTGATAAACAGATATAGGTGTCTGTATGTATGGCATCTATCTATCTATCTATCTATCTATCTATCTATCTATCTATCATCTATTCATGGCATCCATGAAAGAGAAAAATAAAAGAAAAAAAGGACAGTTAAAGTACTGAGGAAGAAATCACTAAGAAATTATTAAAAAAATAATAATATGAAGTGATATGAAAAAATAGCAAATAAAGTTTCAAAACATACAACAGAGAACCAAAATGCAGAATATGTCCCTATATATTTATACACTATATATGAGGCCCCTAGAACCATAAGAAATGCAAAAAATTCACTGTTAATAGCTCATTCTCGAATTGCCCCCATTAAAAATCAAATTGCCCCCCTGAGGGGCATGTGCCCTATGTTGGTAACTACTGGTTTAGATGGTGTTAACATTAGTCACTTGGTTTAGACGGTATTTCCAGGTTTTTCCAATGTAAATTAACTAAAATAATTTTGTGCTAAATAATTTTTTTGTGAAGAGACTTTCAGACTGGAAATATACTGTTCCTCAAAAACTTTTACCCACTGTTTTTCATACTCATTGATGATTCTTGCCCAAATCAGTGATTACTATGATGGATGTCAAATAATGATTCTCTAATTCCATCATTCCTTCTCCATTTACTGGCTGGTATTCTACTATTTCCTTTCCTCCCATTCACTTGTTTATTAATTCACTTCTTCATACCAGCATAGATTCACATATTTCTATTTTATTTCAATGAGTTATAATCTGTTACTATCATTATGTATTTTGCTGCTCAAATCTTTAAGATTTTGTCATTAGGAACCTCTGTGTCCTTCTGACATACTCTCAATATTCTTGGAACACTTTCTTACTTTCTGGTATAATAAAATGTTTTGGATTTATGTTGAACTTTGCCACACAACCCTGGACTTAGTCATGTCTCCTGGAGCCCTGATTCTTTTTGGTGGAAAAAGGCATTTAGAAATTAAGATTTGGGTGCTTAACTGAACTCCTTGTTACAGGTGTATATTATTGCTTCTAGGTCCTCTCAGCAGATAAGGCTAGAAAATATATGTGTGTATATATATGTGTAGATGAACACACACATACACACAGAGAGAAATCTAAATCAGTACATTGACCAATCAATCAATAATCAATCTATCAATCTATTAGCAACCATGAACCCATATTAATATTTCCAACAACAATCCAACATCACAGGGTTTGCCTTTACTTTTTTTTTCTTTTACCTTTCTATATTTATTACTCCCTTCTCCTATAGTGACAAATCTGGCCCCTATTATTCTCAATATATTTACTCATTTGCTCAATCTTTTTATATGTAACCAATCTCCCAACCATGTGTGCTGCCATCTTGGTCCTGGCCTACTAATTCCACCACACCAGCTGAATCTTCAGCCTTGGCCATGCCAAAAATGTTGGTGATGTGGGTTGCATCCTTGGGCCCTGCCCATTAAACACATCAGTTGTGCTGGCAGAATCCTTGGTCCCACCAAATATATAGGCTCCAATCCTTGGATTCAGCTCTAGGCCAAATATTCAAGCTTTGCTGACCAAATCCTTAGCCTGTGTTCTGCTGGTCATTTTGGTTACATCAGCTGAAGTCTTGGTCCCAGCCCACTGACCATGCCAGCTGATTCTTCAGCCATGATAAAGGGGGAGGGGGTAGACTGGTTGACTGGTAGACTGTATTTAAGAGGAACAAATACCTACATTCTAATATTTGTCAGGACTAAATCCTTAAGCCTACTTAACATATAAAACTTTTTTATAAGATTACTAATATTTAGGGCATATTGCCTAAATACTGTCCAAAGAGTTGAAATTTATTACTTATATGAAATAACACATTAGATATCTGAGTACTTGGGTAGCAATATTTAGGGTCGCCTATAAAATGGTTTTTATTGAAATAAATTTTGGTATTATGATATTGTTGAGATGTTAAAGAAAAAATAGGCTTATGGAAGTTATTGTTGTTTATAATATAAGGATGTTGAAGATGTTGCTTATAATTTGATTCTTGATAAGGACCCACAAGGAAGAAATTTCTTTCTTGATCATTTCGATATACAGAAAAAGCATCTGACAAAATACAATATCCTTTCATGATAAAAGCCCTTAACAAATCAATACAGAAGGACCTTATTGCAACACATTTAAGGCCATATAAGACACACCCACAGCCAGCACTCAGTGATAAAAGGTTGAAAGCTTTTCCTCTAAGATCAGGAATAAGACAAGGGTACCCCCCCTTACCACTCCTATCAACAGTACTGGATGTCCTAGCCAGAGCAATCAGACAAGAAAAGGAAATAAAAAGCATCCAAATAGAAAAAGTAAAATTGTCTTTGCAGATAATATGGCCTTATATATAAAAAATCCTGAAGACTCCACCAAAAACTGCTAGAACTAATCAATGAATTCAGTAAAGCTGTAGGATACAAAATCAATATACAGAAAAACAGTTGTGTCTCTATATACTATAACAAAACATCTGAAAAATATATAAATAAGACAATCCCATTCACGATAGCATAAAAAACAAAGTACTTAGAAATAAATTTAACCAAGGAGGTAAAAGATCTATACACTGAAAAAATTTTGGTGAAAGAAACTGAAGAAGATAAAAGCATATGGAAAGGTATTCCATGTTCATGAATTGGAAGAATAATGTTAAAATGTCCATATTACCCCAAACCATCTATAGATTCAATGCAATTCCTATCAAAATTCCAATGGTATTTTTTATAGAAATAAAAAAAATCCTAAAATTTGCATGGAGCTACAAAAGACCCCAAGTAGCCAAAGCAATCCTGAGAAAAAAGAACAAAGTTTAAGATATCATATTCCTGATTTTAAACTATACCACAAAGCTACAGTAATCAAAACACAATGATACTGACATAAAAATAGGTCCACAGACCAATGGAACAGAATTGAGAGCTCAGAAATAAACTCCTGCATATATGGTCAACTAATATTTAAAAAAGGAGCCAAAAATACTCAATGGGGAAAGGATAGTTTCTTTAATAAATGATATTGAGAAAATTGAAAGAATGTAGAAGAATTGAAATTGGACCTCAATCTTACACCAAACACAAAAATGAACTTAAAATGGATTAAAGACTTAAACATAAAACCCAAAACTGTAAAATCCCTAGGGGAAACATAAGGAAAAGCTCCTTGACATCAGTCTGGGCGATGATTTCTGGATATGACACCAAAACAAAAACAAAAATAAATAAACAGGACCACATGAAACTAAAAAGGGAGACGAACAACCCAATTAAAAATGGGATATCACTAATCATCAGGGAAATGCAAATCAAAATCACAATGTGATACTAGTTCATACCTTTCATACCTGTTAGAATGGCTATTGTCAAGAAGACAAGAAAATAACAAGTGTTGGGGAAGAGAAAAGGGAACCTTTGCTTGTACATTGTTGGCGAGAATGTAAATTGGTACAGCCAGTATAGAGGTTCTTCAAAAAATTTAAAAAAGAACTACCATATGATCCAGCAATCCCACTTCTGGGTATTTATCCAAAGAAACTGAAATCAGGATGTGGTAAAGATACCTGCACTCCCATGTTCATTTTAGCGTTATTCACAATAGCCAAGATATGGAAACAACCTAAGTGTCTGTCAATGAACAGATAAAGAAGATATGGTATAGATATGCATAGTGGAATATTATTCAGCCATGAGAAAAAATAAAACCCTGTTCTTTGTGACAACTTGGATGAACACTGAGGGCATTATACTAAGTGCAATAAGTCAGACTGATAATGTATGATATTGACTTACATGTGAAATCCAAAAGAAAAAAAAAAAGCCTAATTCAGAAAAACAGACTGTACCCTACACTGTGGTTACCAGGAGCTGGGGTGTTGAGGAAATAGGGAGATATTGTTCAAAGGGTATGAACTTCTAGTTACAAGATTAACAAGTTCTGAAGATCTAACGTATAGGATGGTAATTATAGCTAAAAATACTGTATTACATATTTGATTGCTGCTAAGAGAGTAGATCTTAAATGTTCTCACCATAAAAAAGAAATGGTGATTATGTAATGGAATGAAAATGGTAGCTAATGCTATGGTAGTAATCATTTTATAATATATAAATACATCAAGTCAACATGCCACAAGCCTTAAATATATACAATGTTGTATGTTAATTGTATCTCAATAAAGTTGGAAAACAATTTCTTTTGGATCTCAGAACTAGAAATTGTCATGTTTTTGATGATCTACTGGTTTGTTATATCTTGTAGGATAGTATAAACTGTATGACTAATCACATTTCTCTCTTGACAGTGCCTGAGAGCTCACTCCTGGATTCATCTTGTGTTTTTCTCCTTCCCCTTGATTATGAGAACCATGGAGTTGGGAATGCAGAAGGAAGGAGAGCTCTTTAGGAGATTCTGATATCCTTTATCCTCTCCGCGAAGCACTGCTCCAGGACCACTCACTCAATTTGAAGTATACTATAAGATTTAGAACTGAGTTTCTGACTACTCATTCCATCATTCTGGATCATACTCCCCTTTAATCTTAAAGCAGAATGATATAATACAGTGCATATAACTTCTAACTTTATATAAGAAGTAAAAATATGTAATGTGAACTGGAAAAATATTGTCTCAAAAAGATAAAATAATGGCTGTTCTTTTTATGTATACAAGACATTTAAAAACAAGCTACCTATCCTTGGCCATAAAGTATCTCAAATGAGGGGATTTTCAAAATTGCAGCAGAGAAAGTGGATACTATGCTGACATACTCCCAGGACCAAACTGGAATTATAACGAAAATACAGAAAAACTATCCTGAATACTCAACTGAATACTAGCTGGAAAGAACCCTGATAATCAAGGATGGAATGTGGAGACCGCATAGAGACTGGTAGGGAGTGTGGAGGCACGAAAGGGCTGGCTGGGCTCCCATAGACAGCAGCTGAAGTTATGAAGGAATATCTCAGCTGTGGGAGGTTCTAAACCCCAAGCTGGGCTCTCTAGCCCAGAGCACTAGAAACGAGAAAGGTGCCCATATAACTTCAGTTACCATAACATCTGGCTGTGAAAAGGAATACACAGCAGATTAGGGGAAGCCGAGGATCGGGTAGGTGAATTAGAAGATAGGGTAGAAAAAAATCACTCAATCACAGAACCAAAATGAAAAAACAATGAAAAAAACAGGAGGACAGCTTAAGGGAGCCGTGGGATAACATGAAACGTAGCAACATTCACATAATAGGAGAACCCTAAAGACTCCACCAAAAAACTACTAGATTTAATAAAGGAATTGGGCAATGTAGCAGGATACAAAATTAGCACCCAGAAATCGATGAAATTTTTACACACCAACAATGAATTCTCAGAAAGAGAAACTAAAAGAAACAATCCCATATACTATAGCAACATAAAAAGTAAGATTCTAGGAATAAACTTAACCAAGGAGGTAAAAGACGTACTCTGAAAACTACATGATGTTGAAAAAAGAGACAGAGGAAGATATGAAGAAGTAGAAGAATATACCGTGTTCATGGATTGGTAGAATTAACATCACTAAAATGTCCATACTACCAAAGCAATCTATAGATTCAATGCAATCCCTATTAAATTACCAATGGCATATTTCACAGATCTAGAACAAATATTCCACAAATTTATATGGAACCAAAAAAGATCCTGAATAGCTACAGCAATCTTGAAAAAGAAGAACATGCCCTAGCTGGTTTGGCTCAGTAGATAGAGCATCAGCCTGTGGACTAAAGGGTCCCGGGTTTGATTCTGGTCAAGGGCACGTGCCTGGGTTGTGGGCTTGATCCCCAGTAGCGGGTATGCAGGAGGCAGTCAATCAATGATTCTCTCTCATCATTGATGTTTCTCTCTCTCTCTCCCTCTTCCTTCCTCTCTGAAATCAATAAAAATATTTTTTAAAAAAGAACAAAGTTGGAGGGATCACAATACCAGATATCAAGTTATACTACAAAGCCACTGTAATCAAAACAGTCTGGTACTGGCACAAGAACAGGCATATAGATTAACGGAATAGAACAGAGACCCTAGAAATTGACCCAACCCATTACATCAATTAATATTTGACAAAGGAGGCAAGAGCATACAATGGAATCAAGACAGTCTCTTCAATAAATGGTGCTGGGAAAATTGGATACATGCAAAAAAATGAAACTAGACTACCAACTTACACTATACACATACATAAAACTCAAAATGGATAAAAACTTAAATGTAAGATGTGAAACCATAAGAATCCTAGAAGAAACCATAGGCATCAAAATCTCAGACATCTCTCGTAGCAGTATGTTTGCGGATACATCTCCTATGGCAAGGGAGTCAAAGGGAAAAAATAAACAAATGGGACTACATCAAAATAAAAAGTTTCTGCACAGCAAAATAAACTATCAACAAAATGAAAAACACAAAAAAAACAGTCCACTGATGGGAGAGTATATTTGCCAATGATTCCTCTGATAAAGGGTTAATTTTCAAACTATATAAGGAACTCATACAACTTAACAAAAGGACGACAAACAATACAATTAAAAAATAGGCAAAGGATCTAAATAGACACTTCTTCAAAGTGGACATACAGAAGGCCAGGAGACACATGAAAAAATGCTCAAAGTCATTACTCTGAGAGATGCAAATTAAAATGACAATGAGGTATCACCTCACACCTGTCAGAATGGCTATCATCAGCAAATTAACAAAGGACTAATGTTGGTGAGGATGTGGAGAAAAGGGAACCCTAATACACTGTTGATGGGAATGCAGACTGATGCAGCCACTGTGGAAAACAGTATGGAGTTTTCCTCCTCTCCCCCCCAAAAATTAAAAATGGAACTGCCGTTTGACTCAGTGATCCCACACCTAGGAATATAGCCTAAGAATCCTCAAACACCAAACAGAAAGAATATATGCACCCCTATGTTCATAGCAGTACAATTTACAATAGATAAGATTTGGAAACAGCCCAAGTGCCCATCAGCAGATGAGTGGATAAAAAAGCTGTGGTACATTTACACAATGGAATACTATGCAGCTGTAAAAAAGAAAGAACTCTTACCATTTGCAACAGCATGGATAGACCTGGAGAGTATTATGCTAAGTGAAATAAGTCAGTCAGAGAAAGACAAGTATCACATGATCTCACTCATATGTGGAATCTAATGAACAAAATAAACTGATTAACAAAATAGATCCAGAGACACAGATGCATGGAATAGACTGTGGAGTTGCAGAGGGAAGGCAGGGGAGTGTGGGTGTGTGGGAGGCTATCAACCAAAGACCTTGTATTCATATAGGGTATGCAAATGCACAGACAGTGGGATGGTGAGGGCCAGGGGCAGACGGCGGGGGTGGACTAGAAGGGGTCATTTGGGGAAAAAGGGGACATATGTAATACTTTCAATAAAGATGTAAAAAAACAAACAAAAAACCCAAAAACAAATGAACAAAAAGAAAATTAAAAAATAAATTAAAGTTTTAAAAAGTATCCCAAATGTGAGACTTGGCCCAAATTTATTTAGTTGTTGGAATTTTTTATTTCATTTTTCAATTATAGTTTGCATTCAACATTATTTTGTATTAGTTTCAGATGTATAGCATAGCATAGTGGTTATATAATCATATACTATACAAAGTGTTCCTTGAAATTTCCAGTAACCACCTGGCACCATACATAGTTATTGTAACATTACTGACTATATTCCTCTTTCAAGAAGAAATTAAGATTTTTACAGCAACATGCTAAATCTGAGAGGTAGGGCTTATCTTTTCACATCAAATAAGTAAGGTGGATAATTGATTGGGCTGTTATAAATATGTCTATTATTAGGCAATATCACACCATGGGAAAGTAAGCACAGCTCTGATTCCAGTTTGCATTTCTCAACCTGTGAGTTGTCACTGCTACCTTTAACATCACACCATGGAGGATTTTGTTTTAAACACAATTTTCCTTCCTGTATTATGAGTAACAAATAATGTTTAACAAACAGGAACTATTTGGCTGAAAAACAGTGTACAGCTTCAAAATCCTGATGAAGAGTTTTAGTAAATGTACAACACAATTTAGAAACAAAAGGAACTTAAATTAATGTTTTAAAAACTGTTCTAATTCTTTTTCTAAGTGTTCACTTTCCATGTCTGCTCTCTATCTCTATCCTTATCCTATTTTCTCTTTGTTTCTTTTATTCATTGTTTTTATCTTCTGAATTATCTTCTCATTTATTTATTGAACTAAAAAAAAAATCATAACATGACAAAAGAGAATTAGTAGAATTTTACAGGCAACAGTAAACAGAATATGTAGTAACTTAAACTAATTAATCTAATGGTTCTTTTCCTTCAAATAGTAATTCCTAATATCTGTTGAAGAACTAACTACTGCTAAGAATCTTGAATATGAGCACCAACTTCCCTAAGGTAACTCCTATTGCATCAACCTAAGTAGCAGCTGAATTTTGATAGGGTCTTATCAAAGTTCAAGTGACTGACCTGTTCCTGGGTCATCTTCTGCAGCTCATTTTCCCAAGTTGCCTGGTCATCGTCCAAGTTATAGGAAGCTGGTGGAGTGAGCCCATGAAGGATCAGGGGGTCTCGGTCATGGCAGAGGGCTGTCAGGTGTCCAATATACAATTTTAATTTGCTTCTATTTTGGTCAAGTTCTAAGAGAGGTTGGATGATCTAAGGGGAAAAAAAAATGAGGAAAGTCAAGATCAGTCTGAAATGAGCTTAAATATCATTATGCCTCCCAAGTCAAAGAAAACTGACCAAATCGCTATTGAAATCTTCAGGATTATAAAAAGAAACATTTTCACATACCTGCACATTTACAGTATCACACTCAACCACCCCATTCTGGGAGATGGGTAGGGGATGTTGGCTTAGTGCATCAATTCAAGACTAAGAGTTCCATACTTTGGCAGGGGATTAAGCACAGGCCTGACTTGTTTTACAGAGATGACATTGCTGATAAGGACTCCAGTTACCTCACAATTTCTCTTCCACTTATTTATGAGTAGGTTTCAAAAAGCTGTTAGTGAAATCTGCTCATCTGAAAGCCTGGGCAACATACACTTCATGTGTTCCTCCAGCTCCTAGAATGGACGAAAAATGCTGTCTCTGGAGAAGGTGCATGTTTTCCTTGGCCAAGAGATGTGACGAGTGAATTCATTACCAACCTTCCTCATCCTGGCTTAAGCTCCCCTCATTCTTTCCACAGAGGCTATCTGATATTCTTTTAAAACAATGATTGATAAATCTTTATATAACACCAAATACCTGACTCGTAGCCAAAGACTCTGAAATTCTCTTAGTTGTAACATTGGCTCTATGTTTTTCTTGAACAGCAGTCCTTCTCTCTTTCTCTTTTACATTCCCTTTGCCCTGGATAAATAACCATCCCTTTGACTCCCTTTGGAAGCCATGAAATGACAGATGGCTTCTGCCCCAGAATTTCATTTAACAGCTCTCATGACAATACTCTGGCCAGGTACTTAGTAGTTGGTCAAAGCCTGGGGTTTAGGAACAGTTGGGCCCAATCTCACATCTCAGAGCACTGAAATGTTAAAGCAGCATCTGCTTGATACACAGCAGCTGTGAAAGCTGCAAAACGTGGCCAAAATGCTGGCGATTCTCAAAATGTTCCCAGGGCTTAAAAGGCAGAGGTATGCACCTGCTGCATGTCACTGGGCTGGCATTTGTCAGCAACAGGACACCTCTGACCCACCTAATGAATAAGGAGCCCAGAAATCTTCAAGTCAATAGAAGCAAGGCCTGGTATTACTTTCAACAGTGACACTGATTTCCTCTGGCCTCCTCAGAGGAGTGCTCCTGCTGCTTTCCTTTGTAAGGGTTTTAAAACAATGTTATGTAATTTTTATTATGAAATCAATATACATTTTACTCTGAAAAATACTGGGAGAAACTGTAAAAGAAATAATAAAAGAGCCTTTAGGTATTCCATCAAGAATACAACCTGAATGACTTCTGGTCAAGATGGCGGTGTAGGTAAACATGGTACTCATATCCTCCCACCACCACATCAAAATTGCAACTAAACTACAGAACAACCATCATTCAGAATTACCTGAAATCTGTCTGAATAGAAGTCCTACAACTAGGGAATAAAGAAGAGGCCACATGGAGATTGGTAGGAGGCGGGGAGATGTGGAATGCGCTGGTCTCACACCCATGTATGCTGGATAAAAACCAGGAAGGGTATCTCGGCTGCAGAGGTCCCCACACCAGGCGCCCCAGCCCATGGTTCCAGTGCCAGGAAAAGTCCCCATAGCTCTGGCTATGAAAACCAGTGGAAATTGAGGCTGAGGGAAACAGAGAGCTGCTCTTAAAGGGACCACATATGGACTTACTTGGACTCACTCCCTCTGAGCTCCAGCATTGGGGCAGCAGCTTGAAAGGCACCAGAGACTAACAGGGAGGACCTGAAGTGTCTGGTATCAAGGTGAGAGCTGGGGGTGTGGCTTTTTCCCAGAGAAAAGTGCTGGTGGAGGCCACTGTTCCTTTGATGAGGCCTCCCCTCACAGAGCCAGCAAATGGGCACCATATCTGAGACTCCATCAACCTGGCCTATACTGTTTACCCTACCTTGGTGATTCCTTGAGGCCCTGCCCCACCCAGCTTTTGGGTCCAACCAAATTATTTCCAGTGGCTTTTCCATATGAATAGCCTGTCTTGGCTCATCCTTCAGATTTTCCTGAATCTCTCAAACAAACAGCATCTGGCCTCAGTGTGTCCTGTAACTGTCACTAAGTGGCCCGAGGCCTGGCACTAGCAGTCTGCCTTGGTTCACAGCTTGGCCTTGCCTGGGCACCTCCAAGCCAAGCCTAAGTATCATCCATCTGTAGATCACTTTGTAGCTCATGTCAGGTGGCCCTGGGCAGAACACAGGTGGTGGCTGACCTTGGCCTACACCTCCAGGAAGGCCCCAGAGCCAGCACACTCAGTAGATAGCTTCAGGCCATGTTGAAGTATCACAAACCACCTCCACAAGCAACACACTCAAAGGGTGGACTCGGCAGGCACCAGAGCCCTGCTGAAGTAAGTTCTGCTCTGTGGAGTGGACCCATGGCCAGCAGATCCTCTACTGTGGTCACAGGTTGGTGGTTGGAGCCAGTCCTTGCAGCTGATTGGCCTAGAGGTAAATCCCTCCAACTGACATGTCAACAGCAATCAAGGCTCAACTACAAGAAGAGAGTGCTCATAGCCCACATGGGGGTGCACCTCAAGGGCCCAGCTTGGGTGATCATGAAGGCTGTGCCAGTGGACCCCACAGAACACCTATTACATGAGGCCACTCTAACAAGCCCGGGAGACACAGCAGCTCCACCAAATACATAAAAACAAACACAGGGAGGCTGCCAAATGAGGAGGCAAAGAATCATGTCCCAAATGAAAAAATAGAACATTGTTCAAAACACTGGTTATAAGGATGCTCAAGGAACTTAGAGAGAACTTCAACAGCATTAAGAAGAGACATGAAAACCATAAAAAGAAGCAGTCAGAAATGAAGAATACACTAACTGAAATGAAGAATAATTTATAGGGAGTCAACAGTAGAGTAGATGAAGCTGGGAATCAAATCAGTGATTTGGAATATAAGGACGCAAAAAACACCCTATTAGAACAGCAAAAAGAAGAAAGAATAAAAGAAATGAGAATAGTGTAAGGAGCCTCTGGGTCAACTTCAAGTACACCAACATTTGTATCACAGGTGTGCCAGAAGGAGGAGAGAGAGAGAGCAAGAAATTGAAAGCCGGTTTGAAAAATAATGACAGAAAACTTCCCTAACTAGGTGAAGGAAAGACATACAAGTTCAGGAAGCCCAGAGAGTCCCAAACAAAATGGACTCAAAGAGGCCCACATCAAGATGCATCATAATTATAATGCCAAAAGGTTAAAAACAAAGAGAGACATTTAAAAGCAGCAAAATAAAAGCAGTTAGTTACCTAAAAGGAAACTCCCATAAGACTGTTAACTGATTTCTTAACAGAAACTTTGTAGTCCAGAAGGAATTGGCAAGAAATATTCAAAGTGATGAAAGGCAAGGATCTACACCCAAGATTGCTCTACCAAGCAAAGCTATCCTTTACAATAGAAGGACAGATAAAGAGCTTCCTAGACAAGAAAAAGCGATAGGAGTTTATCACCACCAAACCAGTATAATATGAAATGTTAAAGGATCTTCTTTAAGGAGAAAAAAATCAAAATATGAATAAAATTGCAATAAATACATATCTATCAACAAGTAAATCTAAAAAATAAAATAAATAAGCAGAACAAAAAGAATACCACTTGAAATTTTAGCAATTTTCTTCCAAAGTTTAAAATAACTTATATTAATCAATTTTTAATAGTATCAGACTTCACATTTATTTAATGTACTGTTTACTCATTTACTGTTATATTGTGAGTACTATCACCATGTTGCATTGTTACTGGAAATCATGATTTTTAATGGTTGCTTTATAAATATACTACATTTCATTTGTTTCTAATACTATTTCCATGACAAAAGAGAGAACAACTAGGGTTTGGTGGCTAAAACAATCTTTAGCTTACTAAAGAGATCAGAATTCAGAGTTTAGGCCTATATAATGTAACACAATATAGAAGTTAGAGTTTGCCTAGACAAACCTGAGAAAATGAATTAATTTAGCATTATTTTAATTTTAATTTTCTTTGTTAATCTTCACCCAAGGACATTTTTTCCATTGATTTTTAGAGAGAGTGGAAGGAAGGGTGAGAGACAGAGAGAAACATCAATGTGAGAGACATCCACAGGCTGCCTCCTGCATGTGCCCTGACCAGGGCCAGGGATCGAGCCTGCAACCAAGGTATATGCCCTTGACTGGAAACCCTTCAGTCCATAGGCTGATGCTCTAATCACTGAGCCAAACCAGCAAGGGAAGCATTATTTTCATTTCTTTTCTTTTATAACTTTTATTTACTTTATTTTATTTTTAAATATATTTTTATTGATTTCAGAGAGGAAGGGAGAGTGAGAGTGATATAGAAACATCAATGATGACAGAGAATCATTGATCGGCTGCTTCCTGCACACCCCCTACTGGGGATTGAGCCCATAACCCAGGCATGTGCCACTGACCGCAATCAAACCCGGGACCCTTCAGTCCGCAGGCTGACGCTCTATCCACTGAGCCAAACCAGCTAGGGCTTGACTTTTATTTCTTAATCTCTCTCACATACACACAATTCTGTAAGAATAAAGATTAAACACTTAGGTGCTGGTATGAAAGGCTCTTGGGCACTATAAGAGACCCCCAATGGGTAGGCTCATGGCACCAGTTCTGTGTTGGCATTTTCTACCTATGCTATGATAGGCTTATCAACACTGCCAATCACCAAAGGAAGAGATTGGTTCAATTAAGCCAAGGATTTAGAGAGTGGGAAATTTTTCACAAACATCAATCTCTCAAAAAAATTGTATTTTGTTTTTGACAACAAATACATATAGTGTAGAAAGTTCAGAAAGAATTCCAAAGTTAATCTTTAAAGGCAATATTCTTTTAAATGCATGTACACTTTGCACTTTAATAACAAAACTGTCTAGTCACAATTCTACCACATCCCTCATGCCTCCAAGCAATGCAGTCCTATTTTAATTTCCTTTTTTTTTTAATTTTTATTTTTAGCTTGGACTTCTCTATCTTCTTTCATAGAAATGAAATGACAAAAACAACAACAAAATGAACAAACTTTTGGGATTTTCACTGGGTTTGTGCAACTTAATCCCATTCCTTCTTTTCTTTTTTTAAAAAATATATTTTATTGATTTTTTATAGAGAGGAAGGGAGAGGGATAAACAGTTAGAAACATCGATGAGAGAGAAATATCGATCAGCTGCCTCCTGCACACCTCCTACTGGGGATGTGCCTGCAACCAATGTACATGCCCTTGACTAGACTCAAACCTGAGACCCTTCAGTCCGCAGGCAAGCGCTCTATCCACTGAGCCAAACCAGTCAGGGCCTTTCTTTTCTTTTTTTTCTTAATATATTTTTTATTGATTTTTTTTTACAGAGAGGAAGGGAGAGGGATAGTTAGAAACATCAATGAGAGAGAAACATTGATCAGCTGCCTCCTGCACACCCCCTATTGGGGATGTGCCCGCAACCAAGGTACATGCCCTTGACCCCGTGACCGGAATCCAACCTGGGACCCTTCAGTCCACAGGCCAACACTCTATCCACTGAGCCAAACCCATTAGAGCCCATTCTTTTTCTTTTCTATTCTCTCCTTCCCTCTCCGTGTGTGTGTGTGTGTGTGTGTGTGTGTGTGTGTGTGTGTGTGTGTGTGTCTGTGTATGTGTTGCCATCACATCTGGACTGCAAGGCTGAAACGGTTGGTCATCGTAGGTAATTACTGTTTGGATTGGAAAACTGGCATAAAAAGGTATGACTGTTGAGGAAAGGGGACAATGTGATAAATGGTAATAATCAAAAGGTCAAATTTCTCACAATAAAATGGAAAGACACAAACTTACTACTTCATGACTGGTGATGGGAAAATTGATATTTTAGGTCCCTGTTCTTTTTCTTTTAATTTTTTATTTTATTTATTTATCGTCTAAACTTTTACATATGTCTCCTTTTTCCCTGATTGCCCCCTCCCCTCCAGCCATTCCTACCTGGGGCAAGCCCCCACCGCCCCAGTGTCTGCATCCATTGGTTATGCTAATATACATGCATACAAGTCATTTGGTTGCTCTCTAACCCCCTCTCTCCTGCCATTTGTCTCTGGATCTATTCTTGTTCATCAAATTATGTTGATCATTATATCCCACATAAGAGTGAGATCATGTAATATTTATATTTCTCTGACTGGCTTATTTCACTCAGCATAATGCTCTCCAGTTCCATCCATGCTGTTGCAAATGGTAAAAGTTCCTTCTTTTTTATAGCGGCATAGTATTCCATCATAGATGCACCACCATTTTTTAATCCACTCATCTGTTGATTGGCACTTAGGTTGTTTCCAAATCTTAGCTATGGTAAATTGTGCTGCTATGAACATAGGGGTGCATATATCCTTTCTGATTGGTGTTTCTGGTTTCTTGGGATATAGTCCTAGAAGTGGGATTACTGGGTCAAATGGGAGTTCCATTTTTAACTTTTTGAGGAAACTCCATACTGTCTTCCACAGTGGCTGCACCAGTCTGCATTCCCACCAGCAGTGTATGACGGTTCCTTTTTCTCCACATCCCAGCCAGCACTTGTCATTTGTTGATTTGTTTATAATAGCCATCCTGATAGGTATAAGATGGTATCACATTGTTTTGATTTGCATCTCTCGAATGATTAGTGACTTTGAGCATGTTTTCATATGTCTCCTGGCCTTCTGTATGTCCTCTTTCGAAAAGTGTCTATTTAGGTCCTTTGCCCACTTTTTGATTGGATTGCTTATCTTCCTTTAGTTAGGTTGTATGAATTCTCTGTAAATTTTGGAGATTAAACCCTTATGTGAAATATCATTGGCAAATATATTCTCCCATGCAGTGGGCTTTCTTGTTGTTTGTTGATGGTTTCTTTTGCTGTGCAGAAGCTTTTTATTTTCACGTAGTCCCATTTGTTTATTTTCTCCTTAGTCTCCATTGCCCTAGCAGCTGTATCAGTAAAGATATTGCTAGACATATGTCTGCTATTTTGCTGCCTATGGAGTCTTATAGGATTTTTATGGTTTCCCATCTTACATTTAAGACTTTTAGCCATTTAGAGTTTGTTTTTGTGTATGGTGTAAGTTTGTGATCTAGTTTCATTTTTTTGCATGTATCTGACCAAATTTCCCAGCACCATTTATTGAAGAGACTGTCTTGACTCCATTGTATGCTCTTGCCTCCTTTGTCAAATATTAATTGAGCATAATGGCTTGGGTCAATTTCTGGGTTCTCTGTTCTGTTCCATTGGTGTATATGTCTGTTCTTGTGCCAGTACCAGGCAGGTTTGAGAACCGCGGCTTGGTAATATAGCTGATATCTGGTATGGTGATCTCTCCAACTTTTTTCTCAGGATTGCTGTGGCTATTTGGGGTCTTTTTTAAAATTCCAGATGAACTTTTGGAGAGTTTGTTCTAGATTTTTGAGATATGCTGTTGGTATTTTAATTGGGATTACATTGAATCCGTAGATTGCTTTGGGTAGTAAGGACATTTTAATGATGTTGATTATACCAATCCATGAACATCGTATGTTCTTCCATTTTTTTATGCCTTCCTCTATCTCTTTTTTCAATGTCCTGTAGTTTTCTGAGTACACGTCTTTTACCTCCTTAGTTTATTCCTAAATATCTTAATTTTTTTTGATGCAATGGTAAATGGGATTGTTTTTTTTCGTTTCTTTTTCTGTGAGTTCATTATTGGTGTATAAAAAGGCCATAGACTTCTGGGTGTTAATTTTGTATCCTGCTACATTGCCAAATTCATTTATAAGATATAGTATTTTTCTGATGGAGTCTTTGGGGTTTTCTATGTATAGTATCATGTCATCTGTGAATAAGGACAGTTTTACTTCTTTTCCAATTTGGATGCCTTTTATTTCTTCTTTTTATCTGATCACCATGGCTAGCACTTCCAGTACTACACTGAACAGCAGTGGTGAAAGTGGGCATCCCTGTCTTGTTCCCATTCTTAGGGAAAATGAGTTTAGTTTTGGCCCATTGAGTATGATGTTGACTGTAGGTTTGTCATATAAGGCTTTCATTATGTTGAGGTATGATGCCTCTATTCCCACTTTGCTGGGAGTTTTTATCAAGAAAGGGTGTTGAATTTTGTCAAATGCTATTTCTGCATCAATTGATATGATTATGTGATTTTTGTCTCCCAATTTGTTTATGTGATGTATCACATTTATTGATTTGCAGATATTGTGCCATCCTTGCATCCCTGGAATAAATTCCACTTGGTCATGGTGTTATGATCTTTCTAATGTAATGCTGAATCCGATTTTCTACAATTTTGTTGAGGATTTTAGCATCTAGTTCATCAAGGATATTGTCCTGTAGTTCTTTCTTTTTTTTTTTTTTTGTGGTGTCTTTATCTGGTTTTGGAATTAGAGTAATGCTGGCTTCATAGAAAGAGCTTGGAAGTGTGTCTTCCTCTTGAATTTTTTGGAATAGTCTGGGGAGGATAGGTTTTAGTTCTTCTTTGAATGCTTGGTAGAACTCCCCTATAAAGCCATTTGGGCAAGGGCTTTTGTTTGCTGGAAGATTTCTTTTGTTTGCTGCTTCAATTTCTTCGGTAGTTATTCAGGTTTTTTTATTCTTCCTGATTGAATTTTGGGAATTTGTATTTTTCTAAGAATATGTCCATTTCATCTAGGTTGTCCATTTTTTTGGAATAGAGTTGTTCATAGTATTTTTTTTTATAATCCTTTGTATTTCTGTGGGATCAACTGTTACTTCATCTCTTTCATTTCTGATTTTGTTTAATTGGGTCCTCTCTCTTTGCTTCTTGGTGAGCCTGGCTAGAGGTTCATCAATCTTGTTTATCCTTTCAAAGAACCAGCTTTTGCATTTGTTGATCATTTGTATTGTTTTTTTTGGTCAATATGTCATTTATTTCCACTCTGATCTTTATTATTTCCTTCATTCTTTCTTGTTCTCTTTCTAACTCTTTGATTTGTAGGGACAGGTAATTTATTACCATTTTTTCTTGTTTTTTGAGGTAGGTTTGTAGATCTATGAACTTCCCTCTCAAGACTGCTTTCAACTGTGTCCCATAGATTTTGGATTTTCATGGTTGTTTGTTGCAATGATACATTTTATTTCTTCTTTGATCTCTTTGGTAACCCAATCATTGTTTAATAGCATGCTATTTAGCCTCCAGGTGTTTGGTTTTTCTTCTTCATTGTTTTTATTGTAGTTGATTTCTAATTTTATGCCATTGTGATCTGAGAAGATGCTTGATATGATTTCTATCTTCTTGAATTTGAAGAGACTTTGCTTGTGTCCCAATATGTGGTCTATTATTGAAAATGACCCATGTGCACTTGAGAAGAATGTATATTCTGTGGCTTTGGAGTGAAATGTTCTGAAGATGTCAATTAATTCCATATGATCTAGTAAGTCATTTAGGATTGATGTTTTTGCTGATTTTTTGTTTAGAGGATTTATCCAGTGGTGTTAGTGGGTTATTAAAGTCCCCGAGAGAAACCAAGATGGCGGCATAGGGAAACACTGGAGATTGCTGCCTCGCACCACCACTTCAAAAATACAACTAAAAGACGGAACGGACATCACCCAGAACCACAGGAAGGCTGGCTGAGTGGAAATTCTACAACTAGAAGGAAAGGGAAAAGCAAACCGAGACTCAGAGGAGGTGCGGTGCGGAAGTAAAATACTAAGGTGTGGAGGTGCATGCGGAGCGGGCTGGCGGCAGAGGGCGAGGTTGTCTTTTTCAATCGGGAGAGAGTCTCAGGCTCTGAGCTCCAGCTCTGGGCGAGTCTCTGGGGACCCAGACTCAAACGGGAGAAGCGGGACTGTCTGGCATCGGTCGGAACTCGAGGGCAGCTTTCTCTTAGAGGTACTTGGAACAATTGCTGGGACACTGAGAAGCACAGCCTCTGAAGGCAGGACTGAGAGCAGCCATAACTGCTCGCTCCGCCCACCCTGTTGATCCCCTGGGACCACCCCGCCCAAGCCCTGCACAGAGGCATTTGTGGGATAGCCTCAGGCAGAGGCTAAATTAGCACCTCCCTAGAGATCAGGACAGAAGTTCTCCCACTGCAGACACAGCTGATTCTCACAGCCAATTGGCCAGGAGGTCAAATCCCCCCAGTGTTACCTACAACAATCAAGGGTTAACTACAACAAGACTGTGCACAAAGACCACAAGGGGGTGCACCAAGAAAGCATAAAAAATGTGGAGACAAAGAAACAGGACACAAATGACAGAAATGGAGGAAAGCAACTGCTGGATATAGAGTTCAAAACCACACTTTTAAGGTGTTTCAAGAACTGTCTAGAAGCCGCCGATAAATTTACTAAGGCCCTCGAAAAGACTGGTGAGACCGCTGATAAATGTAGTGAGATCGTTAAGAAATCTAGTGAGACCCTCAATGTTGTGATAAAGGACCAACTAGAAATTAAGCATACACGGACTGAAATAAAGAATATTATACAGGCTCCCAATAGCAGACCAGAGGATCGCAAGAATCAAGTCAAAGATTTGAAATACGAAGAAGCAAAAACCACCCAGCTGGAAAAGCAAAATGAAAAAAGAATCCAAAAATACGAAGATAGTGTAAGGAGCCTCTGGGACAGCTTCAAGCGTACCAACATCAGAATTATAGGGGTGCCAGAAGATGAGAGAGAGCAAGATATTGAAAACCTACTTGAAGAAATAATGACAGAAAACTTCCCCCACCTGGTGAAAGAAATAGACTTACAAGTCCAGGAAGCGCAGAGAACCCCAAACAAAAGGAATCCAAAGAGGACCACACCAAGACACATCATAATTAAAATGCTAAGAGCAAGAGACAAAGAGAGACTCTTAAAAGCAGCAAGAGGAAGAAAGTCAGTTACATACAAGGGAGTACCCATACGACTGTCAGCTGATTTCTCAACAGAAACTTTGCAGGCCAGAAGGGAGTGGCAAGAAATATTCAAAGTGATGAATGCCAAGAACCTACAACCAAGATTACTTTATCCAGCAAAGCTATCATTCAGAATTGAAGGTCAGATAAAGAGCTTCACAGGTAAGAAAAAGCTAAAGGAGTTCATCACCACCAAACCAGTATTATATGAAATGCTGAAAGGTATCCTTTAAGAAGAGGAAGAAGAAGAAAAAGGTAAAGATACAAATTATAAACAACAAATACACATCTATCAACAAGTGAATCTAAAAATCAAGGGAATACATAATCTGATGAACAAAATGAACTGGTGATTATAATAGAATCAGGGGCATAGAAAGGGAATGGACTGACTATTCTTGGGGGGGAAAGGGGTGTGGGGGATGCGGGAAGAGACTGGACAAAAATCGCGCACTTATGAATGAGGACAGTGGGTGGGGAGTAAGGGTGGAGGGTGGGGTGGGAACTGGGGGGAGGGGAGTTTTGGGGGGGGAAGAGGAAAAAATGTAATAAACTGAACAATAAAGGTTAAATTAAAAAAAAAATAAAGTCCCCTACTATGACTGTATTGCTGTCAATCTCTACCTTGATATCCTCCCGTAGTATTTTTATGTATTTGGGTGCTCCCGTATTGGGTGCATATATGTTTACCAGAGTTATATCTTCTTGTTGAATTGCTCCCTTTAGTATCATGAAGTGCCTTACTTATCTCTTGTTATGGCCTTTACTTTGAGGTATAATTTGTCAGATATAAGTATTGCTACCCCAGCTTTTTTTTTTCATTTCCATTCGCCTGAAAAACCTTTTTCCATCCCTTCACCATCAGTCTGTGTGAGTCCTTTGTTCTGAGGTGGGTCTCCTGTAGACAGCAAATATATGGGTCATGTTTTCTTAACCACTCAGCTACCCTATGTCTTTTGATTGGGGCATTAAATACATTTATGTTTAAAGTTATTATGATAGGTACTTGTTTGTCTCCATTTTTATTCTTTATGCCTGTGTCCTCTTCCCTTCCCATTTCTTCTTTTTACAGAAGACCCTCTAGCATTTCCTGCATTGCTGGTTTGGTGGTAATAAACTCCTAGTCCTTTTTTTGTCTGTGAAGCTCCTGATTTCACCCTCAACTTTGATTGATAGCCTTCCTGAGTACAGTATTCTTGGATTCAGACCCTTGCTTTGCATGACTTTGTATATTTCAATCCATTCTCTTTTGGCCTGATATGGTTCTGTTGAGAAATCAGTCGACAGTCTGATAGGAGATCCCTTGTAGGTAACTTTCTGTCTCTCTTTGGCAGCTTTTAAGATTCTTACTTTGTCATTGGTGTTTTCCAATCTCTCTCTCCCTCACCCTCTCTCTCTCTCTTTATATATAAAAGGCTAATATGCAAAGTGTCCCCTTGGGAGTTCGGTCGCTTGCTATGACGTGCGCTGACCACTAGGGGGTGGTGCGGAATGAAGGAAGGCCTTGGCCGGCAGCCAGAAGGCCCCGATAGGCCCTGATTGCTGGCCAGGCCTAGGGATCCTACGCGTGCACGAATTTCACGCACCGGGCCTCTAGTTCAACCCCTAAAAGTGCCGGGAACGCTATCAAAGCTTCGAAATGGTGTACAGTTCTAAGTCTGCTTTTATTAGTGATGATGATATTGCTAAATATGTCAATGTAGTAAAAGTTTCCTTAAGTTTTTAATATGTAACTTCATTTACTTGCGATTCATAATTTTTCCCTAAACTGCTGTAAAATCAGCAAAAATGCCTTGGCAATTTTAGCATAGTTCCTAGGATATTGGTTGGCACTCAAAGGGTTAATTATAATGTGTCTTGGTGTTTGTCTTTTTGGGTTCATCTTGTTTGGGACTCTGTGAGCTTCTTGGACTTGGACTTCTTCCCAATATCAGGGAAGTTTTCTATCATTATTTCTTCAAACAGGTTTTCTATTCTTTATTCAGTTTCCTCTCCTTCTGAGACCCCTATTAGGTGGGTGTTGTTTCATTTTGTGTTGTCCCAAAGTTCCTTTAGGCTCTTGCTCCTGTTTTTTAAGGTTTTTTTTTCCAGTTGCTACTCTGCTTGGGTATTTTTTTTTTACCTTGTCTTCTACCTCACTAACGCAGTCTTCCATTTCTTCTAGTCTACTGTTGATGCTTTCTATTGTGTTCTTCATTGCAGTGATGTCATTTTTCATTTCTTCTTGGTTCTTCTTCATTTCCTCTTGGTTTTTACACATATTGTTGAATTTGTCTTCTATCCTTTCCAGTGTCCTTATGGCCATTTCTCTGAATTCTTTCTCTGACATATTGCTTGCCTCAATTTTGTTTACTTCCTTTTCCAGTGATGCCTCCTTTTCTTTCATATGGGGGCTGTTTCTTTGTCTCCCCATGTTCACTCCTCTCCTCTGATTGTGTCTGGTTATGTAGCTCTCTCTCTCCTGTGTTGACTCTCTCTAGGCCAGTGGTTCTCAACCTTGGCTGCACATTAGAATCACCTGGGAATCTTTTTAAAACCCTGATTTCTGGGCATCATCGTCAAGAAATTCTGTTTCTTTTTTATGGGGTGGGACCACAACATTAGTAACAAAGAAACAGAATTTCCGGAGGATGAGGCCCAGAAATCAGGAGTTTAAAAAGATTCCCAGGTGATTCTAATGTGCAGCCAAGGTTGAGAACCACTGCTCTAGGAGATCTCTGACCTTTCCGTCCACAGACTGCCTCACCAGCTGTGTTGAATTCATCATTTCCGGGTGGATGTTGTTCGATTCAGCTGTTCCTTCTATCTGCTTTTTGAGAAGGCACAGGACCTGTCCATGTATTCGGTGCCACTTTGTTTCCCCCTGGACAAACTTGTTAGGCGCCTGTGGCTGGGGAGGCTGACGTCTCAGTGTTCGTGGGTTTGCAGCTGAGGCAGCTGGTCCCTTGGTGTTGTGGTTGCAGGGTCTTGGGATGTATCTGAGGTCTCCCCAGTTGAAGGTAAGCCTGGGCTTTCGATCACAGCCGCTCTCCCCTTCAAGATGGCGTAGTCTCTGCAGCAGAGCCAGCCACTCCAGGAGAGATTGGGAGCCTGGTCCACCAGTCCCCAACAGTCCTGTGGAATATAGGTGTCCCTCACTCACAAATACAGACACTCTCCGCACATCATGCACTCTCCTTTCACTCTCCTTTCACTCTCTCACTCACACACTATCTTGCAGCCTGCTGTCTCGTTGGCCACTATCTTGGATCCCCCCAGGTCCCTGTTCTTGATTTTCAAGCTGATTTAAATGCATTCACACTGTAGTGCTAACTGTTTAGAAAACATGATAGTATTTTGCACTCTAATTTTCAAAGTCCTGTTGAAAAGTTAAAAAATGATGAATTAAACATTTCTTTTTCCTGGGATAAAAATTCATTCTATGTAGTAACCATGATGTCTATCCTTTCTTCCCATGTTAAAGATAATTGCTTTTTAAAAAACAAAAAGCATTCTAGCTGGTTTGGCTCAGTGGATAGAGTGTCGGTGTGCAGACTGAAGGGTCCCACATTTGATTCCAGTCACGGGCACATGCCTGGGTTGCAGGCTCTGTACAACGTGCAGGAGGCAGTCAATCAATGATTCCGTCTCATCATTGATGTTTCTATCTCTCTCTTCCTCTCTGAAATCAATAAAGAATATGTAAAAACCAAAACCAAAACCAAAAAGCTATAAAGTTTGCTATGTGATAGTATATGAAACTGCCTAACGAGCATAGTTCCCAAATCTATCCTTAAAAAAAGAAATCACTTTGGCCTTTCTGAGAGACCACATTTAACCATGTCAATCATGTGGGAAATGCCCTTATCTCTCCCCACCACCCCCAATCTAACTTGGGTAGGACACTTAGGAAAGAAATTGCATTTCCCACAAGGTAGAACTGCCACTGCCTAATCTTAAGAGGGAAGGACACTTGTCAAGAAGAAAGAGATTGCCTTACAAGATTTGTAAGTTACGTGTTTTGTCTACATACAACTTTAGTGCATTGGCAAGGAGTTCTACCCCAAACCATCAGAAATATGGTCAGGCCACATTAGTTCTATAGCTTTGCAGAACTACAGTTCTATATCGTTTTTGGCAAAAAGAAGTAAAAAATTAACTTGTTAACTAACCTCTGCTTCTATCAAATAGAATGCCAAAACAGCCAAATTCCCCCAATCCTACATTTACTAAGTTAAGGAAAAGAATCTATATATATAAAACCCTAAGCTACCGTTATGACTGGCCGACCAGTGATGCGCACTGACCACCAGGGGGGCAGCCTCTCAATGCAGGAGCTGCCCCCTGGTGGTCAGTGCGCTCCCACAGCCAACATCCTGCAGCCAGCCAACCTCCCGCAATCCCTCCCCCTGGCTAGCCAACCTCCCCCCTGACTGGCTGGCCCTGATTGGCCCTGATAGGGGCTGGCAGGCCAACCTCCCGCAGTCCCTCCCCCTGGCTGCCTGGCCCCGATCACTGACCAGGCTGAGGGACCCCACCCATGCACAAATTCGTGCACCGGGCTTCTAGTTTTAATTATAAAAAAGGATGAGAGATTTTTGGTTGACATACTGAGATCTTTGCTTTTTTCTTGCAAGAATTTATTTACTTATATATTAGATCCTTACATTGGCTTTAGAGGCCAGTATTGAATGACATATGGTGACAGAGGATAGTGATCTTTCCCAAAGTGTTTATTTTAACCTCCTTTTCCCTTAAGTAAGGTTAGATGGTTAACGGCTTTTGAAGACAGATGAATTGTTCCTGTATTGTATGATAAGATTTAACTGGAAATTCTAAGTACTCCATGTATGTAACTGATTCATCTATGAGATCTGAATACACTTTCCTAGAACATTTGGCTTTTCAATACCAGGATGGAATGTGCAGAGCCAAAGGCCCCTAATGAGTTAATTATATGGCATGCTTTTCTCTTCCTACCCTACCATTTCTGTGCCACTTACTCTAAGTATAGGTGCACTGCCCTTAATTGGCTACAAAATCTTTTTGTTCTTCTATCTGAAGAAACCTGCAGAGGTGGATTAAACTGTCCATATATTAACTGTATAAATGCTAGTGGTAGTTGTGATTTCTCATTTCTCATAGGTACATCAAGAAAATCCCAGAACAACTAACATATTAACTCCCCAGAGAGACATTATTCTTGTCCAGAGGTCCCTGCAGAGAGCTAAAGTCTGAAAAGTAAAAATAGAGGAGGGAATAAAATTAATCAGTCCAAGCACAAAGTCTTTTTTTCCTTTAATAACTAAGTTTATCTTCTTGGTCAATAATGGCCTTCAGGATCAGGAAGTTGAAGAATAGTGCTAAGTCTCCTCACAAAGTTTTGGAACTTTGTGAAATGTCCTCATTTAAATGTAGCTATTTTGTGAAACAATGGAGTTCTTTGAAAAATATAGTAAACCCTCATGATGTTTTTGCTACACTGATTAGATATATTGCATATCAGATCACACATATTGAGACTAGTGACTCCCATTGTACCATGCCATCTCCAGTTTTAGCTGATGAAAATATTAAGAACAAGATGTGGTCCTAATTTACATTAAAAAAAGGTGAAATAAGAGAACTAATATGTTGAGTGTATAAAAGAATTAAAATGTATAAATTCATGGTTTATCTTTGTTTTAACCTTAATTTTTTAAAAATATATTTTTATTGATTTCAGAGAGGAAGAGAGAGGGAGAGAGATAGAAACATCAATGAGAGAGAATCATTGATTGGCTACTCCTGCATGCCGCCTACTGGGGATCAAGTCTTGGACCCTTTAGTCTGCAGGCTGACGCTTTATCCACTGAGACAAACCAGCTAGGGCTAACTTTTATTTTGAAGTTTACTTCATGGAAACCCTTAAATTGCTAAATAAACCTATTTGCCTTGATTTGAGGCTTAGTCTGACTTAGTCTTCATATGTACCAGGGGTCCTCAAACTACGGCCCGCGGGCCACATGCAAATACAAATATTGTATTTGTTCCCGTTTTGTTTTTTTACTTCAAAATAAGATATGTGCAGTGTGCATAGGAATTTGTTCATAGTTTTTTTTTAAACTATAGTCTGGCCCTCCAACGGTCTGAGGGACAGTGAACTGGCCCCCTGTTTAAAAAGTTTGAGGACCCCTGATATATACAGTTATGACATTCAACAAGTTTTATATTTTTAATGGTCTATGAGATCCAACCTTTTAATCAACCTTTCCATCTGAAGCACAAATAGAAGGATATTAATGGATTCCTAAATGTTTTTGGTGTTATGCTCCTTACTTGTTTTTTTTTTTTAAATCCTCACCTGAGAACACTTTCATTGATTTTTAGAGGGGGGAGGGAAGGAGGGAAGGAGGGAGAAAGAGAGAGAGAGAGAGAGAGAGAGAGAGAGAGAGAGAGAGAGAGAGAGAGAGAGAGAGAGAAACATTGATGTGAGAGAGAACGGCTGCCTCTGTATGTGCTGCAACTGGGGACTGAACCTGCAACCTAGGTACGTAGCCTGACTGGGAATCAAACCTGTAACCTTTCCATGTAGGGGATGACTCTCCAACCAACTGAGCCATGGCTCTTTACTCATTCTTTTTTTTTTTTTTTTTTTTTTTTTTAATACAGAGAGGAAGGGAGAGGGAGAGAGAGATAGAAACATCAATGATGGGAGAGAATCACTGATCGGATGCCTCCTGCACGCCCCCTACTGGGATCGAGCTCACAACCCAGGCATATGCCCTTGACTGAAATTGAACCTGCAACCCTTCAGTCCACAGGCTGATGCTCTAGCCACTGAGTCAAGCCAGCTAGGGCTCTTTACTCATTCTTAAATCTTAACAGAAAGAAATACATTTGAGAATAGCACTTTTTTTAATACTTCCCTTGTAAGAGATACACTGAACAAAAACAAGCCTTACCTGGTTTATACCCTTATAATCCTATATAATAAAAGGCTAATATGCAAATCGACTGAACGGCGGAACAACCGGTCGCAATGATGCACACTGACCACCAGGGGGCAGACACTCAACACAGGAGGAGCTGCCCCCTGGTGGTCAGTGCACTCCCACACTGGCGAGTGCAGCAGTGATGGCAGGAGCCTCGCCCACCTCCAGCAGCACTAAGGAGCAGCAAGCCAAGTGGTAAGGAGCAGCAAGCAGGCGGGCAGTAAGGAGCGAGGGGCCCCGGACTGCGAGAGGGCACAGGCCAGAGAGAGGGACCCCCCGCCATGCACGAATTTCATGCACCAGGCCTCTAGTAACATATAAAAAAGTTAAAACTTTGGAATAGGTTTTAAGGCAAACCTATATATCATTTCCATTTAAAAATCTTATTATTAACATTGAGAATCTGAAAAGTTTCAGTAGCTTTAGAATGCGTTTAAGGACTTAGCTAGAGAGCTACCAACATGGAAAAATTCTATTATAACAGAACTGTGTTTCATTTAGGAATAGGTCAATAAACTTCTAAAATTTCAGGAAAAATTCAAAGATAAACTAAAATTAAAGGCAAGACACTTCGGAGTTCTAAATCCTAACTTCCATTGCAGAACTATTTTTCATGTATAGCTATTTTATTCCCCAAACAAATTTTATACAGTGTGACTGTCTTACATTTATCTTCTATAACAAAAATTAAAAAATCATGACAAAAGCAAAACTCCAGAATGATGCTATTTATACTATAAATATTGAATAAATACTTAGAATATTAGTTCTATAATAAGCAGGATCCCTTCCTCAACATCCATTACAGATGACTTATTATTATTACTTGTTTAGTTAATAAAATATTTGGGCCAAGGAAACACTTAGGATTCATTAAATTTCTCACTCCATTTGTCTATAGATTGATGACAAGGATTCCCTCTTTGACCAAATTTTAGTCAGGCTCCTCTGAAGTTTCTTCTCAGCTAGGCCCTGACTTTGGGCTTTTGTGTTCACCCTTGCACTAATTCTACTGAGAACTCTGCTAAGTTGGTTTATCACCCTCATACACTGCTGGTGGGAATGTAAATTGGTACAGACACTATAAAAAAGAGTATGGAGGTTCCTCAAAAAATTAAGAATGGAGCTACCATGTGACCCAGTAATCCCTCTCCTGGGATAAGTTTGGAAACATTTATGTGTAAAGATATATGTACCCCTATGTTCATTGCAGCATTATTCATGGTGGCCAAGACAAGGAAATAACCAAAGTGTTTTTCATGGATGATTACATAAAGAAAATGTATATATATATACACACACACACATACATACATACACAATGGAATACCACTCAACCATAAGAAAGGTTGAAATACTGCCATTTGCAACAACTTGGATGGATCTTGAGAATATTATGCTAAGCAAAATAAGTCAGATGGAAAAAGTCATGAACCATAATGATTTCACTCACATGGGATATAAAAATGAAAGCAATCCTATATAATAAAAAGGCAATATGCAAATTAACCCTCACACCCTCACAAGATGGCTGCCTATGACCAGGTCGGCAGGGGGGTTAGTGAGGGACGACCAAACGACTGAACAAGCAAGCTGTGTGGGGCGACCAGGCCGGCAGGGGGGTTAGTGAGGGACGACCAAACGACTGAACAAGTAGGCTGCGTGGGGCAACCAGGCCGGCAGGGGGGTTAGTGAGGGATGATCAAACGACTAAACAGCAGGCTGCGTGGGACGACCAGGCTGGCGGGGGGGGGAGTGGCGTGAGGGGCGACCAGGCCGGCGGGGGGTGGGGGGGACAGTTGGAGGCGACCAGGCAAGCAGGCAGGTGAGCAATTAGGAGCCAGTGGTCCAGGATTATGAGAGGGATGTCTGACTGCTGGTTTAGGCTTGATTCCCAGACTGGAGAGGGTGCAGGCTGGGCTGAGGGGAACCCCCCCCCCCCCACATGAATGTTGTGCACCAGGCCTCTAGTAAACAAGTAAAACTCTTAGAGACACCAGTATGGTGGTTATCAGAGAGAAAGGGGGTTGGGAAAGGTAGAAATATATGGTGACAGAAGGACACTTGACTTTGGGTCGTGAGCACACAATGCAATATACAGATGATGTATTATAGAACTATACACTTGAAACCTATATAATTTTATTAACCAACTGAGGCTTGGTACACGAAATTTGTGCACAGGTAGGGTCCCTAGGCCTGGCTGACAATCAGGGCTAATCTGTGAGGTGACTGGTAGGGCGATTGGGGGGGGGGGGGGCAGCCCGCTGGCACCCGCATTGGCTGGCCTGGGGCCTGCAGGCTGGGGGCAGCTCCTGCATTGAGTGTCTACCCGTGGTTGTCAGGGTGTGTCACAGCAATCGGTTGTTCTGCCGGTCGTTTGGTCAATTTGTATATTAGGCTTTTATTATATAGGATGTTGCTCCAATAAATTTAATAAAATTAAAAACCCCCAGAATATCCCATCTTTGATATTTGATCAAATTCAATATCTGATCAGGGTCTTCATCCTCCACCATCACCCAAATGATGTCTGAGCACTCTGGCTGGTCTTAAACAAGAATCCTGTTAGGTCTGTTTAGCCAGGGACCTCTAGGTTGATGACAGAACAATTCTGAGATGCCCTAAATTAAATTACAGCAGGTGAGAGAATGAGAGAAAGAGACAAGAATTGTTAACCCAGTTAAAAGCTGTGCACCAACTAACAACATATGGCTCACATTTCTGAATGCCATTCCTTGGAGTTTTGAATCAACTTCCAAGGGGCTGTTTTTTAAAATTATGGATTGGTTTTGGAGTACAGCTTAGTGCTTACACAATCATATGTTAGTGTTCCCCTCAATATTTCCAGTACCCCAATTGGCACCATACATAGTGATCACAATATTATTGACTACATTCCCTAAACTTTACTTTCTCCCCTGTGACTATTTTGTAACTACCAATTTGTGCTTATTAGTCCCTTTACCTCTTTCACCCAATCCCCCAAACCCCTTCCCATCTGTCAACCACTAGTTCTCTCTCTGGATCTGAGTCTGTTTCAATTTTGTTTGTTTATTTTGTCCTTATAAAAGTTAAATCATATGGTATTTGTCTTTCTCTGACTGACTTATTTCACTGAGCATTATACCTTCTAGGTCCATCCATGCTGTTGCAAATGGTAAGATTTCATTATTTTTTATGGCCAAGTAATACTCCATTATATATATGTACACACACACACACACACTCGTCTATTGATGGGTACTTGGATTGCTTCCATAGCTTCCATAGGAGTGCATATACTCTTTAGAATTAGTGTTTTGGGTTTCTTAGGATAAATCCAAGGGGCCATCTAAAAAGAAGTAACAAACCACCAACACCACCACATCGTTCTTATCTATGAACTTTCAGGGCTTGCCTAGCACCAATTAATCGTAGTGAACATTTCTTCCTTAAGGACTGTGCACCTATTCTAGAGCTGCCACCCACCCTTTCACCTTTTCCCGCCCCTTATCTATAGCCTATGTAAATTCTTTCAAAACAACTTAAACCTTTCTTCACTGAAACACAATGTATAATATAGCCCATGAATTCCAGAACTGGTGGGTTAGGCTGAATGCCCAGGACCTGTCCTTTACAGGCTAGCATTTGGCTCAACAAACCCCCTTTTTCAGAAAAGCTTTCTGCCACCAAAGTTTTTTCATTTTTGTTTTGTTTTGTTTAACAAGGTCACTGAGATAAATATATGTTAATTAGAAATCTGAATACAAATACAAATATCTGATTCTGAGAGTAACAACTTTTTCTAAAGCTTTCAGAATTAAAGAATTTTATTGTTTGTTACAGTGCAGGTGTGTCTATGAAAATTACAAAAGGGCCAGAGATTTTGAAATATGAAAAAAATGGGAGTAGTTTTTAACAATAATGTGGCATCATTTCCTCTTGGTGATACAGCTCAGAAATCTGTTGTCAGTTTTTCCCAAAGCATATATCACCAATCCAGCAAGACAGAACAAAACATTCCCAATTTCTTGATCCAGATATAAAAAGAAAAAAATTCTGTACTCAAAAGTTGTAAGGAGATGGTTTAGAATAAAATAAATCTTGAGATGGAACTACAGGGCTGCTAACTGCATTTCATTTAGTGAACACCTACCTTATCTTATGCAGTATAAATGCTACTCAAATAGAAGTGTGTGGGGGGCCTCCCACTAATGAGGGAAGGAAATCTCTTGCTGAGCCCATATAATTCGTGTGCTCATGGAGGGTATTAAGGCTGTAGGTATTTCAAGTACTTGCTTTAATACTTGGAAAATTGTAAGATACTCGAAAATAAGACTATTAATCAACAAGAGGGTAGACAAGTACGTATAGATGAAAATAGTGCGGTTAAATGGGTATTAAGTGGAGAGAATGCTATTCTGAGGCACAGAAGCTATTACAAGCTAACCCACAAGGGCACATATATTATGCACCCTGAAGGGATGGGCAGATGAGAGACAGTGAGATAACCAGAATTAAGAACCTACTAGGTTCAGAAATGCTAGGAGCAGGTGTGTTTCAGAATTATTCTTTCTTGATCTTAGGAATTAAGAAAGATAGGAAAGCACCTTCGATTCAGTTCTTGAGGCTTAGCTCTCCATCACAAATCATTTATTGTATTTTAGTGAACAATGTAGAGGTTACATATTAGTGCGTGCGTGCGTGCGTGTGTGTGTAAAATAAAATAAAACAAAACAAAATAAAATAGTGGAATGACTTCCCCACTGTAAAGTTCCAGGGCTATATACTTACAAAAAAGAAATTATTGGGGGGTGAGGGGAAGGCAAAAGAAGGAGAAGTTTATACTCTTTTTGAGGAGGCAAGCCAAATGAAGGCTGATGCTGAATTTAAAAGGAAAGACTTGGTAGGCAGTTGGGCAAAAAATGATGGCCTTCAACTCTTTGCATGCCAGCACCTACTCGAGTGCTGAAATGGATAATTCATGCTGCACTCTGATCTGCTGAGGCCTGATGCCTGAAGTAGTCCTGCTATAATTGTTTGCTGTAGTCAAGTACAACAGAACTTCTTGGCATTATTACATGTCTGCTAGACAGATGGATCTGAAAAACAGCAACATGATTGTTGCCTGCTGGGCAAAATAAAGTAACAATCTTATTACAACACTAGAGGTCCAATGCATGAAATTTGTGCAAGAGTAGGCCTTCCTTCCCCCGGCTGCCGGCACCGGCTTCCCTCTGGCATCCAGGACACCGGCTGCTGGCATCAGCTTCCCTCCGGCACCCCGGACCTGAGCTTCCCTCCTCCGGCCACCGGCAGGCACCCAGGGCCCAGATTGGCTTCCCTCGGGCTGCCCGCAGGCACCCGGGTCCGAGCTGGCTTCCCTCTGGCTGCCCGCAGCACCTGGGACTGGGCTGGCTTCCCTCCTCTGGCCACTGGCAGGCACCCAGGACCCAGGCTGGCTTCCCTCCGGCTGCCCGCAGGCACTTGGGACTGGGCTGGCTTCCCTCCAGCTTTGTCAGGAAGGATGGCAGGTCTAATTAGCATATTACCCTTTTATTATTATCGATTTCATTTTCTTCTTTCTTTAGTGTAATGTACCAATTGCACTGGGTGTGGAGGGGAAGGACAATTCGAGTTGCCCAGGGTAAACAAAAGGAGCCTCCTAACCTTGATAGTATCTCAAAAAGTAAGGAGTAACATAACAAAGGATGTGAATCTAAATTATAGGGAACATAGCCATTGGTTCCTTTCATAGTCTACAGGCATACAGAGAAGAAAAGAGACAAGTATGATTAATAACTATGAAATTTATATAAGCACTCCCAAACAAAGGCTAGTCTCTGGAGAAGACTCTTCTGTGATTAGCAGATATTTCAAGGTCAGGTTAAAGGTGTGTGCATGCATGCTGTGTGTATACATAGAAGAGGTGGAGAGTAAACAGGCAATTTGCCATTAGTCATATTATCATTTCAACTCCAGCGTCAAATCAAACACAACAGACTATGCAGGTATTTAGAAGTCCCCTACCTTGGCCACTGAGAGCCTCATTCTGTGTCTGAAGCCTTTGATAGGCATGGCTCCTCATTAAACAGTGCTTAACAAGAACTTGGCCTAAGAGGGAGGGAAGGAGAGTTTACCTATCCCTTGGAATGCAGGGGGAACATAAATGTATCTGTAGCTGTGTATAAACATCAGAAACTGGTATCTTCTATTTGGAGAGACAAGTTACATACAGGAATTTGATCTCGTAATGCTAAATTGGTGATATTCAGGAACCAAACTGACAGGCCAGAAACATTTATGATTGGGTGCATATAAAAATGCACATACATATGGTTGCAGTGGTGGTGGTGGTGGTGGGGAGACAAGGGCCAGATGGGAGGAAAGATCTGAGCAGAGGGTCCTCAGCCAATATTTTCAGCATTAGTACAACTTAGAACTCTATATAACTGAGAGGACAGAAATGTTTCAGAATAAGCACTTCAAGAACTGAAACCATCCTGGCCAGTGAAGCTCAGTTGGTTGAGTGTCGTCCCATGCACTTAATGGTCTCTGGTTTGATCTCTAGTCGGGATGTGTGCGGGAGGCAGTTGATCACTGTTTCTCTCTCACATCAACGTCTCTCTCGCTCTTGTCCCCCTCCCCCTCTCTCTAAAATTAATAAAAACATATGAAAAAACTGACACCATGTCAGGACAGGAGGCACAAATGGTGTTTCCTTAACTTCTTCCTCTCATTACTATAAATTGAAATAAAGTTAGGTTCTCAGTGAGCTAGCAGCTAATTCCAGGAAAGGCATGGGTGCCCATTCCTACCCGCCACAGCTTTGTTTTGTCTCCACACACTAGTCTTCTTTTCCTTTCCTCTCTACCTCTTATCTCTCCTCCTGACCTACCCAGGGGGAGAATCTTTATTTCCACTACACAGACACACACACACACACACACACACACACACACACACACACACCCCAAACATGTCCTATATCTGAGAATCTAAGAGGGATCTTGGTTGCTCTGAGTTGTCCTTCCTGGATTTGTTTCTGCCACTGTCAATCAGAAAATCATATTTAAAAAGCAAATTCTTTTTGACAATTTTATATACCATGAACAAATCCCATGGATTAACAATTTCCAGACATCACCCTTTTACCTTGGGAGTAATCCAGGTTTTGGGTGGAAAAAAACACTTGGGAAAACAAAAACTAGGAAGATTTTTTTTCTACCCATTTCCTTTATTTGAGAATAAAACCTCCATATAGTCACTGAATTAATCTCCCCTCCTTGGCATAACACACACTCTGACAGAAATTGCCATTTCCATATTACTAGTCATTGATGCCTAAGCAAAGCTTTATTATTTTAGGATATAAAGTGACTATGACACAAGAGGCTTTGTACAGAAATACCAGAAACCCTACACGTTGTGACTGATGTTACATACTATAAGTTAACAGCCAGGGGAATTCAGAATCAAATAACCTGGGCAGGCCAAGCCTTTTGTGTATATATAACCCAGGCTTTGGAAGAAGGGCCCATGTGCCCTGGTTCCCTCGGATCTAGCCCAGGGCCCCTTAAATGCTGACTGAAGATCAGTGCACTGGCACAGTAGAACAGTCTCACTGGAATGAGAGAGACAGGATGGTCAGAAAGAGCAAACCAAAGCTGACAGGTCCTAAGAGAGTACTAGCAAGTGGAAAAACAAGGTGCAGGCAGGGGAGAAAGTTCCAAGAACCAAAAATGGGGTGCATCTCAACTGACGCCTGTGAAGCTACACGATCTAACAAAGAGTAAGCAGGCTCCTAGTACAGTTGTAAAGTGACTTGATAGAGGGAAGAAAAAAGTTAAGTTTGTACAGGGTCTTTATAACTGTTTTATGTACCAGGTTCTAGCCCTACCTTTTAGTACAAAGTTACCACACACATGCACACACATCCAAATTTTGCAGCAGTATTATTGAGGAAATACAAAGGATACAACCATGTTTCTAATATAATCAGAGTACCTAATATATATCCTGGGTGTTTAAATAGAGGAAACAATGAAAGAGGAAAACAGAAACTGTAGAGATCAAACAAAGGAGAAAAGGGACAAGAGAATGAGAAACACTTTTCTTCACCATGTTAGTTTGTTCACGTTAGTGCTTTCTGAGGCCTCTTGCTGGGGTCCAACCCCAGCAGGTCCAGGGGTCCCCAAAGGTGTGGACGGAGTCGGCGAAGAAGGAATGACATGGAGACAGCGTTCAGTTGATCAGCAGCCTAGCCAGGATCTCTAGCCAGGTTCTGGTCAGGATCTCCGGCAAAGTTCTGGTTAGGATCTCCAGCCAGGTTCTGTGTCCATGTTCTCTTGCTAGGTTCTCCAGCCATGTTCTGTCCAAGTTCTCCAGGCAGGTTCAGTCACCAGGTTCTAGTCAGGTTCTCTTGCCATGTTCTATCCAGGTTCTGTAGCCAGGTTCTGTCTCTAGGTTCTGTCTCTAGGTTCTGTGGCCAGTTTCTGTCCAGGATCTTTTGCCATGTTCTCTCGCTAGGTTCTGTCTCTAGGTTCTGTCTCCAGTTTCTGTCCAGGATCATTTGCCATGTTCTCTCCAGCGAAGTTCTTCTGTCTCTAGGTTCTGTGTAGGTTCTATGTCTAGGTTCTGTGTCTAGGTTCTGTCTCTAGTTTCTGTGTCCTGTTGTCTTGTTACATCTGTATTTATACCAGTTGATTCCAATCCTATCAATCTCTATTCCAAAGGTTAGGGCAATTCTTATCTCCATTCCAGGGAGTAAAGATTATGTAGCTTAAGCATGATTGTTCGTAGGTAAAGTGATTAATTACCCGCCTGGCACTTAGTTAAGGGGTTTTATTCCCTCCCTAACTTCAGGGGAAAATCCCTACCTGGGGAAACAACCTTTCTCAGAGAGGTGACCTTGCTTAAAACACATAGTGCCAAGAAGGTGAGCAAACATATTAAGAACAGTATGCCATATATGCCAGGTCCCTTGAAACAGCAAGGATGGACCGGCTCCCGGCTCCCGGCTCCCGGCAGCCTCTTTTCAGGGAGTCTACCTTTGGTGTCATGGACTTCAGCTGTGACTAACAGGAAGACTAGCCCTCCACATGCTTTAACAAATATGCCCAGATATGCGCACCTCACTATTTGGGGGGATTCTTCATATTCAGTTGCTTTGTGGGTTTCAGCAGATACAATCTTCTCACATACGAGATGCTACAGCTGACAAGAAAACTGTTTTTGGATCATCCACAAGAAGCAAGACCTCTGCCACCTTATTCATCTAAGCAGTAAGATCTCAGTTGGTTTGGCCTGGTACTCTTTTTTAAAAAATATATTTTATTGATTTTTTACAGAGAGGAAGGGAGAGGGATAGAGAGTTAGAAACATCGATGAGAGAGAAACATCGATCAGCTGCCTCCTGCACACCCCCCACTGGGGATATGCCCGCAACCAAGGTACATGCCCTTGACCGGAATTGAACCTGGGACCCTTCAGTCCCTAGGCCGACGCTCTATCCACTGAACCAAACCGGTCAGGGCATGGTACTCTTCTGTTATTCATCTATCTAATAAGTCATCCACACATCACTTCCCACATGTTCCACTTCAAAGAACACTGTAAAGCCATCCTAAGGCTGCATCTCAGACTATGCTGTGAGCCCAGTGCTGTACATTCAATATACCTGAAGGTTTCATTAACACATCCATCTCAATGATCATATTTCACTGTGCTCGAGAATAAAGCATCAGGTTCACATGCTACTTAAAACACATGTTTGTGTACGTGTACACACATGCATGCACGCACACACACAGTGTGGTCTGCTTGGCAGAGGCCAGGCTCCTCTGAACTGGAACTCTTGCATGTTCGGATTTCTTGGAGCAATTCCAACCTGTACCTTCTAGGAAAGTACAGTTGTTTGGCTGCTTGCCTTATGTGCTCTTGTGTTGGTTACTTCCCTCATGAATTTTTTTGTTAGTTAGCCATGGAATTAAATTAACTTAGGTAGGCCTCTGCATCTCATGATCTTAACTAAGAATTTACTACTTACAGCACTACATTTTAAATGGACACAAAGATCTCTATTTTTTAGTGCCAGGGAAAGCAACGTGGCTGGCTGTGGCCATGATCATAAACATGACCAACCCATTCTAACACTGTAAGCCATGAGCATACAGGCCTTTCGCTGGTAATCATGTTAATTACTAGGCATCCAGTTTGAGAGACGGTGATGATAAAAGGCTTTTTTTACCCAGAGACTGCCCTCACCAGAAACAGATTTGTATCACTTATGTTATCCTATCTAATAAAAGACAAAAACGGTAATTAACCGTACCTCCGCGACGTTTCCCATGGGCTAATCAGGGCGATATGCAAATTAACTGCCAACAAAGATGGCGGCCGGCAGCCACACAGCTGAAGCGGGCAGGAGGCTTGCTTGCTCCAGTGATGGAGGAAGCCAAGGTTCCCCGCCTGCCGCAGCCTGGCTCTGAGCTCCGGAAGCAACAAAGTTTCAATTATAGAAGTGAAACAAACCCCAGATACCTGCTTTCAGCCGGCCGTGGCTTCAGAGCTGGGAGCGCCAGTGACGGCAACAATGTTTCAATTATAGAAGGTAAATAAATCCCAGAATAAAAAAAAAGAAAAGAAAAAAAGGAGAGGCTGGGAGCTTCAGTCACCCGCCAGCCTGAAAACAGCCCTCAGCCCCTCACCCAGACTGGCCAGGCACCCCAGTGGGGACCCCCACCCTAAAGGGGGTGTGGCCAGCCTGAAAACAGCCATCATCCCCTCACCCAGGCTGGCCAGGCACCCAAGCGGGACCCCCACCCTGATCCAGGACACCCTTCAGGGCAAACCAGCCGGCCCCCACCCATGCACCAGGCCTCTATCCTACACTGACCACCAGGGGGCAGACGCTCAATGCAGGAACTGCCCTCTGGTGGTCAGTGCGCTCTCACATAGGGGAGCTCTGCTCAGCCACAAGCCAGGCTGATGGCTGCCAGTACAGCGGTGGTGGTGGGAGCCTCTCCTGCCTCCTCAGCAGCGCTAAGGATGTCTGACTGCAGCTTAGGTCTGCTCCTCACTGGCAAGTGGACATCCCCCGAGGGCTTCTGGGCTGCCAGAGGGCTGTCTGATTGCCATCTTAGGCCCAAACCCCCGGGGAGCAGGCCTAAGCCAGCAGGTGGTCATCCCCCGAGGGATCCCAGACTGCGAGAGGGCACAGGCCGGGCTGAGGGACCACCCCCCTACCCCAGTGCACAAATTTTTGTGCACTGGGCCTCTAGTGTACTATGAAATCTTTCCAATTCCTTGATGACTCTGTGAAGCAATGCAGTGCAGTGCAGTAGTTAAGAGCATGGGCTCTGGAGACAGACTGTCTGGCTTAATTCCAGGGTCTATAACATTCCAGCTATGAGACTTAGGACTAGTTACTTTTGGGATAGTATATTTTATGGAATTGTAACAATCAGTATGGCCAGCACATGTTAACTTCTTCAATAATTACTAGTATTAACTACCAGAGGCCTGGTGCATGAAATTCATGCACTCGGGACGGGGCGGGGTGGGGTGGGTGGTGTGTGTCCCTCAGCCTGGCCTGAGCCCTCTCACAGTCAGGGAGCCCTTGGGGGATGTCTGACTGATGGCTTAGGCCTGCTCCCCTAAGCTGTCAGTTAGATGTCCTTAGCGCTGCCGTGGAGGCGGGAGAGGCTCCCACCACTGCCACTGTGCTCGCTAGTCAAGAGCCTGGCTCAGGGCTTCTGGCTGAGTGGCGCTCCCTGACCAGCAGGGGGAAGCTCCTGCGTAAAGCGTCTTCCCCCTGGTGGTTGGTGCATATCATAGTAACTGGTCATTCCCTTGTTTGGTCGATTTGAATATTAGCCTTTTATTATATAGGACTTAGTGATGCGGTGCACGAAATTCATGCACAGGGGTGTGTCCCTCAGCCCGGCCTGCACCCTCGCCAATCTAGGACCCCTTGGGGGATGACCACTTGCTGGCTTAGGGGAGGTAGAAAATAATTACTATATGGACCTTTACAGAAACGTTTGCCAATCCCTACAATAGAGAAATTCCAGAAACAGGGTAACTATATTAGAGAGGAAATTCTTATATTTTTCTCACAGATTATTAACATAAATAAATAATACTTTCTGCTTTATAAGAATTCAATTCACAATGAATAAGACTTGCAAGAATAGCAATATCAATACAAAATAAAACACTGGCTAAATAGAAAATTGGATTTGGTAGTAGGCATAAAAAGAAAATCCATAGTTGCAGAAAGTTATAATTAGTAAAGTTTCATATAGACAAAAACTCTAATAAATAAAATCTTTATAAGATTTAAATATGGAAAATAACTGCTATTAAAATGATTCAATAAAATAAGAATATTGAAAAAGTTGGACATTTTTAACTACATGTATGAAAAATTGATAAAGAAATGAACTGAGTTAACTTAATTTTAGCTCCAGAAAATATTCAGTAAAAATTCCTTCACATTGGAATAACCTGATTAAAATGTTTATAGTCACTGGGTCAAGCATCCTAAAGAGTAAACAAATATAAAATGCTAATCAGATCAAAACAGCATCCTGCACTCACTGTGAGTACAGACATAAAAGATGGAGGAATTTTGGAGATCATCTAAGTCATCTACCTTTCCTTCTTGCTCTACTTTCTAAATGAAAAATTCAAGACCCAGAGAGGTAGCCTGACTTATAACTATGGTCAGACGTAAGTTACTCAGTTAGTGTCCTTGCATCAAGTTTGATGCTTCTCACCTTGACCAACTGCAGCACACGCACGCTTTAATTGCTTTTTACCTGAATAGTTCTGTGGGCAAGTTAACTTTCAGAACTATAACTGGGCTTTCAGAATGTGCTCTCTATTTTCTAAAACAAAGACTAAAAATAATTTGGGACCCAAAGCTTCTTGATAATAAACATATTCCCACTTCTCAAACTCCTCTGTTATTGTACCCATTTGGGCCCACAGCGTTATTATCCAGGACAGAGGAAGAATCTCCTAACTGGCCTTGTTTCCAGGACCTGCCCCTTGCTGTCCATCCTCTGCCAACTGCAATGGTATACTAAGGTCTTCATGATTACCTGCTGCTCACTGCACCAGCCTCATGGCTTGTCACCTCAACCCCTGCTCTGTGTTGGTTTTAAAGTAAGTTAAAAAATGTTGTGACATTCCTCCCCTCAAAAAGTAGAGCCTAAGATACTCTGCCCCATTAAATGTGGGAAGGTCTTAGTGACTCAAGAAGTGATGATATGTCACTTCTGATTCTAGACATTATGGCTTCCTCCTTGTTCTCTTGAATCATTCATTTGGGAGGAAGTCAACCACCATGTCACAAGGACATTGCAACAGCCAACCACCAGCATGAACTGTGGGAGAGCCATCTTGGAATTAGATACTCCATCTCCACCTGACATCTTGGCTATAACCCCTAGGAGACTCCAAGTGAGGACTAAAGATTAGTTAGTTGCTAAGCTGTTCCTGAATTCCTGACCCACAGAAACCATCGAGACAACAAAGTTTTATTTTATGCTGCCAAGTTTTAGGGGTGACATGCTATGTAGAAATAGTAATTAGTACATACCTTACACACTATCCAGGGTGAACTGCTAAGATTATATCAAGTTTGTTATGTTGTTTATGCTTCTGCATCATTGCAAGTGCTGTGTCTGTATCTAAACTTATGTCTGCTTAGCGAATGCCTATTGCTCCTACAAGAGGCAGCTGACAGGGCACCTCCTCTGTGAACCTTGAGTCTCTTGTGGAGAACTGGGATTTTCTATTGCACCGTGTACAGTTTTTTCTGTTGGAGAACATCTATTTGTTTTGGGGTCTTGAGGCATTTATTTTAATCCATTTATATAGTACAATATAGGTAAGAGGTAGACTCCCAATAAATATTTTTGAGTTAATTTTCTCATTTCAGTCAGTTTTAAACCAAACCAGCCCTAGTTGTGTTGCTCAGTGGTTAGAGCGTTGGCCCATGGACCAAGGGGTTGCAGGTTCAATTCCCAATCAAAGGCACATACCTGGGTTGCAGGTTTGATCCCCGGCTCCAATTGGGGAGCTGTGGAGGCAATTGATGAGTGTGTCTCTCTCACACAGATGTTTCTCTCTCTCTCTCTCTCTCTCTCTCTCTCTCTCTCTCTTTCTCCCCCCTTCCCTCCCTTCCACTCTCTCTAAAAAAAAATCAATGGAAAATATTTCCTCAGGTGAGGATTAACAAAAACAACAACAAAAGAAAACTTAAAGGCCCACTTAAGGAATTATTCTATGTAAACTTAGGGCCCAGATGTCAATGATAAGGAGTGTGGAAAATGCATTTTTCAGTTTGTTAAAACATAAATTCAGGGATAAACATCCTGGTTTAATTTATGGAAGATGTAACAATATGAATACTAGATTTTAAATAGTGACCCACCAACAAAATGACTATCAGAATGTAAACATTTAAGATGTTTTCATTTAATACCAAAACTGTTTAAAGAAAATTTGAATAACTTATTTTACATTCACTGGAAAAGGAACTTAGATAGTTTAAGAGCTTTCTAGGTTTGCCAAATCCCTCCTCATGCAAAAGCTTGTGATTCTAGTCTTGAAATTGAGGAAGAAAGGATGGTATATGTTCAGTATTGACTATCAATGAAAAGAAATGAAATCTTGCTAACAAGTGGTTTGCCTTAAAACCTGAATTTTCACCAAAAAGAATCAGCCATCTGTTTTAAATATTTTAAAGACTAAGCCTCTATTTGTGCTTTGCTTTGATCTCCTAGGATAATAGGAAGGCAGTGATACAGTCCAGCTACACCTCAATCAAGTACGCTCATTTAATTTATCCCAGAGATGCTGACTGCCAGATCCAGCTGGAAACTTCAGCCTCATCATCCCAGGATCACAAAGAAGGAGGAAGACACATCAAGGGAGAAGAACTCTTTTGTTTTGGTTGATGATGCATTTTTGTGTCCAAGAAAATATTCCTTTAACCCAAAACAGATAATAATCCTAAAGACAGAGAAAATGTATAGAAAACAACAAATTAGTGAAGAGCTGAGGACAAGTTAATGAAAGGAATACCGCAGAACCCTATGGTAACAAGAATATTGTTTAATAGTGCAGTTAAAATATGAGTCAAATTATATACTCCAAAAGAGAACTCTGAAAAATAAAAGTGTGATATAATAGGCAAGTGCTAAGCCTGTCTTCAAAAACTGGTATTAAAAGGGGTTCTGCCATATATGTTTAGTGGGGGCTGAAGGTAATGAACTTGATATATTCTAGAAGGTGCACTGGATATTGACTGGAGCTAAGATCAGTCTAGGAAGTCGATAAACATGAATGATATCAGGTTATAGGATAACCTTGTTAGGGTACAGAGGAAATTAAAAGATTAAAAACAGCTACTACTGATGCACAGCACTTCAAACAAAATACATGGAATGTTTCTTTAGGGTAAAACTCACCAGTTTTTTATTCAATAAATATTCACTGTGCTCTGTAGAATCCTTTATTTTCAGATGACTATAAAAAACAATCAAATTGTGATGAAAATTTTTTGCACTAAGTGCATGGATATTTTTATTGTCCAGGAAGAATGTTTAAATCATAAATAATACCATAAGCAAGAAGACTAGCTCTTCATATGTTAAATGCTCATCATCAAGAAAAAACTCATGGATTTGAGAGCGTATGTTCCAGAGATATTTAAAACACCATAATTTCAGTCTAAAATTAATCAAGTGAGTCACAGGACAATGCCACCTTCAATCACTCAGCGGAAACTACAAAAATGAAGACTGTTCCTGTGGAACACTATAAATGTGATCTTCAAAATATATTGAGAAAGGTCTCTTCCACAAATTACAACTCACTCGTGTGGCCTAAGAGGTCTCTGCCTTCAGAGAGCTCAGGTAATCACTAAGTCTGTGAAGAAGTACTTAGGCCCTAACAGGTTTGGCTCAGTGGATAGAGTGTTGGCCTGCAAAGTGAAGGGTCCCAGGCTCAATGCCAGTCAAGGGCATGTACCTTGGTTGCAGGCACATATCCCGTAGGAACATCTCTCTCATCGATGTTTCTAACTCTCTATCCCTCTCCCTTCCTCTCCATAAAAAAATCAATAAAATAAATTTAAAAAAATAAAATAGAAATTGTCTCAAAAAAGAAAAAAAAAAAGGAGTACTTAGAACCACAGTGCAGAAGTAGTGGCTTCTGCTTCTTTCTGTTGCCTGAAAATCACCCCATGTCAGAAGAAAAAGTCCCCTGCCACTATGGGATGCTTCTTAAAGGTAATTAGGTCTGACTTCATATTTGTGGATAACTTCCCACGCCGTGATACCTTGGAGTGATATTGATACTGTTCAGGCAGTATTGGTAAATGCGGCAGTTAAAAAAAAACACACCTTCATTTTTTTTTGGACCTGCAGATTTAGCTGTTTTGGAAAGCAGTTGCTTCTTATTGAGGTTTAAACATAAGACTGCTACAGTCACATCACACACACAGGACTCTGCTGGGCTTTAAAATAAAAACTATGTGACAGAGGATTTGAGATACTTCCAGGCTGGTGACCAGTTATCAAAGAAATGCTAGTTAGAAATAAATATGTAAATTTACCTGGAATACCCATGGTTTACCTCCTGGGGGCCTAAATGCCCCAAGGGGCCAACAGGAGGGCAAAGGCAATTATCTCAAAGGAATCATCTCAGTTATAATACTTCTAAAGCAGAAAAATGTGTTTATAAGAAAAAAAGTAGAGCTCTTGGGTCCTAGCTTCCAAAATGACCAAGAAGTACTCTCACTCCTAACTATTAAATATAATCCAAAACAAATGCCTTACAAAAATCATACCAATATTAGCTTGTTTATTTCTAAGGGGAAAACGTAAGATAGGAAAAAGGGAACATTACAGCGAGCCTCCTTTAGGCTGCATAGTTCTCCCCTACTTTCCTCCCTAAGACAGCCAGGCGGATGGTCTCTAACTGCCTTGAGGTTTTCTTAGAACCAAAACCAACTATTCTTTTCAAATTCTCTTATGAATAAACTATTTTTTAAAAAAGATGATAACAGAATTTTTGTATTCTATGCTCTAAAAGGGTGTTGGTAATGGCTAAATCAAAAAATACCTTGAGACAACTGAGAATGGAAATGTATCACACAAAAATTTATGGGATGCAGCAAAAGCAGTTCTAAAGGGAAGTTCATAGTGATAAATGCTCCTAAAGAAATAAGGAAGTCTCAAATAAATGTCCTTACTCAAGAAACTAGAAAAAGAACTAAAAAAGCCAATTTAGTAGAAGGAAGGAAATAACAAAGATTAGAGCAAAAATAAATGAAACAGAGATTTAAAAGACAATAAAAAAGAACAATAAAATTAAAAGCTAGTTCTCTGAAAAGGTAAAATTGACAAATCGTTAGCTAGACTGACCAAGAAAAAAAGGGGACGCAAGTAAAATCAGAAATGAAAACAGAGATTTTATAACTAATACCACAGAAATACAAAGAATAATGAAAGACTCCTATGAACAATTATACACTAACAAATTGGACAACTCAGAAGAAATGGGTAAATTCCTAGAAACATACATTCTACCAAGACTGAGTCATGACGAAATAGAAAATCTGAACAGACCAATTACAAGTAAGTAGATTGAATCAGTAATCAAAAACTTCCAACAAACATAAGTTCAGAACCAGAAAACATCACTGGTGGTTCTACAAAACAATAAAAGAAGACGTAATACCAATCCTTAAACTCTTCCAAAACACAGAAGAGGAGGGAATGCTCCCAAATCATTACCCTGATACAAAAACCATACAAGGACACCACAAGAAAATTACAGGTCAATATCCTTGATGACCATACATACAAAATTCGTCAATAAAATATTAGCAAACCAAATTCAACAATACATTAAAAGGATCATACACCATGATCAAGTAGAATTTATTCCAGGGATGCAAAGGTGGTTTAACACTTGCAAATCAGTCAATCTAATATATCACATCATAAAAATAAAGGATAAAACTATATAATCATCTCAACAGATGCAGAACAGACATCTGACAAAATGCAAAATCCATTTATAAAAACTCAACAAAGTGGGTATACAGGGAAATGTTTCAACATAATAAAGATAGCCCATAGAGAACAAGTGTGAAAAGTTGGAAGTTTTTCCAGTTCAGATCAGGAACAAGAGAAGGATGCCCACTCTTTCCACTTTTATTTAACACTAGAGGCCCAGTGCACAACAATTTGTGCACTCAGGGGGGGTCCCTCAGCATGGCCTGTGCCCTCTCGCAGTCCAGGACCCCTCAGGGGATGTCCACCTGCCAGGTTGGGCCTGCTCCCCGGGGGATTGGGCCTAAGCTGGCAGTAAGACATCCCTCTGTGTCAGCCTGGGAGCCCTCACAGCTGTCAGCCCAGCTTGTAGCTGAGCGGAGCTCCCCCTGTGGGAGCACACTGACTACCAGGGGGCAGCTCCTGTGTTGAGCGTCTGCCCCCTGGTGGTCAGTGCGCATCATAGCGACCGGTCATTCTGCTGTTAGGGTCAATTTGCATACTACCCTTTTATTATATAGGATAGTATTAGCCATGCCAGAGGAATTAGGCAAGAAAAAGAAATAAAAGGTATCCAAATTGGAAAAGAAGAGGTAAAAATGTCACTATTTTCAGATGACATATTACATATAGAAAATCCCAAAGACTTCATTAAAAACCATTAGCATAAGCAAATTCAGTAATGTTGTAGGACACAAAATCAATACACAAACATCTGTTGCATTTCTCTACATTAATAATGAACTATCAGAAACAAGTGAAGAAAACAATCCCATTTAAAATTACATCAAAATGAATAAAATACCTAGAAAAAAATTTAACCAAGGAAGTGAAAGACGTATGTATTGACAACTACTAGTCATTAATAAAAGAAATTGAAAGACTTACAAAAATGGAAAGATATTTTGTGCATACAGATTGGAAGAGTTAATATTGTTAAAATGTCCATACAATCCAGAGCAATCTATAGATCCAATGCAATCCTATCAAAATTCTAATGGCATTTTTCTCAGAAATAGAACAAAACCCCTTTCAATTTGTATCAAATCATAAAAGACCCCAAATAGCCAAAGTAATCTTGAGAAAAAAAACTGAGTCACCAGCATGATGTTCTCTGATTTTAAACTATATTATAAAGTTATAGTAATTAAAAATATATAGTACTGGCATAAAAACAGCCACACAGATGAATGAAATAGAATAGAGAGCCCAGAAATAACCACACACAATTAATTTCTGACAAAGAAACCAAGAATATGCAATGTGGAAAGAAGAGTCTCTTTAATAAATGGTGTTGAGAACATTGGAGAGCCACATGCAAAATAATGAACCTGGACCGTTATCTTATACCTGTGGTCGGCAAACTGCGGCTTGTGAGCCACATGTGGCTCTTTGGCCCCTTGATTGTGGTTCTTCCTAAGCCTTAGGAGTACCCTAATTAAGTTAATAACAGTGTACCTACCTATATAGTTTAAGTTTAAAAAATTTGGCTCTCAAAAGAAATTCCAATCGTTGTACTGTTGATATTTGGCTCTGTTGACTAATGAGTTTGCTGACCACTGTCTTATACCATACACAAAAAATTAAATTAAAATAGATTAAAAGACTTGAATGTAACACATGAAATCTTAAAATTCCTAAAAAAACAAACAAGTAAAACCCACCATAAGTAGTAAGCTCTTTGACATAGTAGTAATTTTTGGATTTGATGTTAAAAACAAAGACAACAGCTCTAGCTAGTTTACTCAGTGGTTAAATTAATGGCCCGCAGAAGAGGGGGTTGCGGGTTTGATTCCTGGTCGGTCAAGGGCACATGCCTCAGTTGCAGGCTCAATCCCCGGCCTGGATTGGGGTGCATGCAGGAGGCAACCGATCCATGTGCCTCTCTCACATTGATGTTTCTCTCTTTCTCTCTCCCCTCCCCCACTCCTTCCACTTTCTCCAAAAATCAATGGAAAAATATTCTTGGGTGAGATTAAAAAACAAACAACCCAAAAAACCCAAAGGCAACAAAAGTAAAAAACAAAGTGAGACTACAACAAACTAAAAAGCTTTTGAGCAGCAAATGAAACCAACAAAATGACAAAGTAACCTACTGAACGGGAAAATATATTTGCAAATAAATATCTGATAAGGGTTTATATCCAAAATATATACAAAACTCATACAATTCACTAGCTAAAAAACAAACTACTTGATTTAAAACCAGGCAGAAGATCTGAATAGACACTTTTTAAAATATATATTTTTACTGATTTCAGAGAGGAAGGGAGAGAGAGATAAAAATATCAATGATGAGAATCATTGATTGGCTGCCTCCTGCATGCCCCACACGGGGGATTGAGCCTGAAACCTAGGCATGTGCCCTGATCAAGCAACCATGATCTGCAAAGGCACTGTTTTAAAGGCTTTATATTACCTCACCTAATCACCCAACAACCCCATGAAGTAGGTATATTATTATTCCCATTTTACAAATAAATAAAGTTAGGTAATCTGTTTCTGAAACCCACATTCAGATCAGGACCCTGAAGCATCTGAATGAGATGAAAAGGCAATCAACTCAGAACACTGATTCAGACAATGTCCAAGGGAAGCTGATTGCTCTTTTAATCTTCTGTAAAGCTCAACATGTATCTGTTCTTATGAGCCACTCACATTTGTAGTTTTTCTATTTGAGTTATGCACACTTTATATTAAAATAGAAGTGTGGGTGGGTACATAACCATGCAATGAATGAAAGGACATAGACACTCTATGGTTTAGCTGGCCAGTTTGAGTACTAGCCCCTGCATATCATATTCTCATTCTTAGTGCCTTCCTTCAAGTTGGTTCCTATCTAAAATTATTTTTCTTTTCCCTTCCATTCACCCAAACATTCTCTAACCTCCAAGATCCACTTCCTGTCCCTTCCTAATCTCTGAAGTTCCAAATTTCTCACTAGATTCCTAAGTAGTTGCATTTATAAAAAAATATCAGTAAATCAAAACAACAAGGTACCATCTCACACTCGTCAGAATGGCTATCATCAACAAATCAACAAATGACAGTGTTGACAAGGATGCGGAGAAAAAGGAACGCTCATGCACTGCTGGTGGGAATGCAGACTGGTGCAGCCACTTTGAAAAACAATATAGAGTTTCCTCAAAAAATTAAAGACGAAACTCCCATTTGACCCAATAATTCCACTTCTAGGAATATATCCCAAGAAATCAGAAACACCAATCAGAAAGGATATATGCACACCTATGTTCATAGCAGCACAATTTACAATAGCTAAGATTTGGAAACAGCTAAAGTGCCCATCAGCAGATGAGTGGATTAAAAAACTGTGGTACATCTACACAATGGAATACTATGCTGCTGTAAAAAAGAAGGAACTCTTACTATTTGCAATAGCATGGATGGACCTGGAGAACATCATGCTAAGTGAAATAAGCCAGACAGAGAAAGATAAATATCACATGATCTCACTCATTTGTGAAATATAATGAACAAAATAAACTGATGAACAAAAATAGAGCCTGAGGAGGGAAAACATTTTAGAATATAATAGAAGTAATTCTGTTATTTGTAGAATTTTAATATTTCCTACAACTTTTGTGATATCATACTATGTTAGTTTTGGTAATATTATTATACTTAAAATCCTTTTTTTCTTGAAATATGAATGTTTATTGCATGTAATATATTTAAGATTGCTTTTCTTGAATAATTGGTGTTTACTGTATGTAACATTATTATATTTAAAATAATTTTTCTTGAGATATTAATGTTTATGGCATGTAACATTATTATATTTAAGAACATTAAAAAATATTAATGTTTATTGCATCTAAACTAAAATAAAATATCCACACACAAAAAAATCAGTGAACTGATGTTGCAAATCCACTTAGGTTCTATTTAGTAAAGAAAGTTTCTTACTGGTAAAGGCAGTTTTATTTCCTCACACAGCAATACAATTCGATTCAATATCCAAGGAACTAGACTGCTAAGTGGTAGATTCCTTTTCTTTTTGGTAAGGTACACTGGGAAAAGCACAGAATATAGAGTCAGTCCTGGGGTTTCAATGTCTGCTATATGTTATGTGTGTAATCTTGGAAAATTACTTAACTTCTGTGAACTCTGTTTCCTCTTTTATAACATGTTCTTAGGACGGCTATGAAAATTAAATATAAGACAAGAGATATGAAAGTGTCACCAATAATAAGTGTTTAATAAATGCTTCTTTTCTCTCTCCCATTTATCTGCCACTAGAATACTCCTGCTTCTTGAATTCTACTGGCTTTCCTAAGCTTTCCAGGAAATAAGTGTCTTGCTAAAATCTCTGATCTATTTCTGAAAATAAAAGGTCAAATTATTCCTTGCCTATTGTGTCAAAAACTAGTCCTGGTATTGGTCCAAATGATTTAAACCATTGGTCTAATAAACAATTTGGACCATACTGGTAAAATATTCTAATTCAGCACCCCATTCAATTGTACAAGATGACTTAACACCTCCCTTCTACAGATATATTCTCTAGAGACTTAAGAGACTACTATAGTGGTACTAATACAATAGGATAATTTCATGTTGTTTCAAAGTGATAAGGACAATTCAACTAGGACAGACAAAAAAAAAAGGAAATGACCAAGGAAAAAGAGATAGTTGTTTTAAAAAACTTGTCATAAAAGCTTGTATTAGCATTTACATCACCTCTAATTAAAAAAGAAATGTTTCAAAACATACTGGTCCAAATCTTGTTTTGGGATGCTATAGTGCTGAGCTAATAGGCATGCAACACACTTCCAGATTTTAGTCAGTGGAGTAGTCTTATACCAAAACCAACTGCCAAGTCCCTGGGCAGGTACCTCCTTCATTTGTGTGGTCTGGCACCAGTGTATACAGTCTCCATAAGATGAAGCTCAGAAAGAGCTACTATGCTCCAGGCTCCTCTTGATGGCTATAAACTACAGGTTATGAGAAGAAAAGTTTCTACCTGAAGGACGTTAAATTAGCAGATAGAAAAGATTTCTGAATTATTCTCAACCCCTTTTATTTAGCACCTGTTAGGAGCCAGATTTTATCACTTAATTATGACTCTCTTTTAAATTCTCAACATGTCTTTTGCTTCTAGACATTTTTCCCTTCTCCCCTTTCAAAACTTCTTGTAGTAGAAATGCTGATATTAAAGCTCACAGCTAATTAAGTCTATGCTCTTGGTTTCAATGTAAACTTTACTGTTTCTTATCTGAATTTCATGAATTTAAAAGTTAATTCTCTATATATTTAACGAGAGCTTGCTCTCTACTAAGCATTGCTCTATGGGAATACAAAAGCAAACGCCGCTAAGTCCCTGTCCTCATGGGATGTACATTCTTCTGTAAGGGAAAAATAAGAAAGAAGAAAACTCCAATTCAATTCAATTCAATTCAATCCAATTCAAGTTAATCTCCTATATGTTGAGGAATTTTTTCCTTTGGAAAAACACCTTGAATTTTATAAAGGAATGACCTATAAAAGAAATGTAGTCAGTGAAACTTTCTTTGAAAGAATGTGCTGTAAAGCAACCCTCCTAAGACACATAGAATGAAGCAAGTATTACTTCAAGCTAGAAAAAGGGAGAGTCCTTCTCTCCCCTCAGCCTATAGAAAACCCATGTGAAATGTTTTGATGTTAAGTTTGATAAGTGAAATCACTAATTTCAAAAGTTAATAATTTTGTTAAAATCTGTTCTCATATACAGCCATACCACCCTGAATGTGCCGATCTCATCTGATCTGGGAAGCTAAGCAGGGTCAGGCCTGGTTAGTAGTTGGTTGGAAGAAAATCTGTTCTCTGTCGAATTAGCAAAGAAATAGGTGAAGGAAACTAGATTGCCAAGTCAAGACTTCTGCAGGGGGCACGCATGTACTTTTTTAGATACAACCTTATATTTATAGCTCATTTTAGAAAATTTGAAATACTGTATCATAGAAACACCACCTATGGCCTGTGTGCCAAGCCAGCTCAGCCAAGGGTTCAAAAGCCTGAGTGAGGGCAGTGAAGGATGAAGAAATGACAGATAGAGAGAATAAGCTGGGTCTTCAGGGGTGGGCAAACTTTTTGACTCGAGGGCCACAATGGGTTCTTAAACTGGACCGGAGGGCCGGAACAAAAGCATGGATGGAGTGTTTGTGTGAACTAATATAAATTCAAAGTAAACATCATTACATAAAAGGGTATGGTCTTTTTTTTGTTTTTTTTAGTTTTATTCATTTCAAACGGCCGGATCACGGCTGGTAGGTGGGTCTTCCTGTGCCTGGCTGAGGCCACAGAGAGAGAGATCCAGAGGCAAGCTGAGCCTTTATTTTACAGCCAGAGGTAAACAAGGTAGTGGTCACCATACAATGTTCTTGTGAGTTTCACTTTTTTTGGCAGCACTTGCTGCACCTCCCACAGCCCATTAGCTACCCAGATAAGATCTAGGGAGCGTCAAAAGGTCAAGCCTGATTATGCTAAGAGGACTGTGCCCTCTAAGATGGGACTTGTTTGTGGCTTTGCCAACAGGTCAGTCCGAGGCTTAACCCTATAGCCACGCCCTACAGGCCTGCTAATTGCAACTGCAATGTGTTAAACCAACGGTTCTCAACCTGTGGGTCGCGACCCCTTTGGCGGTCAAATGACCCTTTCACAGGGGTCGCCTAAGACCATCCTGCATATCAGATATTTACATAACAGTAGCAACATTACAGTTATGAAGTAGCAACGAAAATAATTTTATGGTTGGGTCACAACATGAGGAACTGTATTTAAAGGTAAACCAATGGCAATTAACATTTTGATGAAGTAAGATCAATAGTGCATAATTAAAAAAACAAAATCGGTAGCATCTGAACTCCTATTAAGAGTTATTCTACTATAGGAAAAGAGAAAGAAAAAGGGAGACTTCAGGAACAAATCTATTTGAAGGCTTGTTCATTTTTCAGTCTTCTAGTAATGTTACCTATGGGCCTTGTTTCCTATAACACTAACATTTTCTACTGGTTGGCTAGAAAAGGGTGTGCAACTAAAATATAATCCTGTCCATGTTCATGTATATGGGGGAGGTGCTTCCTGCTAAGGCAGGCCAAGAAGTTTGTATGTTCTGTTAAAATAGATTAGGCAGGTTCATTTAGAGGAGACTGATCAACTACATCCAGCGAATCCAGGGAGTGCAAGACCACCAATATGTGTGAACTATTAATCATAGTTATTATTTTTCCTAAGAAAAGGATTTCCTTAGTCAAACCTCCAGGGTATGGCCCCACATGCTTCATGACAAATAAGTACCCCTGTACAATGTAGACTAGTTAAAAAGAATTAGCACACTGTTTTTCTAAGCTTTAGCTTTGTCTGGCAGGCAACCTTCTAACCCAAAGAGCTTTTTGGTTGGTATTGTGAGTTCACCTTCTTTCAGGATAAAGTCATTTGAAAAGCTTCCCATCTTCACAGTATATGCCCTATTCCCCAACTTACCTCATTATCCTTCTTGGCTGTTTGCTAGTGAGAGATCTACACATGTCCCCATCATTTTGAGAAGTATAACTCTAAGACATAGACTTTTCAAGGAGAACCAACTCCAAAAGAGATCACTAATAAGCATGGGCAGTGAATCCAGGGAGTGCAAGACCACCAATATGTGTGAACTTATTAATCATAATTATTTTTCCTAAGAAAAGGATTTCCTTAGTCAAACCTCCAGGGCATCAGATCAAAGGGAGATACTGCTACAGCTGGACTATGTTTTCCAGCCAAATGGCTCAGAAAGGAGAATCTAGACAGTGTCCTGGCAACTGTTTGACCCAGCAGCAATCCATAACAGACAGGAAAAAAATTCTTTAGACTAACTTGTTAAAAAGGCTTTCTTTACTTCTCCTTATTTTTTTAAGGACAGTTTGAGAGTGATGTCAAAATGCTAGGGGATATCGTTGGTAGGCACTCTATAAGAATTACTGACCCTGAGAATTCAGAGCATCTATATATATAAAAGCCTAAGCAACCTTTCAACCATTCAACTGGTAGCTATGATGTGCACTAACCACCAGGAGGCAGACACTCTACACACAGGCATGGAAACATGGAACAGACTGATGAATTTCAGAGGGAAGGGGGGAGGAGCGAGGGTGGGGAGAGATTAACCAAAGACCTTTCATGCATACTAGAGTCCCGGTGTATGGATTTGAGCACTGGTGGGGTCCCTCAGCCTGGCCTGCAGGGATCAGGCTGAAACCGGCAGTCCAACATCCCCCAAGGGGTCCTAGATTGCAAGAGGGTGCAGGCCAGGCTGAGGGACCCCACTGGTGCACAAATCCGTGCACCAGGCCTCTAGTTCTTCTATAAATAGAAACAAAAGGTTGTGGTTCACAGTACAGATTGCTTTTTTATTTAAAGATGATATATTTATATTTAATTATCACAAAAATGTATATCCCCAATCTACTGCCAGAGTACTTGGTCAATTTTCTATTTCCAATTTGATGTAAGTCTCTATAAACCTTACCAGGACACTGTAAAATCACTAGATAGAATATTAATAAAATCACAACAGGATAAATTTAGTTATATGCCCTGGAAGTTCTCCCAAAACGTATTTAAAAATTATAAAAGTGACTATTAACACACAAGAAAAAAAAATCCACAAAACCCAAATCCCATTATGTCAGAAGCATAGCAAAACACACAGGAATCATGTGAAATGAGAAATCAGAAGGCACACCAAATGATTTTATGAATTACAGAGAAACATGATGTGAGAATGATTGTGCAAAAAACAATGAAAGCAAACAAACAAACAAAAAACATCTCTATAGTTAAAGAAAGCCGTTTCTCACCGTTCTGAACAAAATGGCTGAACTAAGATCATCTGATTGGCTATGCCCATATACCCTCCTCCTCATCCTATGGGGAGAGAGATGACGAAGGGAACAATGCCCCAGAGCAGCATGGGAATGAAAAAGAGTTGGTTAGTATTTAAAACAAAGACATAAGCATAAGTAGAAGAAAATGGACTCTAATTTCTTGACTCTTTTTTAGTTTGTTGTTACACTTTTATGCTTCCTACTTTCCCAAGATGTTATCTCCATTCCAGGGCTTGACTGGACAAAATTATCAAATTGGAGACTTTTCTTTATTATTTGCCTTTCTTCAGCCTTTTTCCATTTTTGTTTGCCTCCCACTACTCCCAAGCATCCAATTACTTGTATTTATTATCAAACCTGTTTCAAGGAAAGGCTCTAATGCTTATCTTGTCTACACTGGCACACATTTAATCCCAGGGATCCAGGAGCAGGCGGAGAAAGTATAACGACTTCTTGGCAAAACAAGACTGCTGACCTCAGGCAGACAACTCTCCATCTGCCTACATTAAAGATAGGCTTGCCTAAATATAAGGCTCGACTCAACTGGCTTAGTAAATGTCATCTACCTTCTGAATCTCAGAAAAAAAAATGCAGTTTGGATATTATTGCTGCTTTCATCTGCAATATTTCTTCTTCTCCTCCTAAGACAACACCATGGCCATCGTTTAGTAGAGATGTTTAGTAGGGGAGTTTCATTTGACTTTTTGATCATATGGATATAATTATTTAACTATTATTTTATTCCCCCTCAGCTATTATTTTAAGATTGTGATGGAGATGTTGAAATCTGATTGTTGGCTATGGAACATGAGGTAATCTGTTCACCACTCTCCCCCATCCATCATTTTCAAGATCTTGGGAGAGTTCCATTTTTTTCAAAAATCTATATAGAGTTGAATATGGTTCCCTTCAGATTCATCAATGCCTCTTTTGCATTGATGAGAAGTGGAAGGCAACAATTTCCTTTGAAAATGACATATACTGGAGGGATCCACCAAGGTGATGGAGTGAAGAAACTATGTTTTAATCTTCATGTTTAATAGATGATGAGCAGAGACTTTAAAATTTGCAATTAAAGAATAGCTACCTTTGCCCTGAGTTGTGCCTCACTGAGCTCACAAGACTCTTATTTTTCTAATAAGGCATTATTTATTTAGTGAGAAAAGCAGGACTGTTACAAATTAGTATGTCTTTGAGAAGATTAAGGTTTTTTTCTCAACCCAATTCAAGGATTCTTTATTGTGTTCAAATATTTTTACTACCTCCTCTTAATATATTCAGAATTATCCATTATCTTCCTGTACAGAAATTGAATCTGTGTTTTTTAAAAAATGATGGAATTTTCAAAAACTGATTATTTTTATAACTTATATCCCAAAATCTATAGCACAACAGTACAGAATACATAAAAATAGAAGCATATCATTTTTTTTTAAATAAAACATTCAAGAGCAGACTTACCTGGTCTGGGGAGGGTTTATGATTGGTTTGATTGGAATGAGAGGATTTGAAGTAGTCGTCCTCATAGTTGTCGGCCATTAGCTTCATTCGATTTTGTGTCTAAGAAGAAATGATTCATAAGGTTACATTTAGATGAAAATTCTATGACACTGTAAAGTAACAAAGGCCTTAAGAATGTCATAAGAAAGGATAAAACTAATCCTGTCTGAGTTAAATAAACAGGATTTCTGAGGATATGGGGGAGGTTTAGGTACAGCTATGGACTGAATTGTATTCCCCTCCTCCCCCCAAAATTCACATTGGAGCCTATCCCCTAATGTGACTGTATATGAAGACAGAATCTTTAGGAGGTATTTAAGATTAAATGAGGTGACAGGAGTGAGGCCCTAATTGGACAGGATTGTGGCCCTGTAAGACGAAAGATACCCCTTCCCCTCACACTGCATTTTTCTCTCTGCCATGTGAGGACATAATAAGAATGTGGCTTTTTCAGCCAGGAAGAGAGCTCTCATCAGGAAATGAATCAGCTGACACCTTGATCTTGGACTTCCCAGCCTCCAGAATTGTGAGAAAATAAATCCTGTGTGTAAGCCACCAACTCTATGGTATTTTGCTATGGCAGCCTGAGCAAACTAAGACAAGGTCCTAAATTGGTACAGGATTTTTTCTTTTCTTTTTCTGGGGGTGGGTGGGTGGGGGTAATCTCCTCAAATTAAGCACTTTAAGCAATGCTTGTTTCTTAAAATAAATCCTATAGCATCCTATAGATAGGATAGGACTCTGTAACTCTATTTTCCACTTCATGATATACAGACCCATCTTCCCATCTATTTACATATATAAAAAGCCTAAGCAACCGCTATGACTGGATGGATGGCTGGTAGCTATGATGCACACTGATCACCAAGGGCAGACACTCAATGCAGGAGCTGCTACCTGGTGGTCCTTGCGCTCCCACATCCAACCTCCTGTGGCCAGCCAACCTCTGTGGTCCCTCCCCAAAGCCCGCCCCAAATGCCGGCCAGGCCGAGGGACCCCACCCATGCACAAATTTGTGCACTGGGCCTCTAGTGTTATTATAAGAACTGTTTATCCTTTTAAACAACTATTTCATTTTGAGAATGTTATATAACACATAGACCATTAATATTAGGAAAAAGTTATCATTATCTGTACTGAAATGATTATATACCTAGAAAATCCTAGACAATGAATTGAAAAACCTTTCTCACCTATTACAACTTACAATAAAGTTCAGTAAGTTGATCAGACAGAAACTACATATTCAATATCTTTTATTTAAACCATCAATAATTCAGGCTTTAAAATAAGTCAAAGATTTTGAAATCCTCTTCTTTAACCCTAGACTAGAAGAGAATTATTACCATTGACATTTCTTTTCAATATTTACCAAAAAGGAAGTCTATGTAATTGGTTACGTTAAGCCCTGAATACATGAATTTATGTATAATTAACATTGTACATAATTAACATTTTATATATATAACTAGAGGCCCAGTGCACAAAATTTGTGTCCTGGGGGGGGGGTCCCCTCAGCCCAGCTTGCACCCTGTCCAATCTGGGACCCTTCGGGGGATGTCCGACTGCTGGTTCAGGCCCGATCCCACAGGCAGTCGGACATCCCCATCACAATCTGGGACAGCTGGCTCCCAATCGCTCGCCTGCCTGCCTGCCTACTGATTGCCCCTAACCGCTTCTGCCTGCCAGCCTGATCACTCCCTAACCACTCCCCTGCTGGCCCGGTTGCCCCCAACTGCCCTCCCATGCCAGCCCGGTCGCCCCCAACTGCCCTCCCCTGCCAGCCTGGTAGCCCCCAAATGCCCTCCCCTGTCGGCCTGGTCACCCCCAACTGCCCTTCCCTGCAGTCCCAGTCCCCCCAACTGCCCTCCCTGCTGGCCCGGTCTCGCCCAACTGCCCTCCCCTGCCGGCCCGGTCGCCCCTAACTGCCCTCCCCTGCCAGCCATCTTGTGGTGGCCATATTTTGACCACAAGAGGGCGGCCATCTTGTGTGAGGGCATGACAATCAATTTGCATATTACCTCTTTATTATATAGGATGTTTATATACAGTGGGGCCTTGACTTACGAGTGTCCCGACTAACGAGTTTTTCGAGATACGAGCCATCTCTCGGCTGATTTTTTGCTTTGAGTTGCGAGCTAAAATTCGGGTTACAAGCCAGCATCAGATACCCAACCGCTAGTTGGCGCAGTGAACGTCACAGTGAACGCCACAACATCAGCCCAGCATCACGTGTCTCACTCGTTCACTGTTGATTTGACATACGACTAATTTGAGTTACGAGCTCCGTCACAGAACGAATTAAACTCGTAAGTCAAGGCCCCACTGTATATAGAAATGTTATGTACATGTAACATTTTAGAAAATTCGCTTTACAGAGCAAGCAATTCAGAAAATACAAGGTACACTATACATAAAATCAAATAGTAATATATATTGCACTAATAAAATATTGTTATAAGCTGAAGTTTTAAAGACACTAGAAATAAACTTGCTAATACATATGATCTAAATATTTCACTGTACATGATATGAAAAATAAACCACGTGTATACTTTTAATCAGTGGTAAGCACTGTTAATATTTAGGTGTATTCATTCAGCCTCTTCCTATGAATATAAAAATAGCATGCTGTCCTGATTTATTCTATTTCTGCTACAATATGGTACTTTTAAAAATTACAATATCTTACAGTATATTTTGATATCTGGTAGGACATGCTGTCCTTCCACTCCACTAATTCTGCTTTAAATTTGATTGGGTATCTTAAAACACATTTTCTTTACTAGATGAATTTAAAAAATTTTGCCTAGTTCCATAGGGAATTTAAAACATTTTGTCTAGTTCCATATAGAGATTTTTCTTTGGTATTTTTTCATGTAATGATGCCTGGGTCTGAATTCTAGTTCTAGCTCTTACCAGCTATCTAAGCTTGAGCAAACTACTTAAATGCTTTGAACTTAAGTTTTCTCATCTTTAAAATGAGAATAACAATACTTTCTCCCCATAAGACTGTTGTGAGGATTAGTCAATTGACCTAACACAAGCACTTAGAAAGCAGTCTGGCAAGATAACAACACCCAATACATTTTAGCTATCACCATCATTAGAAACATTTTTATGTCATTAAATATTATTCTAAAATGTAATTTTAACTAGCTGCAGAGTATTCAATTGAATGAATGTTTGAGTCCCATGTTATTGGGCATTTAGTTCTTCATATTTTCACCTAATAATATATACACATTTCTAAGCCAGTTCCTCCCTTCATTATAAAATGAAAGCAAAGAAAATACATACCAAGAATTATCTGTGATATCAAACTTATACTCTGAGATAACTTATAGTGACACTGAAAATATGCAGGATAATTTTCTTGTATCATGTGGTATTGCGATGGCAAATGGAAAGTCTTATGCAAAGCAGCTTGGAAAAGGAAGAAGGAGAGAGGACAGGTCAAAGCGGTGTAACCAGAAAGTGAGCAAAACATCTGCACGTCATTCATTTAGCTAGGAAACTTTTCCATGTTGACTTTAATAAGAACGTGCAGCAAAAGTATACTTGCCTAGTTATTTTCTTAGAACATTATGCACTTAATCTTTAATATCTGATTTCTAGTGTAAGTTAAAAAACTTAAAAGAACTAGTAAAGCACACACAAATCCACCTTCAAGGCAGAATGTGTTTCAAGTATTTCGTAGGAATGGGTATGAAAGCCTCCCAAAGGAGCTGATCACATTAGACAGATAACATCAAAGATCACTCATCTGATCCATGTAAGTGAATGAAGAAATAACCCTAAGAACTTCTCCATTTCTAAAAGACATGAAGATTATCAAAGTTTAGTGTTCCTAGGTCTAGTATTCAGAAATTTGGTGTGAAGCCTGTTCTCTGCATAGTCATGAGGGTTGAGCACTAAATATCTGATGGCTCACAGAGCATTCAGTATTATACAGACTGTGTAAATGACTCTGCTCTTAAGGAGCTCTTGTGCCACTCTCTTCTTAAGATAAGGCCAACAAAACAAGCAAAAGAAGTAATTCCTTCATGTTTTACTGACACAAAAGGTACTTTATATCCAAATATTTTCCTTCTTGAACAATGCCATGTGCATATGCAGATAGTGGAACTCCCCTTGGTCAAATGACATAAAAAATAAGATTGTCTGAAGGAAGAAAAAAAAAAGAGAGAAATAACTTGCTGAAATAAACTTTAGTTGTAAATGCATATCTGTGTATACAGGTGCACATATCCTACCAGAGAAAAAGGAGTTCACTGTTTTATCTGTTAATCTTTTCTTCTAAGACTAAGATGCCAATATCCAACCAAGGTGTTACAGAAACTATATTTCACAGAAAAATACTTAGTTAAGCTGAGAAACAGTACATGTTACTATTGAAAGAAAAGGTTTGGATTCTGATCAGTTATCTAGTTGTTCACTGATCTTTGCTTTTCAGTTTGTGATAGTGCTATTAACTTACCTAAGTAAGTTTTAAAAATAATTATACTCAGAAATACTCTGAGATATTTTGGAAAACACACCATAAATACATTTTAACCTTAATAATTTGAATTACTTCCAATTATAATAATATCTAAGAAAGTATTAAAATTATATCCACATACATTTGTTAAACCTTGGAAATAAATTTAGTTTAATGAATTTTAATTAAGCTTTAATTTGTTACATTGGTATTTGATATACAAAATGAAAAAAAAGCATAATCCCTATCAATTTCAGTTAGATGAGCCAGATTGCATTAGTTATAAGTTTAACAAAATCTCAACAAATGACATTTAAAACTTTATTTCATGAAAAAAAACTACATAACTTTTTGAGTTGTTTCACATGTTTGTCATTTTATACATACTTGATTGAAGATTACCTATCTAGTTTGAGAAGTTCCTTTTTCATTGGTTAAACAATGGAAGCCTTGGGAAGAACTCATGAGAAGCAGTGCGCTAGGAATGGGACAGCAACAAGATTAGAAGAAATAACTATGCTAAATTTAGCTCAACAGCTGTCACAATCAGATTAGCTTTTCATCCCATTTTATTACCTCAACTGGAGTGTTAGGTCTACAATAGAAAAATGTGTCTTCTACTGATTTTGTTTTGATTTTAAATAATTCAGTTTGGTAGTTAAATTTTGGTCCTGATTAGTACTTTTAGTTTACTGATGAAATCATGAAACTTATTATTATTCTGCAAACACTTTCTATTATGAACCAAGCAAAATGAAACCATAAAGAATCTCAGCTGCAGCAACCCAAAAGCTGACCGATTCTCCACATAATTGCCATGTTATTAAAAAAAAAAACTTAATTATTATTACCTTGAATATTTTGTGTATTTACATAGTATAAGAGTCTAGGCAGTAAAAGTAAGTCTACCCCTAAACTTGACAGTTCCACTACAAAGGGCTTACCACAGTTACCACTATCTTGCATGTATTTCCAAAGATTTCCTGACATTGCATAGTTCTATAAGTGTACACACAACAAATACAGTAGGTCCTCGGGTTATGTTGGAGATCCGTTCCTATGGCGTGCCGTAATGCCATTTTCGCTGTAAGTCAGGACCCACCTACATAAGCACCTACGTCACTCACATGGAGACATACACAGCAGTAATGAAGTGAAACAGCAAAAAAGGTTTAAAAGAAAGATAACAATTCCTGACCTTTACTTGTGGTAAATAAGTAATAAGAAACATAGGAGAAGAACCAAGATGGCGGCATAGGTTAACGCCGGAGTCTGCTGCTTTGAACAACTACTTCAAAAGTGAAACCAAAAAACGGAAGGGACATCACCCAGAACCACAGGAACGCTGGCTGAGTGGAAGTCCTACAACTAGGAGGAAAGAGAAACGCATACGGACACTCAGAGGAGGCGCAGTGCTGAAGTCAAATTCTGAGGTGCGGAGTGCGCGGAGCGGGCTGGCGGCGGAGGGCGCGGTTGGCGTTTTCAATCGGGAGGGAGTCGCAGACTCTGAGCTCCAGATACGGGCGAGTCTTTAGGGACCCAGACTCAAACAGGAGAAGCGGGACTGTCTGGCTTCGGTCAGAGCGAGTGCAGCTTTCTCTCTGAGCTTTGCAGCGGGTGCTGGGACTCAGAGAGGCAGAGCCCCTGGGGACAGGACTGAGAGCTGCCATAACTGCTCTCTCCGGCCCACCCTGTTGATCCCGAGCGACCCGCCCTGCCCAAGCCCTGCACAGAGGCATTTGCCGGATAGCCTTAGGCAAAGGCTAGATTAGCACCTCCCTAGAGGACAGAAGTTCTCTCACTGCTGACACAGCTGATTCTCATAGCCACTTGGCCTGGAGGTCAAACCCTCCCTGGTATTAGCTACAACAATCAAGATTTAACTATAAGACTGCGAACAAAGACCACTAGGGGGTGCACCAAGGAAGCATAACAAAATGCGGAGACAAAGAAACAGGACAAAATTGTCAATGGAAGATATAGAGTTCAGAACCACACTTTTAAGGTCTCTCAAGAACTGTTTAGAAGCCGCCGATAAACTTAATGAGATCTACAAGAAAACTAATGAGACCCTCGATCTTATATTGGGGAACCAACTAGAAATTAAGCATACACGGACTGAAATAACGAATATTATACAGACTCCCGACAGCAGACCAGAGGAGCGCAAGAATCAAGTCAATGATTTGAAATGCGAGGAAGCAAAAAACACCCAACCGGAAAAGCAAAATGAAAAAAGAATCCAAAAATGCGAGGATAGTGGAAGGAGCCTCTGGGACAGCTTCAAGCGTACCAACATCAGAATTATAGGGGTGCCAGAAGATGAGAGAGAGCAAGATATTGAAAACCTATTTGAAGAAATAATGACAGAAAACTTCCCCCACCTGGTGAAAGAAATGGACTTACAGGTCCAAGAAGCGCGGAGAACCCCAAACAAAAGGAATCCAAAGAGGACCACACCAAGACACATCATAATTAAAATGCCAAGAGCAAAAGACAAAGAGAGAATCTTAAAAGCAGCAAGAGAAAGAAACTCAGTTACCTACAAGGGAATACCCATATGACTGTCAGCTGATTTCTCAACAGAAACTTTGCAGGCCAGAAGGGAGTGGCAAGAAATATTCAAAGTGATGAATACCAAGAACCTACAACCAAGATTACTTTATCCAGCAAAGCTATCATTCAGAATTGAAGGTCAGATAAAGAGCTTCACAGATAAGGAAAAGCTAAAGGAGTTCATCACCACCAAACCAGGATTATGTGAAATGCTGAAAGGTATCCTTTAAGAAGAGGAAGAGGAAGAAAAAGGTAAAGATACAAATTATGAACAACAAATATGCATCTATCAACAAGTGAATCTAAGAATCAAGTGAATAAATAATCTGATGAACAGAATGAACTGGTGATTATAATAGAATCAGGGACATAGAAAGGGAATGGACTGACTATTCCTGGGGGGGGGAAAGGGGTGTGGGAGATGCGGGAAGAGACTGGACAAAAATCGTGCACCTATGGATGAGGACAGTGGGTGGGGAGTGAGGGCGGAGGGTGGGGCGGGAACTGGGAGGAGGGGAGTTATGGGGGGAAAAAAAAGAGGAACAAATGTAATAATCTGAACAATAAAGATTTAATTAAAAAAAAATAAATAAATAAAAAGAAAAAAAAAAGAAACATAAAGTGCATATGTACATACGTCGAAATGACGGAACTTTTTTTTTTTATAAATAAATGGGAGATGGCGATGTAACCACAAAACGATGTACATCGAGTCCAACGTAACCCGAGGACTGTCTGTATTAGCATATTCTAGTCACTATTCTATTCTATTTTTTCATCTAACTACATTTTGAACAGTCTTCCATATAAATAAATAAATGGCTGCCTCATTCTCTTTGCTGAAGCACATTTAGGTTATTTTTAATATTTTACTGTTAACAAATGGTGCTATAAGAGTAATCTTGTACTGACAAATATAAATTGTCAAAACTAAGAAAATTATGTTATATATCACTCTTCCTCTAAATAACTTTTCCCTAATATGAAAAGCCTAAATTTGTTTGGAGTTGTTATAAAATCAGGTCCCTAAGATACACACTTAGTTCCACAGAAAGGTAGAGGGATGTGAATGAAAAGAATATCCATATGTCTAGTGGACTTGTACTTAACTGAAATAAAAAACAATGAACAATGATGGCATAAAATGTATATAGCTGTTAGAAAACTTACGTTATTTAATATGGAAAGGTCAAATACAGTATGTGTAACTTTAGTATTTCTGAGGCTAAAGAAATAATGACACAAGTGTATATTAACTTCTCAATCATCGATAAAACATCTAAGTTATAGTTGCAGGCTCAGTTTACCAACCTATAAAAGGTTTCTTGATCCTTCAGTGGAGACCTAAAGCGACACCAGATTAAATCACTATTAAAAAATTATTATACTTTGCAAATAAGAATATGACAGAGGTAGTTTGTGAGGCTCCTTAGGAATAAGAAGGTGTTCTTCTAAATTGTTCTATTATTTCCTTTACCTGGTTTCTTTTTATCAGTGTCACATATTCATAATGAAGAGACACACTGAGCAGCATATATCAAATCCATCACCATGCAGGGAGCACTGTGAGCCCCTCTTTACTTCCCCAGGTCTTCTTACCATTCCAGGTATAACTCTCCACCTGTTTGGGTACTTGGTTTGTTTTTAGGTATACTAGGTGTGCCAGTTAATAATGCAGATTTTTTTTTTTCAATAGATGGAGTTACACATATGTTGATATATATGCTATTTGATATATATGCTATTTTGTTGTATTGACAATAAGCTTCAACATTTCATATGTCAAATTTGCTGAAGGTGTTAACATCATAGATATTTTTACACTTAAAAATGTCGAATTTCGTGCCAAAAAATGAGCATTTGCGGGAAGTTATATTTCATTACTTTATTTTGAAGAAAAGTGCTGCTGAATACTGTGGGAAGCTTAGGGTGAACATGCTTCATCTCAAGGTACTTGTGAATGCTGCTTTAAATGCTTTAAAAGTGATGATTTTGAAGTGCAAGACAAAGAACGTCCAGGTAACCCGAAAAAGTTTGAAGACCAACAATTACAAGCATTATAGGATGAAGATGCGTGTCAAACTCAAAAACTTGCAGAAAGGTTAAATGTTGCTCAGGAAAACAATTTCCGATCATTTACAAGCAATGGGAAAGATTTTAAAGGAAGGAAAATGGATGCCACATCAACTGAATGAAGACAAATGGAAACCGAAAAGTCATCAGTAAAATGCTGCTTCAATAGCATGAAAGAAAGTCTTTTTTGCACCGAATTGTGGCTGGAGATGAAAAGTGGATTTATTTTGAGAATCCCAAATGCACAAAATCATGGGTTGATCCAGGTCAACCATCAACATCGACTGCAAGGCCAAATCGCTTTGGAAAGAAGACAATGTCTGCGTTTGGTGGGATCAGGAAGATGTGGTTTATTATGAGCTTCTAAAACCAGGTGAAACCATTAATACTGATTGCTACCCACAATAAATAATCAATTTGAACCACGCTTTGATCGTGAAACAACCAGAATGTTCCAGAAGACACAGCAAAGTAATTTTGCTTCATGATGATGCACCATCACACACTTCAAAACCATTTAAAGACACGTTAAAAGATCTTGTCTGGGAAGTATTAACCCATCCACCATATTCACCAGACCTTGCTCCTTCAGATGACCACTTGTTCCAATCGATGGCATACACACTTTTTGAGCAGCACTTAAAAACATACAAAGAAAAGAAAAAGTACGAAGAAGTGGAAAAGTGGGTCTCTGAATGGTTTGCCTGAAAACAAGAAAAGTTCTATTGCAACGGTATCCACAAATTACTTAAAAATCGGGAAATGTGTAGCTAGTGATGGACATTACTTTGAATAAAGCACTTTTGATGTTTCTCTTGAAATTATCACGTTTTCTTTGATTACAAAATCCGCATTATTAACTGGTATACCTGTTAAGGTTAGGACTAAGGATCGGGTTAGGGCTTAGGTATAGGTTTATAGTTAGGTCTGAAGTTGGGTATAAGGTTTTGGTTAGGGCTAAGGTTGTGATTAGGTGTAGTGTTAGGGTGAAGGTTAGTGTTAGGGTTTAGGTTATGGTTAAGGTTACTGTTAAATTTAGGGCTAAGGGGATGGAGAAATTAGGTATAGGATTAGGTTTAGGGTTGACGTTAGTTTTAAGGTTAGTATTCTGCTGAGGATTTTTGCATCAATGTTCATAAGGGATACTGGTCTGTAATTTTCTTTTCTGATAATGTCTTTGTCTGGCTTTGGTATCAGGGTAATACTGGTCTCATAGGAAGTACTACCTTGTCTTCAATTTTTTGGAAAAGTCTGGGAAACATAGGTATTAGTTTTTCTTTAAATATTTGGTAGAATTTAAGAGTGAGGCCACCATCAGGTCCAGGGCTTTTCTTTGTTGGGAGGTTTTTGATTACTGATTCAATCTCCTTACTAGTTATTATAGATCTACTCAGATTTTCTAATTCATGATTTAGTCTTGGTAGGTTTTGTGTTTCCAGGAATTTGCCAATTTTATCTAGGTTATTCAATATTTTTGGTGTCCAATTGTTTAGAGTACTCTTTCACAATCCTTTTTTTTGTTAATCCTCACCCAAGTATATTTTTTCCATTGCTTTTTTAGAGAGACTGGAAAAGTGGGAGGGAAGGGAGAGAAAGAAAGAGGGAGAGAGAGAAAAACATCGATGTGAGAGACACACATTGATTGGTTACCTCCCCCATGTGCCCCAACTGGGGCTGGGGGATGGAACTTGCAGGAATCAAATCCATGACCCTTCAGTGCACAGTCTGACTCCCTAACCACTAAGCACACCATCCAGGGCTTAGAATTATTTTTTTATCTGTAGAATCAGTAATAATGTTCCCACTTTCATTTCTGATTTTAGTAATTTGAGATTTTTATTTTTCTTAGTTCATCAAAGTAAAGGTTTATCAATTTTGCTGATTTTTACAAAGAATGAACTTTTGCTTTCATTAGTTTTCTCTATAGTTTTTTCTAATCTTTCTTTTTCCTTTTTTTTACATCTACTGTAATCTTTATTATTTCCTTTCTTTTGTCAGTTTTGGTTAGTTTGTTGTTCTTCTACTTCCATAAGTTGTAAAGTTAGGTTTCTGATTTGAGATCTTTCTTGTTTATTAATGTAAGCATTTATAGCTACAAATTTCTTCCTTAGCATTGCTTTTACTATGTCTTATAGTATTATGTTGTATTTTTATTTCCACTCATCTCTAAGTATTTTTTAATTACCCTTGTGATCTTTTCTTTTATCTATTGGGTGTTTAAATGTGTATTACTTAATTTCCACAATTTTATAAATTTCCCAGTTTTACTTTTGCTATTGATTTTCAAATTCATCCTGTTGTGGTAAAAGAAGACACTTTGCATGATATATATCTTTTAAAATCTACTGAGACTTAATTTGTGGTCTAACATATGGTCTATCCTAGAAAATGTCCCAGGTGCACAGGGAAGAATATGTATACTGCTGTTGGGTAGACTGTTGTGTATATATCTGCTAGATCTAGTTGATTCACTATGTTTAAATCCTCTATTTTCTTACTTGTCTTCTGCCTGGTTGTTTTAGCCATTATTGTTAATGGGGTTTTGAACTCTCCAACTATTGTAGACCTGTCCTTTTCTTCCTTCAATTCTGTCAGGTTTTGCTTCACATATTTTGATGGTCAGTAGGTACGTAAATGTTTATATTTGTTATAAGCATTCCTTGTTTTATTATACTCGCTTCATTGTGCTTTAAGATATTATGTTTCTTACAAATTAAAGGTTTGTGGCAACCCTGTGTTGAAGGAGTCTATTGGTGCCATTTTCCCAACAGCATTTGCTCACTTCATATCTCTGTGACACAATTGGTAATTCTCACAATATTTCAAACTTTTTCATCATTATTATATTTGTTATGGAGACCTGTGATCAGTGATATTTGATGTTACCATTGTAACTGTTTTGGGGTGCCATGAACTGTGCTCATAACACAGTGAACTTAATCAATAAATGTTGTGTGTGTTCTGACTGGCAGCTCCCCCATCTCTTCCTCTCCTCAGGTCTTCCTATTCCTTGAGACTCAGCAATATTGAAATTAGGCCAATTAATAACCCTATCATGGTCTCTTGAGTGTTCAAGTGAAAGGAAGAGTCACATGGTTGTCACTTTAAAATCAAAAGTTGGAAATTATACTTAGTGAGGAAGACATGTCAAAAGCTTTGATAGGCCAAAAGCTAGGCCTCTTAGCACAAGTTAGCTAAGTTGTGAATGCAAAGGGAAAGTCCTGAAGGAAAGTGAAAGTGGTACTCCAGTGAATAGATGAATGATAACAAAGCAAAAGAGCCCAATTTCTGATTTGGAAAAAGTATAGTGGTGGATAGAAGATCAAACTAGCCGCAACATTCTCTTAAGCCAAAGCCTAATCCAGAGAAAAGTCGTAACTCTCTTCAATTCTAAGAAGGTTGAGAGTAGTGAGGAAGCTTCAGAAAAAAAAGTGTGGGGAGACTGCGCCATCTTGGGTGGTTGTTGCCGGCATCCAGAGACTAGCTACTAACCTGGAAACAAGGGATCTCAAGCAGCGTGACTGCGTGAACTCAGACGAGCACTGCTTCTTCTCACGGAAAGGTTGGACATCCCCTAAAGGAACCAAGAGGAAATGAAGAAGAACCAAGAGGAAATGAAGAGAAACCAAGAAGAAATGAAAAACGACATCACTGCCATAAAGAACTCAATAGAAAGCATCAACAGTAGACTAGAAGAAGCAGAGGACCGCATCAGCGAGCTAGAAGACAAGGTAGAAAAAAATACCCAGACAGAAAAGCTTCTAGAAAAAAAAATTAAAAAGCAGGAGGAGAGCCTAAGAGAACTCTGGGACAATGCTAAACGAAACAACATCCGAATAATAGGGGTGCCAGAAGGAGAGGAAACTGAGCAAGGAATAGAAAACCTGTTTGAAAAAATAGTAACAGAAAATTTCCCTGATATAGGGAGGAGAAAACTCACACAAATCCAAGAAGCTCACAGAGTCCCAAACAAAATGAACCCAAAAAGACCGACACCAAGGCACATAATAATTAAATTGGCAAACACCAACGACAAAGCAAGAATCTTAAAAGCAGCCAGAGAGAGACAGAAAGTTACCTACAAAGGATCCCCCATCAGACTAGCGACCGATTTCTCAACAGAAACACATCAGGCAAGAAGGGAATGGAATGAAATATACAAAGTCATGCAAAGGAAGGGTCTGAATCCAAGAATACTATACCAGCGAGGCTATCAATCAAAATTGAGGGTCAAATCAGGAGCTTCACAGACAAAAACGGTCTACGGGAGTTTATTACAACCAAACCAGCAATGCAAGAAATGCTAAAGGGTCTGCTGTAAATAGAAAAAACAGGAAACAAAGAAGGAACGCAGCGGTAAAGAACAAAAATGGCGACTAACAAGTTTCTATCAATAATAACTTTAAATGTAAATGGATTAAATTCCCCAGTCAAAAGGCATAGGGTAAATGAGTGGATAAGAAAACATGACCCATGTATCTGCTGTCTACAGGAAACCCACCTCAGAAAAAAAGACACACACAGACTGATGGTGAAGGGATGGAAAAAGGTTTTTCAGGCCAATGGAAGTGAAAAAAAAGCCGGGGTAGCAATACTTATATCTGACAAATTAGATCTCAAAGTGAAGGACATAAAAAGAGATCAAGAAGGCCACTTCATAATACTAAAGGGAGCAGTCCAACAAGAAGAAATAACTCTGGTAAATATATATGCACCCAATATAGGAGCACCCAAATACGTAAGAAATCTTCTGGAGAAGATCAAGGGAGAGATTGACAGCAATACAATCATAGTAGGGGACCTTAACACCCCATTATCTCCACTGGACAAATCCTCTAAACAGAAACTCAGCAAAGAAACATCAATCCTAAGTGACTCACTAGATCAGATGGAATTAATTGACATCTTCAGAACATTTCACCCCAAAGCCACAGAATATACATTCTCCTCAGGTGCACATTTGTCATCTTCAAAGATAGACCATATATTGGGTCACAGACAAAGTCTCTTCAAATTCAAGAAAATTGAAATCATATAAAGTATCTTCTCAGACCACAAAGGCATAAAACTAGAAATCAACTACGACAAAAACAATCCAAAAAAATCAAACATATGGAGACTAAATAGCATGCTATTAAACAACGACTGGGTCACCAGTGAGATCAAAGAAAAAATAAAAAACATCATGGCAACAAATGACAATGAAAAACCTATGGGACACAGCAAAAGCAGTCTTGAGAGGGAAGTTCATAGCTCTACAAGCCTACTGCAAGAAACAAGAAACAATGAGAATAAATGACCTAACTCTACAACTCGAAGAATTAGAAAGAGAGCAACAAAAAAAGCCCACTGTAAGCAGAAGGAAGGAAATAACAAAGATCAGAGCGGAGATAAACGACATAGAGACCAAAAAAACAATACAAAAGATCAACAAAACCAAGAGCTGGTTCTTTGAAAGGATAAACAAGATTGATACACCTCTAGCCAGGCTCACCAAGAAACAAAGAGAGAGGACCCAAATAAACAAAATCAGAAATGAAAGAGGAGAAATAACAACAGACCCCATAGAAATACAAAGGATTGTTAGAAAATACTATGAACAACTCTACTCCAACACACTAGACAACCTGGAGGAAATGGACATATTCCTAGATAAATACAACCTTCCAAAACTTAACCAGGAAGAATCTAAAAATCTCAATAGGCCAATAACTATGGAGGAAATCAAAGCAGTAATCAAAAAGCTTCCAGCAAACAAAAGCCCGGGGCCAGATGGCTTCACAGGGGAGTTTTACCAAACATTCAAGGAAGACCTAAAACCTATCCTCCTCAGACTATGTCAAAAGATCCAAGAGGAAGGAGCACTTCCCAGCTCATTCTATGAAGCCAACATCACCCTAATCCCAAAACCAGATAAAGACAATACAATGAAAGAGAATTATAGGCCAATATCCCTCATGAACATAGATGCCAAAATCCTCAACAAAATCCTAGCAAATCGGATCCAGCAGTACATCAAAAAGATCATACACCATGACCAAGTAGGATTTATCCCAGGGATGCAAGGATGGTACAATATCCGCAAATCAATAAACGTGATACATCACATAAACAAACTGAGAGAAAAAAACCACAAAGTCATATCAATTGATGCGGAAAAAGCATTTGACAAAATCCAACACCCTTTCTTGATAAAAACTCTCAGCAAGATAGGAATTGAGGGATCATACCTCAACATAATAAAAGCCATATATGACAAACCCACAGCCAACATCATAGTCAATGGGCAAAAACTAAAACCATTCCCCCTAAAAACAGGAACAAGACAGGGATGCCCCCTTTCACCACTCCTGTTCAACATAGTACTGGAAGTACTAGCCATTGCGATCAGAGACGAAGAATAAATAAAAGGCATCCAGATTGGAAAAGAAGAAGTAAAACTGTCCTTATTTGCAGATGACATGATACTGTACATACAGAACCCTAAAGACTCCATAAAAAAATTATTAGACTTAATAAATGAATTCGGCAATGTAGCAGGATACAAAATTAATGCTAAGAAATCCATGGCATTTCTTTACACCAATAGTGAACTTACAGAAAGTGAAACTACAAAAGCAATCCCATTTACCATTGCACCAAAAAAATTAAAATACCTAGGAATAAACTTAACTAAGGAGGTAAAAGACTTATATGCTGAAAACTACAGGACACTGAAAAAAGAGATAGAGGAAGACATAAACAGATGGAAGAATATACCGTGTTCATGGATTAGTAGAATCAACATCATCAAAATGTCCATACTACCCAAAGCAATTTATAGATTCAATGCAATCCCCATTAAATTACCAACGGCATATTTCACAAATCTAGAACGAACGTTCCAAAAATTCATCTGGAATAAAAAAAAGTCCCCGAATAGCTGCAGCAATCCTGATAAAGAACAAAGTAGGTGGGATCTCAATACCAGATATCAAACTGTATTACAAAGCCACTCTTCTTAAAACAGCTTGGTACTGGCACAAGAACAGACATATAGATCAATGGAATAGAATAGAGACCCCAGAAATGGACCCAAACCACTATGCCCAATTAATATTCGACAAAGGAGGCAAAAGCATACAATGGAGTCAAGACAGTCTTTTCAATAAATGGTGTTGGGAAAATTGGACAGATACATGCAAAAGGATGAAACTAGATCACCAACTCATACCATACACAAAAATAAACTCAAAATGGATAAAAGACTTAAACGTGAGACGGGAAACCATAAAAATACTAGAGGAATCCACAGGCAGCGAAATCGCAAACATATGCCGCAGAAGTTTCTTCTCTGATAATGCTCCTAGGGCAATGGAAACTAAAGAGAAAATAAACAAATGGGACTACATCAAAATAAAAAGCTTTTGCACAGCAAAGGAAACCATCAACAAAACAACAAGAAGACCCACTACATGGGAGAACATATTTGCCAATGATACCACCGATAAGGGTTTAATTTCCAACATTTACAGGGATCTCATGAAACTTAACAAAAGGAAGATAAACAATCCAATAAAAAAATGGGCAACGGATCTAGATAGACACTTTTCGAAAGAGGACATACAGAAGGCCGAAAGACATATGAAAACCTGCTCAAAGTCACTAATTATACGAGAGATGCAAATCAAAACGACAATGCGTTATCATCTCACACCTGTCAGAATGGCTATCATCAACAAATCAACAAACAACAAGTGTTGGAGAGGATGTGGAGAAAAAGGAACCCTTCTGCACTGCTGGTGGGAATGCAGACTGGTGCAGCCACTGTGGAGAACAGTATGGAGCTACCTCAGAAGACTAAAAATGGAACTCCCATTTGACCCAGTGATCCCACTACTAGGAATATATCCCAAGAAACCAGAAACGCCAATCAGAAAGGATATATGCACCCCTATGTTCATAGCAGCACAATTCACCATAGCTAAGATTTGGAAACAGCCTAAGTGCCCATCAGCAGATGAATGGATTAGAAAACTGTGGTACATATACACAATGGAATACTATGCTGCGGTAAAAAAAAAGGAACTCTTGCCTTTTGCAACAGCATGGATGGAACTGGAGAGCATTATGCTAAGTGAAATAAGCCAGTCAGAGAAAGATAAATACCACATGATCTCACTCATTTGTGGATTATAGAGAACAGCATAGACTGATGAAAAGGGACAGATCCAAAGACTGAGAAACAGCGATCAGGCTATCAATCCCCAGAAGGAAAGTAGGGGAGGGTGGGGGTAAGGGGAAGAGATCAACTGAAGGACTTGTATACATGTATATAAGCCAAACCAATGGACATGGACAACGGGGGGATGGGAGCATGAGTTTGTGTGTGTGGGGGAGGTTGGGGGTTAATGGGGGGGATGAGGACACATTTGTAATACCTTAACTAATAATAATAAAAAAAAAGAAGTAAAAAAAAAAAAAGTGTGAAGCTAGAGGTGGTTGGTTCATGAGGGTTAAGGAAAGAAGCCATCTCCATACATAAAAATGCAAGGTGAAGCAGCAAGTGCTGATCTGGAAGCTGTAGCAAATTATGCAAGAATATAGTTAAGATAATTAATGAAGGTGGCTACAGTAAATGACATTTTCAATGTAGATGAAACAGCCTTATATTAGAAGACAATGCCATCTAGAATTTTCATGGCTACAGAGGATAAGTCAATGCCTGGCTTCAAAGTTTCAAAGGACAAGCGGGCTCTCCTGTTAGGGACTAACACAGCTGGGGACTTTAAATTGAAGCCAATGCTCATTTACCATTTCAAAAATCCTAGAGCCCTTAAGAATTATGCTACACCTACTCTGCCTATGCTCTATAAATGGAACCACAAAGCCTGGATGACAGCACATCTGTTTATAACATAGCTTACCGAATATTTTAAGTCCATGGTTGAGACCTACTGCTCAGAAAAAAAAGATTCCCTTCAAAATATTACTGCTCATTGACAATGCACTTGGTCACCCTAGAGCTCTGATGGAGATATACAACAAGATTAATGTTGTTTTCATGGCTGATAACATCCATTTTGCAGCCCTTGGTTTCAAGTCTCATTATTTAAGAAATAACATTTTGTAAGGCTACAACTGCCATAGATAGTGATTCCTCTGATGGATCTGGGCAAAGTAAATTGAAAACCTCCTGGAAAGAATTTACCAATCTAGGTGCCATTAAGAATATTCACGCCCTGATTGGTTTGGCTCAGCGGATAGAGCGTCGGCCTGCGGACTCAAGGGTCCCAGGTTCGATTCCGGTCAAAGGCATGTACCTTGGTTGTAGGCACACCCCCAGTGGAGAGTTTGCAGGAGGCAGCTGATCGATGTTTCTCTCTCATTGATGTTTCTAACTCTCTATTCCTCTCCCTTCCTCTCTGTAAGGGATCAATGAAATATATTTTAAAAAAAGAAGAATATAGGAAGAGATAGAAACATCAACGTTAACAAGAGTTAAGGCCCGGCTGGCGTGGCTCAGTGGTTGAGCATTGACCTCCGAACCAGGAGATCACAGTTCGATTCCCGGTCAGGGCACATGCCCAGGTTGTGGGCTTGATCCCCAGTGTGGGGCATGCAGGAGGCAGCCGATCAAGGACTCTCTCTCATCACTGATGTTTCTAGCTCTCTCCCCCTCTCCCTTCCTCTCCGACATCAATTAAAAAAAAAAAATTAAAAAAACAAACAAACAAACAAACAAAAAAAACAAGAGTTAAGAAGAACTTATCCAACCCTCATGGATGACTTTGAGGGGTCCAAGTATTCAGTGGAGGAAGTAACTGCAGATGTGGTGGAAATAACAAAAGAACTAGAATTAGAAGTGGAGCCTGAAGATGTGACTGAATTGCTGCAATCTCATGGTAAAACTTTTACGGATGAGGTATTGCTTCTTACAGATGAACCAACAGTGGTTTCTTGATATGGAATCTATTCCCAGCAAAGATACTGTTAAGACTGTATACTTTCACTGAATTCAGGCCAGTGAATGAGAGCCAATAAATAGTCACCTAGGCTCCTACAAGTGTTTAATGTGACTCTAAATAGACAGTTTGGTATTGGTTTTGGGTTTGCAATTGGGTACAACTGTAAAGAAAATGGATGCATTTAAACACAGGACTATGAATTCAATCTCTTAGAAGATTTGTGATGAATTAACTAATTAAAAACTAGGGAGGCTTGGAAAGCGCACATTCAAAATTGTTTTTCAGAGAGCCCACAGTTTTAGATTTCAGCACTAGTAGCTTGCAATTTTACACAAATCCAAGAAAAATATCATATCTAATTCAAAAGCTCTATTCAGGAACATGATTGGCAATTTCATAAACTGTATTTTAAGCATTCTGTACCTTGAAAACCAACTACCACAAATACTGTTTTAGTACTAAAGCTCAACAATTTATGTAGTTAATTAAATTCTTATATTTTGTAGAACTTTTGAAATACAGGTGGAAAAAACCCTTTGTCCTCAGGTATAACAGATGTTCATTCTTCAACAGTTACTATTTTCCAGTAGCTTTTCAGACTCTCATCTTTATGAACTCTTCTTGAGAATGCAAATTCATTATTTTTTTAAATTAAAATATTATGGTGTCCAAAAACTATCTTAATAAATGTGGTGTAATATTTTGGGGGGCAGATATATATATATATATGCTGGTAATAGTATTTTAATACCAGAATTATTTTTAAGGGTAATTTAGGGTTACTAGCACATAGGTCTTCAAACTTGGTAGCATAATAATCAGCTTATCTGATTTCAATTACTGAGCTTTGAATCAGAACTCTCTGCCACAACCACTATTCATTAATCCAGTCAACAATCAAATCTAATAAAAGAGAAAGATGCAAATTAACCACACCTCCACTACACCCAAGTCACGCCCACCAGCCAATCAGAGTGACTATATGCAAATTAACCCAACCAAGATGGCGGCAGGCAGCCACAGAGCTGGAGCAAGCAGGAGGCTTGGTTGCCCTGGCGATGGAGGAAGCCAAGCTTCTCACCTCCCCTGGCTGGCTTTGGCCTCCGCTCAAGGCAACCAAGTTTCAATTATAGAAGATGAATAAATCCCAGATACCTGCTTCCAGCCAGCCTCCACTGGGAGGTTGAGTGGCTGGGGGCCGTGGCCAGCCTGCAAACAGCCATCAGCCACTCACCCAAACTGGCCAGACACCCCGGCATGACCCCCCACCCTGAAGGAGGTGTGGCCAGCCTGAAAACGGCTCTCAGCCCCTCACCCAGGCTGGCCAGGCACCCCAGTGGGACCCCACCCTGATCCGGGACACCCTTCAGGGCAAACCAGCAGGCCCCCACCCATGCACCAGGCCTCTATCCTATATAATAAAAGGGTAATATGCAAATTGACCCCAACAGCAGAAGGACTGGGAATGACTGGTCACTATGACACACACTGACCACCAGGGGGCAGACGCTCAATGCAGGAGCTGGCCCCTGGTGGTCAGTGCGCTCCCACAGGGGGAGCTCTGCTCAGCCACAAGCCAGGCTGATGGCTGCCAGTACAGCGGTGGTGGTGGGAGCCTCTCCCGCCTCCTCAGCAGTGCTAAGGATGTCCGACTGCAGCTTAGGCCTGCTCCCAGCTGACATCCCCCGAGGGCTCCCAGGCTGCCACAGGGATATTTGACTGCCAGCTTAGGCCCAATCCCCTGGGGAGTGGGCCTAAGCCAGCTGGTGGTCATCCCCCGAGGGGTCCCAGACTGCGAGAGGGCGCAGGCCGGGCTGAGGGACCCCTCCCTGAGTGCACAAATTTTGTGCACCGGGCCTCTAGTTTCTAAGATAATTGTTGAAATGAGAAGACATGGTTTGATATAAGATGGGGAACAGATTGACCTGTCAAGATTATAAAATAATTAAAAAATTGAGAGTAATCCTTTATGGTAATTTATATATTTTCACTGTAATTTTAAATAAAGATTGATTAAATTGTTCAGTCACTTACAAGCAATGTGACTGCTTAAATTATTAACTCTCTCAGAATCTCCTCTGTAACATGAGGATAACTATACTTCAAAGGGCTACTGTGAAGACTAAATGAGTAATTCAGTAAAGAACTCAAAACAAGGCTTAGCTCAATAAGTGTTAGATATTATCATCTGTGAAATGACTAATGGCATGAATACTGTTTTCTAGAAATGCACATAGTAGTACAGATAATTCCATTAGGCCATGTAAATTGCCCATGCAAAGGGCACTCACTAGTAGCCAATGTAGTTTATTTAATATTGCTCCTCTTGCCCTTGAATGCAAATATAATTTAATCCCATAGTCACTTTTAATAAGTATCCACATTAATTCAAAAGAGATCAAAAGAAGCAGTAGGAGTATGTTTTGTGGAATATATCTGTCTAACTCCCACCAAGAGAAGTTTAGTGGGGGAAAGGAGAACCACCCTGAAACCAATCTTTGTAGATTTATGCTTAATGGGATCCTCAGACCAAGGTCAATGAGCAAAGGAAACACAGTTATAAATCATGCCACCTGAAAGACCTAGAAAAAGCAAACAAACAAACAAACAAACAAAAAAAACCCAGACACAGACAATATTATGGTAATTGCCAGAGGGAAAGAAGTTGGGGGAAGGTAGAGGAGGCCAAAGCCGGGATAAATGGGAGAGGAAAGAGACTTGACTTTGGGTGGTGAGTGCACAATGCAGTGTGCAGATGATACTTTATTGAGTTGTACACTTGAAACCTGTATGGTTTTATTAATCAATGTCACTCCAATAAATTCAAGAAGGAAAGAGAGAAAAGAAATAGAAGCAGTAAAAACAGGAGGGGCACAAGCATAGGGGCAGAAAAGCTAGGTTGATTTATTTGCATTGAGACAATTCAAGAGGGATCAGGAAACTCAAAAGATTTATAAAATCCCTGTGGCATCATAAAAGGCAGCAGTCTGACAATAGGAAGGGCAAGTTAGATGTGATGCTAGAAAATAAGGGAAGAAAGAGTCTTAATCAAATTTTTGTGAAGAATTTTCCTACATCTGGAATTGATGACAAAAAAGATGGAACAGATGGATGAAAGAAGACTGGGAGGAATCCAGATTTCCCCATGTCTCCCAACCTCTGAACTTCACTTAACTCCCAAGCAAGCAGAACTCATCAAAATATAACGTTTCTTTGTATGATACAACAAGGTTTAAAGGGATAGTGAGTAACCATGATCTTTTTTGCAGCTTCAAAATGAAATACTTGTTACTTTCACAGAATAAGCAAATTCCTATAGACAGATTTAAACAATCCTTACATATGTGTTTTCTTATGGTTTATAATTGCTTCTTTTAAAACTATTTCTAATGTCAGCAATTATTAGATAATATAACTATAGGTAAATATATTGATTTGTCAAAACATGAAAAATAACTTTAGACCTTAAAATACATTATTATCTATCCATCCAATATTATAGATGAGGAAGATAAAACCCAGAGAGGGTAAGTTAGGTAGATTGTGGCCTGGTTTAATTTTAAACACACACACACACACACACACACACACACACACACACACACACACGTTAGTTGCCAACATTCATATCAAAAGATTTATAGGTAAGGGGGGTCAAAAATACAAACTTTACAGAAAAATAAGTCCTGGGGATGTAATGTACAGCATGATGACTACAGGAAATAGCACTGTAATGCATATTTGAAAGTTGTTAAGAGAATAAATCTTAAAATATTCTCATTATAAAAAAAAACTTTGTGAACTATGTGTAGTGATGGATGGTAACTAGACCTACTGTGGTAATCATTTCACAATATATACAAACTAGAGGCTCCGTGCACGAAATTTGTGCATGGGGGTGGGGGGGTGTCCCTCAGCCTGGCCTGCACCCTCTCGCAGTCTGGGACCCTTTGCTCCTTACTGCCCACCTGCTCGCTGCTTCTTAGTGCTGCTGCGGAGGTGGGAGAGGCTCCCACCACCCCGCTGCACTTGCCAGCCGTGAGCCCGGCTTCTGGCTGAGTGGTGCTCCCCCTGTGGGAGTGCACTGACCACCAGGGGACAGCTCCTGTGTTGAATGTCTACCCCCTGGTGGTCAGTGCGCATCATAGCGACCAGTTGTTCCGCCGTAATGGTCGCTTAGGCTTTTATTATGTAGACTAGAGGCCCGGTGCACAAAAATTTGTGCACTCAGGGGGGAGGGGGGTCCCTCAGCCTGGCCTGTGCCCTCTTGTAGTCTGGGACCCCTCGGGAGATAACGACCTGCTGGCTTAGGCCTGCTCCCGGGTGGCAGAGGGCAGGCCCAATCCCTAGGTGCAGCCCCTGGTCGGGCTCAGAGCAGGGTCGATTGGGGAGTTGGGGTGCCACCCCCTGTCATGCACAGAGCAGGGCGATCGGGAGGTTGTGATGCCACCCTCAGTCACGCTCAGGGTAGGGCTAATTGGGGGGTTGGGGCACCGTCCCGTCACACTCAAGGCAGGGTCGATGGGGAGGTTGCGGCGCCACCCCCTGTCACACACAGAGCAGGGCCAATCAGGGTGTTGGGGCACTGCCCCCTGTCACTCACAGAGCAGGGCCCATCAGGGGGGTTGGGGCTCTGTACCCTGTCATGCACAGAGCAGGGCTAATCAGGGGGTTGGGGCGCTGCCCCCTGTCACGCACAGAGCAGGGCCCATCAGGGGGTTAGGGCGCTGCCCTCTATCACTCACAGAGCAGGGCCGATCAGGGGGTTGGGGCGCCGCCACTCTCACACTCAGGGCAGGGCCGAGGGGGAGGTTATGGCTCTACCCCGTCACACACAGAGCAGGGCCCATCGGGGGGTTGGGTCACCGCACCCTGTCACACACAGAGCCACAGGGCGATCAGGGGGTTGGGTAGCTCCCCTGTATCAGGCACAGAGCAGGGCTGATCAGGGGGTTGGGGCGCCTTCCCCTGTCACGAACACAGCAGAGTGGATAGGGAGGTTGTGGCCCCGCCCCCTGTCACACACAGAGCCACAGGGCGATCAGGGGGTTTGGGCGCTGCCCCTGTCACGCTGATCCCGGTGCCAGGAGGCCTCGCGGCTCTGCTGATCCTGGTGCTGGGAGGCATATTACCCTTTTACTAATAGGGTAGAGGCCTGGTGCACGGGTGGGTGCCGGCTGGTTTGCCCTGAAGGGTGTCCTGGATCAGGGTGGGGGTCCCCACAGGGGTGCCTGGCCAGCCTGGATGAGGGGATGATGGCTGTTTGCAGCCGGTCACACACCCTTAAGGGTGGGGGTCCCCACTGGGGTGCCTGGCCAACCTGGATGAGGGGATGATGGCTGTTTGCAGCCGGTCACACACCCTTCAGGGTGGGGGTCCCCACTGGGGTGCCTGGCCAGTCTGGGTGAGGGGCTGAGGGCTGTTTTCAGGCTGGGGGCGAGTGAAGCTCCCAACTGCTCCTTTTTTTCTTTTTTTTTTTTTTTTATTCTGGGCCAGCTTTAGCTTTGAGGCTTGGCTCCAGCTCTTAGGCCTCCGCTGCTGAAAGTAGTTTTCTGGCCTTTGCTTACAATGTTGCGATCCTGATGGCTGAAGCCCGGGACTAAAGCAGGTTTCTGGGGTTTTGTTTAGCTTCTATATTTGTTACATAGTTGCTTAGAGTTGCAGCTCAGAGGCCTGCAGCGGCAGGCGGGGAACGTTGAAGTCCTCCGTCACTGAAGCAAGCAAGCCTCATGTTAGTTTCAAGCTGCCTGGCTGCCGGCCGCCATCTTGGCTGGCAGTTAATTTGCATATCGCCCTGATTAGCCAATGGGAAGGGTAGCGGTCGTATGCCAATTACCATGTTTCTCTTTTATTAGATAGGATATCAAATCATTATGTTGTACTCTTAAAACTAAAATAATGTTATATGCCAGTTACTTCTCAACTGAAAAAAAGATTTAATATAAACATCTGGATTCTCGGGAGGTGTTGGGGGAGATGGGTGCTTGGGTAACACAGGGCCCACATTTTGCATGGTAACAACAAGCTGGAATTCCAATGGCTGCCTCTATACACAAAGCATGTGGCTCCTACTTAATCCCAGTTTTCTCTCTCCTATTGTCTTACACACTTCACACACTATTATTTATGACTAGAGGCCTGGTGCACAAAATTCATGCATGGGGGGAGTGTGGGGGGTTTCCCTCAGCCTGGCCTGCACCCTCTCACAATCCGGGACCCCTTGGGTAGGGTCGCTAGGCCTGGCTGGTGATCAGGGCCTATCAGGGCTTTCCTTCCCCCGAATGCTGGCAGCTGGCCCCACCCCTGACCATAGTAGGGCTGCCCCCTCGCCCCCTGCCACTGGTTGCTTCCCTCTGCAGGCAAAAGGTGTGGGGTGCGATTGCTTGGCTGGCCCCACACAACCGCCACAGCATTGCTGGCCAGTGGCCTGGGCCTTCCTCTGTGAGGCGATCGATCGTGGGGCTCAGATTGATCGCGAGGCCCCCAGATCGCCTGGCAGAGGGAGCCCCACAATCGAACGCCCCAAAGAGGAAGTCCCTGCCCGCCCAGCTAGGGCTCTGCGATCCATCATTGTGCAGAGGGTGGCCTGGGCCTCCCTCTTTGGGGCGATTGTGGAGCTCCCCTTCTCCCCAATCAATTTCGCCGGTGGCCTGGGCCTACCTCTTGGGGGTGATCACAGAGCCCCCCCATCGATTGCCCCACAGAGGGTGGCCTGAGCCTCTCTCTGCAGGGTGACTATGGGGCGATGGCGGGGCCCCCCAACCAATCGCATCGCATCTACCTTGGCTGGCCTGGCGCCGGTGCGTGTCATAGCATGGTTGTCCGGAAGGTCATCCGGACGGTCGTTCTGCTGTTCAGTCGTTTGGTCTATTTGCATATTATGCTTTTATTATTATAGATAGCTGCTTGGCCCAAATAGCCCTGGGGTTAGGTGCTCTAAGGGGTCTGAATAGTACTTTGTAAGCTGTGAAGTGATGTATATTAGTTGATGGTGATATTACTGCTCAAGATCATATACTAAGTTATCAGCAGAGCTGGAGCTAGAGCTCAGGTCTCTTGACAGTCAGTTTAGTGCTATTTATATTGTATCACTGCTTCATACAAACAAGAGAACACCAACAGTTACAGGATGGGGATTCCTATAACTGAAGAAACAGACACACCAATGAGAATAATCTGGCTTAGAATAAATAAAACTGACAATTGTAGTATAAGTGAATAGTCTCTCTTTTTCTTTCCTCCTCCCCTCTCATGTTTCAACTTGTGCCCAAAAGAGGATGAATGTGTGAATAGAACAAAAGCATAGGATTGTTTTGCTAATGATAAGAAAAACAACTGATTTCATGACTATAAAATTCCAAACTACAAAGATGAGTCTTGAAGTAAAGATTAAAGTAAAGATTGAGCTGAGGAAGTAGAAGGCAATTCCAGAGGTGAGGACAGTAAAGGGAAAATGCTTACATCCCGTTCCTTTCAAATAAATCTGGATACCATCAGCATGAAAAATCTAGCTGATCTTAATGTTTGTAGTGGTTTAGAGGAACAAGTATATATAGTGATTTTTAATATATAAAAATCTAGGCTTGAAGGGAAACAGATCATTAAAAAGAGATTAACATTTTTATCTAAGTCAATAAGAGCTGTTAAATCAATAAATACAGACTGAATTGCAATCTTACTCTGTCCCCTTCTAAATACTGTAACCAGACAAAAGGCTTTCACCTTCTATGGTCACGAAACAGTAGCCACTATCAGGAGGTAATGTCACAGAGGCCAGCTAAAAGGGTGACATCAGTGTAAGCAGCAAATACAAGGGAAAGTAGGTGCTGTCAACTGCAACCTAAAGGCTCCTCCGGCAGTGCTAACACAATGTGTTCTCTGAGGAATGTCTGCTCAGTCAAGCAAAAGGTAGCTGGCATCATACATGTGTGGTGAACAAATGGATACTTGAATGCTCTCAAAGGCTGGTCTCATTATCAGGAATTTAAAATGCTTAGTGGGATAGATAAATGCCTACTACATTTTACTTTCCACCAACAGCTTCTGTGGCACTCAAGCTACTTTACACCTGCTACTTTATTTTTTTCTCTCTGTTCACTAACAACTCAGGAGCTCTTTGTAGCCGTACCCATTACTATTCTCCTTTTACAGAATGGAAAATAGTTTTATTGTTCTCTTTCCAATTTTAGATGTCACTTTTAAAATAGTTTTAATACTGTGATAAATGGGTTTTTCCAGTTGTTCCAGAATTGGTGACCAGGACCCAAAGCTAGAGATAAAGACAGCTTGCTAAGAGGTGACAGGAAAAGTACTGCTGTCCCCCAGTCCAACATGTCAGCACATGCCTTTTTGGTTTTGAGACCGGTGTGAGGATGATGCTAAGATGGGTAGCAGAAATCTTGATGTCACGGAGAGTGTATATTCATGCACAAAGGGCTCCCTTTGTCTAAGCTAAGTGAGAGGGGCTCAAAGAGAATTCAATCCTAAATCCTAGAGTATTCAATCCTAAAGTGTGGGTGTGAGTGCAATAGAAGGAGATTGGCATCTCATTCATTGTACCTACTTAGGCACCAGACATGTTGATGTGCCCTGTGCTTATCTAAGGAGGAAAACACACTGAGGCTAGATGGCAGGATGGACAGAGAAGCCCTGAGGCTTGGCAAGAATGCATGAGTTTCTTGTGGGTCAAGTGACATTACAGAAAACAATCAGGCTTGTGTCTTTTGGTTCTACTCTGACCCCAGGGGGTCAATGTTGGCGGGGGGGGGGGGGGGGGGGGGGGGGGTAGGGAGCAGCATTAGAGTACTGCAATAGTATCAGAGGACCGCAACACCAAAGGCAAAAGAAACAAGAGGAACAAAAGAGAACATAACTTGTCCCTTTCCTACTGCAGGCCCCTCATGTGAGCTGAGTAGGGAAGAAATGAAAAGAATTCTGATTTGTTGTCTGATCTGCTTTCTGAGGTCATAGATTTAAATAGTCTTTTCTAGAGTTTAACATAAATGTGGAATCACACAGTATGCATTTTTCTATGTCTGGATTTTCTTGCTCAGTGTTTTTGAAACTTATCCACATTGTTGTGTGTATTTGGAGTTCATTCCTATTTATTGCTGAACAGTATTGCATTGTATGTATATACCATGGTATGTTTTTTCATTCACTTGTTGTGGTAGCCAACCTTCAAGACAGCCTGCAATGATACCCATCTCCAGTTATCGAAACCATTGTGTTGTTACCTCCCATACTGTGGAGGGTTGGTCTGTGATCAATAGGATAAGGCAGAGGTGATGATAAGTCACTCCTGAGACTATATTATAAGAAGACATTGCAACCATTTTTGTAGTTATCCCATAATTCTGAAAAGTTATGCTAGTTAGGGATCTAAAAAAGAGGCATGTGTGCAAATGCTAAAGTCACAAAACTAGAAAGTGAGAGAAATAGAATGTATGCTTGGGAGTTATAATTTTCCTAGTGATGACAACTTTGGACAGGTGGGCATTTAGATGATGCTCTACAATGATCAAAATGTAAGATTTAAGAAAGACTACATTTAAAAAATGCTATATTATAGTTGTAGTATTAAAAAAAACAGGTAGAAAAAGGATAAAAAAGTAGCACTGTCCTGTTTATCTAAATACTCTGGGAAATACGTTCTTCCTCAGAGGAGGAGAACACTGCACTAGCTGTGTAATTCTGAACACAGCAGTCTGTTGTAAATGAAGTTGTTGGAAATGACTGAGAGCAAGAGCCATAGTTACTGAAATGCCACTTCACTCGATGAACCTGCATCACCTGCGGAATGGTTCTCACAATGGAACAGCTATCTTTGAAAGGGAACAGAAGTGGGGAGGGATCTAAGTGCTTTAGGTTTGCTACCTTATTTAATTTCATACCAACCCTAGGAGGCAGGTAATGTTGTCCAGATTCTAAGATGAGTAACATAAATCTCAAAAAAGTAATCTGTCTAACTGGTAAAGGGATAGCTAGAATTATAACCTAAGTCTGATTCATTAACAGGCTGTTACTAGGAAGAAAGACATTTGTTTTTGATTAATAAAATATGAGCAATACATAGTAGATGCTCAGTGAAATATGAAATGAATGGCCAAATAAATCACAGAATGCAGGATGATTTGCTGAGGCTGTCAGCAGAAAAAGATGGGGAGGCCAGGGACTATACTGTCTACAGGATGGCTTTGCCACATGTTTTAGGGCAACCAGTATTTTAAGCACTAGACTGAGAGATTCTTTAAGGAAAATATTGTGTCTTTATTCCTCTTGTGCCTAGAAAATGCTGAAATAAAACAGTATATTGTCTGGCATTTAATATTAACGCAAAGGATTACAAAATTGTAGTTGTAAATAAGATTGTCTAGATTCAAACCAAATCAGTTTTGGTTTGTAGCCTTTATCATTTAATGTTATCTTTGACTTTTAAAAACAGAAAAGAAACCACCTAGCCTGTCTTGAAAGGTCCAACCTGTCCATAACACATCTGTACAGAGCACACAGGGGCAGAGCCAGACTTCACCCTACCAGCAAATACAACATGGAGGCTGTAAAATTCTTGAGGTAAAAAGAAGAATATAATGCTGAGTGAAAGGCCATTTTGTGACAGCCGCTGTGGCTAAACAGACTGTATTAATGCTTCCCAGGGTTCTATCTGAGTTTACATTAAATCCAGAGCGGGTACTTGCCAATCACAGTGGGGGCTTCTTCATGACTTATAATCGGAACACACTGGTTGGCACCCACTACAGCACATCTGGAGTTTGTTAGACAGCCTTTAGTTTTTATGTTTGTCATTGGCCCTGGCTTCTTCCTCTGATGCAGCCTATCCAAGTGCTGCTTTACCATGAATGAATCAAGGAGACAAGTTACCCTGGGATGTGTATGTATGGGTATAAGTAAATCAGGACCATCTTAGCGGGTGACCGCAAAATCTGTAAATCCCCTGTTGCTTCACCTCTTTCTGACAACAGGAATCACACATGAATGCCAACAGCCCCTCAGGCAGTGGCAGGTCCATTTATTGGAAAGCCTGGTCAGTGCTGACTGCTTCCCTATTAGAAAATGCCTTTAGATTAAGACATTCCAGCAATTCAAGGACTAGAAGCTTTAAATTAAAACAACATTGATGTCATATCCACTTTCAAAAAGGTAGTACACACTTAGAGGAATTAAAGAATCAAAATTTATTTGGCAAGACCAGTTTCTTCTTGCTCACAGCATCTAAGACACATTTTTTAAAATTAAACTTATTGGGGTAAGATTGTCTAATATAATTATACTAGAGGCCCGGTGCACAAAAATTTGTGCACTGGGGGAGGGGGGGTGGTGTCCCTCAGCCCGGCCTGCGCCCATTCACAGTCCAGGACTCCTTGGGGGATGTCCACCTGTCGACTTAGGCCCACTCCCTGGGGGATCAGGCCTAAGCTTGCAGTCAGACATCCTTCTGGCAGCCAGGGAGCCCTCAGGGGATGTCCAACTAAAGGCTTAGGCCCCCAAGGGATCAGGTCTAAACCGTTAGTTGGACATTCTTAGTGCTGCCACGGAGGTGGGAGAGGCTCCTGCCACTACCTCTGCACTGGCCAGCCATGAGTCAGCTTCTGGCTGAGTGGCACTCCCCATATGGAAGTGCACTGACCACCAGTGGGCAGCTCCTGCATTGAGCGTCTGCCCCTGGTGGCAAGTGCACATCATAGCAACCAGTCATTCTGCCATTCAGTCAATGTGCATATTAGCCTTTTATTATTATTATACTAGAGGCCCGGTGCACAAAAATTTGTGCACTCGGGGGGGAAGGGGGGTCCCTCAGCCCGGCCTGTGCCCTCTCGCAGTCTGGGACCCCTCGGGAGATAACGACCTGCTGGCTTAGGCCTGCTCCCGGGTGGCAGAGGGCAGGCCCAATCCCTAGGTGCAGCCCCTGGTCAGGCTCAGAGCAGGGCTGATTGGGGAGTTGGGGCGCTGCCGCTGTCATGCACAGAGCAGGGCAGATCGGGAGGTTGCGATGCCACCCTCAGTCACGCTCAGGGTAGGGCTGATTGGGGGGTTGGGGCACCGCCCCCTGTCACACTCAAGGCAGGGTCAATGGGCCGGTTGCGGCGCCACCCCCTGTCATACACAGAGCAGGGCCGATCAGGGGGTTGGGGAGCTCCCCCCGTCACTCACAGAGTAGGGCCGATAGGGGAGTTGGGGCACCGCCCCCTGTCACACAGAGCAGGGCGGATCAGGGGGTTGGGGAGCCACACCCTGTCACACTCAGGGCAGGGCTGATGGGGAGGTTATGGCTCTACCCCGTCACACACAGAGCAGGGCCTGTGGGAAGGGGGGGCGTTGGGGCGCCGCTCCCTGTCACACACAGAGCAGGGCCGATCAGGGGGTTGGGGCACCGCAGCCTGTCACACACAGAGCCGCAGGGCAATCAGGGGGTTGGGGAGCTCCCCCCATCAGGCACAGAGCAGGGCTGATCAGGGGGTTGGGGCGCCTTCCCCTGTCACGAACAGAGCAGGGCGGATAGGGACTGGGGATCAAGCCAGCAACTGAGGTACATGCCCTTGACTGGAATTGAACCTGGGACCCTTCAGTCCACGGGCTAATGCTCTATCCACTGAGCAAAACAGGTTGCAGCTTAATTCATTTACTTTTAATATATGTGTCTTTATATTTAAAGTGGGTTTTGTTTTTGATTCACCCTCATAATCTGTCTTTTAATTGGTGCATTTATGCCACTGACTTTCAGAGTGCTTACTGAAAGAGTTACTGCCATATCAGGTGGCTTCTGGGGCGGGCGTGCCTTGCCGCCCCGGGACCCGCCGATCTTGGGTCCTGGGTGGCAAGGCACGGACGGCTGCTGGGGCTTCTGGGGCAGGTGTGCCTTCCCGGGCAGCCGGCCTGCCCTGGATGGCAGCGCGCTGATGGTTGGCGCTGTCCCACCCTGCCTGCAATATGCAAATTAGCCGCCATCTCTGTTGGTGGTAAATTTGCATATCACGCTGATTAGCCAATGGGAGGTGTAGCGAAGGTATGGTCAATTACCAAGTTTGTCTATTATTAGACAGGATAGGTTTCAAGTATACAATTCTGTGATACACCATCGTATATTGCATTGTGTGCCAACCGCCCAAAGTAAATCTTCCATCACCATATATTTGGTCCCCTTCACCCTTTTCTATCCTCCCCCGTTCCTCTAGTAACCACCATACTGGTGTCTATGTCTCTGAGTTTTTGTTTACTTGGCTTTCTTGTTTGATCATTTGTTGCTTTCTGTTGTATATCCCACAGATGAGTGAAATCACATGGCTCTTGATGTTTTTTGTCTGCTTATTTCCCCCAGCATGATGTCACAAATAAGATGTGGTACATAAATACAATGGAATACTACTCAGTCATGAGAAAAGATAAAATACTCCCAGACACATTTTGAGAGGACAGGTATGTGAAACTTTATATGGAAGGGAGGCAGAAAAACACTGTTAGGAAAGACTCCTAAGAACTACTTTATCTTTCTCCATATATAGGTCACATCACTACAAAATATTCAGAGCCTATAGTTGGATGTAAGATATTAGGAATTTTTCAGTGACTCCTTTCTAATATTATAAATTCATGGATTAATTAATATCATAACTCTTATCTATTGAAACAATATAGTCTTGAGAGCCAAGTCATCAAAAGCCACTGTGAATGAGATACAGTATTCTAGTCTGCTAGACTTGTTATTCTTCGTTGTGTCTCAGCGTGGAGGGAGCATGAATTAATGTAATAATTTGTCTGTATTTTTAGGCCTAGCTACTACTTAAGAGAACTGATATTGCTAAATATATATACTCACAAACTAGTGAAAGTCTTTTCTCAACAATATCCTTCTAATTCATATTATCAGCTCCCCTGCCTTTATTGAGGTATAAGTGACACATATAAATTGTATATACCTAACGTGTACAATGTGGTGTTTTCTTTTTCTATTTTTTGTCGTGTTTTAATATAAGTATACTTTGTGAAATAATTATCACAATGAAGCTGACATTTTCATCACCTAACACAGTTACTTTTTTTTTGGTGTGGTGAGAACACTTAAGATCTATTCTCTTAGCCAATTTCAAATATACATACAGTATAGTGTTAACTGTAGTCACCATGCTATACATTAGATCTCCAGAACTTTTTCATCTACGTAACTGAAACTTTGAATCCTTAAACCAGCACCTCCCCATTTCCCCCCCCATTTAGCCTATGGCAATCAGCACTCTACTCATATTATCAGCTTTGATAAACCAAATTTCAATTTTGAACTACTATATAGATTATCTTTAATAAGCACATTCTTTCTGTTTTACTTAATAGGCATCCAAATATTGGATGATGTCCTTTGCTTGTGACAAATTATTTTAGGACACTGGAAAAGTTTTCTTTCATTTGTAAATGAGCAATGGGTTGTTTCTGCTGGTCATCTATCTATATACTATAGAAAAGGGACATTTTTTGGTATTTTCTCAGCTTACTGTGTAAATACTGATTCTTGTTAAGTTGAATATTAAATACTAGAGGCCCGGTGCACAAATTCGTGCACGGGTGGGGTCCCTTTGGGTGGCCTGCAAGGATCAGGCCAAAACCCACAGTCCAACACCGCCTGCAGCTCCCACCTGCTGCTCCCACTCATCCCAGCCCCACTGTGCCTGCTGCAGGCTTACACTTGCCAGCCAAGAGCCCTACATCTGACACCCTCCCAAAGGGAATGGCTTGCGGGACTGGGCTGAAACCGGCTCTCCAACATCCCCTAAGGGATCCCGGATTGCGAGAGGGTGCAGGCCAGGCTGAGGGACCCCACTGGTACACGATCGGGCCAGGGAGGGACCAAAGGGGGGCTCCAGGGAACGTCCGGCCCATCTCGCTCAGTCCCAATTGGCCGGACCCCAGCAGTAAGCTAACCTACTGATTGGAGCATCTGCCCCCTGGTGGCCAGTGCACATCATAGCAAGTGGTTGAGTAACCTTAGCATATTACTAGCATATTACGCTTTGATTGGCTGTTTGGTTGTTCTGCCGTTTGGTCTATTTGCATATTAATCCCATGTAATAATCCTTTTATTACATAGGATTATGCCAAAAATGATATCAATTGATAACTGATCTCCCAAAATAGGAAGAAGAAATCCCTTCACTTGAAAAACTCGTTCTCTAATTACTTCAGGCGGAAGAACAAATCTGGGCAGCCTAAAGGCACAGAAAATGTGACTGAGAATGCATTGATGATAATGGAAGATGGGATTGCAGGCACTGAAAATCATACAGGAATGGCCAATAAAGAGCGTTACTGATATGGAAGGAGAATCAGATTTAAAAATTCAGCTTTCTCCCTAATTTCAAAGATGAATTTTTTCCTCTAATTTTTAAATTGAGGTAAAATATACATTAACATAAAATTCACCATTTTATCCATTTTAAGTGTATAAGTTCTGTCCATTAAGTATATTTACACAGTTGTGCAAACATCACCAAAGGACAAATTTGTAGCTTTTATTTTCACAGATCAAAGGTCTTACAGAAATATTAATCATTAAATTTGGGGAGCGTTTAGGTTGGAAAAGGGCAAAACTTTGTTCTTACCTTTAGAGACTACCCAGCCCTGAATAACTGAAAATCATTTAAGTAACAATATTTAGTGCATCTGTAGTAGGACTCTAATTGGATATAAAAATAAGCCTTTTCCATTTCAAATGGGCAGAATTACACTAATTTCATCCAATCATTGCACAAAATTAAAAAACATTCTCATAGAAGACTTGTGATATTTTCTAAACCAGTACTCTTACAAAAATACTCGGCATTTACTAGACATAGCCAGAGATTTGTGAAGATGAAAATCCCTGCTTATGAAGATTATGCAATATAGAGATGATATATCATAGAATTGTATACTTGAAACCTATATAATTTTATTAACCAATGTCACCCACTGAATTTAATTTTAAAAAGATATGAAAGTCCTAAAAAAATAAGAAAATTAATTAGATACAAAGACAGATGTCTTCTATGACAACAAGGCCTAATATGTAAGCCAGTAAAGACATGGGTGGAGAACTGTGTGAAAGCTGGTCCCACTACCCCTTCTGGCATTTAATTTTACCTGCTGCTTGAGTTGCTGCACCAGACGATCCTTCTCCCTCTTTAGTGCTGCCACTTCCTCTTGGGTCTTTTTCTTAGAGGATGAAAGTTCCAAAAGAGCTATATTGGCATCTTTTTCACTAATGGCAGCCAGGAGAGCTTCCTGCCTGAAAAAGAAAGAAAATGCCAAGACTTCCATTTAATCTTCACAATTCTTTGAAGTTACTATTATTACTACCCCCATTTCATGGGTGATGAAACTAAGGCTTAGTGAGTTTATGTAACTTGCCCATGTTTACACTTGAAGTAAATGGTGCAGCCAGGAATCCCATTTAGATTTTTCTGATCCTAAATGTCTTTATCATGTTGTTATACTGACATCTCAATAAAGAGTTCCTAGATACAGTTAAACTTAAAAAGTAAACAAAATTAAAGATTTTTTTAAAAGTAAGAATAATCTTGTCAATTTTTGATAACTATTCAGTAGTTTCCATGCAAAACAAGACATTACTGAAACTGAAAAACTTTTATAAAATCTTCTCCTGAGGATATGTTTTCATTACTTTTGAGAGAGAGAGGAAGGGGGGGGGGCGGTGGGAGGGGGAGAGGGAGAGGGAGGGAGAGGGAGGGAGGGAGAGGGAGGGAAGGAGGGAGGGAGAGAGAGAGAGGGAGAGAAACAGGCAGACAGACAGACACTGAGGAACACAATCTAGGTATGTGCCCTGACCTGAAATCGAACCCGCAACCGTTTGCTATACAGGACGACACTCCAACGAAGTAAGCCACCTAGACAGGGCTGAAAGCATTTTTATGTATAGAGTAAAAACTGTAACGTTAGAAAATAGGATTTAGAAAATCAGTCATCTGTTTCTGGGGCATTCTGAATGTCTATAATTCTTTTTATCTCATTAATGCAAGTAAGTTTTCAGTCATGGCTTTATTTGCCAATGATCTGTGCACTTTGAAACAGTAATTTAAGCTTTACAGATTCCTTGTGATTTAGCTACTTTTTGGTTAATATACCGGAGGAAAAGAAGGTGAGATTTAGTAGGGGGTGAACATAAGAAATTTACAAAATAATCAGAATGAAGTTGGTGAATCTCAGTGTCTAAAATTCATTCCTCAATAGCTCATCTTTTATGTAAGTCATCTGTAAGAAGACAGATTTGATTTACAGGAATTATGTGACCTGAGCTTTTGACTCAAGGGAATGCTGATCTGAGAATGCATTTCCCAAGTTTAACTTTGCTTCCGTCTTTGTTAAGATAATTAAGCTTTAATAGCAGTCATATGGAAGAGGTTTAGTTTAGTCAAAACTGGAAGACTATATTTTCAATATTCTGACAAGAATATTTTGTATTTTGGATGGATAGGTCTGGGGAACTCTGAACAAGCAGTACTAACAAAGGGAGAATGTAGCAGTTTACATTATGGAAATGAAGATTTGTTTAACTAGTCTCTGCTGTTGGAAGGGGAGAGTCTCAATGACCTCAATTTAACTTTCCACTGTCCCCACACACTATATAATTCTGAGATATGGCAGATGGCTTATCCCATGAAGCTTTAGTCAACACCAAAGGGATAATGATAGTCTAAATATAGCCACTGACCACTTGAAAAAAATATGTTAAGTGGTGAAATGAGCTTAAAGGTGAAGGAGTTCAAGACTGTGTCACAATGCCATTTCCTGTTGATTGCTATCATCTGTTCTTTTTTGGGGAGCTCAGACTGACAAAGCTGAAATGAGAAATGTGCTTTCTCAATTAAGGCACTGCCTCCCTGGATACTTTTAGCAGCAGGGAAAGAAAAGATGAATGAAAGAAAAGATTATTCTATTCAATTAGATCTAGTCATGAGCAACTTTGCTGAATGCAGGATACAAAGGTGAAGGGCTCTCAGTGCCATTCTATGCTTAAGAAAAGCATCATAATATGAAATAGTAAAATTATTCTGTATTGTTGAAGCTTTGTGACTAAGTTCCAAATTATTTTATAAATTATATTTTTGGGCAGCTAGTGTAGTACAGTTAATCTCTGGGGTAAAATGTCACATTCTCAAACTGTAATATGATATAACAGGTGACAATTCAGATTGTAAAATTTAAAATATAGGATGTGTCACTGGAGGCTGAGCCATTGAAATGGCTTATTAACAAGATATATACTTTGAAGTCTTTTTTTTATATATATATAATTCAAATAGAAATTTTATTATGTCCACTTATCTTTTACTGAGCATTGATAATATACTATGAACTACATAGAATCAAACTTTCTCTCCCATACCCATAGCTCTCAGCCTCCAAAAATCCCCTAATAGATGAACATGCCACTCTACTTTACATATTCAAAGTATATTTTTGACACCGATTTCTAAATGTAAATGTGCCTAAAGAAGGCAATTTATAGTCAAGAAAATAAAGTGTTTTGATCACATATTGTACTTATACTCATGTAAACGCTGTATGATGTCAGTAACTTTTATAGGTATATTAGCTTTTAGGTGATTTTTTTTTTTTTAAGTGTTTGGAAAGGGATGAAGATAGTATTGTTTGTTTTGTCCATGATTTTGGTAAATTTGAAATGGACACTATAGGAGAGAACAACCTCTTAAAAATTGAAAGTTAGGTAAGAATATAAAAGCTAATAAACAGCAACAGTCATCTAATTTTTAGGGAATAAGAAAAATTGTTCCCTGCCCTAGCTGGTCGCCTCGGTGAATAGAGCATCAGCCTGTGGAGTGAAGGGTCCTGGGCTCAATCCCCAGTGGGGGACGTGCAGGAGGCAGCAGATCAATGCTTCTCTCTCATCATTGATGTTTCTATCTCTCTCTCCCCCTCCCTTCCTCTCTGAAATCAATTAAATATATATATATACACTGAGTGGCCAGATTATTATGACCACCCCATCAGTACTTTGTTGGGCCACCTTTTGCCTTCAATACTGTGGCGATTCTTCTTGGCATTGACTCCACGAGATGTTGAAAGGTGATGCGAGGAATCTGACACCATGCCTGATGAATAGCACTGTCCAGTTCTGTGAGATTTGATGGTTGTGGAACCAGCTGCCTGATGGCTCTTTTAACTTCGTCCCACAAATGCTCAATTGGATTGAGATCTGGTGATTGTGGGGGCCACCTAAGCAAGGTAAAGTCTCCCTCATGTTCTTGAAACCACTCCTGCACAATACCAGCACCGTGGCATGGCGCATTGTCTTGTTGGAAGAAGCCATCTCCGTTGGGATACGCCATCAACATGATAGGATGAACTTGATCAGCAACGATACTTAGGTATGTTGTGCTAGTCAGACGTTGTTCCGCACGAATTAAAGGGCCCAAATCATGCCAGGAAAACATGCCCCAAACCATAACACTGCCCCCACCAGCTTGAAGGATTGTACTCATGCATGTGGGGTGCATGCTTTCATGCTGTTTCCGCCAAATTCTCACTCTGCCATCTGCATGATGCAACTGGAAATGTGATTCATCGGACCACATGACTTTTTTCCAATGCTCAACTGTCCAATCCTTGTGTTCCTGTGCGAATTGAAGACGTTTTATCATGGTAACTGCAGACAGCAAAGGTGTTCGAACAGGCCTTCGGCTGTTTTGCTGATACTTGCTCCATGGCTCCGAGCGTCAACAATCATCCCACGTTCAAAGGCTGTTAAATTTTGTTGTTTACCCATATCTTCAGAAAAAAATCACTTCTACTGTCCTGGTAAACAACCTGCTTCCCTATTTATAATGAATGGTCTGGCCCTCTAGCAACTTCAGCGCGAAATTATAGCTAATTTGCCTACAAACGTCAGGTGGTCATAATATTCTGGCCACTCAGTGTATATATATACTTAAAAAAAAGAAAAATTGTTCCCTTAATACATCTGATAGAAAAGACCATATGGTATACTTGATATTATGTGGTTGTTTGGAAGACAACACTCAAAAAAGTGTCTAAACTAAAAACTTTGTTAAGAACAGGAAACAGAATTCAGAGTGGAAAAAAAGCAAATTGCAAAAGCATCTTATTTTAGTAGCTACCGACTTTTAATACAATTTGCTTCCATGAAAAATTTTCTGATAAAGTGTAAAACGAAACTACCCTTGAATAATAGAGTAAAAATAAGTAAATATGTACCATTTGTTTTATACTTATTATGTGCTTATTCCTGTTTAGTACTTTGTAGGCAATGACTTGTTTACTTATAATGACAACTCTATATAATGTGGATACAATCATTTCCTCCATGTGGTAGGTAAAGAGACTGAGAATAAGATGGAGAAAAAAAATTAATATGCATTCATTGAAGGGAAATGAAAAGATAAAATTATAAAAAGAAAATAAAAATACTAGAAATAATTCCATTTTAAATCAAAGTTAATTGTTTGAGATCTGGAATTCACCTATTCTAATTCTAACATAGTTTGAAGAAAATGAACCTTGATGGGGATTAATAATTGACTTCAAGAGGTTTACCAAGTAATGGCTATCCACAGAAAAGGAAGACAGGCCAGTGGAGCACATTCTGAGTTCATTTCCCATGAGGCCCTAGGGAATAATATAAGCAAATAAAATATATGGATGCCACAAGCCCACAGCAAAATAAAAACTGCAATGCCCCTCCTGTCAAACTCTCCTTGTTCTGTTAGTGTTTTTTCCTCAGTTAAAAAAAAAATTGAAAATGTGGACACAGAACTTTTCAAAGTGTTTAGAAACCCCCTACTGCATGACTAGCATGCGTATTAACTGCAAAATGAGTAGGCAGTAGCAGAAATCCAACTTTAAGTCATGAAAGTGGTCTATTCAGTCCATCCCTGGTGCTTTAAACTACCAGAACAGTTGAACCTGCCCTTTGACCTGCAATTTCTAATAGAATCAAGATGTTTCTAAAAGTGTTCTGCTGTGGAATTAGAGCTTCAAAAAACAGTAAGACCACCTCCTCTGTCCCCTTCCCCCTTCTGAGTAAATTTCAATAACAGGAGGCAAATATCCAAGGCAAATGGAGCTCAATAGCCTTTTGATAATTGCTGAATCCTTGAGAACAACACATTAGCTTTCTATCACTAGCCAATAAGAGATATAATCAATGTTGGAACAATGATGGTTAACAATTTAAGAGACTCCTATATATGTGTATGTGTTTAACAGAAATGCAAGACACAAAAGAAGTAAGAATGAAGGGATGTTACCACGGTTTTACTTTTCTCTCTTACTCCAACTGGGTATTTTCATGTTTCATAAATTGCATAATCCTGAAAATATCAGGAAAGATCAGATAAAAGAATGAGATCAGTAGCTTTAGGAATATTATTTATGGTCATAGACATGTAATCATAGTTTATTCCAATTTTAAGATCAATCTAAAATCTATATACTTAAAAAAATTAAATTTATTCAGGTAACATTGGTTGATAAAATTACATAAATTTTAGGCGTACAACTTAATAATACAACTTCTGTATACACTCTACGGTGTGCTCACCATCCAAAGCCTAATACCCTCTGTCACCTTATATTTGACCCCTTTTACCCTCTTTGCCCTCTCCTCATGTCTTTTCTCTCTTGGTAAGCACCATTCTGTTGTCTGTACTTATGAGTTTGTTTTGTTTGTTCGGTTTCTTGCCTTTTGTTAAGATTCTTTTATTGATGCTCCCTTGATTCCAATACTTCCTTTACTTGTTACTTAACCAATTAACTATCCAGAGTGAGTTGTAAACTACCAGGATATCTCCCCCACTCTTTCAACTCATTTCCAAAGAAATCCTTTTGATTACTCTTTTCTCCAGATTCCCTTACAGAGATCTCAGAGTGTGGCAGATACACTACCTTAATTAAAGTCAGTGAAAACCAGTCTGTAGGTGATCCTATGTGGGCAAGCCTGACTGAAATGCCTGATACATCTTATGATCTCCTCTATAGGACACCTATTTAGATAGTACTTACAGATATTTTTAATGTAAAATGTAAACACTAAAAAAAGTCTAACGTCCATCATAACAAATGTTTCTTTCCACGTTAAATCAGTATATTCCTAGGTCCACAGACTGACATTTAAATAATTTGATTTTTTCTTTGTTCCCCATAACCAATATTCCAAGTTTTGTTGATTCTTCCTAAATAGTTTTAATGACCCCACTGCTTTGTATCTTCAGCATGTTAACTGTCACAGACACTACCATACTTTAATCATGGGCCTATATATATTATTCTTAAAACCCCTTCTCTGATTTCCCCATCATTCTATACTGTCCTATTCTTCCAATGTCATTTTTATCAGGTTTTGTACAACATCAAATGCTATGGCCTAATATTTGACCACCTATAATGTTCAGTGTATTTCTTCCACATTGTCCACCAAGGACCCTGTGTAACCAACCAAGTTACATGTTTTCACTGAAGTTTATGCTACTCTCTCTACCTGAAATGCCTATATGTTTCTCTCCTTGCCTGACTGCTACTTTCTCTCCACTCAGCTTTCCCTTTATGAATCAGATTATATTAAACAGGCATTTGCTCTGTAAATGCCCTTCAGTTCTTCTACAGGTGCGGAGTCTGCTACCCCAACTATATTATGTTCATGGCTTAGGCCTTTAGAAATTTCTTTTGGCTCCCTGTTGTTCGAGGATACAGCAGGAAGGTGACTGTCAGCAAGCCAGGGAGGGTCTCACCAGAAACTAATTTCCCACTTGCAAGACCCATCTTAAAACTATCCAGCCAAGGAGATTAAAAATGGTGGCAGATAAGTGGATGTTCCTGGGACATAGTCCCAGAAGCAAATTGGTATTATAGCTAAAATACAGAAAAACTTCCTGAATAATCAGTGGAAAACTAATAGGAGAGAACCCTGATACCCGAAGACTGAAAGCTGAGACCACATAGAGAATGATAGGAGGGGCAGAGGAGTGAAAGGGCTGGCCGGGCACCCGTTAGACAGCAACTAAAGTCCTGGAGAGATATCTCAGTTGTGGGGGGTTGCCACTGAGAACACTTGGATCAAATTCCCAAGCTGGGGCCTCCAGCAGAGAGCGGCCAAAACTGAGAAGGGTACCCACATAACATTTGGCTGTGAAAAGCAGCAGGGTGCTGTCTGCCAGGGAGTGACAGGCACCCTCTTAAAGGGCCAACACACAAAATTCCCTGTGGAGCCACCCACCTTGTGCTCCAGCAGAGGGAGGGGGAAGTGGACTGGAGCTATGAGAGCAGAAGCCAGGACTGGGTTCTTGGGGGATAGAGCTCAGAAGGCAGACACCCAAGTTTCCTGGGCTGAGTCATTTGCTCACACAGCAGAGAACATCTTTCCCACATACACATTTGCCTTGCCTGGGGAGAAGACAGTTAGCATACCCTATTGGAAAATACCTTGTCCTGAGGCTACTGAAGAGATTAAAAATGACAATTAGCCTTCAGGCAGAAGCAGTTGCCCCACCCTGCTGAAAAAACTCTTGCCACACGTGAGGATGATTGTCTGGGGGCAATTCAAGTCGGAATCCTATTAGTCTATAGACAGAGGTGGTCTTCAGAGGCTTTGAGTCTTTGCCTGATCTAATCTAATAGCCTTTAACAATGTTCTGCACTAGAGATTGAGAGGCGTAGAGGACTACCTAATTCATAGTTATAAATTCAAAGAGACAACCAAAATGAGGAGACAAACAACCCCTAAAAGAAATAACTAGAGAATTCTCCAGAAGAAGAGATAAATGAAGCAGAGATAAAAATTTACCTGAATCAGACTTCAGAGTAATGATGGTAAAGATGCTCAACAGCATGAAAAAAGATATAGTAACTATGAAAAAAGAACAGCCTGCCGAAACCGGTTTGGCTCAGTGGATAGAGCGTCGGCCTGTGGACTGAAAGGTCCCAGGTTCGATTCCAGTCAAGGGCATGTACCAGGGTTGCGGGCACATCCCCAGTAGGAGATGTGCAGGAGGCAGCTGATCGATGTTTCTCTCTCATTGATGTTTCTAACTCTCTATCTCTCTCCCTTCCTCTCTGTAAAAAATCAATAAAATATATTTAAAAAAAATAAAAAAGAACAGCCTGACATAAAGAATGACATAACACAAATAAAGAACACATTGGAAGGAATACACAGCAGATTGGGGGAAGCTGATGATTGAATCAGTGAATTAGAAGACAGAGTTGAAAATATCACTCAATCAGAGAACCAAAAAGAAAAAACAATTTAAAAACAGGAGGACAGCATAAGGGAGCTGTGGGACAATGTGAAATGTAACAATATTAGAATAGCAGGTGTGCCAGAAGAGGCAGAAAGGGAGAAAGGAATAGAAAATGTGTTTGAAGAAATAATGGCAGAAAACTTTCTTAACCTGGTAAAGGAAAAATTCACACAAGTTCAGAAGGCACAGAGAACCCCAAGCAAGAAGAACCCAAACAGGCCCATGCTCAGACACATCATAATTAAAAAGCCAAAAATTAAAGACAAAGAGAGAATCTTAAAGGCAGCAAGAGAAAAGAAAACTTACCTACAAAGGAGTTCCCATAAGGCTGAGACTTGATTTCCTATCATAAACTCTATAGGCCAGAAGGGAATGGCATGAAGTACTCAAGGTAATAGAAAACAAGGATCTGAGACCAAAATTACTATATCCAGCAAGGCTATCATTCAAAATAGACAGTCAAATAAAGAGCTTCCCAGACAAAAAAAGGCTAAAGGAGTACACCACCACCAAGCCAGCATCACAGTAGGTGCTAAAGGGACTGCTATAATGAGAAGAAGAAACAGAGAGAGAAACCTAGCCATACAGAATTAAAATGATAATAAATAAGTACCTATCCTATCTAATAAAGAGGGAATATGCTAATTGACCCTCATGCAGTTGCAAAGATGGCGGCACCCACAGCAAATTAGGAGGGAATATGTTAATTGACTGCCATGACCTCAAAGATGGCGGCGCCCACAGCCACAAGATGGCTGGCAAAGGAGGGCAGTTGTGGGCAATCAAGCCAGCAGGGAAGGGCAGTTGGGGGCAACCAGGCCTGCAGGGGAGGGCAGTTGGGGTTGACCAGGTCTGCAGGGGAGGGCAGTTAGGGACAACAAGGCCAGCAGGTGAGGACAGTTAGGGGCAACAAGGCCAGCAGGTGAGGGCAGTTAGGGTGACTGGGCTGGCATAGAGGGTAGTTGGGGGGACCAGGCTGGTAGGGGAGGGCAGTTAGGGGTGACTGGGCTGGCAGGAAAGGACAGTTGAGGGCGACCAGGCCTGCAGGGGAGGGCAGGTGGGGGTGACTGGGCCGGCAGGGGAGGGCAGTTGGAGGCGACTGGGCTGGCAGGGGAGGGCAGTTGGGGGTGATGGGGATGGCAGGGGAGCATTTAGGTGTCGATCAGGCTGGCCGGAGAGTGGTTGGGGGTGATCAGTCTGGCAGGAAGAAGGGGTTAGGGGCAATCAGGCAGGCAGACAGGCGAGTGGTTGGGAGCCAGAAGTCCGGATTGTGAGAGGGATGTCCGATTGTAGGTAACCGGCAGTCGGACATCCCTTGAGGGGTCCCAGATTGGAGAGGGTGCAGGCTGGGCTGAGGGACACCGCCCCCCCCCAAGGGTACAAATTTCGTGCACTGGGCCTCTACTCAATAATAACCCTAAATGTAAATGAATTAAATGTTCCAATCAAAAGGGGTAGGATAGCTGATTGGATAAAAAAACATGACCCAAATATATGCTGTCCATAGGAGACCCACTTCAAAACAAAAGACACATGCAGCATGAGAATGAAGGGATGGGAAAAAATTTTCCATGCAAATGGAAAAGAAAAAAAGCTGGAGTAGCAATACTCACATCTGACAAAATAAGACTTTAAAATGAAGATCATCACAAGAGACAACAAAAGACACTACATAATATTAAAGGGATTGATCCAACAAGAGTATATAACCCTGGTTAACATATATGCACCCAACATAGGAGCACTTAAATATATGAAAAACTTTTATTTTTATTTTTTTAAATATGTTTTATTGATTTTTTACAGAGAGGAAGGGAGAGGGATAGAGAGTTAGAAACATCAATGAGAGAGAAACATCGATCAGCTGCCTCCTGCACACCTCCCACTGGGGATGTGCCCGCAACCAAGGTACATGCCTTTGACTGGAATCGAACCTGGGACCCTTCAGTCTGCAGGCTGACGCTCTATCCACTGAGCCAAACCGGTCAGGGCTTTATAAAAAACTTTTAGAGGACTTTAATGGAGAGATCGACAACAATACAGTCATAGTAGGGGACTTTAACACCCCTCTGACTTCACTGGATAGATCTTCCAGACAAAAAATTAACAATGAAACAGAGACTCTAAAGGACACACTGGATCAGATGGATTTAATTGACATTTATATAATATTTCACCCCAAAGCTGTAGAATATACATTATTCTCAAGTGCATGTGGATAATTCACAAAGAGACCATAGGTTAGGACACACAACAAATCTCTACAAGTACAAGAAGGCTGAAGTCATATCAAGCATCTTCTGAGATCACAGTGGAATGAAATTAGAAATCAACTACAATAAAAACACCCCAAAACATCCAAACACATGAAGGCTAAATAGCATTTTATTAAACAATTAGAGGCTCGATGCACGAAGATTCATGCAAAAAAGGGCCTTCTTTCCCCTGGCTGCTGGCACCACTTTCGCTCTGGCCCGGAGCTGCCTTTCTGCCTTCCCACGCTGCCCAGAGGCCTGGAGCGGCTGGGGCAGCATGGAACGCCTGCGTCCCGCCTTGCCCCTAGCCGCTCAGTGCCTGCATATGCAAATTAACCCACCATCTTTGTTGGGTTAATTTGCATACTCACTCCTGATTGGCTGGTGGGTGTCAGGAAGGTATGGTCAATTTGCATCTTTCTCTTTTATTAGTATAGATGAATGGGTTACCAATGAGATCAAGAAAGAAATAAAAAAGTTCCTGGAAACAAATGATAAGGAACACACAACCACGCAAAATCTCTGGGACATAGTGAAAACAGTCCTGAGAGGGAAATTCAAAGAATTACAGGCATACCTCAAAAAACAAGAAAAATCAGCAATAAACTATTTAACCCTACAACTTAAAGAACTAGAAAGAGAACAACAAGAATAGTCCAGAGTAAGTAGAAGGAAGGAAATAATAAAGATTAGAGCAGAAATAAATGACATATTGACTAAAAAAAAAAAATAATAATAATGAAACACAAGAATTGGTTCTTTGAAAAGATAAAGAAAATTTATAAACCATTAGCCAAACTCATCAAGAAAAAAAAAGAGAGGACCTAAATAAATAAAATCAGAAAAGAAAGTGGAGAAGTAACCACAGACACCACAGAAATACAAAGGATTGAAAGAAAATACTATGAACAAATATATGCCAACAAGCCGGACACTGTGGATGAAATAGACAAATTCCTAGAAAAATATAATCTCCCAAAACGGGATTGGGAAGAATCAGAAAACCTGAATAGGCCAATAAAAACTGATGAAATAGATGCAGTAATAAAAAATCTCCCAACAAACTAAATCCCAGGTCCAGACAGCTCCACAGGGGTTTTACCAAATAATTAAAAAAGAACTAACACCTATACTCCTTAAACTATTTCAGAAAATCCAAGAGGAAGAAACACTCCCAAACTCCTTTTATGAGGCCAACATTATCCTAATTCCAAAACCAGATAAAGACACTACAAAGAAAGAGAATTACAGGCCAATTTTCCTGATGAACATAGATGCTAATATCCTCAACAAAATTCTAGCAAATTGCATCCAGAAATATATTAAAAAGATCATACACCATGATCAAGTGGGATTTATTCCAGGGATGCAAGGCTGGTACAGTATTTGCAAATCAATAAATGTGATACATCACATAAACAAACTAAAAGACAAAAATTACATGATCATATCAATAGACGTAGAAAAAGCATTTGAGAAAATCCAACCCCCATTTTTGATAAAAACTCTCAGCAAAGTGGGACGAGAGGGAGCATATCTCAACATGATAAAGGCCATATATGACAAACCTAAAGCCAACATCATATTCAATGGGCAAAAACTAAAACATTTCCCCTACGAATAGGAACAAGACAGGGACGTGTACTCTCACCACTCCTGTTCAACATAATACTGGAAGTGTTATCCATAGCGATCAGAAAAAAAGAAATAAAAGGCATCCAAATTGGAAAAGAAGAAGTAAAACTGTAATTATTCGCAGATGACATGATATTGTACATATAAAACCCCAAAGACTCCATCAAAAAACTACTGGACTTAATAAATGAATTTGGAAATGTAGCAGGATACAAAATTAACACCCAGAAATCAATGGAGTTTTTATACATCAATAATGAACTCACAGAAAGAGAAATAAAAAAAAAATCCCATTTACCATTGCACCCAAAAAATTAAGATACATAGGAATAAAGTTAACTAAGGAGGTAAAAGACCTGTACTTGGAAAACTACCGGACATTGAAAAAAAGAGATAGACGAAGGCATAAACAAATGGAAGAATACAACCGTGTTCATGGATTGGTAGAATCAACATCATTAAAATGTCCATACTACCCAAAGCAATCTATAGAGTCAATGCAATCCCCATTAAGATACCAATGGCATATTTCACAGAACTAGAATGAACTCTCCAAAAATTTATCTGGAATAAAAAAAGACCCCGAATAACCATAGCAATCCTGAGAAAGAAGACCATAGTTGGAGAATCACAATAGTAGATATCAAGTTATATTACAAAGCCACTGTTCTCAAAATTGCTGGTACTGGCACAAGGACAGACATATAGACCAATGGAACAGAACAGAGAACCCAGAAATTGACCCAAGCTATTATGCTCAATTTGACAAAGGAGGCAAGAGCATACAATGGAGTCACGAGAGTCTCTTCAATAAATGGTGTTGGGAAAATTGAAGAGATACATGCAAAAAAATGAAACTAGACCACCAACTTACACCATACACAAAAATAAACTCAAAACAGATAAAGGACTTAAACATAAGATGGGAAACCATAAAAATCTTAGAAGAATCCATAGGCAGCAAAACAGCAGACATACGTCGTAGCAATATCTTTACCAATCCAGCTCCTAGGGCAATGGAGACCAAGGAGAAAATCAACAAATGGGACTTCATGAAAATAAACAGCTTCTGCACAGCAAAAGAAACCATCAACAAACAACAAGAAAGCCCACTGCATGGGAGAACATATTTGCCAATGTTATATCCGATAAGGGTCTAATCTCCAAAATTTACATGGAACTCATACAACTTAACAAAAAGAAGATAAACAATCCAATCAAAAAATGGGCAAAGGACCTAAATAGGCACTTTTTGAAAGTGGACATACAGAAGGCCAAGAGACATATGAAAACACTAGAGGCCCAATGCACGAAAATTCATGCAAGAGTAGGCCTTTGTTCCCCCAGCTGCCAGCACCGGCTTCCCTCCGGCACCCAGAACCTGGGATTCCCTCCTCAGGCTGCTTCACTCCTCCAGCCGCCTGCAGGCACCCGGGACCCAGGCTGGCTTCCCTCCAGCCCCGGCTTCATCAGAAAGGATGTCTGGTCTAATTTGCATATTATCTTTTTATTTTAGATGCTCTAAGTCACTAATCATCCAAGAGTTACAAATCAAAATGATAACGAGATACCATCTCACAACTGTCAGAATGGCTATCATCAACAAATCCACAAAGAACAAGTGCTGGCGAGGTTGTGGAAAAAACGGAACCCTCGTGTACTGCTGGTGGGAATGCAGACTGGTGCAGCCACTGTGGAAAACAGTATGGAGTTTCCTCAAAAAATTAAAAATGGAACTCTCATTTGACCCAGTAATCCCACTTCTAGGAATATATCCCAATAAATCAGAAACACCAATCAGAAAGGATATATGCACACCTATGTTCATAGCAGCACAATTTACAATAGCTAACATTTGGAAACAGTCTAAGTGCCCATCAGCAGATGAGTGGATTAAAACACTGTGGTACATCTCCACAATGGCATACTACGCTGTTATAAAAAAGAAGGAACTTTTACCATTTGCAAGAGCATGGATGGAACTGGAGAGCATTATGCTAAGTGAAAAAAGCCAGTTGGAGAAAGATAAATATCACATATCTCACTCATTTGTGGAATATAATGAACAACGTAAACTGATGAACAAAAATAGAGCCAGAGACATAGAAGCATCATATAGACCATCCAACCTAAGAGGGAAGGCAGGGGAGGGGTGGTGTAAGAGATCAACTAAAGGACTTGTATGCGTGCATATAAGCATAACCCCATGGATACAGACAGTAGGGGTGATGAGAGCATGTACTAAGGGATGGGAGTGGCCAGGGAGAGGTCAATGGGGGGAAAAGGAGACTGAGGTAATACTTTAAACAATGAAGAATTTAAATTAAAAAAATTTTTCTTTAGATGTTTTTATGAGTTTATTGGTCTTGTAATTTATTCGCTTGCTAATTAAAAAAATTAAAAAATTTAATTTTATACATTAACTAGAAGCCCGGTGCACGAATTCATGCACCAGTGGAGTCCTTCGGTCTGGCCTGTGGGAAACCAGCTCTCTGACATTCCCAGAGGGGTCCCGGATTGCAAGAGGGCACAGGCTAGGTCGAGGGACCCCACTGGTGCACAATCAGGGCCATGGAGGGACACGGGAGGTTAGCCATCGGGGAGGGACCACGAGAGGGCTCCAGGGCATGTCTGGCCTATCTCACTCAGTCCCCATTAGCCAGACCCCAGCAGCAAGCTAACCTATCGGTCAGAGCATCTGACCCCTGGTGGTCAGTGCACGTCATAGTGACTGGTCGACTGGATGACTGTCTGCCCCCTGGTGGTCAGTTCATGTCACAGTAAGCGATTGAGCAGCCTTAGCATATCATTAGCATATTACACTTTGATTAGTTGAATGGCCGACCGGACGACTGAACACTTAGCATATTAGGCTTTTATTATATAGGATATATGTTATACACATAACAAAATTTACCATTTTAACCACTTTTTAGTGTACAGTTCAGTAGTATATTCAAACTATTGTGCAACCAGTTTCCAGAATTTTTCTTCTTATCAAACACTTTTAAAATATATACTAGTATATACTAGAGGCCCAGTGCTTGGCACTCCCTCCCTTCCCCCAGCCAGCCCTGCCCTGTGGTCGAACTTCTGGTTGAGAGGACAATTTGAAAATGCTGAAACAATACAGCAGATAAGAAATCACTATGATAACGGAGTGGGGGTGGGGGGTGCAGAGATTGAGATGGGCTTTATTTTTATAGATAAGAAAGACAGTGAAACTGGCAAGTGTAAAAGCACAAGTCATATGTGAAGACACATTGCCTAACTGGATTAGAGGGTTCCTATAGGGAAAGGAAACTGAGAAAGAAGCTGAAAACGTGGCTTTGAATCAGAGTATAGATGGTCTGGAATGGCAGTAAGAGATATTCATAGATTGTGAAATTCTTCAGGGTTCTAACCAGAACCTGGTAGACAGAGGGTATGAAAAATGCTGAATAAGAAATGATTTGATTTTGAATATAATATAGGGGCATCAAAAGTTCTAGAAAAATAAAGCAAGGTTTTAGAAAGATGGCCTTGGAGGCAAAGAGGAGAGATCTGGTGACTCTGAAAGCAGAAAGGTCCTATGCTGCTGCTAGAGACATATTATGAGGTAGAATTCTTATATTATGAAAATTATTTTTAGAGAACAAACAATAAAAAGCTGTCTGACTCTTGGATTCAAGAATCAGAGATAGGACTATGATCAATTGCTGTACTATTCAAGAAATACGAAACATAAGTATCACATTTATGTTTTGATGCTGGAAAGTAACTTTTAAATGTCACCAAATATAGACTATCTTGGGGCATTTGACCCAGTGATGTTCACTGGTGCCCTGCCTAGTATGACGTTCTTGCAGTAAAGTAAGGCCTTTGCACAGCACAATTTTGAATCCTCTCGTTTACTGTATGGTTGTCTCATGTCTATATCTCCTGAAACAAAAGAATCTGATCCATATTAAGGAATACACTGACATGAGATTGGGTAGAAAAGTTATCTCAATATATACTGATTTATTTTTTTAGAAGTCCTTGAAAATAATCAAAATTAGCATAACAAAGGCAGATAATGCTGGTTAGTTATAGCTCAGTAAATGAGGCTGATTGAACAAAATTTTATATGAAAAACTTGTCATCAGTTTTTCTCCGAACTTTTTCTGGAAAAAAAACAAAGAGCATTTTGATACATCAAATCTACTATAGATTATGGCAAATTTGAAAAACTTAGTTTTACTGAGATATTGATACTGAAGCTGCTGCCTGCTTCCCAAACTGCAAAAGCTTGATGATTGTATCTATATTTGTTAGAAAAAACCAAAAGCTTGTATCTTTTCCATTTATTTAAAAAGTGTAAAAATTAACTGTAATCTAATCTGCAAAAAATAAAAAGCAGATCAGTGGTTGCCAGGCACTGAAGGTGGGGACTCAGAATGACTGGAAAGGGACACAGGAGAAATGTATTATAGCTTGGCTATGGTGGCAGTGACACAGTGTATACATCTGTCAAAACTCACAATATTGTATACTTAAAATGTATGCATTGTATTGTATGTATATTACAACTCAATATAATTATTTTTAAATCATAAAAATTTTCTCAATGAGGAATGTTGCACAGCAAACATTACAACAATAAGCACAATGTAATTTTTATTGTGGTAAAATATACAAAATTTACAATTTTAACCATTCCTAAGTGTATGGTTCTGTGGCATTAAGTAAATTTACAATGTTGCTCAACCATCACCATGATCTTTCTCTAGAACTTTAACTTCTTAAATTAAAACTCTGTACCCACCCGGCTGAAGTGGCTCCGTTGGTTGAGTGTATCCTCCTGTGCATTGAATGGTTTTGGGTTTGATTCCTGGTCAGGGCAGATACCTGGGTTTCAGGTTCGATCCTGAGTCAGGGCACGTATAGAAGGCCACTGATTGACGTTTCTCTCTCACATTGATATTTCTCTCTCTCTCTTTCTGTCTCCCTCCCTCCCTTCCTCACTAAGCATGTTCTTGAGTGAGGATTAAAAACAAAACAAACAAATAAAAAAACTCTGTATCCCTTAAACACTAACTCCCCATTTACTCCCCGCTCCAGCCCCTGGCAACCACTATTCTACTTTTTGTCTCTGTGAATTTAACTATTCTAGGTATTTCATAAGTGGAACCATACAGTATTTGTCCTCTGTATCTGGCTTATGTCACTTAGCATATATCATTAAGTACAATGCATTTTTATTTTTACAAATTTAAGTGACCTTGAAGATAAAACATACACTATTTTTCCTTTCAACTTTTCAAACTTTTTCTTTACCACCATCCTCTAAATAGATCTCTAGAAATCTGTCTCTTACTCAGCCATGTTGGATTAGGAAGGTGGTGGTGGAAGAGCTGAGACCAGATGGACTGAGTTGATTTGGAAAGGTCCGAGGTGGAAGCACTGACAGCATCAGTGAATGATGGCAGCCTCATTGGGATCCTGACACTCTTTCTTAGTAAGTCTAGTTTCAAACTATAATATGCAACCAAAGCTTCAGTGCTGCTAGTTTGGATACAACTTAGAATTTCTGTGAACAATTTGCGACTTAATGTTAAGTGTCATTTCCTGTGATATGGAAAATCTGGTCAAGAAACCGGAGGTGATATTTATGAGTTCCAATATTTGGTTAAACTTGAAATAAATATTCAGTTATAGAAAAGCCTGTCCAATCTTCTATTGGGCTGTACAAAAAGGACACCCTGAAGAAGTACTAGCAACAGATTAAAGCAGTTTGGAGAAAAAGGTCTAAGATAAAGAAAGAACCTCATGGGAAAATAGGATGACTTCCTAAGAAATGTTGCAATCTAACTCTACTTTCATGACTATTTTAAATAAAATTGAGCTTTCCTGACTTTAAACAAGGTCCCAATAAACTCTGGACATTCTTTCTATTCACCACTTCCCTCCCCGGCCCCACAAAGAATCAGCTATCCATTTTATCCCTTCTAGTGTTGATTAACTGACAATAAGTAAATATCTTTCAAAAACTACACCATCAGCTTTTTTATGGACAGTCATCTACACTAATAAAAGAGAAACATGGTAATTGGAGTACAACCGCTACCCTTTTCATTGGCTAATCAGCGAGATACGCAAATTAACTGTCAGCCAAGATGGCGGCCGGCAGCCAGGCAGCTTGAAACTAACATGAGGCTTGGTTGCCTCAGTGACGGAGGAAACCAACGTTCCCTGTCTGCCGCTGCAGGCCTCTGAGCCTGCAGTTTCAAACATTGTAACAAATACCGCCGGACTTCAGCCAGCAGATTCGCAACATTGTATGTAAAGGCCAGAAACCTACTTTCAGGAGCGGCGGCCTAAGAGCTGGAGCCAAGCCTCAAGCTAAAGCTGGCCCAGAATAAAAAAAAAAAAAAAGGGAAAAAGGAGCGTTTGGGAGTTCAGTCACCCACAGCCTGAAAACAGCCCTCAGCCCCTCACCCAGACTGGCCAGGCACCCCAGTGGGGACCCCCACCCTGAAGGATGTGTGACCAGCTGCAAACAGCCATCATCCACTCACCCAGGCTGGCCAGGTACCCCAGTGGGGACCCCCACCCTGATCCAGGACACCCTTCAGGGCAAAGGAGCTGGCACCCACCCATGCACCAGGCCTCTACCCTATATAGAAAAAGGGTAATATGCCTCCCAGCACTGGGATCAGCAGAGCCGAGAGGCCTCCCGGCACCGGGATCAGCGTGACAGGGGGCAGCGCTCAAACCCCCTGATCGCCCTGCAGCTCTGTGTGTGACAGGGTGTGGCACCCCAACCACCCCCCCGCCCCGGCCCTACTCTGTGTGTGACGGGGTAGAGCCATAACCTCCCCATCGGCCCTGCCCTGAGTGTGAGAGTGGCGGCGCCCCAACCCCCTGATTGGCCTTGCTCTGTGGGTGATAGAGGGCGGTGCCCCAACCCCCCCCCCCGCCCCCCAACGGGCCCTGCTCTGTGTGTGACGGGGTAGAGCCATAACCTCCCCATTGGCCCTGCCCTGAGTGTGACAGTGGCGGTGCCCCAATCCCGATTGGCCCTGCTCTGTGGGTGATAGAGGGCGGTGCCCCAACCCACTGATCCGCCCTGCTCTGTGTGTGACAGGGGACGGTGTCCCAACTCCCCTACCGGACCTACTCTGTGAGTGACAGGGGGGAGCTCCCCAACCCCCTGATGGGCCCTGTTCTGTTTGTGACAGGAGGGAGCTCCCCAACCCCCTGATGGGCCCTGCTCTGTGCATGACAGGGTACGGAGCCCCACCCCCCCGATGGGCCCTGCTCTGTGTGTGACAGGGGGCAGTGCCCCAACCCCCGGATTGGCCCTGCTCTGTGCGTGACAGGGGGTCGCACCGCAACCTCCCCATCGACCCTGCCTTGAGTGTGACAGGGGGTGGTGCCCCAACCCCCCAATCGGCCCTGCTCTGAGCCCGACCAGGAGCTGCACCTAGGGATTGGGCCTGCCCTCTGCCACCCGGGAGCAGGCCTAAGCCAGCAGGTTGTTATCTCCCGAGGGGTCCCAGACTGCTAGAGGGCACAGGCCGGGCTGAGGGACCTCCCCTTCCCCCCGAGTGCACAAATTTTTGTGCACCGGGCCTCTAATTGTCTTATAAATGATGCATTATGTGGTCCAATGTTCTGGAGTTTTGCTTTCCATAAAACAAATTTCATGAAAGATTTTCACTCCTGCTGGGTGGGATACAACATGGCAGAGAGCCATTTTGAATTATGCGGGTGGGGTATACTCCAGGGATGGCAATGCAACAAGGCCGGATGTCTCTGAACCCCTGGTAACTTCACAGAGCAGAATTACAGATTGAACCCTTACATAAAGAGAACTAAATTTGTATGTGGTTTACTCTGTGATTTTTGTCAAAGCAGGTGAACATATATCCAAAATAGTTTTAAAGCTGCTTAGCATTTTGTATACATAAGGCAACGTCTATGAAAAGTCTACAAATAGTAAAATAGAGAATATAACTGGAATCTAAAAAATAAAATAAAATAAAGAGATCAGAATTAACCTCAGAATACATTCTTTAAAAAAGCTAGAAGAGAAAGGAATACCTTATTAAGATAATGTCTGCTCAGTTGGTATGTCATTTTAGTTATTATTTTGTTGTTGTTGTTAATCTTCACCTGAGGATATTTTCCCATTGAGTTTTTGAGTGGAAGAGAGAGGGAAAGACAGAGAGAAACATCGAAGTGAGAGAAACACATCTATTGGTTGCCTCCTGCATGAGCCCCAACCAGGGCCCAGGCCATTGAGGAGCCTGCAACCAAGGTACGTACCCTTGACCAGAATCCAACCTGGGACCCTTGGTCCACAGGCCAACGCTCTATTCACTGAGCCAAACCGGCTAGGGCTCATTTTACTTATTGATTAGAATAAGATCCACTAAAAATTTACAGGATCAACATTAATTTGTAAAATAATGGCACATAATACCTTTCTGTAAAAGAAATCTATAACTATAAAATTAACCAACTATCAAATTATATGTACCTATATAATCTCCATGTTTGAGTATTCTAGTGATGGATCTTTTGTGATACCCAAATATGTAGAGACTAATAGTCCCTTCAATACATTATGCAGGGAACTATAATATTATTTAGGTAAGAGGCTTAGATTATATTCCCTACAGTCTCAGTTCATTAGAGTGAGTTGTCTCCATCTCTGGTTTAGTGGAGAAGTGATCCTGGATTATATCTAATGACCACCTATTTCCAGAGAGAACTCATAAAAATAAAGAACATGTGTGTGTGTGTGTGTGTGTGTGTGTGTGTGTGTGTGTTTAAATATATTTCTTTATTGATTTCAGAGAGGAAGGGAGAAGGAGAGATAAAGACATCAATGATGAGAGAGAATCATCAATTGGGTGGCTCCTGCACACACCCCACTGGGGATCGAGCCCGCAACCCAGGCATGTGCCCTTGGCTGGAATCGAACCTGGGACCCTTCAGTCAGCAGGCTGACGCTCTATTCACTAAGCCAAGCCGGCTAGGGCAAGAACGTGTATTTTATTTGATTGAGTAGAGGCCCGGTGCACAAAATTCATGCATGGGGGATGGGGGAATCCATCAGCCTGGCCTGCAATGATGCAAGCATTCCATGCCCGGCCTGGCCAGAGGCCCTCCACAGCCAGAGTAGAATGCTCACACTGCCCACTCTCAGCGGCTGTCCCCCTGGGACTGGGGGACTCTGGTGGAGCTGAGAGGACTGGGCGCTGCCATCTTGTGGCTATGGGCGCCGCCATCTTTGTGACTGAGTGACGGTTAATTTGCATATCACCTTTTATTAGATAGGATTGTTCAAACCCCCACCATGCTACAATTACTGATCCACATCTTAAAAGAAAAAGAAAAAGCATCCATTGACACTACTTTCTCCTAAAGCTCCAATGCCTTTTCTTTTCCCCTCCAGGTCAAAAATTTTTTAGGACTCTAATATAGTACTAATGACCGGTTGAGATTCTTGATTTCCAGACAGCAGAACAAAGACCTATTGGTTTCCTTTTCCTCTAGGAAATCACTCCCAACACCAGGGCAACAACAAAAAAGAAACAAATCTTATCTTCAATGATGTAAGACGATTTACTAGTATGTTATGACAAACTATAATATAAAAAGAGAAAATGGATAAGGAAATTTTTAGCACATGAAAATCAATTGAAAGTGCCTATTGGAGGAAAATATCTATGAAAGAGAAGTATATTCACCAGTGGAACCCAAGAACTCAAGAATAATTAGGTTAATAGCTGTGGCAAGTTGCATAACTTAAAAACAAACAACAGTATCATACCTGCTTTACAAACAGTAGTTCTCAAACATAAAAGAAATTATTCAAAAAGGAAGACTGTGTTTACTCCTGCCCTACTGAATTTGATTTTCAAGGAATGGGCTCTCCAGGTAATTTTGAAACCCAGTACTTTACAGAAAGATAAACTAATTTCAGACAAAGGGTAAGGTATTAGGTATTCCTGATTCCCGACATCCTTGCCAAGACTGGGTTTTTAGCATTTGTATTTACTTTTACTAATTCAATAAGCAATTACAAAATCTACCAATTCCACAGTGAAAATGGTCAGCTATTTTAAACTCTTAAATTCTAATGACATTGCAAACACATAATATTAACCGTTACTCAACTTAGAAATAACATACAGAGATGATTTCTGTGGTGTGGTTCTGCACAACAGATTGTTTGAAAAAAAGTTTAGATAAGCATCTCATAATGTGTCTTCCTATCTTCCAGGCAAGGGCCATCACAAGACGGATCAGTGAACTTAGGATCTTCTGCTTTCCAAATCTCTGCCTTTAAAAATATCTGGCAAGCCAAGGGAGTTTTTGTTGGGGATTTACTCAAATCCTATCAAAATCCCTAATGAATTATGATTTGTATGGCGATCTGGGGGGAATACAGCTTAGCATGAGCTGCAAGAGATGAAGCTAAGTAGGGAGTTCACAGTAACATCTGGGGATAATATGTACAAAGATTTATTCTGGTCTTTTCTTTCATTTTCTCATTACTATTTCACAATAGTATATCCTTTCTGCCTCATGTATGTTAGTATAATATAAACAGAAAAATTTCAGAATACAAACCTCACTTAATAAGATGTAGTCCTTTAAAAATAAGGTACAGTACACCTGTCATTGTTATACTCACACTTTTGGGCTATACCAGCAATTTTCAACCAGTGTGCCACAAGAATTTTTAAAGCATGAAATACCTGACTATTTAGTTAGAGGCACTGACCTCTTTTCCTTTAGATTGTCAAATAAAAAATGACAATAGCCAGCACAACAATAGCCATTAGGTGTGAATGACTAAACTTATACCTATTTTTTTTTGCCAGATTGGCAAAAAACACATTTTTTGGCGTGCCACAGAATTTTAGTAATTATTTTATGTATGCCCTGATATGAAAAAGGATGAAAATTGCTGGGTTATACTACTTATTGTGTCTTCTTTTCTTAGGAAGTCTGTTTCCAAAGGAAAGTAATGTCTTCTTACATTCTTTCTCAGAACTCAAACTCCAGAATACCTCCATTTATTTAGATGTCTGTTTTAAGAATTATTGAACGTTTTAAGCAATTAATCCCTGTACTTTGTCACTGTCCCACTGTTTATATAACCTTTCCCAGTCATAGATGGATAGCATATCCATAACAGTTGTCCACACTGTGCTACTGTGGGGCTTGCTTGCTTTTCCTTTAGCTTGCACTGCATGCCAAGTATGTTTGCTATGATATTTGCAAGAAGAATGCCAATGGTATCATAACACTCATTTCTTCACTCTATAGCACAATCAAGAGCTAAGTGTGTCTTGATTTCACAAAATAGCCAACATTATACCGTACATCTAATATTTGAAGATGTGGTACTCTGCCTGGAAAAGAAAGTAGAAATTGTTCCAAAATGTAAATATTCAAGACTAGTGGCCCACTGCACGAAGATTCGTGCAATAGGCCTTCCTTCCCCTGGCTGCCGGCACCGGTTTTCCTCTGGCACCCAGGACCCAGGCCTTTGGTCCAGCCACAGCAGCGAGGCTTGGCTTCTCTGCTCCGGCTGCTCTCAGCCCCTCCTTTTTTTTTTTTTCCAGTTCTTCGAGCGGAGGCCAGGGCTGGCTTAAAGCCTGGGTTGCCGGGGCCATTCCTTGAGTGGAGCCCAGGCCCTCAGTTCCTCCTTGAACGGAGCCCAGGACTTCCTGGAAAGCTTGGCTTCCTCCGTCGACGGGAGCAATCCAAGCCTCCTACTCACTCCAGCTCCGTGACCACCACCATCTTCAGTCGTCTTCAGTCTTCACTCAGCGCCTGGGTATGCAAATTAACCGCCATCTTTGTTGGGTTAATTTGCATAGTCGCTGTGATTGGCTGGTGGGTGTAGCGGAGTGGTGGTTAATTTGCATGTTTCTCTTTTATTATATAGGACTAGAGGCCCGGTGCACAAAACTTTGTGCACTCGGGGGGGGAAGGGAGGGTCCCTCAGCCCGGCCTGTGCCCTCTCACAGTCTGGGACCCTTAGGGAGATAACGACCTGCTGGCTTAGGCCTGCTCCTGGGTGGCAGCAGGCAGGCCTAATCCCTAGGTGCAGCCCCTGGTCGGGCTCAGAGCAGGGCCGATTGGGGAGTTGGGGCGCCGCCCCCTGTCATGCACAGAGCAGGGTAGATTGGGAAGTTGCGATGCCACCCTCAGTCACACACAGGGTAGGGCCGATTGGGGGGTTGGGGCACCGCCCCCTGTCACATTCAAGGCAGGGTCGATGGGGAGGTTGCGGCGCCACCCCGTCACGCACAGAGCAGGGCCAATCCGGGGGTTGGGGAGCCGCACCCTGTCACACACAGAGCCGCAGGGCGATCAGGGGGTTGGGGGGCTCCCCCCATCAGGCACAGAGCAGGGCCGATCAGGGGGTTGGGGCGCCTTCCCCTGTCAGGAACAGAGCAAGGCAGATAGGGAGGGAGGTTGTGCCCCCCCCCCGCCCCGTCACACAAAGAGCCACAGGGCGATCAGGGGGTTTGGGCGCTGCACCGTCATGGTGCTGGGAGGCCTCGCGGCTCCGCTGATCCCGGTGCTGGGAGGCATATTACCCTTTTACTATATAGAATAGAGGCCTGGTGCATGGGTGGGGGCTGGCTGGTTTGCCCTGAAGAGTGTCCTGGATCAGGGTGGGGGTCCCCACTGGGGTGCCTGGCCAGCCTGGATGAGGGGATGATGGCTGTTTGCAGCTGGTCACACACCCTTCAGGGTGGGGGTCCCCACTGGGGTGCCTGGCCAGTCTGGGTGAGGGGCTGAGGGCTGTTTTCAGGCTGGGGCTGAAGCTCCCAACTGCTCTTTTTTTTTCTTTTTTATTCTGGGCCAGCTTTAGCTCTGGCTCCAGCTCTGAGGCCTCAGCTACTGAAAATAGGTATCTGGTTTGTTAGGTTCTATAATCGAAACTCTGTATCAACTCCAGCTCTGAGATCCCAGCCGGCTGAAAGCTGGTTTCTGGGGTTTTGTTTAGCTTCTATATTTGTTACAATGTTTCTTAAACTACAAGCCCAGAGGCCGGCAAGGCAGGCAGGGAATGTTGCAGTCCTCCGTCACTGAAGCAAGCAAGCCTCATGTTCAGTTTAAGCTGCCTGGCTGCCGGCCGCCATCTTGGCTGGCAGTTAATTTGCATATCGCCCTGATTAGCCAATGGGAAGGGTAGCGGTCATAGGCTAATTACCATGTTTCTCTTTTATTAGATAGGATAGTCTTCAAGCTGTATATGAAGCCTAGGAAAGCTGTGGGAATATACATGAATGACTATTGGGATATGCTGAGAGAGGACTAAAAATACAGGCTGCTAAGATCTTGAAAGTCACCAAAGCACATGCTGGGCAAAACAGATGAAAACAAAATTTTATTTATTACTTCCCTGTATTAATAATGACTCAATAATTCCATCATTCATTTGCTATCAATTTGTTGGCAAAAATTTTAAGAACTCCACTCCTACCCAGATTTGGAATGAAATCTCTGTTGGTGTATTCTTTAGAAATGGGCAAGTGACTTTGCTTGCATTTGGTATTATTATTGTCAACTGGGATGATCTAGTCTTCTCTGCAGCCTCCCTTAGATTCCAGCTGTTTGTCAAATGCCAGGTATAATTTAGAAAGCATAATTACTACATTTATTTTTCATATATATATAAACATATATATATGGCACACGCAGAATCTTCTGATAAAAGTGACTTCTTTAAAACCTTGAAATTTTTCTGCATAGCAATGATATTATTTAATAAAAAAATTCATTCAAAAATAGTAAAGCAATAACATCACTGCCTGAGTCACACATTTACTTCTCAAAGATACAGAAAAATGACAATTGAAAATATTATTTCAAAACAAATTTTATAATTTTACTATATGTAAACTACATTTTTTAAATGTTTAAACCTTGTGTAATATTTTAACAAGTATAGTAAAGATTTTTACACTATAGAAAATGATCATTATTACTGCTGGCATTTTGTATATAATCTCTGGATATTTTCTTCCTTGACTGAACATTTTATCTCTCTTGGAGCTCCTCTGCTTTGCCTCATGTAGTAAGGCACACATTTTTCACATTTCTGAAAGCTGCTCAGTGGCATGAGCTTTTATCATGTCCCCTTTCAACTCAGCCAATCTTTGAATCAGCTGTGGTGCCTAACTAGTGCCTTCCTTACAGGAGTAATTTCATTTCCCAAACAGCCATTCTCTCTCTGATCAGAGCAGGGGCAATAAAGACAAGGTTTTTTAAAATTATTTTTTCTAGTCTGTTCCACAATCAAAATTTTCACCTCCAGCAGTTATTCTCTAGGTCAGCATTTCTCAAAAGTCATTCCATAGAAGTATGGCAAGAGACATTAACAAATGTCCCATGAAAAAAAAATGTCCATGGTCAAATAGGAATACTGGACCTAACTACACACTAGAATAGAACTTATAAGAGCTTTTTATGGTACAGATGACGAATCTTTAATAGACGGCTATATTTTAAAGCCCAAACTACTGCCCAGAGGCCAAATTTGATCTACCACCTATGAATGTACATCCCACAATCAAAGAATGGCTTTTAAATTTTTAAATGGTTGAAAAAACAAAGAAAAATATTTTTATGCTTTAATAATATATCTTGTGAAAATTATTTGAAATTCAACTTTCAGTGTTTATAAATAACATTTTAACAGAACACAAATATACTCATTTATGTATTTTCCATGGCTGTTTTAGCACTACAATAGGAAATTTGAGTGCCTGTGACAGAGACTGAATGGTTCACAAAGCCCAATATATTGACGGTGTGGATTTCTACAAAAAAGGTTGCTAACCTTGTTATAAACCATTTTCCAAACTTACTTGACTATGGAATACTTCTTTATTTTCTTGGTAGAACATCAACTAACAAATCGACACATACTAGTATTCTAAGAAAATAGTTTGCAAAGTAGGGATTTCAGGATAAACCAATGGTTCCTCAAAAGAATGAATAAAAAAGTATGAATGAAGTGGGTAAAAATTCACCACGATCAACACTGCCACCATAATTACTCTAGAGTCAGATACTCTGCTAAGACTTTACATGGATTTAATCCTTACAACAACCCTATAAATTTGAGAGAGGACACACCTAGAAGGCAGTTGTATTGATGAGCCTGGGCCCAGGCCCTGAGGTGTGGATATGGAAGTGATCAGCATAGAAGGTAGTTGAAAAAACAGGAGTGCATGAGACCACCAAGATCAGAGGAAGGGCACACAGTAGTGATACTGGTAAAAGAAAAGTCTATACAGACCTGAGGGGGAATAGTCTTAGAGGCAGAAGATAGGAGAGAGTGGTATTTTGGAAGCCAAAGAAAGTTTTAAGAAATAAGAAGTGATCAAATACTCTAAAGTGTTTACAGACAAGTCAAGACAAAGAATACAAAATTTCTCTGTTGGATATAGAATGTTATGAGCTACTTTGTGAAAGCAGCTTCAGTCCTAGGAACAAACTCTCCAAAAATTCATCTGGAATAAAAAAGACTCTGAATAGCCATAGCAATCTTGAAAAAGTAGAGCAAAGTGAGGGATCACAATACCAAATATCAGCGTTCTCAAAACTGCCTGGAACTGGCACAGAACAGACATATAGACCAATGGAACAGAACAAAGAACCCAGGAATTGACTCAAGCCATTATGATCAATTAATATTTGACAAAGGAGGCAAGAGCATACAATTGAGTCACGAGAGTCTCTTCAATAAATGGTGTTGGGAAAATTGAATGGATACATGCAAAAAAATGAAACTCGACCACCAACTTACACCCTACAAAATTAATTGAAAATGGATAAAGGACTTAAATATAAGACGGCAAACCATAACAATCTTAGAAGAATCCATAGGCAGCAAAATAGCAGACATTTGTCGTAGCAATATCTTTACCGATACAGCTCCTAAGACAATGGAAACTAAAGAGAAAATAAACAAATGGTACCACATAAAAACAAAAAGCTTCTGCAAGCAAAAGAAACCATCAACAAAACAATAAGAAAGCCCACTGCATGGGAGAACATATTCGCCAATGTTATATCCGATAAGGGTCTAATCTCCAAAATTTACATGAACTCATACAACTTAACAAAAGGAAGATAAACAATCCAATCAAAAAATGGGCAAAGGACCTAAATAGACACTTTTCCAAAGAGGACATACAGAAGGCCCAGAGACATATGAAAACATGCTCAAAGTAACTAATCATCTGAGAGATGCAAATCAAAACAACAATGAGGTACCATCTCACACCTGTCAGAATGGCTACCATCAACAAATCCACAAAGAACAAGTGCTGGCGTGGATGTGGAAAAAAATGAACCCTCGTGTACTGCTGGTGGGAATGCAGACTGGTGCAGCCACTGTGGAAGACAGTATGGCGTTTCCTCAAAAAATTAAAAATGAAACTCCCATTTGACCCAGTAATCCCACTTCTAGGAATATATCCCAAGAAATCAGAAACACCAATCAGAAAGGATATATGTACCTCTAAGGTCACAGTAACACAATTTACAATAGCTAAGATTTGAATACAGCCTAAGTGCCCAACAGTAGATGAGTGGATTAAAAACTGTGGTACATCTACACAATGGAATACTATGCTGCTGTAAAAAAGAAAGAACTCTTACCATTCACAACAGCATGGATGGACCTGGAGAGAATTATGCTAAGTGAAATAAGCAGTTGGAGAAAGATAAATATCACATGATCGCATTCATTTGTGAAATATAATGAACAACATAAACTGATGAACAAAAAAGATGCAGAGACAGAGAAGCATCAAACAGACCGTTAAATTTCAGAGGTAAAGCAGGGGATGGTGGGACGGGGGTAAGAGATCAATCAAAGGACTTGTCTGCATGCATATAATCATAACCAATGGATACAAACACTAGGGGTGTAAGGGCATGTGTTGGGGGTGGGGATAGCCAGGGAGGAGTCAATGGGGGAAAAAGGAGACATATGTAATACTATATGTAATACTTTAAACAATAAAGAATTAAAAAACAAAAACAATGACTGGATTAATAATGAGATGAATGAAAAAATAAAAATTACCTGGAAAAAAATTAAAAATGAAAACACAACAACCCCTAATCTATGGGATACAGCAAGTCCTGAAAGGGAAGTCCATAATAGTATAGTACAGGGCTATGTCAAGAAGCAAGAAAAAGCCGAAACCGGTTTGGCTCAGTGGATAGAGCGTCGGCCTGCGGACTGAAAGGTCCCAGGTTCGATTCCGGTCAAGGGCGTGTACCTGGGTTGTGGGCATATCCCCAGTAGGAGATGTGCAGGAGGCAGCTGATCGATGTTTCTCTCTCATCGATGTTTCTAACTCTCTATCTCTCTCCCTTCCTCTCTGTAAAAAATCAATAAAATATATTTAAAAAAAAAAAAGAAGCAAGAAAAATCTGAAATAAACCATCTAACCCTACACCTAAAGGAACTAGAAAAAGAACAACGAAGTTCAGAGTAAGCAGAAGGAAGGAAATAATGAAGATTAAATGAAAATAAATAACACAGGGACTAAAAAAACAAACAAAAACCCCCACAAAATACAAAAGATCCGTAAAACCAAGAGCTGGTTCTCTGAAAAATATAAACACATACTACATGAAAATAAAAAGTTTCTGCACAGCAAAAGAAATGACCATCAAATTGAAAAGGGAACCCACTGGATGGGAAAACATATTTGCATATCTGATAAGGGGTTAATATACAAATATGTAAAGTACTCATACAACTCAAAAGGAAGACAAACATTCCAATTAAAAAATGGGCAGAAGATCTGAATAGACATTTCTCCAAAGAGGACATAGAAATGGCTGAGAAACACATGAAAAAATGCTCAAAGTCACTAATCATCAGAGAAATGCAAATTAAAACCACAATGAGATATCACTTCCCATCTGTCAGAATGACTATCAAAAAAATCAAGAAACAATAATATCAAAAAACAACAAATAAAAATAAAAACAAGTTATGGCAAGGATGTGGAGAAAAGGGAACACTAGTTCACTGCTGGTGGGAATGCAGATTGGTGCAACCACTATAGAAAATAGTATGGAGTTTCCTCAAAAAATGAAAATAGAACTTCCATTTGACCCAGAGATCCTATTTCTGAGAATATACCCTAAAAACCCCTAAACACCAATCAGAAGGAATATATGCACCCCTATGTTCATAGCAGCCTTATCCTATCTAATAATAGACAAACATGGTAATTAACCGTACCTCCGACACGCTTCCCATTGGCTAAACAGGGCAAGATACAAATTAACTGCCAACCAAGATGGAGGCCGGCAGCCAGGCAGCTAAAGCAAACAGGAGGCTTGCTTGCTCCAGTGATGGAGGAAGCCAAGGTTCCCCGCCTGCTGCTGCCGGCCTCTGAGCTGCACTCTAAGAAACAATGTTGCAATTATAGAAGCTAAACAAATCCCAGAAACCTGCTTTCAGCCAGCCGGGCCTCAGAGCTGGAGCTGCAACAGTGTTTCAATTATAGAAGCCAAACAAACCCAGATAACTGCTCTCAGCAGCCGAGGTCTCAGAGCTGGAGCTGAGCCTCAGAGCTAAAGCCGGCTCTCAGCTCCAGTGACAGCCATAGAAGGTAAATAAATCCCAGAATAAAAATAAAAAGAAAAAAAGAGGTTGGGAGCTTCAGTCACCCGCCAGCCTGAAAAGGGCCTTCAGCCCCTCAACCAGGCTGGCCAGGCACCCCAGTGGGGACCCCCACCCTGATCCGGGACACCCTTCAGGGCAAACCAGCTGGCCCTCACCCGTGCACCAGGCCTCTATCCTATATAGTAAAAGGGTGATATGCAAACTGACCCTAAAAGCAGAAGGACTGGGAATGACTGGTCACTATGACACACACTGACCACCAGAAGGCAGACGCTCAATGCAGGAGCTGCCCTCTGGTGGTCAGGGCACTCTCACATAGGAGGAGCTCTGCTCAGCCACAAGCCAGGCTGATGGCTGCCAGTACAGCGGTGGTGGTGGGAGCCTCTCCTGCCTCTTCAGCAGCGCTAAGGATGTCCAACTGCAGTTTAGGCCTGCTCCCCAAGGGCTGCCGAGCTGCCAGAGGGATGTCTGATTGCAATCTAAGGCCCAATCCCCCGGGGAGCGGGCCTAAGCCAGCAGGTGGTCATCCCTTGAGGGGTCCCAGACTGCGAGAGGGCATAGGCCTGGCTGAGGGACCCCCCTCTCCTCCCCGAGTGCACAAAGTTTTGTGCACCAGTCCTCTAGTTTATAATAACTAAGATTGGGAAATAGCCCAAGTGCCTAACAATAGAAGAATGGATAAAAAAGCTGTGGGACACTTACACTATGGAACACTATGCAGCAGTACAAAGAGGGATCTCTTACCCTTTAGAACAGCATGGATGGACCTAGAAAGTATTATGCTAAGTGAAATACGCCAAACTCAGAAAGTCAAATATCACATGATCTCACTTATTTGTGGAATCTAATGAACAAAATAAATTAACCACCAAAATAAGACCCAAAGCAGGGAGGCATGGAACAGACTGACATACCTTGATGTAGGGTTGGGGGAACAGAAAGAGATAAACCAAAGAATTTATATACTTACTAGAGTCCCGATGCAGGAAAATTCATGCACTGGAGGGGGGGGACCCTCAGCCCAGCCTGCCCCCTCTCACAGTCCAGAAGCCTGCAGGGGCAGGAGGCGACCCAGTGATTAGGGAAGGCAATGCCCCGTCACACCTCTGCTGCTGCCACTGCCGGCAACGCAAGCCTCGGCCGGCCCTGGTTACCTGAGCCGTGGGCCGGCTCTGGGCAGCTGGGCAACCACCATCCGAGGTTTGCCTGCACCTCAGGCATCGGCTGGGCAGCTGCCATCAGAGGCTTGCCTGTGACTCGGGCTGGCCCTGGGTGACTGGGGGGCTAAGGGGACTGGGGGACTCTGGAGGCAGGCACGTGGCAAGGCCGGGCCCACCTAAGGGTGGGCCCAGCCTTGCTACGCACCTGCCGCTCCAGCAGAGCTGAGGGGACTGGGCACCGCCATCTTGTGGCTGTGGGCACCTCCATCTTTGAGGGCATGACAGTTAATTAGCATATTCCTTCCTTATGAGCTGTGGGCGCCACCATCTTTGAGGATGTGACAGTCAATTAGCATATTCCCTCCTTATTGGCTATGGGTGCCGCCATGTTTGAGGGCGGGGAAGTCAATTAGCATATTCCCTCTTTATTGGCTGTGGATGCTGCCATTTTGCGATGGAGTGAGGGTCAATTAGCATAATCCCTCTTTTTTAGATAGGATATGCATAGCTGACATGGGCAATAAGGTAGTGAATACCTGAGGGGTGGGCAGGGGCTGGGGTATAGGAGATATTTGTAATACTATCAACAATAAAAAATATATTTAAAAATGAAAAGTAAAAAGACAAACATCACTGGAATGACGTAAGAAAATTAAGCCCAGTTAAAATATATATAGTAAATCATAAGAAAGAAATAAAACACTGAGCAACATTGCCCTTTTGGCAACATTAGCATCTTTGAAATCATTAATCAAAATGGTAACACTGCCCCAGTTCACAACTCAAATATGAAAGAGACCACTACTTTATCTGATTCATATAAACAAATATAGGAAGTCAAAATTAAAAGACAAAAGAATATCTCACAAATGAAGGAACAAGACAAATCCCCAGTGAAAAACCCTAAGGAAATGAAAATAGTCATTTGCCTGGTAAAGAATTAAAAGAAACAGTAGAATGGGGTGATGAGAGTTGTTCAGATGCCTGAATCTGGAATGGTAGAGGGAGATGGGTGCCTTAAGGAGTCCAGTGTGATAATACAGTTGATCCCCGAGAAGATAAGGAGAAGGAAGGGTGCCCTGGGATGGGTTCACCCAGAGAGAGAGGGGCCCATGACTCAGAAAGGATTGCAGTTCTGGCGGTGTCCAGTAAGGTTTGACTGGCCCTTGTTCAAGTGTTCTTAGGTGAGTAAGAATCTTTGTGGAGTTGCCTGAGGAAAAAATGTCCTCTTGGGCATAAAGCAAAACTATGGAGATGTTCACTGCTTTTGGCTCATCTAGAGACATGCACATAAAGGCTGGTTTTCCCTAGAAGTTAGTTTGATCTATAGAGATCTCAAAATTAACATGCGAAGTTGTGACTCCAAGGCTTAGATATATTTGCCAGTAAAACATTTTATTTTCTACAGGTTATAAAATGTCTAAGCTGAAGAATGTCAATTGGTTACTTCCTACTTTCCATTAGAAATTGAGATCTTAAGGGTTAAAATCTCAATTTATGCAGAGATAACTCTGCAGGGTTCCATAAGGGCCCTGAAACACCTAAAAAGACTTGTCTTTTATGTTAAATTGAATGGGGAGCATTGTAAAATAAGTAATAGAACACTTCTAGGGTATACTCTATGAGTAAGCAATGGTTGAAAACTAAATAAATAGTTGGGGCTTTGGTAAACCCAAGACGACTACTTGACTCTTCCCTACTCCCTGACTCCCATTTTTTGGTATTTGCATTCTTTCATGCATCATAAGCTGGACTTAGATGAAGGAACTATGAACTGACATTATTGAAATGAGACATCTCACACTATTACCAAGGCTTGATAGAGTCACTTCAAGAAAATGACAAGTTGGTATTAAGCTACCTTTCACAGCAAGTTCCCAGGAAACAAAGTTTTTAAAGATCATTGACTGCCATCTGGAGATTTTTGTTTATTGGAAAGGACATCCAATAAAAGACACTCTCCACCCTTGTTGAAAGGGATCTTATCAGCCACCTAACCAAATGTATATTTACCAGTCTCTAGCATTTGCTGCTGTCTAAAACAGACTCGCCTCCACCTAAGGGTTCTCTAGGATGAGAAGTCATTGACATTAGAGGAAGACAGTAATACCAAGACATCGCCAAGGCCTGTATACTTATGGATTGATATTGAACTCAGAATCCATTTTGTTTAATTATCTTCCCTGTCTGCTAATAATATTAGTAATAATAATAGTTTGACTTGCTATTTGGGTTTTTATAAATAGTCTAGCTATTTATGATTATTACACATGTATAAGGTAACCATTAATACCCTTTTTATGGTTTGTTAAAATGTTATATTACATGCCAAATACAGAAAAATGAGAAAGAAGGCAAAATTCAAATCATGATAGTTAAAAGGATAGAAAAGACTGAGAGTGTTTTTTTGCAATGAAGACCGTTAAGATCTGACTGCCTTTCCTCTTTGGAAAAATTTGGCCTCAACTCATATCCCATTGCTCCATCCCCTATGGTCCACTTTTTCAAGATGATGTTGATTCTGGAACTTCCTAGGAATGTGCCTTCCTTAACACTGTGAGACCACACTATCCGACCAAAAGGTTGGCCATCAATGCATTCTTTACACTGATTTATAACCGAAAGGGGAAATTATGGAAGAAAAAGGGGTGCTGTAGTAAATCATAAATTCTTAATTGGGCAAGACATGGTGGTAGTTATGCCCTTTAGGATATACAGGCTTCTAAATTCTTAGTGAAAGGTTTTTAAGCAAGCCTGTCCCTTGTTCTTGTGAATCTAGGTTAATATACCTTTGAGATGCCAGAGGTAATAAATACCCCTTGAAGGCATAACCACCTGTAAGAAAGCACACAATATTCTTAACTATCTTGTAATCCAATCCCTGTGTTCATTTCTCCCACCTTCATGTAATCTTCCTATGTTCCCTCCTTAATTTCAAATGCATAAAACAAGCTGCAAAACTGTTATTCTCCAGAGCATTTGCGATCTTGCTCACCAGCATATGTTGTCAGTTTGGTTCAAATAAATTTATATAAAAATTCCTTAAGAAAAGAAAGGCATGAATAGCACATTAGCTAACACAGAGGAACAGATCAGCTACCTGGAAGACAAACTAGTAGAAATTAAACAATCAGAGCAGCAGAAAGAAAATAGATTTAAATAAAATGAGAATAGTTTGAAGGGCCTCTGTGATAAGACCAAGCACTCAACCTTTCTTACTATAGAGATCCCAAAGGAGAAGAAAGAGAAAAAGAAACAGAAAGTTCATTTAAAGAAATAATGGCTGAAAACTTTCCTAACCTGGGAAAGGAAACAAATATCCAGGTTCAGGAAGCACAAAGAGTTCTAAACAAAATGAATCCAAACAGACCCTTATAAAGAAATATTGTAGTTAAACTGACAAAAAAGTTAAAGAGACAATTTTGAAGGAAACCAAAAATTAAAAAATAAGAAAGAGCTACATACAAAGGAAACCCTATAAGGCTGTCAGCTCGTTTTGCACCAGCAGCTTTACAGGCCAGAAGAAAGTGACAGGACATCTATAAAGTGCTGAAAGACAGGAACTACACTCTAGAATAATTTCTATACTAAGATTATCATTCATAATTGAAGGAGAGATAAAGAGTTCCATGCACAAGCAAAAAGTAAAGTGCTTTATAACCATTAAACTAGTTTTACAAGAAATGGTAAAGGGTGTTCTGTAAGTAGAAAAGAAAAGGCCTGGGGGAGAACCAAGATGGCGGCATAGGTTAACGCCGGAGTTTGCTGCTTTGAACAACTACTTCAAAAGTGAAACCGAAAAACGGAAGGGACATCACCCAGAACCACAGGAACGCTGGCTGAGTGGAAGTCCTACAACTAGGAGGAAAGAGAAACGCATACGGACACTCAGAGGAGGCGCAGTGCTGAAGTCAAATTCTGAGGTGCGGAGTGCGCGGAGCGGGCTGGCGGCGGAGGGCGCGGTTGGCGTTTTCAATCGGGAGGGAGTCGCAGACTCTGAGCTCCAGATCCGGGCGAGTCTTTAGGGACCCAGACTCAAACGGGAGAAGCGGGACTGTCTGGCTTCGGTCAGAGCGAGTGCAGCTTTCTCTCTGAGCTTTGCAGCGGGTGCTGGGACTCAGAGAGGCAGAGCCCCTGGGGACAGGACTGAGAGCCGCCATAACTGCTCTCTCCAGCCCACCCTGTTGATCCTGTTCTACCCGCCCCGCCCAAGCCCTGCACACAGGCATTTGCCGGATAGCCTCAGGCAAAGGCTAGATTAGCACCTCCCTAGAGGACAGAAGTTCTCTCACTACTGACACAGCTGATTCTCATAGCCACTTGGCCTAGAGGTCAAACCCTCCCTGGAATTAGCTACAACAATCAAGATTTAACTATAAGACTGCAAACAAAGACCACTAGGAGGTGCACCAAGGAAGCATAACAAAATTCGGAGACAAAGAAACAGGACAAAATTGTCAATGGAAGATATAGAGTTCAGAACCACACTTTTAAGGTCTCTTAAGAACTGTCTAGAAGCCGCCGATAAATGTAGTGAGATCCTCAAGAAATCTAATGAGACCCTCGATCTTATATTGGGGAACCAACTAGAAATTAAGCATACACGGACTGAAATAACGAATATTATACAGACTCCCGACAGCAGACCAGAGGAGCGCAAGAATCAAGTCAAAGATTTGAAATGCGAGGAAGCAAAAAACACCCAACCGGAAAAGCAAAATGAAAAAAGAATCCAAAAATGCGAGGATAGTGTAAGGAGCCTCTGGGACAGCTTCAAGCGTACCAACATCAGAATTATAGGGGTGCCAGAAGATGAGAGAGAGCAAGATATTGAAAACCTATTTGAAGAAATAATGACAGAAAACTTCCCCCACCTGGTGAAAGAAATGGACTTACAGGTCCAAGAAGCGCGGAGAACCCCAAACAAAAGGAATCCAAAGAGGACCACACCAAGACACATCATAATTAAAATGCCAAGAGCAAAAGATAAAGAGAGAATCTTAAAAACAGCAAGAGAAAGAAACTCAGTTACCTACAAGGGAATACCCATACGACTGTCAGCTGATTTCTCAACAGAAACTTTGCAGGCCAGAAGGGAGTGGCAAGAAATATTCAAAGTGATGAATACCAAGAACCTACAACCAAGATTACTTTATCCAGCAAAGCTATCATTCAGAATTGAAGGTCAGATAAAGAGCTTCACAGATAAGGAAAAGCTAAAGGAGTTCATCACCACCAAACCAGGATTATATGAAATGCTGAAAGGTATCCTTTAAGAAGAGGAAGAGGAAGAAAAAGGTAAAGATACAAATTATGAACAACAAATATGCGTCTATCAACAAGTGAATCTAAGAATCAAGTGAATAAATAATCTGATGAACAGAATGAACTGTTGATTATAATAGAATCAGGGTCATAGAAAGGGAATGGACTGACTATTCCTGGGGGGGAAAGGGGTGTGGGAGATGCGGGAAGAGACTGGACAAAAATCGTGCACCTATGGATGAGGACAGTGGGTGGGGAGTGAGGGCGGAGGGTGGGGCGGGAACTGGGAGGAGGGGAGTTATGGGGGGAAAAAAAGAGGAACAAATGTAATAATCTGAACAATAAAGATTTAAATTAAAAAAAAAAAAATAAAAGAGAAAATATAATAAATATAAAAAAAAAAAAAAAAAAAAAGAAAAGGCCTTAACCAGAAATAAGAAAATATGAAAAAACCTCACAGGTAAAGTCAAATATTCAATAAGTACAGCAAATGAGACATTTAAAAAGCTACTACAAAGGTTTAAAGGAAAAAAAAAAGTATGAAACTTACTCAAACTACAATAAGTAGTTAGGAGATACACAACACAAGAAGATCTAAAATATGACATCAATAGCATAAAACATAGAGAGGAGTAAAAATGTAGTGCTTTTAGAATATACTGACACTTGCATTTGAAAGTGATTTTGGGTTGCCACGTGCCCTGGTCATTGATATTGTAGGGAGAGAACTGCTGAAAGTGTTTCCCCATGTTTGGAGAGTCCATTTTTATCCCTTCCAAAGTCTAAAACTTTCATACATGTCAACAACAGCAAAGAAGAATATATTGAAATTTAAATGCCTATCAGCTTAAAATAGATTGCTATAGGTAAAGAATGATATACATAAGCCTCATGGTAACCACAAACCAAAACCCTAAAAAATATTAAGAAAGAAACCTCAAAAAAAAAACACTGAAAAAAACCAGCAAACCATGAGGAAACAGATCAAGAGAAAAAGAAAGAAACACAGGATAACTATAAAGCAACTTAAAAACAATGAACAAAATGGCAATAAATACATACTTATCTTACTTATAAATATAATAACTACTTTAAATGTAAATAGATTAAATGCTCAAATAAAAAGACATAAAGTGGCTGAATGGATTATATGCTGCTTATAAGACTTACTTTAAACTGAAGATACATGCAGACTAAAAGTTAAGGGAAGGAAAAAGATATTCCATGCAAATAGATATAAAAAGGGAGGTGAACTAGCAAACCTTGTATCAGATAAAACATACTTTAAAACAAAGAAATGTAAAAAAAAAGACAAAGGCAGACATTACATAATTATAAAGGGGAAAATCCAAGAGGAGGATAAAACAATGTAGACAGATATCTATACACCCAACATAGGAACACTTAAATATATAAAGGAATTATTAATGGGTATAAAGAAAGAAATCTACAGTAACATAATATAGTAGGAGATTGTAATACCCTATCCACATTCATGGACAGAGACTCCAGACAGAAAATTAATACAAAAATAATGGCCTTAAATGTCACTGTAGACAAGATCAACTTAATAAACATCTATAGAACATTTCATTCCAAAACTGAAGAATACACATTTATTTTTCAAGTGCACATGGAACATTATCCTGAACAGATCACATATTAGGTCACAAAACAAGCCTCAATAAGTATTAGAATACTGAAATTGTATCAAGCATCCAAATAACATGCTACTAAACAACCAATGGATCAAAGAAGAAAATCAAACAGGAAATCAAAAATGATCTTGAAACAAATTAAAATGAAAACACAACTCTTTGAAATTTATGAAATTCAGCAAAACCGGTACTAAGAGAGGAGTGCATAGCTATACAGGCCTACCTCAAGAAACAACAACAAAATCCCAAATAAACAATCTAACTACATCTAAAGAAACTAGAAAAAGAAAAACAAACAAAACCCAGATTAAACAGAAGAAAAGATCACAGCAGGCATAAACAAAATAGAAATTTAAAAATCAATACAAAAGAGCAATAAAATTAAGAGCTGGTTGTTTGAAAAGATAAATAAAATAGACAAAACTTTAGCCAAACTCACCAAGAAAAGGAGAGAGCCCAAATCAAAAAAATCTCAAATGAAAGAGAAGTTACAACTGACACCACAGATATACAACGAACCATTAAGGAATATTATGAACAATTATATGCCAAAAATTTTGACAATCTAAAAGAAATAGATATATTTCTAGCAGTATATAACCTTCCAAGACTGATCCAGAAGAAATGAAAAATCTAAACAGACCAATTAGTAGCAATAAAATTGAAGTAAAAATTTAAAAAAAACTCCCAACAAATGAAAGCACAGTACCAGATGGCTTCACAGCTGAATTCTACCAAACATTCAAAGAAGAATTATGTTATTGATGTCACATTTTAGATCTTCTTGTGTTATGTATCTCCTAACTACTTATAGTGGTTTGAGTAAGTTTCATACTTTTTTTTCTTTAAACCATTGTAGTAGCTTTTTAAATGTCTTATTTACTATACTTATTGAATATTTGACTTTACTTATGAGGTTTTTTCATATTTTCTTATTTCTGGTTAAGGCCTTTTCTTTTCTGCTTGTCTCATTTGCTGTACTTATTGAATATTTGACTTTACCTGTGAGGTTTTTCATATTTTCTTACTTCTGGTTAAGGCCTTTTCTTTTCTACCCATCCTTCTTAAACTATGCTTAAAAACTGAAGAAAATGGAATGCTTCCAAACTCATTTTATGAAACTAGCATTACCTTGATATCAAAACTAGATAAAGATAACACAAAAAAAGAAAGTTATAGGTCATTATTTTTGATGAACACAGATGCAAAAATTCTCAACAAAGTATTAGCAAACCAGATTCAACAATATATTAAAATGATACACACCATGACCAAGTAAGATTCATCCCAGGGATGCAAGAATGACTCAACAACCATAAATCAATCAACATGATGTGTCACATTAACAAAATAAAGTATATAAACCATATGATCATTTCACCAGATGCAGAGAAAACATTTGACAAAATTCAACACAATTCTATGATAAAATGCAACAAAGTGAATGTAGAAAGAACATTCCTCAACATAATAAAGGCATTACATGACAAACCCACAGCTAATATCATACCCAATGGTGAAATGGTGAAAAGCTGAAAGCCTTTTCTCTAAGATCAGGAACAAGTTAAGGATGCCCATTCTCAGCACTTATGTTCAATATAGCATTGGAAGTCCTAGCCACAGCAATCAGACCGGACAAAGAAATAAAAGGCATCCAATTTGGAAAGCAATAAGTAAACAATCATCATTTGCAGATGATATGACACCATACAGAAAACACTAATGATGCTACCAAAAAACTACCAGAACTAATAAATACTTCAGTAAAGTTGCAAGATATAAAAATCAATATACAGAAATCTGTTGCATTTCTATGCATCAACAATGAATAATCAGAAGAAGTTTAAAAAATGATTTGATTCACAATTGCATCAAAAAGTATAAAATATGTAGGAATAAAGTTAACCAAAGAGATGAAAGACCTATACTCTGAAAACTTTAAGACACTGAAGAAAGAAACCAAACATAATACAAAAAAATGGAAGGATATACCTTGCTCATAGATTGGCAGGATTAATACTGTTAAAATGTTCTTATTACCTACAGTATTATACATATTCAATGAAATCCCTATCAAAATATCAGTGGCAATCTGAACCTCAGAATTAGAACAACTAAGCATAACATTTATACAAAACCACAAAAGACCCTGAATAGCCAAAGAAATCTTGAGAAAGAACAAAGTGGGAGGTATCAAGATCCCTGATAACAAACTATATTATAAGGCTACAATAATCAAAACAGTATGGTAGTGGCATAAGAACAGATATATAGATCAACAGAATAGAAAAGAACAGCCCAGAAATAAATACTTGCTTATGTGATCAATTAATGTACAACAAAAGAGGCAAGGATATATAATGGGGTAAAGAAAGTCTCTTCAATCACACTTAGCAATATCTTTTTGGATGTATCTACTTGAGCAAAGGAAATGAAAGAAAAAATAAACTAATGGGACCAGTATATAAACTGAAATGTGTTTGCACAGTGAAGAAAACCATCAACAAAACAAAAAGCCTACTGAATGATAGAAGGTATTTGCAAATGATAGATCTAATAAAGAGTTAATGCCCAAAATATATAAAGAACTCATACAACTTAACAACAAAAAAACCAATCACCCCAAATTCAATTCAAGATAAATAATGGGCAGAGGTTAGTGAAACAAGCCAGTCAGAGAAAGACAAGCACTCATATGTGGAATTTCATGAACAAACTGAACTATCAAGCAAAATAGAGACAGTCTCATAGATAGAGAGCAGACAGACATATCTGGTGGTGGTGGTGGTATGTTGGGGAATTGAAGGGATTGGGCACAAAAAGAAGAAATAGAGAGCTTATGGGCATGGAAGGGCATGGAAAATAGTGTGGTGACTGTGGGGGGTAGGGTGGGGTGGGGGTGAAGGTAGTAGAAGGCATAGAGGGGATAAATGGTGATGGAAAAAATATCTATATATGGAATATTAGTCACGAATAAAATAGCACAAAATCTTTAAAAAAATATTTCTTTATTGATTTCAGAGAGAAAGGGAGAGGGCGAGAGAGATGGAAACATCAATGATGAGAGAGAATCATCTATCAGCTGCCTCCTGCACACCCCCTACTGGGGATCGAGCCCGAAACCTAGGCATGTGCCCTTGGCCAGAATTGAACTTGGGACCCTTCAGTCCGTAGGCCAACACTCTATCCACTGAGCCAAACCGGCCAGGAGGTTAGCACAAAATCTTGGCAATGGATAGACCTAAAAGGTATTAAAATAAGTGAAATAAGTTAGACAAAGACAAATACCGTATGATCTCATTTATATGTGGAATCTAAAAAATAGGTGAATAAACATAACAGAAACAGACCCAAAGATATAAAGAACAAGCTGATGGTTGCCAAAAGGGATGGGGGTAGAAAGATAAAATAAAAAATTAATTATGCTGTCCATTTTGGTTCAATATTTGGATACCCATATAAATACTAAATACTAAGTGCAAATCTAAAAGAATCTCTTAATGCTAGGGAATCAAGTTCCAAAAGCTAGGCAGAATTCTAATATTATTGAAATATGGGATGACTGATCATTGGCTTAGTAGTCCAAAGCTGTATTTTCCAAACCAGAGAGAGAGAGAAAAAATAAACCTGCCTGGAAAACTTATGGGTAACAATTTAAAATATTCAAGTCAAGGTCTGCTGGTGTTGCTCAGTGGTTGAGCATCAACCCATGAAGCAGGAGGTTACGGTTCAATTCCCAGTCAGGGCACATGCCGGGGATGTGGGCTCAATCCCTGTGGGGAGAGGGGGAATGTGCGGGAGACAGCTAATCGATGTTTCTATCTTTCTATCCCTCTCCCTTCCTCTCTCTAAAATAAATAAAAATATATTTAAAATATTCAAGTAAATTCTACTTTATAGGTATAATACAAGAGAAAATATTAGGGACAACAGGACTAGACAACATTTCAGAGCTATTTTTTAGATTTGTAAGCAATGAATCAAAGACTGGGTAGGTCAAAACACAGCACACAAAACATCCAAGGATACATTTCATTCCAAGGAGGATGCTGAACTTATAAACCAGCTCTAGAACTGCACATTCCCTATAAAATAAGAAGAGATCTCTTGGACATGACATAAGCTGCAGTTTGCTCTGCCCTGTCTCACTCTATGGATTTATAGCAATTTTCCAGGTAAAGACCCACCTCATCCTAGAAACCATGTGTGGCTTACATATTTGCCATTCCTACTATGGTATGGCATAAATAAATCATGGGGCTTGGGTCAGGACAGCCAGCTTGTAAAGTGATTCATGGAGCCAGCAATACCATCCCCTAGGACTGTGTACTTTATTATAGTAAACCTCAGAACAAGATACAATTTCCTGACTCGAGAAGCAGCTTTTCAACCAGGACACCTGGACAGCCCTGTAATCACTTAAAAAATACAATAGGTCTCAATCCACCACTTTTTCAGTGTTGGCGTGTACATGCCCCAGGCCTGTTCCTTTTAATACTAAATACTAAATTCCAAAGGCATCCCTTCTGAGTGAATTATTATGGTGACAGAACTATAGAATAAACTTAAATGCATCCCATTCTCTTTTCTCCTTTGTCTTTTGTCTTTCTCTGACTTTATTTACCCACTTAAGAAAATAATGCTCCCCATTGTCAAATTTCTCTCTAATCTTTCTCCCAGCCTTTACAATTCATAAATCAAGAGAAGCCCTTTTGGTGTCTAAAATAAAAAAATCAAGAGACTGTGAACCTCTCGATAACTCAATAAGGAGCACAAGTATGAGTGAGCCTGGGGACAAAGTTGCAAGGGCATTCTCTGGACTTGAGGCCTACAGTGCAATCAGTGTGATTTGTGTACATATTATCTGTACTTTAAACCAGGATTGGCCATAGCTCCATACTCTTGTTTAAGGAAACTGGAAATAGAACCAGTTGTAAAGGTTATGTATTTGCCGAACTCCTAAGGACTTTTACATATATAAGTATAACACGAAGCTATCTTTTATGTCTGCAGAAATTTGAATAAAATGCTTAGAGTGCTCAAAAAAACCCCACTAAACCACATTTCTAGTTATAAAAAAGAACTACTTTTAAGCCAAGATGCCAAACAGTTTTAGCTAGACAAAAAAATACTAATCCTAATCAATCTCACTTTGGACTTACTGAAGCCTCCATGCCACAGGCCAGGCACATACTAACACTGTTTTATACTTCCTCTTGTAGACACCCTGGGGAAAAAGAATTGTTATGTCTCTATTATGACCACAGAACTGACGCCAATGCCCTGACGCCAAATGAGGCAAGTTTACTTTTATTCAATAAAGACCTACTTGATTAATCATTATGTTTTGTGGCCAACAATACATACGAAAAGTTGCAGGGCTTTTACTACATTCCTTTACATTAAGAAACAGGCCAAGAGAAAATATGGAGTATAACTCATTAGCCCCTTCACGCCTTCCCAAATCATTGAAATGATTGGACTGTACACAACCCAAAGTGTTCAAAAATGTGAGTATGGATGCCCAGCCGGGTGTGTCTCAGCAGTTGAGCGTCGACCCAGGAACCAAGAGGTCACTGGTTCGATGCCTGGTCAGGGCATATCCCCGGTTGCGGGCTCGATCCCCAGTGTGGGTGTGCAGGAGGCAGCCGATCAATGATTCTCTCTCATCATTGATGTTTCTATCTCTCTCTCCCTCTCCCTTCCTCTATGAAATCAATTAAAAATATATTTTAAAAAAAGAGCAACTGGACTTAAAAGAAAATTTAAAAAAAAATGTGAGCATGGAGATTGGAGGTCAAGGTAAACTACAATAATTAAATCATAAACATAAAAAAGCTCAAAGCTTTCTGGTCAATTAAAAAGAGAGGAAAGAAGTGAGTATGGGAATTCTCAGTAACTACAAACTACATTTTAAAGACAATGTGATCTCTCATATATCTCAAAGGAAACGTCTTTCTAAGTCCTGAGTAGGAAATCTTGTCATATTATGTTGTAAGACATTATATATTTTCTTCCTTAAGCTGATTCTTCATCATTGACCATACCCTCCAACAAATTTTCTAAAAAGAATAAGTAACAAAAGTTCTTTAGTTAATATACACTGAATGGCCAGATTATTATGACCACCTGACGTTTGTAGGCAAATTAGCTATAATTTCGCGCTGAAGTTGCTAGAGGACCAGACCATTATAAACAGGGAAGCAGGTTGTTTACCACGACAGAAGTGATTTTTTTCTGAAGATATGGGTAAACAACACGATTTAACAGCCTTTGAACGTGGGATATATATATACACACTGAGTGGCCAGATTATTATGACCACCCCATCAGTACTTTGTTGGGCCACCTTTTGCCTTCAATACTGCGGTGATTCTTTTTGGCATTGACTCCAAGAGATGTTGAAAGGTGATGCGAGGAATCTGACACCATGCCTGATGAATAGCACTGTCCAGTTCTGTGAGATTTGATGGTTGTGGAACCAGCTGCCTGATGGCTCTTTTAACTTCGTCCCACAAATGCTCAATTGGATTGAGATCTGGTGATTGTGGGGGCCACCTAAGCAAGGTAAAGTCTCCCTCATGTTCTTGAAACCACTCCTGCACAATACCAGCACCGTGGCATGGCGCATTGTCTTGTTGGAAGAAGCCATCTCCGTTGGGATACGCCATCAACATGATAGGATGAACTTGATCAGCAACGATACTTAGGTATGTTGTGCTAGTCAGACGTTGTTCCGCACGAATTAAAGGGCCCAAATCATGCCAGGAAAACATGCCCTAAACCATAACACTGCCCCCACCAGCTTGAAGGGTTGTACTCATGCATGTGGGGTGCATGCTTTCATGCTGTTTCTGCTAAATTCTCACTCTGCCATCTGCATGATGCAACTGGAAATGTGATTCATCGGACCACATGACTTTTTTCCAATGCTCAACTGTTCAATCCTTGTGTTCCTGTGCGAATTGGAGATGTTTTATTTTGGTAACTGCAGACAGCAAAGGTGTTCGAACAGGCCTTCGGCTTCCATATCCCATATGATGCAGTGTACGGCTAATTTGCCTACAAACATCAGGTGGTCATAATAATCTGGCCACTCAGTGTGTGTGTGTATATATATATATATATATATATATATATATATATATTCCATGTTCAAAGGCTGTTAAATCGTGTTGTTTACCCATATCTTCAGAAAAAGCATTTGACAAAATCCAACACTCTTTCTTGATAAAAACTCTCAGCAAATTGGGAATAGAGGGATCGTACCTCAACATAATAAAAACCTTATATGACAAATCTACAGCCCACATCATACTCAATGGGCAAAAATGAAAACATTTCCCCTAAGAACAGGAACAAAACAGGGATGCCAACTTTCATCACTCCTGTTCCACAAAGTACTGAAAGTGCTAGCCATAGCAATCAGACAAGAAGAGGAAATAAAAGGCATCCAAATTGGAAAAGAAGTAAAACTGTTATTATTCACAGATGACATGATACTGTACATAGAAAACACCAAAGACTCCATCAAAAAACTACTAGACTTAACAAATGAATTCAGCAATGTATCAGGATACAAAATTAACACCCAGAAATCCATGGCTTTTTTATATACCAACATTGAACTCATAGAAAGAGAAACTAAAAAAACAACTCCATTTACTACTGTAGCAAAAAAATTAAGATACCTAGGAATAAACTTAACTAAGGAGGTAAAATACCTGTCCTTGGAAAACTACCAGAATTTGAAAAAAGAGATAGGGGAAGATATAATCAAATAGAAGAATATACCGTGTTCATGGATTGGTAGGATCAACATCATTGAAATGTCCAATGGATTAGAACAGAGACCCCCGAAATTGACCCACACCATTACAGTCAATTAATATTTGACGATGGAGGCAAGAGCATACAGCGGAGTCAAGACAGTCTTTTCAACAAACAGTGTTGGGAAAACTGGACAGCCACATGCAAAAAGATGAAACTAGACCACCAATTTGCACCGTACACAAAATAAACTCAAAATGGATAAAAGGCTTAAATGTAAGCAATGAAACCATAAAAATACTGCTGATACATCTCCTAGGGCAAAAGAAACAAAGGAAAAAATAAACAAATGGGACTATATCAAGCAAAAAAAGCTTCTGCACAACAAAAGAAACCATCATTACAATAAAAAGGGAACCCACTAAATGGGAGAACATATTTGCCAATAATACATCTGATAAGGGGTTTATATCCAAAATATACAAAGTACTCAGAAAACTCAACAAAAGGAAGACCAACAATCCATTTAAAAAATGGGCAAAGGATCTGAATAGACATTTCTCCAAAAGTGGTCATACAAATGGCCAAGAAAGACATGAAAAAATGCTCAAAGTCACTAATCATCAGAGAAATGCAAATTAAAACCACAATGAGATATCACCTCACACCTGTCAGAATGGCTATCATCAAAAAAATCAACAAACAGTAAGCATTGGTGAGGATGTGGAGAAAAGGGAACACTAGTTCACTGCTGGTGGGAATGCAGATTGGTACAGCCACGATGGAAAACAGTACGGTGCTTCATCAAAAAATTAAAAATGAAACTTCTGTTTGACCCAGCGATCCTACTTCTGGGAATACATCTTAAAAACCCAAAACACCAATAAGCATTGATCAGACCTTCAAACCTCAGAGGGAAGGCAGGGGATGGTGGGGGGAAGGGGAGCGATCAACCAAAGGACTTGTATGCATGCATATAAACATAACCAATGGACACAGACACTAGGGGCGTGAGGGCACGAGCTGGGGGGGTGGGGGGTTAGAGGTGGCAATGGGGGGGGGATAAGGACACATATGTAATACCTTAATCAATAAAGAAAAAAATATATGCACCCCTATATTCATAGTAGCGTTATTTACAATAGCTAAGATCTGGAAACGCAAGTGCCTATTAGTAGATGAATGGATAAAAAAGCTATGGGACATTTACACAATGGAATAATATGCAGCTATAAAAAGAGGGATCTCCTACCCTTTGGGACAGCATGGATGGACTTGGAGACTATTACACTAAGTGAAACAAGTCAATCTGATAAAGACAAATATTACATAACTTCACTTATTTGTGGAATCTAATGAACAAAATGAATCGACCAATAAAATAAGACCGGAAGCATGGAACAGATGGACATACCTTGATGTGGGGAAGGGGAGATGAGAAGAGATAAACCAAAGAACTTATATACTTAAATGCATAGCCCATGACACAGGCAATAGGGTGGTGAAGACCTGGGAGGTGGGTAAGGGCTTGGAGTAGGTGGGTGAAGTGGGGGGAAATGGGAGACATCTGTAATACTATCAACAATAAAAATATAAATAAATAAGTAAATAATTTAAAAGGTGACAATAGGCTGAAGATAGAGAATTAGTAGACAATTTAAATAGTTGGAGTGTGAGATGATGAGGGGCCTGAACTATGGCAATAAAGACAGAAAGGGGGTGAACTGCAGGGAAAAGGAAGATTATGTGAGAGCAGAAATCAAGGTTTTAAAGTTTAGGAAATTGGCCCTAGCTGTTTTGGTTCAGTGGATAGAGCGTTGGCCTGTGGACTGAAGGGTCCCAGGTTCAATTCCAGTCAAGGGCACATGCACGAGGCAGCCAATCAATGATCTCATCATTAATGTTTCTATCTTTCTCTCCTCTCCCTCCCTCTCTGAAATCAATACAAATATATTAAAAAAAATAAAATAAAAAATAAAATTTAGGAAATTGGATGGAGGTTAGTACCATTATTTAAGTTAGAAAACATGGAAGGCAAAATAAATTTACTGGTAGAAATAATGATTTGAGCTTTAGACATGTAAGAGTTTAAAATTCCTGTAGGATAATAAGTTAAAAATGTAAAACTGGCCCTAACCAGTTTGGCTCAATGGATAGAGCGTAGGCCTGCGAACTGAAAGGTCCCAGATTCGATTCTGGTCAAGGGCACATGCCTGGGTTGTAGGCTCGATCCCCAGTGGGGGACGTGCAGGAGGCAGCCGATCCATGATTCTCTCTCATCACGGATGTTTCTATCTCTCTCTCCTTCTTCCTTCCTCTCTGAAATCAATAAAAATATATTTTTTAAAAACCAAAACAATGTAAAACTGGCATATGAAAATATAAGTTCTGAATGCTTCAGAATAAATAAGTTTGGAAGACAAAGATACACAGATGGAAGATAAAGCTGAAAAAGGGAAAAGTGAGCATTGTTATCTGATAGTTATTAAGTACATTTGATATGGCACTGAATGGGCATAAGTGCGCATTAATTCATGACATCTATATGATATAGGAGCTAGTTTCTACTACCTTCATTTTAAGGATGAGAAAATAGAGAAAGAGAGTTCAAATATAATCTTGCCAAGTATACATGGTTGGAAATTGGTGGAGCTGGGATTTGAACCAAGCATTACTGTTTCAGAGCTCCCCTTCTTTAACATAAACTCTTAGTAGTAAAGAGAGGAAAGATTGTCCAGAGTGAGCTTGCAGATGGGAGATGAGAATGCTCAGGCTGGAAGGGAACAACAACACTTAAGGAGTGGAAACAGTTTGCTTCCTCAATATTTAATAAGTATCTACTATATATAATATTGAAAGATATAAAGATAAATAAGAAACAATTTACAGCCAAGTAGGGGAAACATTTACAAACAAATTATTAAAATATAGAATGATGGTTCAATAAAAAGGGGCCATTATCAAAGGATTAAAAGGAGTAGTTGAAGAGAAGAAGGATGAGAGCGAGGTATCAGAGAGTAAAAGGAAGTAAAGAGTTTCAAGAAAAAAAGGGGGGAGGTAATTAGCAGGGTAGCAAATACTTTAGAGCATCCACATAGAATGAGGACCAAAAAAGATAACAGTTTGTTCTTAACTTGGGTAAATAAAAAAATTCTGAAATTTCATATTGAAAAAAAAGTGATGTCTCCAGTTAGGTATTTTCCCCCAGGTATAGATTACAAATTCCCATAATTCTAAACACTGCACATGACTAATTCAATTGTCAAATATTTTTAACAGTGTGGTATCTAAGTCTCTCACAGCATTAGGTAGGTAGATATCAATTCAATATGAGCACAAGGACATTTATTCAATCTCCTATTACAAACTTAAAAGCAGATAGCTGACCACTTCTCAAAGCAGTAAAACACAGAAAATACTCTGATCATTGGTTCTAAGAGGATTAGTTAGCACTGCTGAAATGAACAAGGTATGGAATAATCCCTTATTTCTAGGTATATGCTATTAATGTGGGAGTGATTCTTAGTATTTTACTTAATTTTATTAGCACAACAGGAGAGAAATGCTTCATACTGCACAGAGAAGTACAATGAACTAAATAAACTATGGAAAAGAAGAAATGGTAAAGTAAGGTAAACATTTATTATATCAATATCCAAGTATTATTTATAAAGGTTTCTAAAGCAACTGTGCTTTCACAGTATATCTTCTAAAACCATGGGTAAAAGATATTCTATTTGAAGTGCCCATAGAAAAGATTCATCAAGAACAGAACAAGCTTTAGAGGCCTCATGTCTCTAGGAATAATGCTAGTTTGCCTTTAAATTATACTCAGAAGTAAAACAAATAACTGAAAGCAGACGCTGTATTTTCTATGCTGATAATTCATTGTATAATTGTTTAATTAAAAACATCACTGACAGTCAGGCTCCACAGTGTATACATGCAGCAGGCAACTTTTACAAGAAATACCTTTGTCTCATTTTAGAATATGTAGCAAAAGAAATTTAAACGTGAGATAAAGTTACATATATTAGTAGAAAAGAGACCACCAATTGTTTTTGTAGTAAATGCTGGAGGAAAAAAACCCCGGAGAAAATATGAATAAATCTAGCTTGATAATAGCAGGAGTAAAAGGCAATCAAGTACAGTCAATGCTCTTATTTGTGGTAGGTGTGGTCTGTAAAGCCACCAAGAACACTGAATTAGCCAATACCGAACCACCGCTCCTAAGAAAGTGCAGGTTTAGGTTCCTGCAAGATTCTGGTTATCTTTTCATCAACCAATCAATACATGTGTGTCTTTGTTTAAAGGCAACTTATTTAATACATATTGCTGATTCATTAGCATTGAACTCATGGCTAACAGCACTCTAACTCATCATATCTGAATGAAGCTTAATGGAAACACCTTTCCCTCCTCTCGAAGGTACATCGCAATCTTTGTGTGCTTAGGAACACTAGACAATATTTTGTGCAAAAATTTAAAACACGTGGCCTAAACTGATTGTGAAAAGGACTCTTGTTTACAGTATGAGAGCTGAAACAAAAAAGCAAAACATCTATTGTTCAACCTCAGTGGCTAATGTGCATGCAGGGGACAAGCAGAAACTTTTGCCATCTGTCCATGTCCATGAATCTTTGTGAAAGTGTCATGAGTACCGATTTTGGACTTGCAAATAAATTTTAGCAAGTAGGTGAATTTGCAAATATGGAATTCACAAATAATGAAGGTTGACAATACTTGTTACTCAAATATATTCAATGAAAAACAAACTTTTATTTACACCCCATAATCAATCCTACTGCCTATTGGAGTGACTATGATCTGACCAGGCGCCACCACTTTTTGTTTCAGTTTATAAAGAAGCATGTAGCTGCATATCAAGAAACTAAATTAAATCCAAGACAAATTACCTGAAGGATTCGTTGTTTCAATCACAATATTGTAACTTCTTGAATAAAAACTTGTAAAGAAAATTATGGATAAATTCAGTAAAGATGAGATCTGAACAAAAAATTGGAATTTACAATTCTTTATCTCCTTAGATTACACTTTACACGATAAGAATGCTCATTTGCTGATTCTAAGATTAATTTCATTTCTAAGTGTATTCTTGAGATGGAAATGTACAGTTCTGATTCCATTTAGTTGTAAATATTCTTCTAGCAAGTCTAAGAGCTTAATTTTATATGTGAATACTGTACCTCTGATTTCATGTAGGCAACTTTGCTTCTAAGAGAAATAAACATGTGCTCAATAGTAAAATAAGGAGTGAAAGAATTTACTATGTAGATATGGAAAAGTTACAGCTTAATAAATCCTGCCACTTTTTAAAAGAGGTATTGAGAGCTCACTTTTCCATTAAAAAGACCTTCAAGTAAACACAGCTGCAGTGAAGAGCCTTAGAAATATAGGATAGATTTTTAAAAATTACCATTTTAGAATGACAAAGAATATTATCTAATTTGTGACAACAGCAGAGTAACCTTCCTCCTCTCTCTCTCCATTCTTTCAAAAAACACTTATATGCCAAATGCTAAAAAAGATAAAAACAATATGGCCTCAATAAATTCATAATATATTGGAAAGGATTACAAATAAAGAGGCAAATAAAACATAATGTGGTCTATTGGTAATATCTCCAAACTGGAAACAACCCAAATTTTAATCCATGGTTGGATGGATAAATAAATTGTCATGTAGTCATAGACTGGAATATTACATAGCAATAAGAATAATTGAATTACAACTGCATGGGGTAGCAGAACACAGGAGAGATCATGAAGAGCTACACATCTCAGAAAAATATTTCTGTATGTGAGGGACATGGGGGAGGAGAAAGGGACACTGAAGAATTTTAGGTAGAAGGTTCAACATATCTGGATTTTATACCAATCATGATGGCAGACCATGTGAAGCATGTATTACATTAAAACAAGACCACTTAGGATGCAATTAAAAAAATACAATTTTCTTACAAAAAAAAAAGAAGAGAAATCAAGTATATGGAACCCAAAGAACTTGGTGCCAAAATGACTATGAGCAGGAGGAGACAAAGATGAGACCCAGAATAATTTTAAAAGGAGCAGGAGGCATTTTTTTTCTTTGTAATATAAAAAAACTATTTAATGGTTAGGCAAGTTTTGTAGTCACAGAAAAAATCCTATATAATAAAAGCCTAATATGCTAAGTGTCCAACTGTTCATTCAACTGTTTGACCAGTTGCTATGATGCACACTGACCACCAGGGAGCAGACGCTCCGACTGGAAAGTTAGCTTGCTGCTGGGGTCTGGCCGATAGGGACTGGGCGAGATGGGCTGGACATGCCCTAGAGCCCTCCTGTGGTCCCGCCCTGGCCGGCCAACTTCCCATAGTCCCTCCCCAGTTGGCTGGCCCCAACTGGAACTAGGTGAGATGGCCCTGATAGGCCCTGATCAGGACTGGGCAAGACAGGCTGGACATGCCCTGGAGCCCTCCCTAGATCCCTTCCCAGCCTTGATCGTGCACGAGTGGGGTCCCTTGGCCTGGTCTGCAACCTCTCGCAATCCGGGACCCCTTGGGGGATGTCCACAGGCCAGGCCAAGGGACCCCACCAGTGCATGTATCCATGCACTGGGCCTCTAGTTCTAAAATAAAAATTATAAAAGCTTCCAATAAAGTATTTTTCAATATTTTATAAATTGGATAGTTCTTCTATATCATATAGGTAGCATAGGAGACAATAGAAAACTGCAGACCTACTGCATAATTGTGTATGTTGTAACCCACATGTAGAAACCATGTTTATAAATAAGGCAGTCCATGTGCAGGCTGACCTTTAGGAAAATAACTGAAAACCACTGAAGTGTTACAACATCTACAAAGAGTTAGAAATACTGGTCACCAGAACTAGCGATATGTGGGGAGCCGATATAGGGTTAAGCCTCGGACTGACCTGTTGGCAAAGTCACGAACAGGTCTTCTTCCGAGTCTTAAACAACCCAATCTGACAGGTGGCCACTGATTTACACGCGATGTCATTTAAAAAATAAAAATGGGGGAATTTGCCGGAAGCCGGTCCACCCTTGCTGCTTGACACAGTCACTGCAGGGAAGAAACATCTGCACAGCTTATGTTTCAAGGGACCTGGCATATATGTCATATGTTTGCTCCCCCTCTTAGCGCTATGTGTTTTAAACAGGACCACCTTCCCGAGAAAGGTTGTTTCCCCAGGTTAGGGATTAACAGGACTACGGAAGAGAATAAATCAGTAAATCCCCCTAGTGTTACAGAAATACCATGTATTACTTATGAAGAACTTGGACTAAGACTGTTTGCAATAAATTTGGGACTTGTTGGGCCCACATCCCCAGGGGTCTGCCCACCAGGGAAAGCACCAAAGCCTATACCCCTGGAGACCCACGGACACAGGGCAGTCCCAGGGAAGGCAAGCAGCGAGGCTGGGAGGACATAACCTTTACAGGGTAGGATAATCTCCTTCAGTCACTTCCTTGTAGCTTATCAGTAGAGCAGTGATCTTGGAATAGCCCTTATAATGGAACACAGAGATTAACCTAGACAGGATTAAACTCAACAGAACTAGATTAAAAAACGCCCTAACCCAGCCGTGGACAAACTACGGCCCGCGGGCCGGATCCGGCCCATTTGAAATGAATAAAACTAAAAAAAAAAAAAGACCGTACCCTTTTATGTAATGATGTTTACTTTGAATTTATATTAGTTCACACAAACACTCCATCTGTGCTTTTGTTCTGGCCCTCCGGTCCAGTTTAAGAACCCATTGTGGCCCTTGAGTCAAAAAGTTTGCCCACCCCTGCCCTAACCTTTGGAATAGAATGGATAGGATTAAAATCAACTGGTATAAATACAGATGTAACAGGACAATAAAGAGAGAACCTGGCTAGAGAACCTGGCTGGAGAACCTCGCTATGCTGATCAACTGAACGCTGTCTCCATGTCATTCCTTCTTCGCCTACTCCGTCCACATCTTTGGGAACCCCTGGACCTGCTGGGGCTGGGCCCCAACAGCAATAAACAAAATAAAGAACACAGGAGTATCCATTAATTTAGTGCTGTTCTAACAATCTTTTTTAAAAAATATATTTTTTATTGATTTCAGAGAGGAAAGGACAGGGAGATATAGAAACATCAATCATGAGAGAGAATCACTGATTGGCCACCTCCTGCATGCCCCCCCACTGGGGATGGAGCCCACAACCCAGGCATGTGCCCTTGACTGGAATTGAACCTGGGACCTTTCAGTCTGCAGGCCAATGCTTTATTCACAGAGCCAAACCAGCTAGGGCTGTTCTAACAATCTTAAAAACAAGTAAAAGAGAATATAAAATATCAAAATGATCTGCATGTATAAAGGATTGTTAAAAGAAACGTTTTCCAGCAATACAGAATGCAGTGTGTGTGTGTGTGTGTGTGTGTTTTACATGTTTATGTATTTATTTAATTTGAGCAAAAGTCATCTAAACTTACAGGAAAAAAAGTAGGTAGTATATTAATTTTAGAATAAGTTACAGTACTTCAGTATGCTTAGGAATATATATTATTCTAACTTCAAAGGAAAGTCTAGAGAATAATCACATTAATACCTATCAAGTCCACTTAAATAATCTAAACTCACTTTCTACTTTTGTAAGCAGTGCGTATAAAAAGAGGGCCTTTCATAGCTATACATTTATGTCAGTAAATAATTTATCTTTTATAATTGCTGATCATCTAAAGTGTCAAAGGAGTGGTCTGGGTAATCTGAGGCACATGAAGGCAAACTGATACAAAGGAAAAAAGGACAGAGAAAAAAAAGCATGTACAGATGCATAATTTTAGAAAAATCATAAAGGAAACAAAGAGCCCTGGCCAGTATGGCTCGGTTTGGGCATCATGCCGTGCACCAAAAGGTTGCTGACTCAATTCCTGGTCAGAGGGTGCAAAAGGCAGCTGATTGATGCTCCTTTCTCACATTAAGGCTCCTCTCTCTCTCCGCTCTGTTCCCCTCTCTCTAAATATCAATAAAAATATATTTTTAAAAATAATTGCGCTTAAGACCAGATTTTTGCAGTTAGAGACCTAAGCTCAAGGCAGTTTGGATATTAATAGAAACCACTTGGAATTAACTTTCCAGTGCTCTTTTCTAACTTGACATCCTTGACAAGAAAAGTTTTATGAAGTCTTTGAAGTAAAAATGATTTGGGAGGTGAAACTAATGAAGTGAATCTTGAAGAAACACAAGACATTTAAATATATTGTAGTGATAGTATGCAGTTGGTATTTTTAAAAGCTGATATTTTTCTACTATGTGTATATACATATCACTAACTCAAAATGTATCTCTTTAGGAATTGCCCAGAAGCTATCCCTGCTTAAATTACAGTTGCTTATAGATCAAATTTACACACACACACACACACACACACACATACACACACCAATACAAGATTGCAACATACATGCCTGACAACAGAATAAACCTGGCCTAAGGATTGCTCACATCAGCCATAGCTTCAGAATAAGTGTTTTACTCAATGAAGTGTTATAACAGGTCTAGTCTCTCTCTGTATATATATGTGTGTGTGTATGTATGTATATACATACATGTATATGTACTAGAGGCCCGGTGTACGATTTTGTGCACCAGTGGAGTCCCTCAGCCTAGCCTGTAGGATTGGGTTGAAACTGGCTCTTCAACATCTCCCGAGGGGTCACGGATTGCAAGAGGGTGAAGGTCAGGCTGAGGGACCCCACCGGTGCATGATTGGGGCCGGGGAGGGACGTGGGAGGTTGGCCAGCCAGGGAAGGACCGCGGGAGGGCTCCAGGGATGTCTGGCCCGTCTTGCTCAGTCCCGATTGGCCAGACCCCAGCAGCAAGCTAACCTACCGGTCAAAGCATCTGACCCCTGGTGGTCAATGCATGCCATAGCAACTGGTTGACCGGTCGACTGTCTGCTCCCTATGGTGCACATCATAGCGAGCGGTTGAGTAGCCTTAGCATATCATTAGAATATTATGCTTTGATTGGTTGAACGGCCAACCAGACGACTAGACACTTAGCATATTAGGCCTTTATTATATAGGACTAGAGGCCTGGTGCATAAAAATTTGTGCACTCGGGGGGGGGGGGGAGGGGGGCCCAGCAGCCCGGCCTGTGCCCTCTCGCAGACTGGGACCACTCAGGGGATGACCACCTGCTGGCTTAGGCCCGCTCCCCGGGGGATTGGGCCTAAGATGCCAATCAGACATCCCTCTGGCAACCCGGCAGCCCTTGGGGGATGCCCACTTGCCAGCGGGGAGCAGACCTAAGCTGCAGTCGGACATCCTTAGAGCTGCTGAGGAGGCAGGAGAGGCTCCCACCACCACCGATGTACTGGCAGTCATCAGTCTGGCATGTGGCTGAACAGAGCTCCTCCCATGTGAGAGCACCCTGACCACCAGAGGGCAGCTCCTGCATTGAGCGTTTGCCCCCTGGTGGTCAGTGTGTGTCATAGTGACCAGTCATTCCCAGTCCTTCTGCTGTTAGGGTCAGTTTGCATATTACCCTTTTACTATATAGGATAGAGGCCTGGTGCACGGGTGGGGGCCGGTTGGTTTGCCCTGAAGGGTGTCCCTGATCAGGGTGGGGGTCCCGCTTGGGGGCCTGGCCAGCCTGGATGAGGGGATGATGGCTGTTTGCAGCTGGTCACAGCCCCTTCAGGGTGGGCGTCACCACTGGGGTGGCTGGCCAGCCTGGACGAGGGGATGATGGCTGTTTGCAGCTGGTCACACCCCCTTCAGGGTGGGGGTCCCCACTGGGGTGCCTGGCCAGCCTGGGTGAGGGGCTGAGGGCCATTTTCAGGCTGGCAGGTGACTGAAGCTCCCAACCTCTCCTTTATTTCTTTTTTCTTTTTTATTCTGGGATTTATTTACCTTCTATGGCTGTCACTGGCGCTGAGAGCCGGCTTTAGATCTGAGGCTTAGCTCCAGCTCTGAGACCTCGGCTGCTGAAAGCTGGTATCTGGCTTTGTTTGGGATCTATAATTGTAACACTGTTACGGTCCTGCTCGCTCAAGCTCTGATGGCTGAAAGCAGGTTTCTGGGGTTTATTTACCTTCTATAATTGCAACATTGTCTCTTAGAGTGCAGCTCAGAGGCCAGCAGCGACAGCTGGTGAACCTTGGCTTCCACCATCACTGGAGCAAGCAAGCCTGCTGTTCAGTTCAGCTAACTGGCTGTTGGCCGCCATCTTGGTTGGCAGTTAATTTGCACATCTCGCTGATTAGCCAATGCGAAGCGTGTCGAAGGTATGGTTAATTACCATGTTTATCTATTATTAGATAGGACTAGAGGCCCGGTGCACAAAAATTTGTGCACTGGCGGGGGTGGGGGGGGTTGTCCCTCAGCCCCACTTGTGCCCTCTCGCAGTCTGGGACCCCTCGGGGGATAACGACCTGATGGCTTAGGCCTGCTCCCGGGTGGCAGAGGACAGGTCCAATTCCTAGGTGCAGCCCCTGGTCAGGCTCAGAGCAGGGCCGATTGGGGAGTTGGAGCGCCACCCCCTGTCATGCACAGAGCAGGGTAGATCGGGAGGTTGCGAAGCCACCCCCAGTCACGCTCAGGGTAGGGCCAATTTGGGGGTTCTGGCACTGCCCACTGTCACACTCAAGGCAGGGTCGATGGGGAGGTTGCAGCACGACCCCGTCACACACAGAGCAGGGCCAATCAGGGTGTTGGGGAGCTCCCCCCTGTCACGCACAGAGTAGGGCCGATAGGGAAGTTGGGGCACCGCCCCCTGTCACACACAGTGCAGGGCGGATCAGGGGGTTGGAGCACCGTCCCCTATCACCCACAGAGCAGGGCTGATCAGGGGTTTGGGGGACTCCTCCCGTCACACTCAGGGCAGGGCCGATGGGGAGGTTGCGGCTCTACCCCGTCACACACAGAGCAGGGCCCATGGAGGGTTTGGGGCACCACACCCTGTCACACACAGAGCAGGGTGGATCAGGGGGTTGGGGCGCCGCCCCCTATCACCCACAGAGCAAGGCCGATCAGGGGTTTGGGGCATTCCCCCCTGTCACACTCAGGGCAGGGCCGATGGGGAGGTTGCGGCTCCACCCCGTCACACACAGAGCAGGGCCCATGGGGGGGTTGGGGCGCCGCACCGTGTCACACACAGAGCAGGGCCGATCAGGGGATTGGGGAGCTCCCCCCTATCAGGCACAGAGCAGGGCTGATCAGGGGGTTGGGGCACCTTACCCTGTCACGAACAGAGCAGGGCGGATAGGGAGGTTGTGGCCCCGCCCCTTGTCACACACAGAGCCGCTGGGCAATCAGGGGGTTTGGATGCTGCCCCCATCACGCTGCTCCAGGGGCCAGGAGGCCTTGCGGCTCCGCTGATCCTGGTGCTGGGAGGCCTCGCTGCTCCGCTGATCCCGGTGCTGGGAGGCCTCGCGGCTTCGCTTGGCACAGGGGCAGTGAGGCCTCGCTGCTCCGCTCATCCCGGTGCTGGGAGGCCTCGTGGCTCTGCTTGACACTGGGGCAGTGAGGCCTCGCAGCTCCGCTGATCCCAGGGCGTGAGGCCTCCAGCTCTGCTGATCCCGGGGCGTGAGGCCTCACGGCTCTGCTGATCCTGGGTTCGGGGGACCTCGCGGCTCTGCTGATCCCGGTGCTGGGAGGTATATTACCCTTTTACTATATAGGATAGAGGCCTGTTGCACAGGTGGGGGCCGGCTGGTTTGCCCTGAAGGGTGTCCCAGATCAGGGTGGGGGTCCCGCTTGGGTGCCTGGCTAGCCTGGATGAGGCGAAGATGGCTGTTTGCAGCTGGTCACACCCCCTTCAGGGTGGGGGTCCCCACTGGGGTGCCTGGCCAGTCTGGGTGAGGGGCTGAGGGCCGTTTTCAGGCTGGCGGGTGACTGAAGCTCCCAACCTCTCCTTTTTTTTTTTTTTTTTTTTTTTAATTCTGGGATTTATTTACCTTCTATGGCTGTCACTGGAAATGAGAGCCAACTTTAGCTCTGAGTCTCGGTTCCAGCTCTGAGAATTCGGCTCCTGAAAGCAGGTATCTGGTTTGTTTGGGTTCTATAATTGAAACTCTGTTGCAACTCCAGCTTGGCCGGCTGGCTGAAAGCATGGGGATTGTTTAGCTTCTATAATTGTAACATTGTTTCTTAGAGTGTAAGCTTAGAGCTGGGCGGCTGCAGGCAGGGAACCTTGGTTTCCTCCATCACTGGAGAAAGCAAGCCTTGTGTTCACTTCAGCTGCCTGGCTGCCGGCCACCATCTTGGTTGGCAATTAATTTGCATATCTCGCTGATTAGCCAATGGGAAGGTTAGCAAAGTTACGGTTAATTACCATGTTTCTCTTTTATTAGATAGAATGTTAAACATCTCCTTCCTAGTAAAACAAATGGTTTACTTCTGTCTCTATATTCACATTTAAGGAAAGTGGAATAAATAACAGGCATTCTATGATTATGTTTAATTCCTCCAAATATTACCCTCAAGGTTCCATGTTACAAGAATAACTTTGGGAATCTAAAAAAAAAAAATTTATCCTGTATTCACATACATCATGTGCTGACCATTGTATGCCATACTTTTGTATACAATTTCTCATTTAATTTTCATAACTCTATAAGACAAGCATTTCCTAGTTTTATTTACATATAATGAAACTGAGATTCAGAGGAAAATATGCCTAAGGTTGCAAAGAGCACATTTAAACTTAATTCTAACTTGAAAGCTCATGGCTTTTACCACTACATTAAAGAAATACTTAGAAAATCATCCAGAATAACCTACTAAAGACTCGCTAGAGAGAAGCCTTATAACTAAGGACTTACATAGGAGGCCACATCGAGAATAGTAGAAGGTGTGGAGGCATGAGAGGGCTGGCCAGGCAGTCACAGGCCACAGCTGAAGTTCTGGAGATATATATCAGCTGTGGGGGTTCCCTCCTGAGATGTGTGGGTTCTAAACTTAAAGTCGGGCTCTCCAGCCCAGGGCACCGGAAACAGGAAAGGTGCCTCCATAACATCTGATTGTGAAAAGCAGTGGGGTATCTGTCCACTAGGAAGAGATGGCTAGAAATGCAAGCACCCTCTTAAAGCACCTACACACAAAATTTTGTTCATAGCCATTTACCTTGGGTACCACCTGAGTGAGGGCAGAGTGGACTGCGTGAGGAACAGTCTGTGGTTGTTGGCTCTGGGAAGAGAGATAAATGGTTAGCCGCCAGGATCCCTGTGCTAAGCTGTAACCCCATACTGCAGAAACCATCTTTCTGAGGCAGAGCATTCCCCACCATGCAGCATCCACCTGGGAGAAAGCAATAGCCTCAGCCTGTGGCGCTTGAGCCCTGCTGAGGAGTACTGCCAGAGGCTCGGTCAGTGACTGAGACTAACAGACAGCCTGAAGGCAGAGGCAGGTCTCTGGGAGCTTTAAGACTTTTGTTGATCTGCCCCTGGGCCTGGTGCTAGTAAAAGCAGGCCTTGGTGCACAGTTTTGTCCTTTCCACACACATCAGGCCCAGCAGAGGGAGCCACAAGCTGTGGATCGCTGATAGCTCCAAATAGGAGGCCCAGGGCCAGTCACAGATAGCTTCTGACATTGACCTGCACCAGAGTCTCTACAAAGAGGCACAAAAGCAATACACCCAGTGGCCAGCTTCAGATAACAACAGAGCAGGATACAATTGATTCACAAGTGGCATATCCACAGGAGATATTGGAAGGCACCAAACCCTGCTGAGGTGGATTCTATTTCATGTGACCAGTGCCTGCACATCAGCTTGCACACTATGTTGGGGTTGAGCATTACTGTCAGCCGACCTAAGGGTTGGTGCCAAACAGGCCAATAGTAATCAAGACTCAATTACATGAGAAGGTTCCACAGAGTGTGCACAAAGGAAATTCTTAGAGCACCCAGATCAGGGGCTGAGGGAGATTATGCCACTGGGTCCCATAGGTCACCTATAAGTAAGAATGCCGGGAGCCAGTCCATCCTTGCTGTTTCAAGGGACCTGGCATATATGGCATACTGGGGTTGGACCCCAGCATCTGGCGCCGGAACAGGGACCCTTAGGTAAGGCCCCCCGCACCCAGGATGGATAGGACTCCACCGTAGGAAGAGGATGGATAGTCTTCACCGACTCCGTCCACACCTTTGGGGACCCCTGGACCTACTGGGTGGACCCCAGCATATGGCGCCCGAACAGGGATCCCTAGGTAAGCCCCACTCTCGGGATGGATGGGACTCCACCGTAGGAAGAGGGTGGATAGTCTTCGCTGACTCCATCCACACCTTTGGGAACCCCTGGAACAGGATTCCCCTAGGTAAGCTCCCCCCGCCCCCATTGAGAACCCCACACTCGGGATGGATAGGACTCCACCAGGGTACTGCAGACCCCCCTATAGAGGATAAGTAGGGTAAGAAGGTGGATAGTACAGAACTTAGATTGAGAAGATGTGCCATACTGAGTCCAAAGAAAGAAGACTCTGTATTGATTCTTAGATTGAGAAGATGTGCCATACTGAGTCCAAAGAAAGAAGGCTGTATTGATCTTTAGATTAAGAAGATGTGCCATACTGAGTCTAAAGAAATAAGACTCTGTATTGATCTTTTAACACATATGCTTGCTAGCAGAGGAATTAAGGTTACTCCCAGTCAGACAGAACGTTTTATACAAGAAGTATGTCCATGCTTTTCTGAGGAAGGAAAGGTAAATGTAAAGGCATGGGAGAAGGTAGGCCCAAGGAGCCTTATCCTTAACCCCACTGCAGCCTTTCCACCCCGGGAAAGTGCAGGATTGGCAAGCTCTCCCTGGGGTGATAGATCAGGACTCAGGTAATAGCGGAAAGCGCTAATCCTACTCTTAAAATGGATACAAGAGAGCATTTGGGGTTTTTCTTTTTAATGCCTGCTTTTAAAAAATAAAAAAGGGGGAATTTGCCAGGAGCCAGTCCATCCTTGCTGTTTCAAGGGACCTGGCATATATGGCATACTGTTCTTAATATGTTTGCTCACCTTCTTGGCACTATGTGTTTTAAGCAAGGTCACCTCTCTGAGAAAGGTTGTTTCCCCAGGTAGGGATTTTCCCCTGAAGTTAGGGAGGGAATAAAACCCCTTAACTAAGTGCCAGGCGGGTAATTAATCACTTTAACTACGAACAATCATGCTTAAGTTACATAATCTTTACTCCCTGGAATGGAGATAAGAAACACCCTAACCTTTGGAATAGAGATTGATAGGATTGGAATCAACTGGTATAAATACAGATGTAACAACACAGAACTTAGAAGACAGAACCTAGAGACAGAAGAACTTCGCTGGAGAGAACATGGCAAAAGATCCTGGACAGAAACTGGCCACAGAACCTAGAGACAGAACCTGGCTACAGAACCTGGATAGAACATGGCAAGAGAACCTGGTGACTGAACCTGGCTGAAGATCCTGGACAGAACCTGGCTGGAGAACCTAGCGAGGGAACATGGCTACAGAACCTGGCTGGAGAACCTGGAGAACCTGGCTGGAGAACCTAGCAAGAGAACATGGACACAGACCCTGGCTGGAGATCCTAACCAGAACTTCGCTGGAGATCCTGACCAGAACTTGGCTAGAGATCCTGGCTAGGCTGCTGATCAACTGAACGCTGCCTCTGTGTCGTTCCTTCCTCGCCGACTCCGTCCACACCTTTGGGGACCCCTGGACCTGCTGGGGCAGGACCCCAGCATAAGAACACTCTACCAAGAATGAGAATATTAGCAGACATACCTATTATATAGAAACAAACAGAAAAAGGCAGCCAGAATGTGGAGACAAAGAAGCAGGCCCCATAAAAGAGAACTGTAGAATTCTCCAGAAGAAGAGCTAAATGAAATGAAAGTAAGCAATTTATCAGATATAGAGTTCAGAGTAATAATTATAAAGATCTTCAACAGCTTGAAAAAAGACATAGAAACCATAAAAAGGACCACAAAAATGAAGAATGCCATATAGTGAAATAATGAATACACTGGAGAGAATAAACAGCAGGCTCAAGGAAGCAAGGATTGGATCAGTGATTTGGAAGACACAGTAGAAAAATGATCAATCACAGCACAAGAAAGAAAAAAGACTTAAGAAAATGAGGATAGTTTAAGGGACAACATGAAGCTTAACATCTACATCATTGGGGTACAAGAAGGAGAAGAGAAAGAGCAAGGGATCGAGAACCTATATGAAGAAATAATGATCCCAAACTTTCCTACTCTGGTGAAGAAAAGAAGACATATAAGTCTAGGAAGCACAGAGCATTCCAAACAAGATAAACCCAAAGAGACCCACATTAAGGCACATCATAATTAAAATGGCAAAAGTTAAGGAAAGAGAATCACAAAAGCCGCAAGAACCCTAGCCGTTTGCTCAGTGGTTAGAAAGTCGACCCAAAGAATTGAAGGGTCGCAGGTTCGATTCTGGTCAAAGCATGCAGCTGAGTTGCAGGCTCAATCCACAACCCTGGTGGGGGCGCATGCGGGAGGCAACTAATCGATGTGTCTCTCACATTGATGTTTCTCTCTCTCTGTTTCTCCCCGACCTTTCCACTCTCTCTAAAAATCAATGGAAAAAACATATCCTCAGGTGAGGATTAACAACAACAACAACAAGAACAACAAAATAAAGCTGGGAGAGGCTAGCAGTTACCTACAAGGGAGCTCCCATAAGACTGTCAGCTGATTTCTCAACAGAAAAAATGTGAGGCCAGAAGAGACTGGCATGAAATATTCAAAGTGATGAAAGACAAAGATTTACAACCAAGGCTACTATAACCAACAAGGGTATCAGTTAAAATTTAAGAAATAAAGAGCTTCCCAGACAAGAAAAAGCTAAAGAAGATTGTTACCACCAATCCAATATTACAAGAAACTTTAAAGGGTTTGCTTTAAAAAGAAGAAGAAGAAAAAAAAAAGAAAGAGAAAAAGAGGAAAGTAGTTAAAAATAAGTGGCAATAAATACATACCTATCAATAATCACTTTATTTATTTTTTTAACATATTTTTATTGAATTCAGAGAGGAAGGGAGAGGGGGAGACAGAGAGAGAAACATTAACGATGAGAGAGAATCACGGATTGGCTGCCTCTTGCACGCTCCCTATTGGGGATCGAGCCCACAACCAGGGCATGTGCCCTCGACTGAAATCAAACCCGGAATCTTCAGTCCACAGGCCAACACTCTATCCACTGAGCCAAACCAGCTAGGGCTCAATAATTACTTTAAATGAAAATAGCTTAAATGCTCTAATCAAAAGACATAAGATAGTTGAATGAATAAGAAAACAAGACCCATGTATATGCTGTCTACAAGAGACACACCTCAGAATGAAAGATACACACAGAATAAAAGTAAGGGATGGAAGAAAATATTTCATGCAAATGGGAAGGAAAAAAAAATTGCTTAGGTAACAATACTTATATAAAAACAAGGCTATAGCCCTGGCCCATTTTGATCAATGGTAAGAATGTCACCCATGCACTGAAGGGTCATGGGTTCAATTATAGTGAAAGGCACGACATGTACCTGGATTGTGGTTCATTCCCTGGCCCCACTGGAGCACATGCAGGAGGCAAACAATTGATGTCTTTCTCACATCAATGTTTCTTTCTCTTCTCCACTCTCTCTCTCTCTCATTCTCTTTCTCTCTTTCTCCCCCTTTACCCCCTCCCATTCTCTCTTAAAAAGAAAATCAAAGGAAAAAATATCCTCAGGTGAGGATTAACAAAAAAATAAATGAATAATAAAAAAACAGACAACAATCAAGGCTTAACTACAAGACTGCGCACAAAGACCACTAGGGGCTGCACCAAGAAAGCATAAGAAAATGCGGAGACAAAGAAACAGGACAAAATTGTCAATGGAAGATATAGAGTTCAGAACCACACTTTTAAGGTCTCTCAAGAACTGTTTAGAAGCCGTCGATAAACTTAATGAGATCTACAAGAAAACTAATGAGACCCTCGATCTTATATTGGGGAACCAACTAGAAATTAAGCATACACGGACTGAAATAACGAATATTATACAGACTCCCGACAGCAGACCAGAGGAGCACGAGAATCAAATCAATGATATGAAATGCGAGGAAGCAAAAAACACCCAACCGGAGGGACGGAATGAAAAAAGAATCCAAAAATGCGAGGATAGTGTAAGGAGCCTCTGGGACAGCTTCAAGCGTACCAACATCAGAATTATAGGGGTGCCAGAAGATGAGAGAGAGCAAGATATTGAAAACCTATTTGAAGAAATAATGACAGAAAACTTCCCCCACCTGGTGAAAGAAATGGACTTACAGGTCCAAGAAGCGCAGAGAACCCCAAACAAAAGGAATCCAAAGAGGACCACACCAAGACACATCATAATTAAAATGCCAAGAGCAAAAGACAAAGAGACAATCCTAAAAACAGCAAGAGAAAGAAACTCAGTGACCTACAAGGGAATACCCATACGACTGTCAGCTGATTTCTCAACAGAAACTTTGCAGGCCAGAAGGGAGTGGCAAGAAATATTCAAAGTTATGAATACCAAGAACCTACAACCAAGATTACTTTATCCAGCAAAGCTATTATTCAGAATTGAAGGTCAGATAAAGAGCTTCACAGATAAGGAAAAGCTAAAGGAGTTCATCACCACCAAACCAGGATTATATGAAATGCTGAAAGGTATCCTTTAAGAAGAGGAAGAGGAAGAGGAAGAGAAAGGTAAAGATACAAATTATGAACAACAAATATGCATCTATCAACAAGTGAATCTAAGAATCAAGTGAATAAATAATCTGATGAACAGAATGAACTGGTGATTATAATAGAATCAGGGACATAGAAAGGGAATGTACTGACTATTCTTGGGGGGGAAAGGGGTGTGGGAGATGCGGGAAGAGACTGGACAAAAATCGTGCACCTATGGATGAGGACAGTGGGTGGGGAGTGAGGGCGGAGGGTGGGGCGGGAATTGGGAGGAGGGGAGTTATAGGGGGGAAAAAAGAGGAACAAATGTAATAAAATGAACAATAAAGATTTAATTAAAAAAAAAAGAATCAGCATTGTAAAAAAAGGACACATATGTAATACCCTTTGTAATACTTTAAGCAATAAAAGAAAGAAAGAAACAAACAAACAAAAAAAAACACAACCACACACACACACACACACACACACACACACACACACACACAAATAAAACAACAATAACAAAAGACCAGGCTATAGTAAGAGACAAAGAACACTACATCATGATATAGGGGGCAAACTAATAAGAATGACCCTTGTAAACATTTATGCACCTAACAGGAAAGCACCTAAATATGTGAAGCAAATCTTGATGGATATAAAGGGAAAGATTGATAGTAATATAGTCATAGTAGGGGATTTTAACACCCCACTGACATCAATGAATAGATTTTCTAGAGAGAAACAAGGAGATGCTGGCCTTAAATGGCACACTAGATCCTATGAATTTAATTGATATCTTCAGAGCATTTCACCCCAAAACAGCAGAATATACATTCCTTTCATGTGCCCAGGAAATGTTTTCTAGGACAGACCACAAATTAGGACATAAAACAAGTCTCAATAACTTTAAGAAGACTGAAATCATATCAAGCATTTTCTCTGACCATAGTCCTATGAAATGTGAAATCAATCACAAGAAAAAAAACTGAAAAACACACAAAAATATGGAGGCTAAATAATATGTTACTAAACAATAAATGGGTTAACAATGAGATCATGGAATAAATTAAAAGATAACTTGCAACAAGTGAAAATGAGAACACAATAATCCAAAATCTGTGTGACACAGTGAAAGCAGTCCTAAGAGGAAAATTCATAGCATTAGAGGCCTATCTCAAAAAATACGAAAAAGCTCAAATAAACAATCTAACATTACACTTAAAGGAACTTAAAAAAGAACAACAAACAAAGCAAATGATCATGTTAATAGCTGTAGAAAAGGCATTTGATAAAATCCAGCACCCACTTATGATAAAAGCAAAGTGAAAATAGAGGTAACATACCTCAATGTAATAAAGGCCATATATGACAAACCCACAGACAACACTATACTCAGTGGGCAAAAATGACAATTGCTCCTCTTGATACCAGACTCAATCAACACTTTCCTGCTTTCACCACTCTTATTCAACATATTACTAAAAGTCCTAGCAAAGGCAATACGACAAACAAAAGACATCCAAATTGCAAAGGAAGGAGTAAAATTGTCATTATTTGCAGATGACATGATACTGTATATAGAGAACCCTAAGATTCCACCAAAAAACTACAAGAACTGATAAATGAATTCAGTAAAGTAAAAAATAAATATCCAGAAATCAATAGCATTTTTATACACCAATAATGAACTATCAGAAAGGGAAACTAAAAAAAAAAATCCCATTTATAATTACTTCAAAAAGAATAAAACACTATTTTTCTAGGAATAAATTTAACCAAAGAGGTAAAAGACCTGTACTTGGAAAATTATAAGACACTGGAGAAAGAAACTGAGAAAGAAAAATTAAGTAGAAGCATATACCCTGTTCATAGATAGGAAGAATTAATATCATTAAAATGTCCATATTACCCAAAGCAATCTACAGATATAAAGTCATTCCTATCAAGATAACTGGTATATTTCACAGAATTAGAACAAATATTTCAAAATATTATATAGAACCACAAAAGATCTGGATAGCAACAGTGATCTTGAGAAAGAACAATGAAGTTGGAGAAATTATGCTACCTGATATCATACTATTGTACAAGGCCATAGTAATTAAAACAGCATGGTACTGGCATAAAAACAGATATACGGGTCAATGAAGCATAATAGAGAGCCCAGAAATAAACCCATGCCTTTGAGTTAATTAATATTTGACAAAGGAGACAAAAACATACAATGGGGTAAAGATAGTCTATTTAATAATTGGTGTTGGGGAAACTGGACAGATATGTGCAAAAAAGAAACAAGACCACATTCTTACTCTGCACACAAGAATAAACTCAAAATGGATTAAGGAGTAAAATGTTAGATGTGAAACCATGAAAACCCCAGAAGAGAACAGAGGCAGTAAAATCTCATACATTACTCATGGCAATATTTTTTCTGATATATCTCCTCAGGCAAGAGAAACAAAAGAAAAAATAAACAAGTGGGACTACATCAAACAAATGTTCTTGCACGGAAAAAGAAAACCATCAACAAGATGAGAAGACAATCTACTGAATGGGAGAACATGAATTCTAAGGGGTTAATATCCAAAATTTATAAAAAACCTTATAAAACTCAACAAAGAAATAACAAACAATCCAATTTAAAAATGGGCAAAGGACCTGAATAGACACTTTTCCAAAGAGGTCATACTGATGGCCAATAGACATATAAAAAATCAGCATAGAAATGCAAATTAAAACCACAATGAAGTATCTATCACCTCACACCTGTCAGAAGAAAATCATAAATAAATCAATGAGCAAGTGTTGTTGAGGATGTGGGAAAAAGGGAACCCTTGCACACTGTTGGGAATGCAGACTGGTGCAGCCACTGTGGAAAGCAGTATGGAGTTACCTCAAAAAATTTAAAATGGAGCTGACTTATGACCCAGAAATTCCAGTTCTGGAAATTTATCAGAAGAAACCCGAAACACTAATTTGAAAGAATGTATGCATCTTTACATTCATTGCAGCGTTATTTACAACAGCCAAGATTTGGAAGCAGCCGAAGTGCCCATCAGTAGATGGGTAGATAAAAAAGCTGTGGGACATTAAAACAATGGAATACTATTAAACAATGGAATACTATCATACAATGGAATACTACTCAGATGTATAAGGGAAGAAACTTTTACCCTTTGTGACAGCATGGATGGACCTGGAGAACATTTTGCTAAGTGAAATAAGCCAGTCAGGGAAAGATAAGTACCATATGATTTCACTCATGTGGAATTTAATGAACACACTAAACTAACAAGCAGAATAGAGACAGACTCATAGATAGAGAGTGGGCAGACAGCTCTGGTAATGGTGGGAGGATGCTTGGGGTGGGGGTGGAGAGATTGAGCAAAAAAGAAAAGAAAAAGAAATAACTCATGGAAACGGACAACAGTGTGGTGATTGTCGGGCAAGAAGGGTGGGTGGAGGTGGAAGAGTGTGAGTGTTGTGGGATAAATGATAATGGAATAAAATAAAACAAAGCTCAACAAAGAAACAAAACACAACCAAACAAAAAAGAAATATTTAAATTATTATATAAGTAATACATTTACATGGTTAAAAATTAAAAAGTATCTAAAATTATATGTGTATGCATAGTGAAAATGTCCCTCTAACTCTTGTCTATCACTTTTAAAAAATACATTTTTATTGATTTCAGAGACTAAGGGAGGGGAGGGAGGGGGAGAGAGAGAGAGAGAGAGAGAGAGAGAGAAAAGCATCAATGATGAGAGAAAATCATTGATCAGCTGCCTCTTACATGACCCCCAGTGGGGTCGAGCCTGCAATGCTGGGCATGTGCCCTGACCGGGATTGAGCTGTGACCCACTGGTTCATAGGTTGATGCTCAACCACTGAGCCATGCTGGCTGGGCTCTTGTCTATCATTGTGTTCCCCTACTGACTCAGATGATAACATATTAGGTATATGTGTGTCTGCATATGTAATTCTTATACCTCTTCCTTTTAAAAATGGTAACGTACTATGCACCATTTTCCATCTTGCATTTCATTTAACAGTATCAACTAGAATTACAGATGCATATGCTATCTAACCCTAGAATTTTGTTTCTGGGACTTTATCCTACAGATATACTTGTATACATGAGAAATCACTTTCGTACAGGTTATTATTATATTTATAAAATGTTTATATTATTACAAAGTTATTTTTGTAGCATTGTATAAAAATAGCTAAGTGTTAGGAGTCACTTAAATACCCTTCAATGGAGAAGTAATTAGACATAGTACTACGGAATACTATACTACTAGAGGAGAAAGAAAGTAAGTAATAATAGGGAAAGATACCACAAATAAAAAAAATAGGTCAGCAAAATTGAAAAGATAGACAGTATGTACAATTGTGTGGGGAAATATAGACTCTCATACACAGTTGGTGAAGGCATATGTGGCAGAGCCTTTTCTTAGAGCAACTTAGTAAAAAGTATAAAAATAAAATATGCATTATATTTTGACCCAAAAATTCCACTAAAAAATCATTCTTAGAGACACATGTAAAAACATGCAAGTATAATAACATTATTTGCAGTATTGTTTTTAATACTGCAAAACTGGAAATAATCTAAATGACCTTCAGCAGAGAACTGATTAAAATATAATGTACCATCTATGCAATGGAATGTTAAGCAGTTGTTAAACAGAATATATCAAATCTTTATGTTGATATTAAAAAATAACCATGGCATACTCTCCAGTTAAAATATAAATGCAGAATAATAAATCTAACATTTCATATATATATGACCAGAAAAATCTATTATAATAAAGGTGGAACATGCTAATTAGACTGGATGCCCTTCCAGACAACCTTCCAGATAAAGCCAAGGCTGCGAAGGAAGCCTGGGTCCTGGGTGCTGGGGAAAGGAAGGCCTATTCTTGCACGAATTTTGTGCATCGGACCTCTAGTAAAATATAAAATGAAATAAAATGTAAACCCTCCCTCCACATAAACACAGACACGCACGCATTCTATATGGTATTTCTACCATATTTTATGTATTTCTACGCATTTCTATGTATTTCTACCATATTTTTAGCTACTTTGAAAATGAAAACTTATTACAAATAAGGAAAGAAATACAGGATTTAAATATGCCAACCACATCTTCGTGATGGCCAAATCTTTGAAAACAAGTCAGATTATTAAATTGAGGCCTTTATTTTCTAACAGTAAACTCAACTCATGATGTTTCATCAATGATACCAAAATGTGATATATAAGAAACTAAATGGAAAAACAAAATCTAAAAGAATACCTCATTACAATGAAATCTTGCCATAAACTTAAGTGATACTATTAGTAATATCAGTTTATGGAACTGTCCAACCATGTATGCATGGACACTAATTGGTAAATTACCTGAAAGAAAAGAACATGTGGAGGAACCAAGATGGCGGCATAGGTTAACGCCGGAGTTTGCTGCTTTGAACAACTACTTCAAAAGTGAAACTAAAAGACGGAACGGACATCACCCAGAACCACAGGAAGGCTAGCTGAGTGGAAGTCCTACAACTAGAAGGAAAGAGAAAAGCATACGGACACTCAGAGGAGGCGCAGTGCTGAAGTCAAAATCTGAGGTGCGGAGTGCGCTGAGCGGGCTGGCGGCGGAGGGCACGGTTGGCGTTTTCAATCGGGAGGGAGTCGCAGACTCTGAGCTCCAGATACAGGCGAGTCTTTCGGGACCCAGACTCAAACGGGAGAAGCGGGACTGTCTGGCTTCGGTCAGAGCGAGTGCAGCTTTCTCTCCGAGCTTTGCAGCGGGTGCTGGGACTCGGAGAGGCAGAGCCCCTGGGGACAGGACTGAGAGCCGCCATAACTGCTCTCTCCAGCCCACCCTGTTGATCCTGTGCGACCTGCCCTGCCCAAGCCCTGCACAGAGGCATTTGCCAGATAGCCTCAGGCAAAGGCTAGATTAGCACCTCCCTAGAGGGCAGAAGTTCTCTCACTGCTGACACAGCTGATTCTCATAGCCACTTGGCCTGGAGGTCAAACCCTCCCTGGTATTAGCTACAACAATCAAGGTTTAACTATAAGACTGCGAACAAAGACCACTAGGGGGTGCACCAAGGAAGCATAACAAAATGCGGAGACAAAGAAACAGGACAAAATTGTCAATGGAAGATATAGAGTTCAGAACCACATTTTTAAGGTCTCTCAAGAACTGTTTAGAAGCCGCCGATAAACTTAATGAGATCTACAAGAAAACTAATGAGACCCTCGATGTTATATTGGGGAACCAACTAGAAATTAAGCATACACGGACTGAAATAACGAATATTATACAGACTCCCAACAGCAGACCAGAGGAGCGCAAGAATCAAGTCAATGATTTGAAATGCGAGGAAGCAAAAAACACCCAACCGGAAAAGCAAAATGAAAAAAGAATCCAAAAATGCGAGGATAGTGTAAGGAGCCTCTGGGACAGCTTCAAGTGTACCAACATCAGAATTATAGGGGTGCCAGAAGATGAGAGAGAGCAAGATATTGAAAACCTATTTGAAGAAATAATAACAGAAAACTTCCCCCACCTGGTGAAAGAAATGGACTTACAGGTCCAAGAAGCGCAGAGAACCCCAAACAAAAGGAATCCAAAGAGGACCACACCAAGACACATCATAATTAAAATGCCAAGAGCAAAAGATAAAGAGAGAATCTTAAAAACAGCAAGAGAAAGAAACTCAGTGACCTACAAGGGAATACCCATACGACTGTCAGCTGCTTTCTCAACAGAAACTTTGCAGGCCAGAAGGGAGTGACAAGAAATATTCAAAGTGATGACTACCAAGAACCTACAACCAAGATTACTTTATCCAGCAAAGCTATTATTCAGAATTGAAGGTCAGATAAAGAGCTTCACAGATAAGGAAAAGCTAAAGGAGTTCATCACCACCAAACCAGGATTATATGAAATGCTGAAAGGTATCCTTTAAGAAGAGGAAGAGGAAGAAAAAGGTAAAGATACAAATTATGAACAACAAATATGCATCTATCAACAAGTGAATCTAAGAATCAAGTGAATAAATAATCCGATGACCAGAATGAACTGGTGATTATAATAGAATCAGGGACATAGAAAGGGAATGTACTGACTATTCTTGGGGGGGAAAGGGGTGTGGGAGATGCGGGAAGAGACTGGACAAAAATCGTGCACCTATGGATGAGGACAGTGGGTGGGGAGTGAGGGCGGAGGGTGGGGCAGGAATTGGGAGGAGGGGAGTTATGGGGGGGAAAAAAGAGGAACAAATGTAATAAAATGAACAATAAAGATTTAATTAAAAAAAAAAAAAAGAAAGAACATGTATTCTATATAGCACCTAACACTGTTCTGCAAACACACAGGGCTTAGTACACTAATAGCAAAAACTGTAAGAAAGAGAAATTCTGTAATACAGTAACTCAATCTGAGTCATGTGATATAGGTAATCATCTCTGTGGGTGCTTTCAAGTCACTAGCCAAATCAGAGATGGGGTGAATGATTCAGAAAAATTCTATTGGTATGTAAAGCAAAGCAGAAAACTAACCAATAGAGGCAAATGCTATCCTTACAGCATACATGCAAAAATATACACATACATAGCATAAACAATATGGGATGCATTAAACATAAAAACTGATGCTTAAATTATAACAGCATAACTGGATAATATCACTGTCGACTTTTAAAAACAGATAATGAAACTGGCACTGATTTGACACTAAGAGACAAAAAATGAAGAACATGATCACTGTGGAATATAAAATATGAGAAATAATAAGGCAGTTAACATAAAGCAAGAAACAGGAAATTGAAAGGTCAGAACATGGAAGAAATATGGATTGAAAGTTCTCTTCTTTGTGAACTTTTGTTGGGGATGGCATATTCCGACACTCAATTACTCCCACAGAGGAAATGTTTTTCGATAAACTCTTCTTCAAAATTACAAAGAGCTGAGAACTACATAGTAAATTTTTGGCAGTTAACCTTCGAGAGACTGTTGCTTGGAACTGCTACACCCAATCACTAAGCTTCTCCGCAAACAGAGCTTGCTGTGGCCCGTAAACTAATCTCTGTGGAGGGCCCCACTGAGAGATCCAAATGTTCTATAGCTGGTGCCAACACCCCTCTCACTGCTCTAAAGGTTCAGCTGCAATTCTGCATAAATTGCCAGTTTCTCTTGGCTCCAGAGACAGCTTCACCTGCAGGGTTTCATTTTTCTGTTTGACACCTTAATGTTGATTTTCCTATGTACTACAAAAGAGCCCTCTCCAGTGCTTCTCACACAATTACACAATCGCTCCATTGTAACTCAGGAGAGGATTAATGATTGGGTTTTATTTGATTGTAGTTCTGATTAATCCTGACTTTGTTTAATTTGTGACCTTTGCTGGAATCCCCAGGGCTGGGAATTAGAAAATGCACACTGTACCACTGTGCTCTGAGCAGTTTCAGCTTGCCAATTTATTTCACGCCTCATTAGCCACAAAAGCTATGAAATTTTAGTCCAAAACCAGCTTCACAGTTTTTCAGAGTATGGGTACAAAATTCTGTATGAGCTTTTCATTCTGATTTAATTATAGTAAGCCAATAATTACGTCTATCCTGGTTATGTCCATAGGGTCCTAATTTCAATTGGCAGGTATCTCAGTAAATATTGAACCCAGACAATCATCATGACGCAGCTGTTCTGACTTCTCAAAGATTAGAATTGTTTCTGTGGAAGGTTGAAAAATATCTGACCTTTTAGATTGTAAACAATTATAATATTCTTTGATAATTTTGTCTTTGGAATTAAAACCAAATCCATATCAATAAATTTAACCTAATTTGTATGAAATCTTAAAGATATATCATGAAATAGGTGTGGTAGTTTTTAGTATTTACTGTTTGAGAATCAAGTATTGATACCATTTTTGTAAATAATTTATAATACATAACATTCTGTAAAAAAGTTTTATCCCAAATATTTGGAATGCTCAGAATCAATAAACTATTTATAGGAAACTGTAAAAGATACTCTTTTAGATGACACACAATTCTGCTGATTAAAAAGTTCATTAAAGAATAGAAAAATTAGCCTGGCCAGTGTGGTTCAGTGGTTGAGCACTGACCCATGAACCAGGAGGTCACTGTTTGATTCCCAGTCAGGGCATATGCCCAGGTTGTAGGCTCGATCTCCAATAGGGGCGTGTAGAAGGCAGCCAATTGATTCTCTCTCATCATTGATGTTTCTACCTCTCTCCATCTCCCTTCCTCTCTCTGAAATAAAAAAACAAACCACAAAAAAAGAATAGAAAAATTATATATGTAAATGCACTGCTTCACTAATTTTTGATGTAGGCAGGGTTCAAAGCTTGTTATGTGAGCCAATGACTTAGATTATGGATTGTCTTCTTTGTATCCTGTCCATTTCCAGCTTTGCTAAAGTGGGGCTACTACTTAAAAGATATTTGAAAGCAACTTCAGTTTAAAACACTTTTAGATTAAAAGATTCCCCCAATATTTATAGTTATCTCATTTTTGCGTAATTCAACGATTTTAAGTGACATACTTATATCCTCCTTCCAAACACCCAGCTTTAGTTTCATAGAAATATTTTTTCTTACAAGTATGTGTTTCATACAATAAAAATACATAATTACAATATTAAGAATAACTGGAATGAACAAGAATAGGAACAAACACAACTAACCTTTAGTAATTGTACAACTCAACAGATTAAGTGGGATATGCAGGACATATTTGAGAGTAGTCTATTTACTATTCTAGCATGCTATTAATCAGCATCTTTATTAGAGTGAAAATAAAGCTTCAATTACTCTGGCAAGCGGGTTAAGGGTTAAGTGTCAGTTGGCCGAAAGGGCTTCTTATGTATTTAATAGCAGTGCTCAGTTATCCAGAAGTGCCTATTAGATTAAAAAAGATGTTTAGCATTTCAAACTATGGATTTGTGCTTCTAGAGGTAATGTAATTGTTATCAGTTTTATAAAGTGCTGAGAGGTAGAAGCCATGATTCACTTTCCTGTCTTTCTGTACATTCCATTATGCCATCAATCTCTTATCGTTCTCTCAATACGCAAAATCCATAATGTAGAATAGTACTAGGAAGAAGGCAGAGGATAAATTTTGGAAGGGGCACAGCTTCGTATTTTAAAGCCTTATAGAAAAGCTTCTGAATATATGTTGTCTATTGACTGAAATCCAATAAAAAATAAAAGCAAAAGGCTTTTATGAAACTGGACCATTAGGCAAGTTTCATTTGAAAAGATTTTATTGAGGTTTCACTATAGGTAAAATAGACAATACCAAAATGGACAAATTAAAGCAAAAATAAACAAATGAACAAAGAAATTCACAGAAAGTTATTTTATTTTTTAGAAAGACACATATCTGCATCTAATGATCCTCCTAATACAATGTGGGGGGAAAACTCTCAAAAAAGTTAATGACATATTTTCTTTGAAGGAAAAATGTTTGACAGTAAATTATATATTTCCTAGAAAGCTCCATGCAATTTAATTACTACTTGAAAGCAAAACTGGCTGGAGATTAAATACTTTTTATCAATTTACCAGGTCAATCATTGTAGTTGTCTAAAATTTGGTTAAGAAATGTTCCTGGAAGTAAAATTGCAGAGTGAAAAGGCCTGTGAATTTTTCAAAGCTTTTGATAATATGCTCAATTTCCCTACTATTAAAAGGTTTATTACTCTAAACTATGACCTTGCTGAAATGGGGTATTATCATATCTCTGCTACTATGCTGGATGTTGGAGAAGGGAATCTTTTTAATTTAAATTTAATTTTCCTTTGCCATAGGGAGGCTTAATTTTTGCGACAGTTTTATTGGCCATGTGCATTTACATTTTTGTGAAATACTTGTTTATGCTCTTGGCCTACTTTTCCATTAGAGACAATATTTTCATTCCACAGATGAAGAATCAGAGGCCCAGGAAGGTTAAATAACTTCCTTAAGGTTGTACAGTGAATTAATCATATTCCTGGAATTAAATTTTGGTATCTTTCTAATACAATAGGTGTGTAGGAAGTACTACTGAAACACTAATAGGCAGTAAGTTTAGCTAATGTCAGCCAAGTAGGTTCAACACACCCTCCAGTACATGAGCACCATTGCAAAAAAAGAAACAAATTTTTTTGAAATGATTGATATTTTTGAAAAAATACTAAACAGAAATGGGAAATTTTGATCCTTTTAAAAATATATTTGATTCTTTAAAAAAATATTTAAATCTTTACTGTTAAAAGTATTACATATGTCCCCTTCCCCTCCCCTCATTGACCTTCTTCTAGTCTGGCCCTCCCAACAACCTCCACCCCCCCCCCCCCCCCGCCCCGCCCCGCCCCGAACGGCCTTCACCCTATTGTCTGTATCCATGGGTTACGCATATATGCATACAAGTTCTTTAATTCATCTCTTCCCACCCACCCACCCTTCCCCCCTTCCCTCTGAGATTCCACAGTCTGTTCCATGCTACTATGTCTCTGGATCTATTTTCATCAGTTTATTTTGTGCATTAGATTCCACATATGAGTGAGATCATGTGATACTTGTCTTTCTCTAACTGGCTTATTTCACTTAGTATAATACTTGCCATGTCACTCCATACTATCTCAAAGGGTTAGAGAGCCTTCTTTATTACAGTTGCATAGTATTCCATTGTGTAAATGTACTAAAGCTCTTTTATCCACTCAGCTACTGATGGGCACTTGGGCTGTTTCCAGGTCTTAGGTATTGTAAATAGTGCCTCTACGAACATAAGGGTGCATACATACTTTCTGATTGGTGTTTTGGGATTCTTAGGATATGTATTCATAGAAGTGGGATTACTGCGTCAAATGGCAGTTCCTACTAAAGTACACAAGGGTCCCCTTTACTCCACAGACTTACCAAGACTTGTTGTCTTTAGTCGTTTTGATAAAAGCTATTTTAACAAGCATGAGGTCATACCTCATTGTAGTTTGATTTCTATTTCCCTGATGGTCAGTGATTTTGAACATCTCATTTTCATGTAAATCGTATTCTTTGTTGTTGTTGTTGTTGTTGTTGTTATTGAGTTATATGAGTTCCTTGTGTGTTTTGGCTATTAATCCTTTATCAGAGAGATGACTTGCAATATTTTCTCCCATTTTGTAGACTGCCTTTATTCATTATGTTGATTGTTTCTTTAGCTGTGCAGAAGCATTTTAGTTTGACGTAGTCCCACTTCTTCATTATTGCTTTTATTGCTTGTACTTTTGCCAAAATCAATATCAAGGTATTTTTTCCCTGTTTTCTACAAGTAGTTTTACATTTTCAGGACTTACATTTAAGCCATTAATCCATTTCAAGTTAATTTTTGTGAGTGCTATAGAAAAGATGCCCAATTTCATTCTTTTGCATGTGAATATCCAGTTTTCTTTTATTACAGAGACTCTCTTTCCCATTGAGTCTTCTTGGCTCCTGTGTCAAATATTATTTGACCCTATAAATGCAGGCGGTTATTTCTTGGCTCTCAATTCTATTCCACTGATCTGTGCGTTCTTATACCAGTACCATGATGTTTTGATTACTATAGCTTTGTAAAAGAGTGTGACGCCAGGAATTACGATGCATCCTTTGTTTTCTTTCTCAGGATTCCTTTGCCTATTTGGGGACATTCGCAGTTCATATAAATTTTAGGACTGTTTTTTTTTTTCTATTTCTATGAACAATACCCCCGGAGTCTTGAAATTGAATATACAGATGACTGGTAATATGGGTATTTTAACAATGTTAATTATTCCAATCCATCAACATAAGTATCTTTCCATTTATTTGTGTCTTCTTCAATTTCTTTCATCAAGGACATAATTCTCAGTGTACAGATTTTTCATCTCCTTAGATTCATTCCAAGGTATTTCATTGTTTTGATGCTACTGTAAATGGGAGTTTTCTTTATTTCTTTTTCAGAGAATATGCCGTTAGTGTATAGACAAACAAAAGACTTTTATATGCTGATTTTGTATCTTGAAATTTTACTGAATTTGTTTTTTTAGTTCTAACAGGTTTTTGGTGAACCCTTCAGGGTTTTCTGTGTATAAGATCATGCCAACTTCAAACAAAGACAATTTTACTTCTTTTCTGATTTGGATGCATTTTATTTCTTTCTCTTGCATATTTATTCTGGTTAGGCCTTCCTGTACTACAACTAGGAGTCAAGCAAGTAAGCACACTTGTCTTGTTCTTGATTCTAGTGGGAAAGCTTTCAACCTTTCACTGTTTAGTATAATGTCAGTCATAAGTTTGACATATGTGACCTTCATTATGTTAAGGTACATTCTATCTATACCCAGTATGCTGATAATTTTTATCATGAAAGGTTATCAAATGCTTCTTCTGCATCTATTAAAATGATATGGTTTTTATCATCCATTTTGCTAATGTGGGGTATGACAGTTTTGTTTTGCATATGTTGAATCATCTTTATACCCTGGGGATAAATGTATCCACTTGAACATGAGGTATGGTCCTTTCTAAGTATTGTTGAATTAGGTTGGCTATTATTGTATCTATGTTCATCAGGGATACTGGACTATAATTTACTTTTCTTGTAGTTTCCTTATCTGGCTTTGGTATCAGGGAAAGCGGGCCTTATAAAATGAGTTTGCAATTGTTCCCGCCTCTTCAATATTTTTGGTAGTGTTCAGGATTTGTATTAATTCTCCTTCAAATGATTGGTAAAATTCACTAGTAAAACCATCTGGTCCTCAGCTTTTCTTTGTTGGGAGGTTTTTGGTTACTGAGTCAATACCCTTATTCATTATTGATCTGTTCAAATTTCCTATTTCTTCATGATTCAGTCTTTGTAGGTTGTATGTTTCTAAGAGTTTATCTATTCTAGTTACCCAAGTTGTTGGCATATACTTGTTCTCAAAAGTCTCTTACGATCCTGTGTATTTCTGTAGTGTCAGTTGTTATGTCTCCTCTTTTATGTCTAATATTGAAACGAATCTCTTTTTTTCTTAGTCTAAAGGCTTTTCAATTTTATCTTTTCAAAAATCCAGCATTTAGTTTTATTGATCTTTCTATAATTTTCATGGTTTCTTATATTTATTTCTGCTCTGATCTTTGTAAAGTTTGGGCTTAGTTTGTTCCCTCTTTTTCTAGTTTTTATGGTGTAGTTAGGTGGTTTATTTGTGAACTTTGTTTTTTAATATAGACATTTATCACTATAAACTTCCCTCTTAGAAGTGCTTTTGCTGCATCCCATAAGTTTTGGCACATTCTGTTTCCATTTTTGTTTGTTTCAAGATATTTTTTTTTTTTCCCTTTTGATTTTTATTTTGACCTGTTGGTTGCTCAGTAGTTTGTTGTTTAATTTCCACAAATTTGTGAATTTTCCAGTTTTTCTCCTATTGTTGATATCTAGTTCCTTACCATTGTGGTTGGAAAAGATGCTTCATATGATTTCAATCTTCTTATTAACAGCCACTTTGTGGTCTAACATATGATTTATCCTGGAGAATGTTCCATTTGCACATAGAATGTATATTCAGTAGCTGTTGGATAAATCTTCTGCAAATATCTACTAGGCCCATCTGATCTAATGTGTTTTTTCAGTCCAATGTTCCTTATTGATTCTCTGTGTGGATGATTCTTCCATTGTTGAAAGTGGGGACTGAAGTCCCCTACTATTATTGTATTGCTATTTCTCCCTTCAGATAACGGCATTATAAACTTAGGCGCTCCTATGTTGAGTACACAAATACATACTGTTATGTTCTCCTGATAAAGTGACCCCTTTATCATTATATAATGACTTTCTTGGTCTCACTACCATTTTTTACTTAAAGTCTATTTTCTCTGATACAAGTAGAGCTATAACTATTCTCTTTTGTTTCTTACTTTCATGAAATATCTTTTTCTTTTCTTTCATTTTGAGCCTATGTGTGCATTTAAAGCTAGTCTCTTTTAAAGGTAGGGTACAGTTGGTCTTGATTTTTAATCCCTGAAGCCACTCTATGCCTTTAGATTGGAGAGTTTAATCCGTTTACATTTAAAGTAATTACTGATGGGTAAAGATTTACTAATGTCATCTTATTAACTATTTCTGGTTGTTATGTAGTGCCCCAGTTTCTTCCTTCCTTTTTATTTTGTTGTCTGTCTTTGTGAACTGGTTTTCCATAGTGGTATGCTTTGATTCCCTTCTTGTTATCTTTTGTTCACATACTGTAGGTTTTTGCTTTACTCTTATCATGAAGCTTACATAAAATACCATCTATACTAATAAAGAGCTAATATGCTAATGGTCAGGATACTGTAATGTGTAACAACCAGACCATTAGCATATTAGCTGGGGTGTTGCTCCGGAGACTGGGTGGAAGCGGGAGGCGCCCGGAGGAGGCGGGACCATCCTGTGCCAGGGAGGGCAGGGGTGAGAGTCCATAGTGCCCCCCTCACCAGTCCTTTGCCACCCACCACTCACACTCAGAGCACCCCGCAGCCCACCTGCCAGGGGAAGGGGCACAGCGCAGCAGGCAGGAGGCTCCCATGCTCTCCTCTGGTGCCATGATGGGGTGGGCCACTGCGTTACTCTGGAGGCAGGGCAGAAGCAGGGAGGCGCCACAGAAGGAGGGACCAGCCCGAGGCGACTGAGGGCGGAGCCTGAAGCAGCCAGAGAAGACCAGAGGGTTTAGGGGCTGGGCCAGGCACGCTGGAGCTCTGCGTGGACATGTTTGGGTGTCAGGTCAGGGTTGCAGGTGGGTGGGCAGCACCATGCGATTTCAAGCCCTGGGCTCCTACTATAGATAAACAGTCTATTTTAAGATGATAATTTAACTTTGATTGCATACCAGAATTCTATCCTTTTGCTCCCTTACCAATATTTAAATATTTTATCTCATAACTTCTTTTTATTACTGTAACTATAGTTATTTTTAATAGTTTTATCCTTTAGACTTTTAATGTACAGTTACATGATTAACACACCATCATTTATATTTAACTGCATGCTTTATATTTTCATACATTTTCAATGTTATTAATTAGCATTCTTTTATTTCAGCCTGAAGAACTCCTTTCATTATTTCATATGAGGAAAGTCTAGTAGTGATGAACTCCCTCAGCTTTTGTTTGTTGGGGGCAAGTCTTTATCCCTCCTTCATTCCTAAAAGGCAACCTTGCTGCATAAAATATTCTTGGTTGGCAATTTTTTTCTTTCAGCAGCATAAATATATCATTGCACTTTCTCTTGGCCTGCAAAGTATTTGCTGAGAAATCCACTTACAGATTTATGAAGGTTATCTTGTACATAAGAAATATTTTTTCTTTTATTGTTTTAAAATTTCTCTCTTTCTGTCTTTAATTTTAGACAGTTTTATTATCAAGTGTCTTTGAGAAAGGTCATTTGGGTTGAAATTTTGTGACCTGTTAGGTTCATAAATGTAAATGTCCGAATACCTCATCAGATTGGGAAGTTCTCAGCCATTATCTATAATAATAAAAATGTAATATGCTAATTAGACCAGACCACCAAATGACCTTCTGGACGTCCTTCCAGACAAAGCCAGGGCTGCAAGGGCTGAGGCAAGCTGCCACAGCTGTGAGGGCTGAGCACCTTACACAAATTTCGTGCATTGGGCCTCTAGTGTATTTAATAAGCTTTCTGCCCCTTCCTCTCACTCTGCTCTTTCTTGGAGTCCAATAATGCAGATTGTTTCTTTCAATGGTATTCCATAATTCATGTCAAATTTCTTCACTTCTTTTCATGCATTTTTCTTTTTTTATTTTCTGACTGAATTTCAAATGATCTGTGTTATAGTTAAGTAATTCTTGCTTCCACTTGGTCATGTCTACTCTTGAAGCTCTCTACTGCATTCTTCAGTCAATATATTCATCAACTCTAGGATTTGTGGGGGTTTTTTAATTGTTTTTACTTCTTTGCTTAATTTTTCATTTGTCCATGCATTATTTTCCTAATTTCATTTAGTTGTCTGTGTATTCTTGTGGTTCACTGAATTTCTTTAGTATTGATTATTCTGAATTACTTCTCAGACAATTCACAGATCTTCATTTCTTTACTGTAGGTCCTTGGAGTTTTATTAGTTTCCTTTGGGGCAGTCATGTTTCCTTGATTATTCATGATCCTTTTAGCTTTACATTGGTAGCTGTGCATTTGAGAAAGTGGGAACCTCTTCCAGTCTTTAAAGACTAGCGTCCGCAGATGAGCCCTACACCAGAGATCAGTCAATGGTAGTTAAACTGGGGATCGACCCAGATGAAAGCCTGGGTTCATGGGTGCCCATCTGGAACCTGGCAGGTCATTATTTAATTTAATAATTAAATTATTATTTGCTTAATGTGTCTTCTCATCACTATGGTATTAGCTAAAAGGACTCAATACATCTTACTATGTATTTCTTTTGGCCTAGAGGTCATGAAAAATCTACTGATTGCTCTGGAACCAGGAAAGTTTGGGAACCTCTACCCTACTATAAATGGACTTTACAAATACATATATTTAATAATTTTGAGAGAGAGAGGAAGGAAGAGGGAAAGAGAGAAATACTGATGTGAGAGTGGAACACTGATCTTCTGCCTCAAGGGATGGAGCCAGCAACACAGGCATGTGCTCTGACCAGGAATTGAACCAGCAACCTTTTGGGGCATGGGATGACACCCAACCAACTGAACCACACTGGCCAGGACTAAATGGCCTTTTTAAAATAAGTTATAAGGTAAACTCTAGCATTTAAGTGTGAGGAAATTTCAAGTACTTTTTCATTTTGTGCACAATGGCTTTTGGTTTTCATTTTAAAATCCTCATTTTAATATAAATGAATATGAGCGCCTTTTTCTTTAATTTGGGTCTTTACCTGCTTCTACCCTGTCAGAACACTCTGGGATCAAAGGAAAAATTGCCATGAAGTAATCATCACTACTCATGCAAAACACTTATCACTAAAAAAGAATCCAAACTACAAAAATAATACCAATGAATAGTAGCTCACCTTTCATCCTACCTCTATCCCTGTCAGAGCCTAGGAAATTGTCCTACTTAATGAGCAAATACTGCTATTTTTAAGATAATGAAATAAGGTCTTACATATGCACTATGAGCATTCACTCAAATGTGACCATTGGGATTTATCTCCTGGTATTTTGAACCATGTTGTCAGTATTCAGATGGGATTTACAATAAATCAAAGCTACTACTGTTCACACTCCATTACATTTATAATAGAAATATTTTCATTTAGTACTTTTTATTAGCCTACAGTTCAGTTCAGTTCTAGTCAATAAAATATTCAGTGCTTTCTAAGTTGAAAGCTCTTTTTATAGTACTTCTTTAAGAAGCTGAGATAGAGGAGGAATACCACAGAGGATATGATTCCTCTGATCTAAAGAGAAAGTAAAAGATACTCAATTTTAAATAGAAAATTTTAGGCAGCATAAAGGAATCATCAACTTACTGGTAACTAAATAGATGTTCTGGTAAAGTGTAAAACAAAAAGAAACAACAACAACAAAAACCCCACTCACAGCTCTGGCACCTTCTTATGCTTTAAAAATGAAAACAAAGATGTAATTATTAGCAAGACAAGATGCAATAGGAAAGGATCCAAACCTAAACAGTGGTAGAATGAGAATGAGCTGCTATAGAAAGATATTCCTTCACACTAATGACACCCCAGAGTTAGCTGTAAAGGAAGAAATCACTTCATTCAAAACTCAATGTGTAGCCACGGCCAGTGTGGCTCAGTTGATTGGAGCATTGTCCCATCTACCAAAAGCTGGTGGGTTCAATTCCTGGTCAGGGCACATACCCAGGTTACGGGTTTGATTCCCAGCAGGAGGCAACCAATCAATGTTTCTCTCTCACATCAATATTTCTCTTTCTCTCTCCCAAATTAATAAAACAAACAAGCAAATTTAATGCAAAAATTATCTTAGTCCCTGCCAGTCCGGTGTGGCTCAGTGGTTGAGCATGGGCCCATGAACCAGGAGGTCATGGTTCGATTCCCAGTAAGGGCACATGCCCAGGTTGCTGGCTCGATCCCCAGTAGGAGGCAGCTGATCGATGTTTCTCTCTCTATATTCAGTCCCTCTCCCTTCCTTTCTCTAAAATCAATAATAAAATATAATTTTTTTAATATCTCAGTCCTAAGTACTAAAGAACAACAAACACCCGACCTAACATTATTCTAGGACTTGCAGATGTGACAAGGCATTCTGTTGAAAACCACAAATGTGGGGAGGGAAGAGGAGTTGAGAAGGAAAAAGAAAATACATGATGACTCAACAGACTCATTCCACAAAAAGTTTACTTTATGCAACACTTACTAAGTTGACTATTCCTTATTTATTGGCTCCAAACTGTGACCTCATTAACTTTCTTCAGGAAAAAATTCTAATTTATTTTTATTTTTAATCCAAAAAAGCTGACATATGCTAAAATAGTTCTTATCTTAGTTAAAAAAGATACTAATGAGCACTGGCATATTATAAATGGTCTCTAGAGCTGCTAGGGGTTGTGGGCTTGACCCCCAGTAGGGGTCCTACAGGAGGCAGCCGATCAATGATTCTCTCTCATCATTGATGTTTCGATCTCTCTTTCCCTCTCCCTTCCTCTCTGAAATCAATAAAAATAGTTTTTTAAAAGAATCTACTTAATAATACAACAATTCAATCCATCCCCTAGTGTCTTAGAATTTTAGTGCTAAAGGGTTTACTGATATTAAGGCAACAAAAATGAAAAATAAAAAACCAGACTTAGAAATGAAATGAAATGTCCTCCAGCACAATTTTACATGGAGAGATGGAAATACATAAGCACAAAATGACTGTGTTATCTCTTAAAGATATTAGTAGCCAAAGAGGTTCATTCTTCCAATTTCTACTTCAATATTAATGGGCTGAGCAATTACTCCATGTAATAAGCCCCTTTAATATCACCTGGTCTACTTTCCAGCAGTTAATTCCACTCCCAGGACTGTCATGGCTCATTTAAATAGTACAGTGAGTTTCCTCTGTAAGTCTGCTTCTAGAGCTTACAGAGTTTAAGATCTAATGAGATAGAAAGATGTTTATCATGAGGTAGAAAGGAACTCTGAGCCAAAGCAACAAAAGCTGGATATCATGAGCAGGCTGGGAACAGAAACTTTTATTTTTCTTAAAAGCATACTGGAAAAATAAACTATTCTACAAGGTTTTAGTAAAAATAAAAGTTTATAAGCAGAATTAACTTTCCACCTTACAGGTATTTAAGAGAACAAAATAACATTTCAGAAATAGAGATGAAGAGGGGCAAGTACATCTTTCATCACTGCCCCTTGCGACCTTTCCACATAAAATTTTGGTTCAAGAGAGTTATAATTTACCTCATTCCATACTTAATGGCATAAATTCTGCAAGAGAAACTGTCTAAAGAGTAGCAATCAAAATCCTTATTATGGATTTTGAAGATGTCAGGAAATAAAAGTAAAGGCCAACAAAAATTAGAAAAGGAAAAAAATTGGAATGTACACTTCTGATAAATATTATGAACGAAGGTAATAAAAGAACCCTCCCTTCTTGTTCCAAATTTTTTGATATTTCATTTTAAGTATATAGAAATGCAACACATTTTTGCATGCTCTCTGTATACTGCAACTTTATTGCGTTTTATTGTTTCTAATATTCCTTTAATGGAATCTTTAGGATTTTTTATATATAGAATTATGTCATTTGCAAATAGTGATGGTTTTACTCCTTCATTCCTAATTTGGATGCCTTTTATTTCTTTCTCTTTACTGATTGCTCTGGCTAGGACTTCTAACACTATGCTGAATAAGAGTTGTGAGAATAACCATCTTGTCTTATTCCTGAAATTAGAGGAAAAGCTTTCAGTTTTTTATTGAATATGGTATTTCCTGAGGGTCTGTCATAGATGGCCTTTATTATGTTGAATTTTTTTCCTTCTATACCCATGTTATTGAGTATTTTAATCAGAGGTGAATGTTGTGTTGTTAAATGCTTTTTCTGCATTTATTGATATGATCCATGATTTTTATCTCTATTTTAAAAATGTGGGGTATCACATTGTTTGATTTGCATATGTTGGACTCTTCTTGCACACTGGAATGAAGCCCACTGGATCGTGGTGCATTATCTTTTTAATGTATTGTGTATTTGATTTGCTAGTACTTTGTTTAGGATTTTGTATCTACTAGAGGCCCGGTGCATGAAATGTGTGCACTGGGGGGTGGGGGGGGGGATTTCCCTCAGCCCAGCCTGCACCCTCTCGCAGTCTGGGAGCCCTAGGGGATATACAACTGAGGTCAGTCAGACATCCTTAGTGCTGCTGCAGAGGTGGGAGAGGTTCCCGCCACTGCCGCTGTGCTCGCCAGCAGTGAGCCCGGCTTCTGGTTGAGCAGTGCTCCCTCTGTGGGAGTGCACTGACCACCAGGGGGCAGCTCCTGCATTGAGCATCTGCCCTCTGGTGGTCAGTGTGCATCATAGTAGCCGGTCATTCCACCGTTTGGTCAATTTGCATATTAGCCTTTTATTATACAGTATGTTCATCTCTGATGAACTGGCCTGACATTTTCTTTTTTTGAGTTCTCCTTGCCTGGTTTTGGTATCAGGGTAATGTTGGCCTAATAAAATGAGTTATAAGGTATTTCTTCTTGTTCACTTTTTAGAAAGAATTTGCAAGAATAGGTACTAGCAATAAATCTTCTTTGAATGTTTGTAGAATTCACTAGTGAAAAAAGTATTCCACAGTACTCTTGTATAATCCTTTGTATTTCTGTGGTGTCCATGGTAATTTCTCTGCTTTCATTTCTGTTTTTATCTATTTGAGTGTTTTCTCTTTTTTTTTTCTTTTTCGATTTGAGTCTAACCGGGGTTTTGCCAATTTCATTTTTTCAAAAACCAGTTGTTTCATTAATTTTTTTCTTTTGTCTTTCTTATCTCTATTTCATTTACTTCTGCTCTAATTTTTATTATAACCTTCCTTGCACTGTATGCTTTATTTATTCTTCCTTTTCTAGTTCTTTAACATGTTAAGTGCCAAGCCTGTTTTGTCTTCTTTTCCGTTTCAGTCACCGCTGACTGACAAGATGCTTAACTAGGTATAATGCTAGCTTGTTTGAGCTTTTTCTTGTTTCTTGAGGTAGGCCTAGAATGTCATATACTTTCCTCTTAGTACCACTTTTCTCTGCTTCCCCACAATTTTGGTATGTTATATTGTTGTTTTCAATTTTTTTTAATGTATCTTTTGATCCCTTATTTCTTCTTTGATCCAACTGTTAGTTACACAGTAGCATTGATCTCCACATATTGGTAGTTTTCCCGCCATTTTTCTTGTAGCTACATTTCATTAATGACTTTCTAGTTGGATGATCTATCCATTGTTATCAGTGGGGTATTCAGATCCCTACTATGACTGTATTTCTGTCCTTTTCTCCCTTTAGCTCTGTTAGTAATTACTTTATATATTTTGGTGCTCCCAGATTAGGTGCATAAATATTGATGTGTTGTCTCCTTGGTGAATTGTCCCCTAAATTCTTATATAATGCTCATTTTTATCCCCTGTAAATTTTTTATTGTGGTATATATTTTATCTCTATTAAGTATGGCTACACCTTATCTTTGTATGCCATTTTCCTGAGGTGTCATCTTCCACCCCTTCATTTTGAGTCTATGCTTGTCTTTGTAGCTGAGATGGATCTCCTGAAAGCAACATATATAGTTTGGTATTGTTTTTTAATCCATCCCACTATTCTGTGTCTTTTGATTGGTGAATTCAGTCAATTCACATTGGGAGTAAGTATTGATACATGAGGACATGATACAGCCATTTTATCTTTTGTTTTCTGGTTGCTCTATCTCTCCATTGTTTCTTTTCCCATGTTTCTGAATGCTATCTTACTTTGGTGGTTTTCTATAATTTCTTCTGCTGCTTCCTCTTTATGTATTTCAGCTTAGGATTTTTGTTTCATGATTACCACTAGGTTTATGTTTAAAAAAAGTTTCAAAAAAAAAAAGTTTCATATAGTATACAATAGTATTTTTTCTTCTGATTGCATCTTATCTTCATTTACCCATGAACGTTCAGTACATTACTCTCTCCCTTTTTGTGTTATGGTTATCACAAATTAGCCCTTTGTGCTATGCATTACCTTCCAAATTGTAGAAACCATAGTCTTTTTTTAATGCTTTCCTCTTAAACCAGTGGTTCTCAACCTTCTGGCCCTTTACAGTTTCTCATGTTGTGACCCAACCATAAAATTATTTTCCTTGCTACTTCATGAGCGTAATGTTGCTACTGTTATGAATCATAATGTGAATATCTGATATGCAGGTTGGTCTTAGGCGACCCCTGTGAAAGGGTCGTTCAACCGCCAAAGGGGTCGCGACCCACAGGTTGAGAACCACTGTCTTAAGCTTTTAATTGTTTAATGCCATTCTGAAATGGAATTGCAGTTTCCTGCTTCCATCTATCATCTTACTCCCAGTTTCATATCCTTTTATCTTTTTGTTTCAGGTAGAAGGGGTCCTTTAAACATTTCTTGTGATTTAGGTCTTGTGATGATAAATTTCCTCAGCTTTTGTTTGTCTGGAAAATTCTTTATTTCTCCTTCAAAACTAAAAGGATAAGTTTTCTGAACATGTTATTTTTGGCTGGTGGTTTCTCTCAATATTTTGAATATTTGATTCCGCTCTCTCCTAGCTTGAAAGATCGGATGATAATCTAATGGAGTTTCCCTTATTGGTTACAGTCTTTTTTCTCTAGGCTACCTTGAGAATTCTTTCTTTGTCATTAACATTTGACATTTTAATATGATATATCTTGATGAAGGTCCTTTTACATTGAGATAATTAGGTGTTCTGTTCCTTCTTGAATTTGAGAATCCAGCTCTTTCCACAGGATTGGGAAGTTCTCATTAATTATTTGTTTGAACAATCTCTTCTCCTTTGGTATACCCATTATCCTTATATTGCTCTTTTTAAGGAAGTTAGTTTCTCATAGAGTTCTTTAATTATTTTTAACTCCCATTTCTCTTTTTCCACCTGAGTTTATATTTCTATCTTCAAGTTCACTAATTCTCTCTTCCATTTGACCTACCTATTTCTGAAGCTCTCTAATTCATTCTTTTTTTCTTTTAATATATTTTTATGGATTTCAGAGAAGAAGGAAGATAGAAACATCAATGATGAGAGAGAATCATTGATCGGCTGCATCCTGCACCCCCACACTTGGGATTGAACCCGTAACCCAGGCATGTGCCCTGAACAGGAATCCAACCATGACCTCCTGGTTCATAGGGTGATGCTCAACTACTACGCCACAACAGCTGGGCTCTAATTCATTCTTCATTTCATTTACTGAGTCCTTTAGCACCATAATTTGTTGTTGTTGTTTTTTATAATTTCAATATCTTTGATTAATTACTCCTTTTATTCGTTAATTTTATTCCTGAGCTCACTGACCTGCCTTTCTGTCTTGCATCTTTTTTTTTCTGTTCATCAGATTATTTATTCACTTGATTCTTAGATTCACTTGTTGATAGATGCGTATTTGTTGTTCATAATTGTATCTTTACCTTTTTCTTCTTCTTCCTCTTCTTAAAGGATACCTTTCAGCATTTCATATAATACTGGTTTGGTGGTGATGAACTCCTTTAGCTTTTCCTTATCTGTGAAGCTCTTTATCTGACCTTCAATTCTGAATGATAGCTTTGCTGGATAAAGTAATCTTGGTTGTAGGTTCTTGGTATTCATCACTTTGAATATTTCTTGTCACTCCCTTCTGACTTGCAAAGTTTCTGTTGAGAAATCAGCTGACAGTCGTATGGGTATTCCCTTGTAGGTAACTGAGTTTCTTTCTCTTGCTGCTTTTAAGATTCTCTCTTTGTCTTTTGCTCTTGGCATTTTAATTATGATGTGTCTTGGTGTGGTCCCCTTTGGATTCCTTTTGTTTGGGGTTCTCTGCGCTTCCTGGACTTGTAAGTCTATTTCTTTCACCAGGTGGGGGAAGTTTTCTGTCATTATGTCTTCAAATAGGTTTTCAATATCTTGCTCTCTCTCTTCTTCTGGCACCCCTATAATTCGGATATTGGTACGCTTGAAGCTGTCCCAGAGGCTCCTTACACTATCTTTGTATTTTCGGATTCTTTTTTTCATTTTGCTTTTCCGGTTGGGTGTTTTTTGCTTCTTTGCATTTCAAATCTTTGACTTGATTCTTGCGCTCCTCTGGTCTGCTGTTGGGAGTCTGTATAATATTCTTTATTTCAGTCAGTGTATGCTTAATTTCTAGTTGGTTCTTTATCACAACATCGAGGGTCTCATTAGATTTCTTGAGGATCTCACTATATTTATCGGCCGTCTCACCAGTCTTTTCGAGGGCCTTACTAAGGTTATCGGCGGCTTCTAAACAGTTCTTGAGAGACCTTAAAAGTGTGGTTTTGAGCTCTATATCCTCCATTTCTGTCAGTTGTGTCCTGTTTCTTTGTCTCTGCATTTTTTATGCTTTCTTGGTGCACCCCCTTGTGGTCTTTCTGCGCAGTCTTGTAGTTAAGCCTTGATTGTTGTAGGTAATACTGGGGGGGGATTTCTCTGTCTTGCCTCTTATTGAGTTTTTTCAAAACTACAATCTTGAACTCTGTTATCATTTACATCTAAATCTGTCATGTCTTTGAGTTTGGTTTCTGGAGACTTCATTCTCTCTCAAGTTCCCTGTTAGCTTGATTATTTGCAGTACTTGACAGATTGTTTCTCAGCCCAGGCATTTAATGTGCTGAACTCTCCTTTTTTTTATGTACAGTCTTATGTTTAACAATTCAGCAGGTTGATAAGTAGAGGTCTTTCCTTTGTTTTCCAGTAGATGGTGCAATAGTATAAATTTTTGTTTTGTGTTACCAGCTTTACTGGGCCCTCCAGGATCTTGGTGGGACTGTGTTCCTTTCACCATGGAGAATGCCTACTATTTTCCAAGGAGGTGAACATCCCCTCTGTAACTGGATTGTCTCATTCTCAGAGCACCACCCCTTGGTGGAAGTGACTGGTGCTAGAGCTCTGGGCCTGTGAGATACTGGTGTACCCTCATGTACCCAAAGGCTGCCAGCAATGCCTTGCTGCTTCTACCAGGTTCCACTGCAATGGGCAAGGGCAGGTAGGAGGCAGATTTGCTCCTCTGTAGCTTTGCTCTTTTCCTAGTAATGGCACCTGCTAGATCTCATCTTCCGTACATCTGTATCTCCACTCCTGTCACTGGGTTTAGCCATAGTGTGCACACGCCACTCAGGCCAGAATGTTGGTCTGTCCCTCCGGGCCTCTGAGGTGTCAAACATGTGCACTGCAACCCAAAATCTCCCCTGCTACTGTGTCTGCTAGAATTGTAGTGAGCTCAGGGCTCCCTCTGAGGCTCCCTCCGTCCTTCCTCCCAACCTGCTTCCACTGCTTGTCCAGATATGCCCAGCTTCGGATGTCTCAGAGTGTGGATTTCTCAGACATATTTGTGTACTGAGCAGTGAGACTTTTGTTGAATTATAGTTGTCCAACTTCTTGTAACTTCAAGGGTAGTTATAATCAAGAGGTCTTCCTCACTTGACCATGATGCTCAAGACTATTTTTAAAAGCAGTTTTAGTTTTCAAATAAATTTGAGAAGGTGGCACAGAGATTTCCCATATACCTTTTTAAATCTATGTATTTTAAATCAAATTAGAGAACTATTTCAGACATTAATTTTTCAAAACTTTCTTTCTGCCCCTTTCTCACTCTTTTATCTTTTTGGAGTTCCAGTTAAACATATGTTAGCCCATTTGATACTGTCCAACATGTCACCGAGGCTCTGTTCATTTTGTAAAAATACTTTTTCTCCCTGTTACTCAGATTGAATAACTTCCATTAATCTATTTAAAAATGTAAAGACTCTTTTGACAGCGTTAATCTATCATTGAGACCACCCAGTAAATTCTCAATTTCAACTTCAGTTTTCAAATTTCCATTAAATTTTTTTTTCCTCTTTTGGAGGTTTCCTATCTCTCCTATTGTCAATATGACATTTTCCTTTAAGTCTTCTGAGCACATTCATAAGAGTGACTTTAAAGTCTTTATCTCTTAAATCCATTAGGACTTCTCTGAGTTAATTTCTACTGCATGTTTTTGTTCACTAGGTCATGTTACTATTTCTTTGCATGTCTGGCAATTTTAAAAAATCCAACATCGCATACTGTAGATGATCCATTGTAAAGACTCTGCATTCTGCTATTTTATTCTGAAGAGCAATGAAATTTAGTCTACAAGGTAATTCAGTTAATAGTTGATCTTGAACATGTGTAAGCTTTGGATTTATCCTTTGTTAGGATAATCTGTTGAAAGCTCTATCTTGAGCCTTCCCAACCTCTCTATCTTAGTAGGGCTCATCCTTAAAATTCTATATCCCCTACAGACTTTCTTGGGGCTTTAAGTTTTGTGAGGCTAGGTCTATAGAAGGCTTTAATTATAGGTCATGCTCCCTACTTCTAAATCCTAGCTTTTCTGTTATCATGGCAAGACATCTGAAGTTTTAGCAAAAACTTTGATACTCTGACTGGGTTGCAAGTACAAATTCCCCAGTATTGCTCTACCTCTAATATAAAAATTCCACTTTCATCCCCATATTAGCTAATCTCTGCTAAGGCTTGGAGAGTCCCATCCAGTGAATGTGCACCCTAGTCCTCAGCCAAAAATTCATGGCTTCTTCTTCCTAGTATTCTATTTATATACATTGCATTTTTAATTTACTTAGAACATTTCCAACTACAGAATAAAGGGACCTGAGAAGGTCAACTAGTCAAAGATCTATATAATTTTTAAAAACACAGGGATCTTAAGAGATTTAGGGAATCCTTTCATTTTAGAATGAAAAACTACAGACCTGAAAAATTAAGTGTGAATTGGATTTTCAGCTGTATTATGTTTTGCAAATATTCAGCCTCACCTATTTCAAAATGTTTTCATTACTTCATCTCATTTGATCCTCACAACAACCTCATAAGGTGGGCCCAAGTATTATCACTGTTTTATGGGTTAGCAAACTGGCTCAAAATGTAAACATATCCTTTGCTACAAAGATTATCTTATAAGAGTATTGTATTCAGAATCTTCCGATGGGAAAAGGCTATGATTAAATGGATGAATTACTATCTTCTACATACAAAGCTTGAGGCAAGTTTTATGCATTATAGAAAGAGTAACTATCTATATGGTATTCTCTAGTAAAACTGAAAAGGAAGATCCTGAAAGGAAAATAATGTTTAAAATACCAAATCCCAGAACACCTCTCAGATTGGTGGTATATTAGTTAACAGATTTCCTTACAATGGGTATTGCAATTTCTCTTATCATTGTGTTTCTCTATCTCTCTCACTCTCCTTCCCTCTCTCTGAAATCAATAAAGCATATTTTTTAACAATAAGAATGTAGTTTCTTCTGTTTGGAAGTTATATCTGACCTTAAATGGCTAAAAGGTGGAATGGATTTAGTGTTGTTTTGTTATTTTTTAATTGATTTCAGAGAGGAGGGGAGAGGGAGAGATAGATAGAAATATCAATGATGAGAAAGAATCATTGATAGGCTGCCTTCTGCACACCCCACACTGGGAATCAAGCCCGCAACCAGGCATATGCCCTGACCAGAAATCAAACCGTGACCTCCTGGTTCATAGGTTGATGCTCAACCACTGAGTAATGCCAGCCAGGCTGAACTTAAGTTTTAAGGGAGAAGAAAGGCAAGGAATATTTAGAGTGATAGGTAATTGATTCCAATTTAGGTCATGAGGAATAAAAACATTTGAGAAAAATATTTATAATACACATGCCTGATCTTGTGAGAAGCTGAGCATCATGGTCAAAATTTAGAACTAGAAAGAGATAAGTAACTAATAATTACTACATTTAATAAACACATTTACACCACTGTCCTGTAACAACTCAGAGCTCCAACTAAACAATTAGTTCTGATGAGGAAAGATGTTAAGAACAATTGAGATCACACATTCTGTATAGTGGATAGCATAAAAAAGTTGGATATCAGGGTAGAAAAAGAGGAGGCAGAACTAAAGAGTTAACCAGGACTAAGGAGCAAATCCCAAAGTCCCAAAGATAGTTTATTATAGATCATACAAATTTTGCTTTATAATTTTAATCATGATTAGTCCCACTAGTGTTATTTGTTTATAGCTATACTATACATAATACTTTGTTTTCTTTTTTTCAATTCAAGTGTAGAGAATTGTTATATTAATTTATGTGATTTCCTATAGGATATTTAAACCTTAGTATTTTAGGTTACTGTGAAAAATTCTTCCAAGTCTACTAAAAGTCCTATATCATTTATCTAAGGACTCTAAAAGCATTTGATGTTAGTGTAAATAAATATGGCTTTACAAAAAGTACAGATGTTCTTATACTGTTACTAGACTATAATTTGCATAACTATTTTCAATTTTGTGTTTAATTTGGAAGACTGTTATAAATCTGAAAATAGGTTTTTTTTAAATGCCAGCAACTCTATAATAAATTTTAAAATGAAATACTGCAGAATATCATGAGATAAAATAATTTAAAATAAACTCTTTTAATTATTCAAGGTATAATAGATTGATCACCTAATTATTCCATTCCTAAATAGTCTAAACTTTTCCCAATAACCATTTTCTATACTTTCTTAGTTCTAAGCATATTCTATGTTTCTCTCTCAACAGGCAAGAATTTTTTAAATGTCAGAATTCAGATGATATTATTGGACTCTTTTTAGGTACATATAAAACTTTATTTTCTGTTTGTGGCTAGATCTTTCTTTAGCCAAAAGGCATCTCAAGAGTATATAATTTAGCCCAAAGAGGTTTGGATTTTTCTGCCAAGTTTAATAATGGGATGCTACTTATCAAACAGCTCTGGATCCTCAATGAAACTAAAGAGCTCTTCTACCACTTCTCCTAACAAACCAGTTGTAAGAGTAGTCAAATTCATAGTTTGATAAAAATTGTACTACAAATGAAAAATTAGTCTTCTAAGTTGTATTTGTAATGCCAACATGGGGTGAGACTGTAGTAGGAGTTTAAATGCAGGGCAGTAAAAAATGAGTCAGCTCGCCCTGGCCAGTTTGGCTCAGTGGATAGAGCATCGGCCTGCGGACTGAAGGGTCCCAGGTTCGATTCTGGTCAAGGGCAAGTACCTTGGTTGCGGGCACATCCCCAGTGGGGGGCGTGCAGGAGGCAGTGGATCGATGTTTCTCTCTCATCGATGTTTCTAGCTCTCTATCCCTATCCCCTCCTCTCTGCAGAAAAATTGATGAAATATATTTTTTAAAAAAAGTCAGCTCATCTAGAAATCTTAACAGTGAAGCTCATAACCTAAATTAATACTTAAAATTTATTATGGTTATTAGAGTAGACATTTATTATTTTCTCCCTTCTCCCATTCATCCTTTCTTTCTTAGGGAAAGGAGCTAACATAAAAGTGGAATTAAAAAAAAAATAAAGGCTAACAAAACCACAGCATAAGGAAAAGAAGAACCAATGTGGGGACTGCCAATAAAAACATTCCCTCTCGTTAGGGCAGCTAACCAACTCAAATGTTTCTATTGAATAATCATTGGCAGGCTACCAAGTGAACAGTTTCACATCTCGCCAAAATCAAGGCCATCATTTATCTGTAACAGATACTCAAGAAATATAATCATAATGCTAGGAATGGAAAAGAACTATTAAGACATTCCTTTTGGTCTAACTAGGTCAAGATTACTCTAAAAACCTAGACTATTCTACAATAGGAATAGTCTATTGTAGACTATTCAAAGATGGTCCAAAGAATTTTCTATACAAATGGACCATCAGCCTTTTTCTTAAGGCTTCTTATTTTATATTCACAGTCACATATATGCATGTTTTGGTCTCTTTTGCACATTGCATTGCCCTCATATTTTTTCTACACTTCAAGTTCTCTAGTTATAATGAACAAATCCTTTTATTTGTTAAATTAGCAATAACTAAATAATGTAAAATATTTAAATTATGGTAGGTCCTGCCATGATTATAGAGTGAGAAATGTGGTTGTCATTGCCAATAGCCAAAAGAAAGATACTGCCTTTCTCCTTTTAAATTTTGCTTAAACAATTTTGTTTTACTGAAAATCATCACCAGAAAATAGTTAACAAGCAAATAATGCCCACTACTAACTGCCCCCTGTGCCAGACACTGTTCTCAATTCTACATATTAATAATTTCTTATGTTATTGTCATGAAAACTGAATGAAGCAGAAACAATTATTATTACCATTTTTAAATGAGGAGACCGAGGTATAGAAAGGTTAAATAACTTGAAGAAATTATAGAGCTCATAAGTGCTTGAGTGAGAATTCAGACTAAGGCTCCTTTTTCCGGGAAGTATGCTCTTTCTAGTTGCCATAAGTAATTAAAGGCAACATCAGGCAGAATTACTTGAAGGGAGTAAACTCCTTACAAATTGACATCAAAATGAAGTAAATTTTGAGCAAAGTTGTAGAAATTGAAACTACCACAACCCTGAACAGATGATTAGCACAACCTGTTCAATATATGGAAAGGAGTCCCAAATGTAGCAGAAAAGTGTCTATTCCCTTGCTCAGCTTCATAGTGAAAAGAAATAGGAAGTTCACTATCAGAACCCATCCTTCATTCACCGTGTTTTGTGTGTAATTACACTTAGGTTAACTGTACAGTTTTTGACTTAAGTTTTATGAATCATTATTTTACTAGTACACTTACTTTTATGCCAAACTTTAAAAAAATCTGTATTTTTTTAAAAATAGGGTTTTAATTCACTCTTCTAGATGAGAAGAACAGAATAACTATTGCTCCCAACACTTGGTAGAATTAAGTGGTATGGTTGACAGGGCAGTGTAAACAGAGATCATCTGTTTAGAACCACCACTCTCGACTGCTTATAGCCCTGCACATTCATCTTGGGCTGTTGGGGGCGCTATGGTGCCGCTTGTAGCCCTGCGCCTTCATCTACTGGTGTGTGCTTGGGGGCGCAGTGGTGCTGCTGGCAGCCCTGCGCCTTCATCTCCTGGTGTGTGTGTGGGGGCGCCGTGGTGCTGCTTGTAGCCCTGTGCCCTCATCTCCTGGTGTGTGTGTGGGGGCGCTGTGGTGCCGCTCGTAGCCTGCAGCCCTGCGCCTTCATCTCCTGGTGTGTGTGTGTGTGGGGGGGGGGGGGGGGGGGTGCAGTGGTAAAAAAAAAAAAAAAAAAAAAAAAAGAACCACCACTCTCTAGGGCAGATGTGGGGAACACCTGACCCATGGGCCATATAAAGCATGTAAAATCATTTGGTCTGGCCCTGCCATGGCATTAAGGGTGAGTTAATTAAATGTTTGACCAAATATAGCAGGCTAATTTTTTAAGTTAATAATCCTGTATGGCCGTCGAATGATGTTATAAAAATCCAAATGACCCTTGGAAGAAAAAAGGTTCCCCACCCCTGTCCTAAAGGATTAGGCCTAAAGTGCTGAGGTAATTTCTTAAAAGGGAGGTATTAAACAATTATAATAAGATTGAAAATGAATGACAAAAAAAAGGGGGAAATTTAAGTGAAAATTAAAGCACGGACTACTTTAAAACTTTAAGCTGGTAAACCTGAACAACACAAAACTTTTGGAAAACCTAAGAACATCATGATGCCACAGTAATAAATCCTGAGCAATTGAAGAAAGTGATATAAGAGATATGTCATCTGTTGGAGTCAGGTTTTTACACTTTATTTCCAGAACTTTTATTAATGTTGATTAAATTTCTATACTACTTATATAAACTTCTCAGTATACTTTAATTAGTTGCTCCATGCCTTATTGTATATAAGTGCTTGATCCTACAAAATAAAAGTTTTGCTAATTATAGTACTTTTCAGAAATGTAATCTCCAACCTAGGTTGGCAAGAGAAGTTCATAATAGAGTTTAGTACTGTGGTGTGAAAAACAAATTACCTACAATTCCCTTTGCATGGTTTAAAGCAGCGGTTCTCAACCTGTGGGTCGCGACCCCTTTGGGGGTCGAACAACCCTTTCACAGGGGTTGCCTAAAACCATCGGAAAACACATATATAATTACATATTGTTTACAGTAGCAAACTTACAGTTATGAAGTAGCAACGAAAATCATTTTATGGTTGGGGGTCACAACATGAGGAACTGTATTAAAGGGTCGCGGCATTAGGAAGGTTGAAAACCACTGGTTTAAAGTCAAGCATTCTTTAAAAAATTATTTCAGCCCGGCCGATGTGGCTCAGTGGTTGAGCGTCGACCTACGAACCAGGAGATCACGGTTCGATTCCTGGTCAGGCACATACCTGGCTGCATCCCAGTGTGGGGCATGAAGGAGGCAGCCAATAGTAATTCTCTCTCATCATTGATATTTCAATCTTTCTCTCCCTCTCCCTTCCTGTCTGAAATCAATAAAAATATATATTTTTAAAATTTATTTCATATATTTTCAAAGTCTTAATAATAAAAGAAAATTCTTATACAAATACTAGAGGCCCGGTGCACAAAAATTTGTGCACTCGGGGGGAGGGGGAGTTCCTCAGCCCGGCCTGTGCCCTCTCGCAGTCTGAGACCTCTTGGGAGATAACGACCTACTGGCTTAGGCCTGCTCCTGGGTGGCAGAGGGCAGGCCCAATCCCTAGGTGCAGCCCCTGGTCGGGCTCAGAGCAGGGCCGATTGGGGAGTTGGGGCGCCTTCCCCTGTCATGCACAGAGCAGGGCAGATTGGGAGGTGGCTATGCCACCCTCAGTCACGCTCAGGGTAGGGCCGATTGGGGGGTTGGGGCACCGCCCCGTCACACTCAAGGCAGGGTCGATGGGGAGGTTGCGGCGCCACCCCCTGTCACGCACAGAGCAGGGCCCATCAGGGGGGTTGGGGCTCCGTACCCTGTCATGCATAGAGCAGGGCCAATCAGGGGGTTGGGGCACTGCTCCCTGTCACGCACAGAGCAGGGCCCATCAGGGGGTTGGGGCACTGCTCCCTGTCACGCACAGAGCAGGGCCCATCAGGGGGTTGGGGCACTGCTCCCTGTCACGCACAGAGTAGGGCTGATAGGGGAGTTGGGGCACCCACAAAGCAGGGCTGATCAGGGGGTTGGGGCGCTGCCACTGTCACACTCAGGGCAGGGCCGATGGGGAGGTTATAGCTCTACCCCATCACACACAGAGCAGGGCCCGTGGGGGCTGGGGGGTTGGGGCGCCGCACCCTGTCACACACAGAGCCGCAGGGCGATCAGGGGGTTGGGGAGCTCCCCCCTATCAGGCACAGAGCAGGGCTGATGAGGGGGTTGGGGCGCCTTCCCTTCTCATGAACAGAGCAGGGCGGATAGGGAGGCTGTGGCCCCGCCCCGTCACACACAGAGCCACAGGGCGATCAGGGGGTTTGGGCGCTGCCCTGTCACGCTGATCCCGGTGCCGGGAGGCCTCTTGGCTCCACTGATCCCGTTGCTGGGAGGCATATTACCCTTTTACTATATAGGATAGAGGCCTGGTGCACGGGTGGGGGCTGGCTGGTTTGCCCTGAAGGGTGTCCTGGGTCAGGGTGGGGTCCCCACTGGGATGCCTGGCCAGCCTGGGTGAGGGGATGATGGCTGTTTGCAGCTGGTCACACATCCTTCGGGGGGGGGGGTCCCCACTGGGGTTCCTGGCCAGTCTGAATGAGGGCCTAAGGGCTGTTTTCAGGCCAACTGAAGCTCCCAACTCCTCCTTTTTTTCTTTTTTCTTTTTTATTCTGGGCCAGCTTTAGCTCTGGCTCCAGCTCTGAGGCTTCTGCTGCTGAAAGAAGGTATCTGGTTTGTTTCGGTTCTATAATCGAAACACTGTATAATTCCAGCTCTGAGATCCCGGCCTCGCTGAAAGCAGGTTTCTGGGGTTTTGTTTAGCTTCTATATTTGTTACAATGTTTCTTAAACTGCCCGCTCAGAGGCCGGCAAGGCAGGCGGGGAACGTTGGTTTCCTCAGTCACTGAAGCAAGCAAGCCTCATGTTAGTTTCAAGCTGCCTGGCTGCCGGCCGCCATCTTGGCTGGCAGTTAATTTGCATATCTCGCTGATTAGCCAATGGGAAGGGTAGCAGTCGTACACCTATTACCCTGTTTCTCTTTTATTAGATAGGATGCTACTATCTAGCTATAAATAGTCATTTGAACTGAGTGGGAGAGATCTGACAAGTAAAATTAAGATATTAATACATAGAGAAAACAAAACAAAGAAAACACATACACACACACACACACACACACACACACACACACACTGTTGCTTCAGCAGGACCAGTTTCTGTTAGAAAAATCACATATGATACTTTGTTTCCCCCAAATTATATCCATCCTTATTCCATTTTCTTAATTACTTTAACCCTTGATTTAATTTTCTTATTCACTCTATCTTCTACCATGTTCTAGGCATAGTTCCCAGACCTCTTCAAATGAAATGACTTTACTCTTTCCCTTTTTAAATTTATCTTTATTGGTGAAAGTACTATAGATACCCCCCCACCCACTATCCCCTTCCACCCCACTCCCACACCATCCCCAGGACTTCCCCACACTATCATCTGTCCATGGGCTATGCATATATGCATATAAGTCCATTGGTTAATCTTTTCCCCGTCCCTCTCTTCCGCCCACGAAATAACTAAGACTGTTGTATGCTTCAATGTCTCTGAATCTTTTTTATTCAAAATGACTTTATTCTTTATTACCCAAGAATTATGTCTACTACTCCACCTCCAAATATCAAGCTTCAAATTATATTACCAATGACAAAAAACTTGGCTTACACCACTTGCACTAATTTGCTCCTAAGAAGGATATTTGCAAGCATTTCTCTCATGATGATATGATAATCCGAACCTCTCCCTATTCCCCCAGCATATCAATCTTTTCATCACTTCCAAGACCTGATCAACTGCAATGCTTTGCTAAGAGATTAGAATCTCTAAACTTTGCACTGTGGCATAATAAAAGCAGGTGGTACCCCTACATGTGCTTCCTCAATTCTTGGGTCACTGTCATGACATCACAATAATCAAGTGCCATGAAAATTCATACTAAGGTTTGATGGCAAGATCCTCTACTACTCTATAATTCTGGTATTCAACACTCATTGGTACTTCAAAGAAGCAGAAAAGATGTAATGTTAGCTTAAAGCACTAGCTGGGCTGAGAAAAATTTGTTTACATTAGGTCAGAGATATTGCATATTTATGCAGAGAGAAGAAACTAATAGAAAGTGAGCAAAGATTGCGTGAGAAAAAATTAATGGAGGAAGACCGAAGAGGAGGGACCAGTGCTTACAATCTGTGATGAAGATAAGAAACTAGCCTTTTGAAGATGGAAAAATATTTCATCTGAGACAGAAGACAACAACAACAAAAAAATACAGGTAACTGCTGAGAAAAAGGTAACTGAGGGATCCCAGGACAAACTTGGTTTCAGTAAAATGAGAGTAGGATAATTAGGTAGGGGTGAGGGCTGGGAGTTTAAAGGAGATAGTCCTACTGGACTTTCAAAAGATACTTAATTCTGAGGAGAAGGACACCAGAATTTTTCAAAGTCACAGAGGAAAAAAAAAGAAGCTATTATGTACTAGTAGATGTTTATATGCTTCACAAAAAATTATTATCTCAGAAAACCACAAGATGTGAGGCAAGTAGGAAAATATATACAGCAAAATTTTGGTAAAAGTGACAATTTTGTAAAAATTTACTGGTGAGTCAAAGAAGGACAAGTATCACATGATCTCACTCATTTGTGGAATATAATGAACAACATAAACTGATGAACAAAAATACTAGATCCAAAGACATAGAAGCATTGAACAGTCCCTCAAACCTCAGAGGGAAGGCAGAGGAGGATAGGCGGTAGAGGAGACATGAGGGTAAGAGATCAACCAAAGAATATGTATGTATATAAGCTATAACCAATGGACATAGACAATGGGGGGTTGAAGGCTGGGGCTGCAGGGCACGGACAGGTTGGGAAAGGACAATAAGGGGGAGGGGACATATGTAATACTTTCAATAATAATTAAAAAAAGAAAAACAGCATGTAATGGGAAAGATCTATTGAATAAGAATTTGTCTCCCACCAAATAGCAATTAAAAGTCAGTGGACAACACATCAAAGATAAATTTTGGAAATATCAGAAGGAATGGAATTGTAACTGGAATTTAATCTTCACTGTTAGAATAATAAAGATGTTATTTATTTATTTATTTATTTATTTATTTATTTATTGCCTAAAGTTTCATATATGTTTCTTTTTCCCCCAATCGACCTCCCCCTCCCCCGGCCCAGCCATTCCCACCCCGGGCAAGCCCCCAAGATATTATGTATCTTTGATAAAAAAAAATATTGACTGGTGAGTGCAAAAAATGTTAATTGTTAAATATGGGAGATAGGTGTATGACGATTCATTATACTATTCTCTCTACTTTTATATACCTTTGGAAATGTTTATAATAAAGAAATATTTTTAAAAACTGTCTAGGCATTATATGACCTCAGGACCAATAGCCATCTCAATAAGCTCAACAATTTGCCAAAACTTTCCAGAAGATTTCAGAAATTTCAGAGATGGATTTGGATACAGATACTCATACTATATGTATCTTATACATATACTCATACTATATGTATCTTATACATATACATATAAGAGGAGTAAAAATAACTCTATTTGACTAGGATTTGCTCCAAATTTGTTCTAGGGAGTAAGAAATACAGGTTAGCATTAAATGTAGGCTATGTGTGTCAGGGCTAATAAAAAAGGGCCAGAAGAAGAAAGCAATGAGAAAAAGTACTTCTACTAAGCATGTGTATGAAGAACAAGATTAAAAACACTTACTTCATCTCCAGAACCTCCTCTAAGTGTTTCCTTCTCTCTGCCCGAAGATTGGTCAAATGAGTTTCCTTTTCTGCCAGAGACTGTTGAGTAGAGGACAGTTTTGCTTTCATGGACTCAAGTTCCTGCTTTACCTTCTCCATGGCCATCAGTAACTCCTCCACCTGTGATAAATATGGAAAAGAGAAAACCTGATTCTCTTGATCAGTTACAGTCAGAGGACTGGGCAATGGGCAATTCCTGGGCCCACCAAATTGAATACATACACACATAAAAACTTCTGTACACTTCTGGATCATATATATATACTAGAGGCCCAGTGTACGAAATTTGTGCACAGGTAGGGTCCCTAATGGCTGTCGGCTGCTAGCTGGGGCCTCCCTTCCCCTGCCTGCTTGCCACCGATGCCCTCTGGTGGTCAGCGCACGTTTAACTCCTGGTCGGTCGAACTCCCACCCATGGGAGTTTGCATATTAGCCTTTTATTAAATAGGACATATGGCAAATAATGAATAAATCTTTGATCATCCCTCCACTATAATTCTTTTCCATTTCAGCCAGAAAGAACTTTATTTTCTTTTTGATAAATGCAAGGACATGTAAGTTCAAGAAGGGACTGCCTGTCATAGATAATCCTTTTTAAGGAATTTATTTAGAAATTCCCCAGAAATTTCCATGGAAATAACAACATAATACAGAGAAATATATAAAGAACAAAATCATCTATGTATATTTAAAAGCCTAATATGCAAAGTGTCCTCTTGGGAGTTCGACCGACTGGGAGTTTAATCACTCGCTATGACATGCGCTGACCACCAGGGGGCAGCACAGAATGAAGGCAGGCCCCGGCCAGCAGCAGGCAGCTGGGGAAAGGAGGCCCTGGCCAGCAGCCAAGAGCTGGGGAAGGGAGGCCCTGGCCAGTGGCTGGCAGCCAGCAGCTGCTAGGGACCCTACCAGTGCACAAATTTCGTGCACTGGGCCTCTAGTAATAAATATTTATAGAAGAATTTTAGGAAATAAGAGACAAATTTGACTAATAACAGATTTAGTATAAACATAAATGATTTTTGTTTTACACTATTAAAAAGAATTTCTTTTTAAAGAAACAGAATGAAATCAGATAAGGCAGAAGTAGAGTTTTTTCGAGGAAGGCAGGAATAATATAGAGAATACTCAGATAGAGAGGAGACAGTATCCTTTAAAAAGACCTGAAAAAAACACTCAGGAGGAGATGACCGAATGCTGAACCACGAAAAACTAAGAGCTACATATGTACTTTACAGTGATTTCCACTTACTCTGGGTGGTTCCCAAATCAAATTTAAATAAACATGTCCATTTTAATTCAGAAACAGAAAATACACTGATAAAATACATTATTGCCAAAAACTAACTTCAACCAGGTAACCCATCAGCCACCTGCACCAATCAAGAGTTTCTCAGGTTGCTGCTTGCCAAGAAATAATGTAGGTGACAATGAACCTTTTGAGAGGCAGAGGTGAGTGAAGGCAGAGACAGGGGGTCTGCCATTCATTGACTCCTCCATAATATCAATTTGCGTGACAGTAAAACTGAGAGCATCTGGAGACAAAACTATAGTATAACAAATCAGCGTTGTTAACAGACCCCCTATAGTGCCTAATATCTAACCACAGTCTCCATATTGATTGGTAACAGCTGCTAAACAATGATAATAAACAGATACATTTTGGTTTCTGCCTTTTTGTGTACCTTTTCAGAAGTGATCAAGTTAATGTTCTCAGCTAATAGCATCTTCAGTTCCAGTTGCTATCAGAATATATATTATGCAGATCTCATGTATCTGCTACCTTTACATAAACATATATCACTGTCTGCCCTTTTGAAAACTGCCAATAAAGATGCTTTCATTTTATCAGTCTAATTCATGTAAAATCTCATCGAAAACTGAATTGAACTGATATACCAAGGTATGCTCTTATGACACAAAATCAGTAATGAATAGCACTATTTATACAAGCTCAAATTAAGTGTGGGACATATGCATCTTTTATAAACTTATCTTAAATATATCTAAAAAAAATCTCCCTCCCATCCCGTCTTTCACTCCCCCAGGTAAGAAATGGTATCAGTTTCCTATAGAACTTGGAGACATATTCTGTATGTGCACAAGCAAGCATGTATAAATAATCTATTTTTCCTTTCTACACAAAAGGAAGCCCACTCTATAAATCTTAACTTTTTGGTAAATTTTTAATAGAAATACAACATACAGAAAAATACACAAATAATAAATGTACAACATGAAGAAATTTCTCAAAACAAATACACCTATGTAATCAGCACAGACCAGTAAACAGAACATTGCCCAGTATCCCAGAAAGCTCCCTCATAACCCCTGTCCAGGTAGAGTAATTATTCTAACTAGAGGCCCGGTGCACAGATTCGTGCACCAGTGAGGTCCCTTGACCTGGCTTGTGGGGATTGGGCTGAAACCAGCTCTCTGACATCCTCTGAGGGGTCCTGGATTGTGAGAGGGCGATTTTTGGGTGATGCACTGCCGGGAGCCGGTCCATGCTTGCTGTTTCAAGGGACCTGGCATATATGGCATACTGTTGTTAATATGTTTGCTCACCTTGGCACTATGTGTTTTAACCAAGGTCTCTGAGAAAGGTTGTTTCCCCAGGTAGGGATTTTCCCCTGAAGTTAGGGAGGGAATAAAACCTCTTAACTAAGTGCCAGGCGGGTAATTAATCACTTTAACTACGAACAATCATGCTTAAGCTACATAATCTTTACTCCCTGGAATGGAGATAAGAAACGCCCTAACCTTTGGAATAGAGATTGATAGGATTGGAATCAACTGGTATAAATACAGATGTAACAACACAGAACTAAGAACACAGAACTTAGAACACAGAACTAAGAAGACAGAACCTACACAGAACCTAGAGACAGAAGAACTTCGCTGGAGAGAACATGGCAAAAGATCTTGGACTGAACCTGACTACAGAAATTGGCAAGAGAACCTGACTAGAACCTGGTGACTGAACCTGGCTGGAGAAGCTGGACAGAACCTGGCTGGAGAACCTAGCGAGGGAACATGGCTACAGAACCTGGCTGGAGAACCTGGAGAACTAGCAAGAGAACATGGACACAGAACCTGGCTGGAGATCCGAGGCAGAACCTCTCTGGAGATCCAGACCAGAACTTGGCTGGAGATCCTGGCTAGGCTGCTGATCAACTGAACACTGTCTCCGTGTCCTTCCTTCTTGGCCGACTCCGTCCACACCTTTGGGGACCCCTGGACCCGCTGGGGTTGGACCCCGGCAATGCACCCCAGAATTGGGCTCCCTCCTATCTGGTTCTGGGTGAGTCACCCGAGAAATGCAGCTGCCAAGTCACCACAGCTCAGCAGCTCCGGCGTTGAGATTCTGCCCTCTGGTGGTCAGTGCGTGTCATAGCTACTGGTTGGAGCATCTGCCCCCTGGTGGTCATTGCGCATCATAGCTACTTGTCAGATGGTCGGACGGTCTTACAGTCGCTCAGGCTTTTATATAGATACTCTAGGGTACTTTTGTCTATTTGTTTTAACTTTATATAAATGAAATTAAATAGTATATAATTCTTTTCACTCAGTGTTATGTCTATGAGATTCATCCATATTGTTTGTTGTTTCCCTCTAAGACCAGGACCAAGAATTATAGTTTTATAATTCTTATAGCCACATGATATTCTACTGTGTAAAGACAGTGAAATTTACTGAGGGGACTTTTGATAAATGGAAGTTTTTTATTTTAATGAAGCTTAATTTTTTCCTTTACATCATTTAGTGTTGCTGGCTTTTTGTTTGTTTTTCTAATTTTAATCCTCACCCAAGAATATGTCTCTCTTGATTTGAGGGGGGCAGAGAGGGGGAGGGAGGGAGGGAGGAGGGAGGGAGAGAGGGAGGAGGAGGAGGAGGAGGAGGAGGAGGAGGAGGAGGAGGAGGAGGGGACTTTTGATAAATGGAAGTTTTTTATTTTAATGAAGCTTAATTTTTTCCTTTACATCATTTAGTGTTGCTGGCTTTTTGTTTGTTTTTCTAATTTTAATCCTCACCCAAGAATATGTCTCTCTTGATTTGAGGGGGGCAGAGAGGGGGAGGGAGAGAGGGAGGAGGGAGGGAGAGAGGGAGGAGGAGGAGGAGGAGGAGGAGGAGGAGGAGGAGGAGGAGGAGGAGGGGGAGGGGGAGGAGGAGGGGAGGAGGAGGGGGAGGGGGAGGGGAGGGGGAGGGGGGGGGGGAGGGGGAGGGGGAGGAGGAGGGGGAGGAGGAGGGGGAGGAGGAGGGGGAGGGGGAGGGGGAGGGGGAGGGGGAGGGGGAGGAGGAGAAGAAGAAGAAGAAGAAGAAGAAGAAAAAAGAGAGAGCGAGAGAGAGAGAGAGAGAGAGAGAGAGAGAGAGAGAGAGAAACCTGAGTAAGGGCCCTGACCGGGAATTGAACCCGCCAACTTTTGGGGTATGGGATGATGCTCCAACCAACTGTGCCACACCAGCCAGGGCCACATTCAGAGCTTTTTGTACACTAAAATAAAATGGTGTCTACTTCAAGGATATGAGAATATTCTATTCTTCTAAATCCTTTATTGGATTACATGTTTCACATTTGGATCTACAAAACATACACAACTGATTTTTGAGTATGGTGTAATGATCAAAATTAATTTTTATCAATATAAATATCCAACTGACTCAGCACTATAAAGAGAAGAATTTCAATAGTCATGGTCCGAAGGTACTTTAGGCTTATTTGGCAAAACATCACAAATTATTTAAAGAGTACTCACAAATTATAAAAAACAATTTAACAATGCTTAATATTGCACATAACCAACATTAAACTTCATAAATGAGCAATGTAAAATATTATATGCATATTAAAAAGGAATATGTATATATTCTAGAACCAAGAGCAATATACCTCTGTTTACTTACTAACCATGAGCTTTGTTTATATCAGTTATTCAAATGTAATCCCTAAATCCTCTGTAATAGGCAATTACCATTCTTATTTTGTATTACTTATTCCCTTGAATTTCTTTATTTTTACCTTTGATGCATATATTCTAAAATAAATCATTACTTAGTTTCGTCACTTTAAGAACACTGTATAAATGGGATCTTCTTTCTTATTTCATCCAACATTATGTTTTTACCATGCATATAAAAAAGGGCCCACCATATGTGTATATTCCAGAATCAAGAGCAAAAACACTCATGAGCTAAAAGCGATGACTGCCAACAGCATTGAGTACCACGGCACCCAGATTATGGTTTCCCACTGAACTGAATGAGCTCCTTTGAAAAATGGCTGATTCCAGATTTGCGGCAAGAAATGTACAAAAGATGAACTTTGCACATCCTATGCCAGAAATTAGAAATAGGAATTATAATAAATAGGGATCATGACACAGAAACACTGATAACACAACCACAATAATACATCATAAGAAAGAAAACTATAGACAAATACTCCTTAGGAATACAGAAGCAAGAAAATACTAGAAAACAAACCCCAGGAATTTACCCCAAGAATGCAAGGCTGTTTTAACATATGAAGTTCAATGTAATAAACTATATTAGAATACAGGACAACAATCACATGATCATCTCAAAAAAATGAAAAGAATTTGACAATTTCTAACAACTTTTCATGATAAAAACATTCAACTAACTAGAGACAGAGAAGAACTTCCTCAACCTAATAGAAGGACTCTATGAAAAACCCACAGCTAACATCATCTTTAATTAATGCTTTCCCTCTCAGACCAGGACCAAGAATGAGATCAGAATGTCCGTTTGTGGATGTGAGGGCGATCTGGCTGCGACATCTGTCACCCCATTGATCGCCAGGGTTGATTCGGCTGATCTGGCTGGCTAGGCGGGTGTCCCCCTCCTCCCTCACCGATCCATGTGCGTCCCTCCCGGAAGCTGCGCGCTCGGTCGAAGAGGACGACCTCCCCCCCCCCACCCCCCCCAGGAGAGGACCAGTCTTCCGTCAAGGGTACACGAGTAGCTGCGCTCCCCTGCTAGAACCTCCAAACAAGCTCTCAGAATGTCCGTTTGTATCACTTCTATTTACTACTGCACGAGAGATTATAGTAAAAAAAAATTTGGCCACACAAAAAAAATAAAAGGTAACCACATTGGAAAGGAAGATAAAACTTTCTCAAGTTGAAGATGACATGATCTTACAGAGAAAAAACCTTAGAAGTCCACTAAAAAACTAACAAGTACACAAAGGTTTAATGATATAAGACCATCATATAAAAATCAACTATATATACATACATAAGCAATGAATATTCTGAAGAAAAATTAAGAAAATAATTCCATTAAAAATAGCATTAAAATATTGCTATGAAAAATGTCTGAGATTTTACGGCCTATATTTTATTCTAGGGTTTTTATGGTTTTGGGTCTCTAAGTCTTCAATCTCAATCTATTTTGAATTAATTCTTGTGTATGGTAAAGAAGGTGATTTACTTTCATTTTTGCACGTACCAGTCCAATATTCCCAACACCATTTATTGAATAGACTATCTTTACCCCATTGTATATTTTTGCCTCCTTTCTCAATATTAATTGACTATAAAGGCACAGATTTATTTCTGGCCTTTCTATTCTCTTCCCTTAATCTATTGCACTGTCTTGTAGCAATATTTTTCTGATATATCTCCTCAGAAAAGGGAAACAAAAGAAAAAATAAACAAATGGGATTATTATCAAACTGAAATATTTTTGCATAGCAAAGGAAACCATCAACAAAATAAAAAGACAACCCACTGAATGGGAGAACATATTCACCAACGATAGATCTGATAAGAGATCAATATCCAAAATTTATAAAGGACTTAAAAAACTCAACACCAAAGAAAAAACCCACACCAAACAATCTAATTAAAAAATGGGCAAAGGGCCCTAGCTGGTTTGGCTTAGTGGATAGAGCGTCAGCCTGCAGATTAAAGGGTCCCAGGTTCGACTCTGGCCAAGGGCACATGCCTGGGTTGTGGGCTCGATCCTCCCCACCCCCCAGTGGGATGTGCAGGAGGCAACCAATCAATGATCCTCTCTCATCATTGATGTTTCTATCTCTCTAGCTCTCTCCCTTCCTCTTTGAAATCAATACAGAGATATTAAAAAAAAAAAAAAAAAAGCCAAAAGCTCTCTTTAAAAAAAAAAGAACAGAAAGAAAAAAAAATGGGCAAAGGACCTGAATAGACACTTCTCCAAAGAGGACATTCAGATGGCCAACAGACATATGAAAGGATGCTCAATGGCACTAGTTAGCAGAGAAATGCAAATTAAAACTGCAATGATATATTACCTCATACCTGTCAGAATGGCTATCATCAACAAGTCAACAAACAAGTATTGGCAAGGATGTGGAGAAAAGGGAACACTTGTGCATTGTGCACTGTTGGTGGGAATGCAGACTGGTACAGCTGCTGTGGAAAGCAGTATGGAGTTAAACCCAAAAGTTAAAAATGGAACTGCCTTATGACCCAGCAATTCCACTTCTGGAAATATATCCAAAGAAACCAGAAACACTAATTCGACAGAATATATGCACCTCTGTGTTTATTACAGCGTTATGTACAATAGCCAACATTTGGAAGCAGCCTAAATGTCCATCAGTAGATAAATAGGTCAAAAAGCTGGATACATTTACAAAACGGAATACTATGCGGCCATAAAACGGGAAATCTTACCCTTTGGGACATTATGGATGGACCTGGAGAGCTTATGCTAAGTGAAATAAACCAGTCAGAGAAAGACAAGTATGATTTCACTCATATGTGGAATCTAATGAACTAACAAGCAGATTCATACATACAGAGCAGGCTGACAGTTGCTAGAGATGGGGGAAGCTGGGTAGGTGTGGGTGTGAAGGGATTAAGCAAAAAGGGGGGAAAGAAAAAACTCATGGACATGGACAATAGTGAGGTGACTACAGGGAGGGCATAGGGGAGGAAATGGTGATAGGAGACTTGACTTGGGTGGTGAACACACAATACAGATTGTGTGTTTTAGAACTGTGCTCTGAAACCTGTATAATTTTGTTAACCAGTGTCACCCCATTAAATTCAGTAAAAAGGAGAAAAATAGCATCAAAAAGAAGGAAATACCTAAGTATAAATTTCACAAAAGAAATGCAAGCTATATAAACTGGAGATTGAAATATATTGTTGAAAGAAATTAAAGAATATTTACATAAATGGAAAGACATCATGGTCATGGATCAAAAGGCTTAATATTGGTAAGATTGCAATACTCCCCAAATCCATCTACGAGTTCAAGAGTTCAACGTTATCCCTATAAATCCTCTGGTTGTCCTTTTTTTTGTTTTGTTTTTGCAGAACTTGACAAGCTGGTCCTAAAATTCATATGGAAATAAAAAGAAGCCAGAATAATATAAGTAATCTTGAAAAAGGAAAATAAAGTTGGAGGACTCATACTTCCCAACTTCAAAATAGAATACACAGCTTTGGGATAGTAGTGGAATAAGGATGACAAAGAGATTAAGAGAAAAAAATTGAGAGTCCCAAAATAACTTTTCTGATTAACTGATTTTTCTGTGAAAAGTGTTAAGGCAGTACAGGGAGGAAAGAATATTCTTTTGAACAAAGGGTGCCTATTTCCTCACTTTTTAAATTTCCCGTGACATTGACTTCTTGATAAAAGTGTCACTTGTCCTATACAATATTCCACATTTTTTATTCATTTGATTTTTCTTTTTATAGCTATTTATGCTGTTCCTCTTTTCCCTATGTTTCCTATAAAATGAAACTTGTAATCTACAGAATTCATTTGATTTGGGGACACACATGTGCATGCGTGCGTGCGTGTGTGTATGTGTGTGTCTTTCTGACAATAGTACTCCATAGGTGAGGCTACGCAGTTCATGAAACATCACACAAAGAGACACACAGAGGTATCTGTCTTACTTTGAGCAATAGCATTGATTAGTTGGTTCAGATGGCAAGAGCCTGATTTCTTCATTATAAATTTCTCAATCTTTTACCAAATTCTTTTACCATTTCAATAATAATCAGTGAAGTTAAACATATTTCATTTGTTTAGGGGCCAGTGTATTTCTTCCTTGAAACTCTCAATCAAATCTCTGTACACCAACCCCCATACTACCACCCCCCATTGTTTTTCTTATCCTTGTTGATTTGGAGGAATTGTAAACATATAAATGAGCATATACTCTAGATAACAACCTTTCATCAATTATATGTGTAGCAAATCTCTTCCAGTTTATGGCGTATGTGTTCCTTTCATTATGGTTTTTTTTAACTATTTAAAAGAATTTTATTTTAGAAAGAAGAAGGAAGAGAAGGAGGGAGGAAGGGAGGGAAGGTGGGGGGGAGAGATTGATTTGCTGTTTCACTTATTTATACTTATTTATGCATTCACTGGTTGATTCTTGCACGTGCCCTGACCAGGGATCAAACCCACAACCTTAGTGTATTGGGGTGACACTCTAATCAACTGAGCTACCTGGCCAGGGCCTCATTCTGATATATTCTGATGATCTGAAATATCTTAAATTATATGAACAAATTTATTAAGCATTTATTTTAGGATTTGTAACTTTTACATCCTGTTTAAGAAATCCTTTCCTATATCTATAATAATAAAAGTATAATATGCTAATTAGACCAGAAGTCCTTCTTTCTGGACAAAGGCCGAGGCAGAGGCGGCAGAGGCCCCAGGCTGCAGAGGAGGCAGGTGGGGGCTGGCGCTTAGGTCCTTACCTGAATTTCATGCATCAGGCCTCTAGTTATACTGTATTAATGATACTATACTATATTAGTGATATTTCCAACTTTTGTATTGCTTTCAGTAGTAGAATGAAGTAGTGGTCCCAATTATTCATTCCTCTATAGTAATAGCATATGTCCACATCACTGCCATAGCCATATGATGGAGACAAAGTACATTTCCTTGACCCTAGATTTTGGCTCAGCTATGTGACTTGCTTTGGGCAATAGGATGTTAGCAGATCAGACACAAGATGAGGCTTTCAATATGTGTGATTAGAATGCATTTCTACCATTGCCAAAACACACACAAAAAAAAACAAAACAAAAAAACAACAACATTGTACTGAATAGCTGTTGCCTCTCAGTTGGGTCCTAGAATAAGCCATGAGGACCACAGCCACCCTAGTCAGCAACTAAAGCAGAGCCAACCATGTTAACCCTCCAATCTACATGACAGAGAAATAAATTTTTATTATTATATGTAGTATTAGTAAGGGTTCTCCAGTGAAACAGGACCAGTAAGATGTAGTATACTGAATACAGTGTGTGTGTGTGTGTGTATTTATGCATATACATACACATATACATATACTGTATTCAACATATACCCTGTTGATTCTGTTTCTCGGGAGAATCTTGACAAATAAAAAAATACATTAATTGTTTTTAGTAATATAATTCATTATAATATTAATATATCATACTATATTAATATATAAAATATATTACGAAATATATTTTATAAGGAATTGGTTTATATGATTATGGAGGCTGACAAGTGCCAACATCCAGAGTGAGTAGGCAAGCTGGAAGCCCAAGAGGAGAGTCCATGGTATCATTCCAGTCCAAAGGCTGGCAAGCTCAAGACCCAGGAAGAGCCAAAGTTTCAGGTCCACTCCAAAGGCAGGCAAAAAATTGGTATCCCAGTTTGAACACAATCAGGCAGGATTTATTCTTATTCAGGAGAGGGGAATCCTTTTTGTTCTATTCAGGAATTCAACTGACTGAAGAATGAATAAAACAGGGTGAGAGCCACCCACATTAGGAAGGGTGATTGCTTTACTCAAGTCTTTGGGTTTCAACATTAATCTCATCCAAAGACATGCTCACAAAAACATCCAGAAGAGAGTTCAACTAGATATCTGAGCACTCGTGGTTCAGTCAAGTTGACAAATAAAATTAAGCATCACAATATGCTGTTATTTTGTGACTGTTGGTAATACAATGCCTCACTGAGAAGTATTCAAAGAGTTTTAAAGGATTATATTTCACATGTAGTCTTTAATCCACCAGAAGCTGATTGTTTCATATGGTGTGAGGTAGAGGTACAGTGTCAGTTTTCCCCAAAGGGATATCTAATGCCTCAATACTATTTATTAAAAATTAGAGGCCTGGTGCACAAAAATTTGACAGTTATCAAATATATTTCTGTGCTTTCTATTATGTTCTACTGGTTTGCCTATCCCTGCACCAAAATTACATTGCCTTAATTGTTACAGCTTATAAGTCTTGATATCTAAGATGCTTTTTGAAAAAGCATCTTAGCTATTCTTGAATTTCTACAAAAAATATTTGAGTCTACATGTTCCAGGCACTATTCTAGAACAGTTCATGTAAGAGATATAATTAGGACTTTAATATCTTTCACAAAGTTGTATAATTTTCTTCATAAATATCTCAAATATTCTAATGAAATTTATTCTCAGGCACTTAATATGCTTTTTTAATGTTATAGTAAATAGTATCTTTTTTTAAAAAAAATCTGTTTGGCACAGTTTATAGAAATGCAACTGATTTCTGTATACTGATACTATATCCAGTAGCCTTCTTAAATGCTCTTATTTACCTGTATATATTTTTTATTTACTATGTAGATAACTATATTATATCTGAATGATAGTTTTTTCTCTTTCCTTCTAATCCTTAGAAATATGAGTTTCTTTTACTTGCCTTATTGCACAGCTCAGAATAATGACAGGATGCACTCTGTTCTGTGCCTGATCTTAAAAGGAATGTTTAAAAGTTTTATTCGGGGAGAAACCAAGATGGCTTTATAGGTTAACGCCGGAGATTGCTGCCTCGAACAACCACTTCAAAAAACAACTAAACGACGGAACGGACATCATCCAGAACCACAGGAAGGCTGGCTAGTGGAAATTCTACAACTAGGAGGAAAGAGAATATCATACCCAGACTCAGAGAAGGCGCAGTGCTGAAGTGAAATACTCAGGTGAGGAGTGCGCGCAGAGTGGGCTGGTGGCGGAGGGCGCGGTTGTTGTTTTCAATGGTTGTTGTTTTCAATCGGGAGGGAGTTTCAGACTCTGAGCTCCAGATCCAGGCGAGTCTCTAGAGACCCAGACTCAAACGGGAGAAGCGGGACTGTCTGGCTTCGGTCGGAACTCGAAGGCAGCTTTCTCTCTGAGGTTTGCAGTGGTTGCTGGGACTCTGTGAGGCAGAGCCCCTAGGGACGGAACTGAGAGCAGCCATAACTGCTCGCTCCGCCCGCTCTGTAGATCCCTGGGGACCCGCCCAGCCCAAGCCCTGCGCAGAGCCATTTGCCGGATAGCCTCAGGCAAACGCTAGATTAGCACCGCCCTAGAGATCCAGCACAGAAGTTCTCCCACTGCAGACACAGTGGACTCTCATAGCCTGGAGGTCAAATCACCCCTGGTATTGCCGACAACAATCAAGGCTTAACTACAACAAGACTGCGCACAAAGACCACTAGGGGGTGCACCAAGAAAACATAAAAAATGCGGAGACAAAGAAACAGGACAAAACTGTCAATGGAGGATATTGAGTTCAGAACCACACTTTTAAGGTCTCTTAAGAACTGTCTAGAAGCCGCCGATAAATGTAGTGAGATCCTCAAGAAATCTAATGAGACCCTCGATGTTATGATAAAGAACCAACTAGAAATTAAGCATACACGGACTGAAATAACGAATACTATACAGACTCCCAACAGCAGACCAGATGAGCGCAAGAATCAAGGCAAAGATTTGAAATGCGAAGAAGCAAAAAACACCCAACCAGAAAAGCAAAATGAAAAAAGAATCCGAAAATACGACGATAGTGTAAGGGGCCTCTGGGACAGCTTCAAGCGTACCAACATCCGAATTATAGGGGTGCCAGAAGATGAGAGAGAGCAAGATATTGAAAACCTATTTGAAGAAATAATGACAGAAAACTTCCCCCACCTGGTGAAAGAAATAGACTTACAGGTCCAGGAAGCGCAGAGAACCCCAAACAAAAGGAATCCAAAGAGGACCACACCAAGACACATCATAATTAAAATGCCAAGAGCAAAAGACAAAGAGAGACTCTTAAGAGCAGCAAGAGAAAGAAACTCAGTTACATACAAGGGAGCACCCATACGAATGTCAGCTGATTTCTCAACAGAAACTTTGCAGGCCAGAAGGGAGTGGCAAGAAATATTCAAAGTGATGAATACCAAGAACCTACAACCAAGATTACTTTATCCAGCAAAGCTATCATTCAGAATTGAAGGTCAGATAAAGAGCTTCACAGATAAGGAAAAGCTAAAGGAGTTCATCACCACCAAACCAGGATTATATGAAATGCTGAAAGGTATCCTTTAAGAAGAGGAAGAAGAAGAAAAAGGTAAAGATACAAATTATGAACAACAAATATGCATCTATCAACAAGGGAATCTAAGAATCAAGTGAATAAATAATCTGGGGATCATAATAGAATCAGGAACATAGAAAGGGAATGGACTGACTATTCTTGGGGGGAAAGGGGTGTGGGAGATGCGGGAAGAGACTGGACAAAAACCGTGCACCTATGGATGAAGACAGTGGGTGGGGAGTGAGGGCAGAGGGTGGGGCGGGAACTGGGAGGAGGGGAGTTATGGGGGGAAAAAAGAGGAACAAATGTAATAATCTGAACAATAAAGATTTAATTTAAAAAAAAAAAAGAAAAATCCTATTTCAAAAAAAAAAAGTTTTATTCATAAATAAGTAGTTCATCAAGTTAAGGAAACTCCTTCTATTGCTAGCTAGGTATGTTTTTAAACTAAAAACTAATATAAATTTTATGCATTTCTTGAGATGATCACATGACTTTTATTATCTTTTAATATGGTAGACTACAGTAATTAGGTTTCTAATGATAACAGTCTTAAAATCCTGAGATAAACTAAACTTCTTCCAGAATATTTTTCTTTTTCACATACACTAATTTTTGATGGGTAATATTTTGTTTAGAAAGTTCATGGTTGATAAACTTTTCCTTTCCTATATTAACTTTGTCAAGTTTTGATATAAAGTTATGTTACCCTTATAATATGTCGGTGATTATTGTTCCCTCTTTTTTATTTTCTGAAACTGTTTCTGTTAGACTGAAATGACTCGCTCCTTATATGTTTACTAGAGGCCCGGTGCATGAAAATTCATGCACTGGAGGGGTGTCCCTCAGCCCGGCCTGCCCCCTCTTACAGTCTGGGAGCCCTCAGGGGCAGGAGGCAGCCCGGCAATCAAGGGAAGGCGATGCCCCATCACACCTCTGCTGCTGCCACTGCCAGCAGCGCAAGCCTCGGCCAGCCCTTGTTACCAGAGCCTACGGTGGCCCTGGGCAGCTGGGCAGCTGACATCCGAGGCTTGCCTGCGCCTTGGGCTCGCCCTGGGGGGCTGAGAGGTCTGGGGGAGTCCAGAGGCAGGCACATGGAGCAGCCAGGCCTTGCTGCACGTCTGCCACCCCTGTGGGGCTGAGGGGACTGGGTGCCGCCATCTTATGGCTGTGGGAGCTGCCATCTTTGAGGGTGGGGCAGTCAATTAGCATATTCCCTCCGTATTGGCTGTGGGTGCCGCCATCTTTGCAATAGCATGAGGGTCAATTAGCATATTCCCTCTTTATTAGATGGAATTAAAAATCTCCAGTTTAACTCCTGGGCTTAAAGTTTGTGGGAGGGAAACTTTATTACTGACTTTTTTCTTTTCAGGTTATTGTTTTCATATTTCACTAGTTTTGCTAAATTCCATTTTTCTTAGTATTTGTTCATTTAGTCTAAATTTTCAAATGTACTGACAAAAACACCCTGTCTCTTTTTAATAACCTGCAGGACTTGTAGGATGAGTCCTTTATCATTCCAAAAATTGTTCATGGTGCCTTCCTTCTTTTTATTTTTTAGTCTCACCAAAGGCCAGTCAATTTTCTTAGTGTTTTTAAATGACCTATTTGGGGCACTGTAACTACTTTTTTAATAAGTGGAGAAAGGTTGGTTGTTATTAGATTCTCTACCATGGGCTGCCATTGACTTTTTCTTTTAGACTGTCAACATACAAAAAAAACCTTTCAAGTTCAACAGCTTATCAAGTACTTATCTTTAAATTCCCTGTCTATTCATCCCCTTACATGAGAATTTACTTTCTTGCCAATTTATGAATACATATTTTATTAGCTATCTTCAATTGTTTCTGTGGAGTTATTTCCCAGCATCTAGTCTGCCATGTTTATAGACATGTTTTATCTTTCATTACATTCTTTCATTTACAGAATTTTGCTTGTTACTAAAACATAATTCTCTTAAAGATTGCTTCATTTTCCCAATCATTTGAGTGTGAGGCCCTCAAGGTATTTCTACCCCAGACCACACATTCACTCAAAAAAGTTTGAAAGCATGTTAGTATTTAAGACAAGAATGGTACCATAAAGCAGGGTTTCCAAATAATCATCTGACGTGTGCTCTGGCTCCAAGACAGAGAACCAATCTCAAGTTCAAATTGAAATACTTCGCACTTTGTTACTTTTCCATAATCCCGAGAAGACATTCCACTATCTCTATTTGGATATCTATTCCATTACATGCCTACCACACAGCAGTTGTATAGTTTTGGATATAGTCACTGAGAAATGATGGTAATGAAAGTTGAGAAGAAAAAAAGAGATACATACCATACTAAACAATGAAAAAAATTCTCCAAAATTTAAAAATGTGGTTGAGGTCACATTACAATTTTCAAAAGCACATGTTTTAAGACATAAAAAAAAGATCAGGCAAGAGTTGTGATTCAAGTATGTAACTTAGCTGCCTCCAGTAACATATTATGGAGGAAACACGGGGCTTGATAGTGTACAGTGCCAGCAGGGCCAGATGGTTTGCTTAAATCACCAGCTAATAAACTTTTACTCAAAATAAGAAGGGAACAAATTATGACTTTACCACAGACCCATTTTCCTTAAGAAAGCAAAGCAACTGGGTGCTTCAGGTGCTGGCAAAGACTGCAACTTCAAGTTTCCTACCTTCTGTTCCACAACTGCAACGAAAAGACTTTCTGTAGCTTCAAAGATGCTTATTGAAAATCTTGTTATAGTTTCTTGAGAGATTAAGAGGCATAAATCTCCTAAGGGTGTATTTGGTGGGGGGGAAGAATAACAATAAGAGTGGTACAAAAAGAAAATTATCCAGAGGTTAAGAATTCATCATGTAAGTCAGATTTTCATTTGAGAAGTCCACTATTTTCTCAATTTCAAGAAAATTACAGATCAAGACCTAATGTTTTACAATTACAAAAAAAAAAAAAAAAAAAAAAAAAAAAAAAAAAAAAAAAAAAAGAAAAGAAAAAAAGGTGCCAAGCTTGAGGTGAGGAGAGTTTTTAAAGTATTAGTGAGAATGTATGTACGTACATACATACATACATACATACATTCAACCATTCTCTTCTAACAAATTCCTTTAGGTACCTCATAATCACTACTAATAAGAATTTGAGTTTACAGAATTCCTAATGGAGTTTTATGGTAGTGTTTACACTAGAAATCTCTTTTTTCCCAATATGTTCTTTTGGCCAATGCATGGTAATTCTTTGGCAAGATATATACCAATAGTACAGTACTTTATGAATATGGAATAGCTATAGTTATTGCAATGATGAGAGTAACAGCAACTTACATTACCTGAATACTTTGAAGTACTCTAAATACTTTACATGGGTTGACTCATTAAATCCTCAAAATGATGCTACGAGGTTAGTATTAGATACTATTATTATCCCCATTTTTACAAAACAGGTTTAGAATTTAAGTGCTGTATTGAAGGTCATACAACCAGAAGAGACTGATCAAGGGTTCCAACCTATACGGTCAGACTCCATTGTATTCACACTTTGCTATAATGTTATCAGTGTTCAAAAAGTCCCCAAACAGCTTTCTACAAGTATATCTAAAGAATCACTCTGGGAGTGTTCCCATGCCCACTTTTACATCTTTCCATCCTTCCTTTCTCTCCCTTCTCTCCTCCTCCAAAATGCTGATTTCCTACCAGGTACCAGATAATTTGTGTTATGCATTGAGGGCACAGCAGAAAGCAAAAGACATGTTTCTCTATCACTCTTGAGCTTAGAGTCCATACAGAGATTTAGTAACTAATTCATAAATATATAATTATACATTGTGAACAGTTATGTAAGAAGTTACAGGAAGCTGTAATAGTAAGTAACATGAGGTTCTGATCTATGTTTTGGGGGCCTAGACAAAATTTCCCCAAGTAAGTCGATGGACCAGAAAGGGATTCCAGCTTCACGTCCCAGCATGAATAGTAGCCCTGAAGTGGGAAAGCACATATCTACAAGAGAAGACTAAAAAAAAAAAAATCGAAGTATCACAAGCTTTCAGAACAAAGGGAAGAAGGGGACAAATGTGGCAGGAGAGGAAGGAAGGGACCAGATGTGTAAAAAGATCATGTAGGTCATAGTGGGTACTTTGCTTTTATCCCCAAGGCAACAGGAAGGTACAAAAGGGTTCTGACAAAATAGAGGAGCAAGAGGGTTTAGAATGTTAAAATCAGAATCTACACTAATAAAAGAGAAACATGCAAATTGGTGTCACTCTGCTACGCCCACCAGCCGATCAGGATGAGTATGCAAATTAACCCAACAAAGATGGTGGTTAATTTGCATATGCAGGTGCAGAGCGAAGACTGAAGACAGCATAGAAGGAAGCCAAGTGCTGCAGAAGGGAGCGAAGCGGCAGAGAAGGGAGGGAGCTGAGGCAGTGGACACGAGGCAGTGGAGATGGGAGGGAGTGAGGCAGCTGAGACGGGAGGGAGAGGGGCAGCAGGAAGCCCTGTTCTTAAAGGAATAGGCCCGAGGAAGCCTATTCTTGCAAGAATCTTCCTGCAACAAGCCTCTAGTTATTAAAATAATGGACCAAGGAATTGAAACTGAATAGAGAGGAATGCAAAGACAGACTAATGGATTAGAATACACCAAGAGACAAGTAAGTTCAAATGATGTGGAAAGATAGTTGTAGTGGTAATACTTGAACAAGAAAATTAAAATGATACAAAATTGTGATTAGAGTGGAAGATGCTTAATGAGTGAAGCTGGAGGTAGACTAGATAACAACAAGGTCTAGAATGCGATATAAAATGAAGGAAGTCAATGGAGGCAAAGAACAACTGGTAACAAACTGAGAAGACGAAGTAACAAATGGGTGATCCATGTAGATTCTGGTTAGTGAAATAACAAAAGTCTTCAGTGAAAAGCTTCAATGCTATAACTAAATAACATGAGCCTTAAAGAAGCAATGAGTCTTGTAAGAAGTGATGGAATAATACAATGCCCCAGGAAACAAGGATGTGAGTCCTACCTCTAACACTAAGATCTTAGGATAAATACTTAGCACCAGAAAGGGTTGTTGGAGTTTCCAGGGGAGAGGCCAGATTACACTTCAGGCAAAGAAGGTGAAAGATGGTTTAAGAAGAAAACTAAGAATGCATGTGCCAGTGCCTGGCACAGAGCAGAAAGATACTCAGTGAATATTTGTTAAATGAATGAAAACAGATGAATTTGTATATTTTGGTGACTTAGTAGGGAGATGTTAAAGGGGTAAGAAGAGTTGGAGAGCTGGGTTAAGGCAAGAAAGTACTGACCAATACAGGGATGATGGTAAAGTATAGGATAGATCAGGCGCTATTTTTTAGACAATGATGAACTCCAGGAAGAGAGGTACAGTACAATTAACTCCACTAGGTTCTTTTTCTCCCCCATTAGATTCTTTGAGGAGGGTGGGCAATGGTGCCATTGGAATAACATCAAAATAAATTAGATGCTACCAAAATAAGAATTTAAAATTTTTATTTTTGCTTTTGGTCCACAGTTACATGCATATGACATACAATAGTGTTGATTATAATTTTCTATCCCATTCATTGAAAATAAAATATCCTAAGTGATTCTTGAGGTAGCCTAACAGAAACAGATACCACTGACTTCAGTAGTGTATTAAACTTAGGAATTGTCAGGTACTGTTGCTATCTTTTACTCAAATCAGGACCCATATATGAGTAGGAGTCACAGATACAGCACTGAAGAAGAAACCATAGAAACCCATAGTTCCACAATTCAACTTTGGGAGTCACTAGATTTCTTCACTTTTTATATATTATTGCATTTCTCCAATAAGTCAACACTGCCAAACGTTTGTGAGAACAAATAATCCACAAATGACTTTAAATAATTAATGTGCTCCATGGTTGAGGAATTTTCAAAATGTTTTTACTATCTCTCAAAATATGGCTGACATTCCCATAGGATATGTAACAATGCCGGATATTTCTATAAAAGAGTATGGTTTATAAGTATCCACAGGGTAAGACTGACTCGTAGATGAGATAAATTCACACTGATTGGCTGGATTCCCTCACTGGCAACTCTCTTTATGTTTCCAGTGATATTATGCTGAGCCAACAAATCTTCAACTGAAGAAAAATTTTAAGAGAGTGGAACCATGACAATGTGAAATGCTTCTTTTTCAAGCCATCTCAATTTTCCTTTTCTCTTAAAAATATCAACTCAGAGAGCTGGGGGTAGATAATGCTATAATAAGCACTCACCATTCTGAGGTGAAGCCTAAAAAATATCAGACATCAATAAAATGTGCATACACACGTCCAAAGCAAAGCAAATGTCCCCCTGCCGCTATGACTCTCATGCCACTGATGTCCAGTGTTTAACTCACTGCCAACTCTATTTAGGTGATTTTGTGAGTAACACAGTATCAAAACTAAAAATCTGAATTAAAGCACTGAAAATTATTTTTTTCAGATGATTGTTACTTGATTAATGTCTCCTATAATTTGCTTATTTTTAGCCATAAACAGGCTGTACCAGAATCAAGTAAAACAAAAATTAATAATTTCCTGGGTCCACATAAACTCTATAGTTCCTCTCTAACTCTTGGAAGAAAGGACTGAAATAATCTTAGTAACATCACATTTTCTTTCTCCAGCAGCAACAAAGATGTGGCCATCACCATTTTACACTCTTCTGCATCTGGGTCTGAGACTTCTTTATATTTTATTAGGGTTTGTGAGAAATTAGTAATTCAGGAAAAGAAATAAAAATAGAGGTGGAATGACAAGACTGTCCTTGAACTTTGAGCTTTAGTAAATTCTCGCCTAAAAAACTTTTTTTCTGCTTTGCGAGGAAGTCAGAGAAACGGGATAAAGTATATGCTAGAAGGGCTACAGAAGTTGTTTTGAAGGAAATTTCTTTCTTGGTTGAAATAATTTAACATGGAGAAAACATTAATTCCATTTCATTACAGAAAACAGCAATCCCCTCACTAGTATAAAGTCACCAACAGAGAACAGAGCATTTAGGGCTTGAGCTCTTTTTCTGAGATCAAATGAACAATTTGAATCAAACAGCTTTATACTGTTTCCTTAAGTTTTCAACAATAAAAATAAAAGTTTATTGGCATTTTAACCGAAAATTTTAATCCTTATTTGCATTGCTGAAAAATAAACAGCTACCTAGTAGTAAACAGATATTTCATTAATTAGGGACATATTTTTGTAGACAAAACATTATTTCAATAGAAACCCTGGAAAATGGATAAAGAAAATATTGGCCAATGAAATGACAGTTATTTGATCTCATCAAAAGTTTACTATTACCTAAAGGAGAAAAGTAAAAGGGTAGAATTAAATGTCTGGCAACCGAAGGATACCAAAAGGGAACTCATAAGCATCACATGAATGTGTGTATGTATACATACATACATACATACATACATACCCCCTCACACATATAGGATTATTGCAGCCATAATAAGAAGGCTCAACATTTGTAGAGAGGCTTTATAGCCTACCAAAACACTTGTGGGGATAATAACTTATTCTACACAGATGAGGTTATAGAGGCTTAGAAAGAATACAGAACTTACCCGAAATCACACTGGTAAACAGAAGAAGAAATAGACTCCACATCACCTAACTTCTGGTTTAATGCACTTACACTAACCCTTATTGCCTTTTTATTTATTCATTAAAGAGGGTGGAGATAAAAGAAAAAGACAAATGAGTGCCAAAACAGACATGCCACACACAAAAACTATCTGTGGTGTAGGATAAATCCTGCTGTGCAAATTTCTCTAGAAAATATGTTTCAATGAAAACATCCAGGAAGGTGCAGCCAAGGAGAACATAAACTGCATATAAAAATCAGTGGGAAGCCATCTGGCTCTCATGACTTCACCTTCAGCCATATCTTGGATGACTGCCTCTATCATCAATAACTTGGTTTATCAAACTTCTCAGTAGGAGATAACAGAATAAGGGCCAAACACCCCAAGAAGTCATTACAAGCAAACTAAATATCATCTGTTATAGATCTGCCACAGATTCCAAGAGTGCTTCCCACCCAGTGAAGCAGTGGTGATTCAGAAGTACATAAACATGTCTATTTTGAAAACCAGTATCTATAGACTCTGGCACTCATCTCTGTGGTTCAATTTTTGTGCCAAGGTTTTATTTCTTTTCCACTGCAGTTAATTTTTTCATTTGATTACAACTTTTGAAAATACAGATGTGGTTCCTTTGTTGAATAAAAAGGAAAAAAATCAAGCTGAAATTTAGAGACTGGTATTTCCTGAGCTTCTGGAACAATACAACCATGTACAATCTTATCAAAAAAAATTTCAAGAGGAAGAAACTATAGTAACAAAAAAGATAAACACAAACGCATTTTTTAAAGAACTTGTGTAAATAGATATTTTTTTTGGTCATAGAATCACATGTGGTTATTTCCAGGGGGCTTCAGTTTTCCTTCACAGTTTCTTTAGTTGTTGTCTACTGACACCATCTGGTGAAATTATACAGCAAGTTATATTAGTGGCTAAAGCTTCTGCCAAGTCAACTTTATGTAAGAAAATTTTTTAAGAAATAAGGAAATAGGAGATCAAAGCAAAAGAATCTAAGGATTCCTAGTTTTTTATTCTTATACAGCACATAGGATGAGAAGGAAAACATGTAATTAAGAAAAGATTATGTCACTGAGTTTTAATAACTTTAAATTCTAGCTAACCCTCTCACTTCACATCATATATAAAATCTCCATACTTTTATTGCCATGTTATTTCTTAAGTTTTCTTTTTCTTTTTCAAGTATATTAAATATGACTCCATCAAAAGGATATCTTTTAGGGCTTTCAATATTCTGAAAGAAAAAATTCATATTGCTGCCTTGTCCTTATTATTCTTAAAGATGTATTCTGATCTTTTACTAAGAGTTTTATTAAAACTGAGATAAGACAGAGATGAGATAATTATTTCAAAGTTGTATCCAACTCTGAAATAACTAAATATTTTAAATAATATAAGGTAGTTTAAAATTTTAACTACAGAGTTATTTAAAAGTAGAGAAATGTCTGTCTAAACTATGCAAATCAACCCTGAGAGTATAGGTTTTAATTGTAGGCCATTCTTACTATAAATATTCAGAATCCAATTCTACTAGAGGGGGTAAAAACACAAAGAGAAACTAAAGAGAGTTTTAAAAAACATGGGAGAATTTCATTTTATCTACCATATTACTTATTCCACATTGTGAAGGTGGTTAGTACAATATTAATATGGATTTTCAATTCTTCTTTTGAACATTCATCCTGAGACATTTGAGTTTTTAGACTTGCTGTTATTTAAACATATTTGAGCAATTTCCATTAATAAGTGGAGTGAAATGCAGAATAATATTGGGTTGCCATTATACAGACTATATCATTTCTTTAAGTTAAAGCCCATTTCATACATCTTTCTAAGATCAAAAGAAGGAGAAGTCTAAACATGAAGATTTCTGCTATGGCAGGGTACAGCCATTTAACTTCTTTCAACAAGCCATAGATGGCAGAATTCTCTTTGAAGTGGCAGCCCTGTTGGCCTTTGAAGTCCCTTGTCAATTGCAGAATGGCTCTGGTGGGGTTTGTTTTGTAGCCAGCTGTCACCATGAAGGCAGACATGACGTATTTCCAGCAGTCTCACTTCAGGGTCTGTCAAGTTACTGATTTCATAACCAGTCACCAGAACAAAGGAGATTCAAACTCATTGACATTACAGCAAGAGTCTACAATGAAACTTACTAGGTTCCTCTTGACAGAACTTGATTTAAATACTGAAACGATCATACAGTGGCAAAGAGAAAATGATTGTGAATTTAAATGTTACAGCTCCTCATATTCTTGAAACATTAAAAAGTATTATCTGTATGTTTGTCAACAAAATGTTTTATAATAACATCTTCCTTTTTTAAAATGAAATATCTTTGAGTAATAGCAGCTTCAATCTTTACACTGACAAAACAGACGACTTCTCCAGAAATCAGTAAACTACTTAAGAAGCAGTTTATATTGCTCACTTCCAAATGAACTTCTTTCTAAGACTGAATGATTCTATACAGTTTTGAGAAACATTTGTATTTGTAATACTTTCAGAATGCACAGCTACTCACCTCAGAAATCCGCATCAGTTACTACTAACAGACTTTTAAGGGTAAAGAAAAAAGTATTGAGACATGTTAAGAAACTTCTATAAACTATAAATGTAGTCCATTACAGCACTATATAAAAGGAAACAACGGTAATAATATTTTAAATCTATTTTTAAGGTAGGGAGAGATGAGACAAATGTTGAAAAACTTAATGTCAAATTTGCCGATGATCAGAAGTATTAGTCCCAACAGAAGAAAATAAAGTAGGATCAAAAAGATTTTCAAACTAATTTGGTCACACTCTATATTTGTTCTATAGAATGTTTTGAATTTTTACATGTTTTCATGAACATGGCTTACTGTTATTTCAGAGTTGAAGACTTTTAGCTAGCTCCCATTAGCCAAAAGATTAACAAGAGCAAAGCTATAATGTTGTACATTTATCCTATAAGACATAATAAGTCCTTTGTAACCCACTGATGAATAGGTAAGGACAATGATGATTTCTAAAGTTTATTTTTCAATTATGGCTACCATGCTTTAAAATCAAACACTAAAAAAAATGTTATCTGCAAATGCATAATACCTACTCTAATTTTTTTAATCTGTAATTCTAAAATCTTTGAGTTTATCTGGTCAGATAATGTGCTTTATCAAATCATATGGAAAGGAATTAAAGAATAAAAACATGTAATAATTAATCATAAAATTACCATTTAAACTTAAGTGATACTGCTATTATTGGAAGGTAGAAACATTCAGAGGGGTCAGAATAAAATTTCATTCACTCAATAAATATTCACTGAATGCCACTATGTAACAGATATGATGATAGGTATTAAGGATATAATAATAAACAAGACACAGGCCCTATCCTCAAGTAGCTTTCATTCTATTGGAGAAGATAGAGACAGTCCAAGTAATAGACAGTAAGTAATAATACAGTGTTGTAAAACAAATAGTATAGGGGGCTGATTAAAACATGGGAGAGACATATAACTCAGACTTGGAAGGTCAGAGGTTTTATGAAAGAAGTAAAATTTATCCAGACAAGGGCAGGAGGCAGCCTATCAATGATTCCCTCTCATCATTGAGGTTTCTATCTCTCTCCCTTTCCATTCCTCTGAAATCAGTAGAAAATATATTTTAAAAAGAAAATGAGGGAAAGAAAACATAAATACAGTGGGGGCTTGACTTACGAGTTTAATTCGTTCTGAGACCAAGCTAGTTAAGGAGCTCGTTAAGGAGCTCGTTAACTCAAATTACTCTATCAACTCAATGCAAAAAATCGGCTGAGAGACAGCTGGTATCTCAAAAAACTCGTTAGTCGGGACACTTGTAAGTCAAGGCCCCACTGTATTCATATAAGTATAGGATTATGTTTATAAAACCAAAGAATAAATTGTACACTCTCAGAATAGCTAAAAGGCAAGCCTGGCCAACGTGGTTCAGGGGTTGATTGTCGACCCATAAACCAGCAGGTCACAGTCTGATTCCCAGTCAGGGAACATGCCTTGCTGCAGGCCAGATCCCCATCCAGTAGGGGGCATGGAGGCAGCTGATCAATGACTCATCATTGATGTTTTTATCTCTCCCTCTCCCTTCATCTCTCTGAAATCAATAAAAAACAAATAAAAGTAAGTAGACAATGGGGAAGACTGGGGAGTGAAACTATAATTCTATTACTGCACATCACCTTCTATAGGCTACCCAGCTATCAGTGCTGCTTCAGTGGTTTTTTTCTATTTGGAAAGTACTTGGTATCATGGTGATAAATATTGTGTAAGTGACTAGGTAGTTTTGCAGCCAATAGAAAATAGAGATTTTTATTCTTTTTTAAATTTATCTTTATTGTTGAACCTATTACAGATATCCCATTTTCCCCCCATTGATCCCCTCCACCCTGCACCTGTCCCCTGAGGTCTTCACCATACAATTGTCTTAATAAATCTTTAAGAATAAAAATAAATGGAACATTCGGCAGCAGCCACTGCACAGACTGAACTCCACTTGCTCATGTGTCTAACTCTGTTTCCCATGCAACCATGTCTGATAAACCAGATATGGCTATGATTGTGAAATTTGATCAAGTTGAAAATGAAAATAGAAACACAAGAGAAACATCCACTGCCTTCAAAAGGAACAAACAACCCAATAGGAGAAGCAAGCAGGTGAATCATAATGAGGTGTGTGTCACCAACATGCACTGTACATTCCACAAGCACTGCCTTCTTATTTTACTTCTTTTAGCTATTTAACTAAAGATATAGAGATGTTGGATCAAATGTTGATGATTGTGCTACCCATTTTCACATCAAGAATCAAGAACTACTGACAATGAAGGCCATCTCTGCCTCTCCCATCTTCCTGTCTGGATGGCAGGGAAGGAAAAGACTTACATGTTAAAGGAAGAAGCTGAGACGACAGGGAAATTTACGAGTAAAAACCAAGCTGGTTCAAGATGTCCTGCAGGCCTTATAATGCAGTTTCATCAAAAGTGCCATTTTTTGGTGACCCTTAAAAAGGCAAATTAGCCCTGACCAGTTTGGCTCAGTGGATAAAGCATCGGCCTGCGGACTGAAAGGTCCCAGGTTCAATTCTGGTCAAGGGCATGTGCCTTGGTTGTGGGCACATTCCCAGTAGGGAGTGTGCAGGAGGCAGCTGATCGATGTTTCTCTCTCATTGATGTTTCTAACTCTCTATCCCTCTCCCTTCCTCTCTGTAAAAAATCAATAATATATATATATATTTTTTTAACGGCAAATTAATCTATAACTATCTAGCAAATCATTGGTAAAACCTTATGATCTTCTAGGTCAAGAATTTACACTTAATATATAAGCCAAATAATGTTAAAATGGCAATTTGAACAAAATGAGTATCACTATTAAAAATCAGCCTTTAAAATAAAAATCAGAACTCATGTGCAAATGTTAGTTATACTGAGAGGATGTATCTTCACTCAAAACATTCAAAAACATTCTTTCGGAACAAAACAAATCCAACTTATTAAGCCACAAAAGAAAGTCTTATTACATTAAAGGCATTTTAAAACTTTTAATTAGTAATCTATTTGAAAATAGCTACCTCAAAAATAAATTTATTCTAGCCCTGGCCAGTGTGGCTCAGTTGGTTGAATGTCATCTCATGCACCAAAAGGTTGCTGGTTTGATTCCCAGTTAGGGCATATGCCTGCGTTTCACCCTCGATCCCCGGTGGGGGGGCGTGCAGGAAATAGCCAATTGAAGTTCTGCTCTCACATCGATGTTTCTCTTTCTTTCTCCCTCTCTCTTCCTCTCTCTCTAAAAATCAATAAAAATATATTTTTTAAAATAAATAATTTAAAAAATTTGCTCTCAAAGTATACCAGACATGACATTTTCAAATACAATAAAAAAGCATTTCACAATTTTTAACTTCATAAAAGCACTGCTGAACTAAGGATATTGCTCCCTAACGCTTGGTAATTCTGAGACTTGTTTAAGAGAAAAAATTTTACTGCATGCTCATTTTAAGAAAATGAGTAAAGTGGACCAAATATATGGTGCAGGAAGATGATTTGACTTTGGGTGGTGGGCATACATGTATCATGGATATGTACATTTGAATATGTGATCTTCTTAACCAATGTCACCACAATAAATTTAAAAAATATTTTTAAAGGGGGGGAAATGGACTCTCACATTCAACAAAATACAAAACCTGAGCAGAGAGAAGTTTCAGAAGGAAATAATGTGGAAAGGAACCCTGGGGTTTCCTCGTGGGATTCCCTTTTATCCCTCTACTAGAGGCCCAGTGCATGATATTCGTGCACGGGTGTGTGTGTGTGTGTGTGTGTGTGTGTGTGTGTGTGTCCCTCAGCCCAGCCTGCACCTTCTCCAATCTGGGACCCCTTGAGGTGGGATCGGGCCCAAACCGGCAGTCGGACATCCCTCTCACAATCCAGGACTGCTGGCTCCCAACCGCTCACCTGCCTGCCTGCCTGATTGCCCCTAACTGCTTCTGCCTGCTAGCCTGATCACCCCTAACCACTCCCCGGTCAGCCTGATCACCCCCCAACCACTTCCCTGCCAGCTTGATCAATGCCTAACTGCTCCCCTGCCAGCCCAATTGCCCCTAACTGCCCTCCCCTGCTGGCCTGATCACCCCTAACTGCCCTCCCTTGCCAGCCTGGTTACCCCTAACTGCCCTCCCCTGTAAGCCCGATTGCCCCTAACTGCCCTCCCCTGTAGGCCTGATTGCCCCTAACTGCCCTCCCTGCTGGCCTGGTCCCCCCCTAACTGCCCTCCCCTGCTGGCCTGGTCCCCCCCTAACTGTCCTCCCCTGCCGGCCCAGTCATCCCTAACTGCCCTCCCCTGCTGGCCTGGTCACCCCTAACTGCCCTCCCCTGCTGGCCTGGGTCCCCCCCAACTGTCCTCCCCTGCAGGCCTAGTCCCCCCCCAACGTCCCTCCCCTGCTGGACTGATTGCCCACAACTGCCCTCCCCTGCTGGCCATCTTTGACCACATGGGGACAGCCATCTTGTGTGTTGGAGTGATGGTCAATTTGCATATTACCTCTTTATTAGATAGGATTTGCCAACACAGTTTAGAAGACATCTTCCTTCACTGCACTATTAGACAACTTCTCCAAATATAGAGCTCAATATAGAGCAGCATGTATTTGGAACAAAAATACTGTAAGGATGCCCTAACCGGTTTGGCTCAGTGGATAGAGCGTCGGCCTGCAGACTGAAAGGTCCCAGGTTCGATTCCAGTCAAGGGCATGTACCTTGGTTGCGGGCACGTCCCCAGTAGGGAGCGTGCAGGAGGCAGCTGGTCGATGTTTCTCTCTCATCGATGTTTCTAACTCTCTATCCCTCTCCCTCTCTGTAAGAAATTAATAAAATATATTTAAAAAACAAATAAAACAAAACAAAACAAAGAAAAACATGTTTTCCTTTGAGAGTTTTTCCCTGCTCAAACTTTAAAAGGTTCTGTACTTTATTTTAATGAGCTATGGCTCCCAAACAATTTTATTTTGCACTTTGAGAAATCAAGAGCTGCAAACATCTTCCTCCTATCAGAGGTAGTTATTTCTTCTCAGGGGCTAAATTTAGGCAAGAGACAAATAAATTCTGGACCTAAGAAAGATAATAAGAGTAATGTCCCTATCCAGAAAAAGCTTCCCTCATTTAAGGTATTTCAAATGAATACTTGATGTATACAATTAATAAACAGTGGAGTTAGAAAACACACAAAGATAAAATAAGAAAAGATGAAAGCAGGAGGCAACAATGAATGAAGTTTACACAACCCCAGAAGTACAAATATAAAAGCAGTTTCTTCATACCTTAAACCACTTAAAGCCCAAATGACTGGTCTCATGCAATATTTCACTCAACAGCTTCAGATAGGCAGTGAGAAGCAGAATGGTGCAAAAAAGATAAACAGAAGAGAAAAAAAGCATGCAATTAAAAGCAACTTATATACAGCCACTTTGGGAGATAGTGTCACAGTTTCTTGCAAAGTTAAGTGTAGTCTTCCCATAAAATCCAGCAACCAGACTCCCAGGTATTTACCTAAATGACTTGAAAATTTATACTCATACATAAATGACCTAAGTATTTATAAAAGCTTTATTCATAATTGCCCAAAATTGGAAGCAATCAAGACATTCTTCAATAGGTAAAGGAACAAGCAAATTGTGGCACATCCATATAATGGAATGTAATTCAGAGATAAACCTAAGTGAGTTTTCAGGCCACAAAAAGACATGGAAGAACCTTAAATGCAGAAGGTAAATGAAAAATCTAGTCTGAAAAGTCTACATACTGTATGATTCCAACTATATGACACTGTGGAAAAGGCAAAGCTATAGAGAAGGAAAAAGATCAGAGACTGGGAAAATGGGGAGGAGTGATTAGGTGGAGCACAGGTGACTTTTAGGCCAGTGAAACTATTCCGTATGACACTGTAATTATGAATACATGACATTATACATTCGGTAGAACCCACAGAACTGTACAACTCAAAGAGTGAACCAAAATGTAAACTATGGACTAGTTAATAATGTATCAATACTGGCTCATCAATTTAGCAAATTTACCACACCAATGTAAGATGTTAATGATAGGGAAAACTGAGGTAAAGAAAGGAGTATCTAGCAACACTCTGTACTTTCTCCTCAAGTTTTATGTAAATTTAAAAAACTGATCTAAATAATTATAACCAGTTTACACAGCAATAGCTTTAAAAAGAACACATAACAGTAGTCTATAGTCCATAATGACATGATCTATTATTAATGGCCAAAACCTCTACATGATCTCTGATATGTAAGGTTTTTAACTAACTAATGATTTCCAAAGGACGAAGAAATCTTTAAAGGAGAAAAAAAAGGGTGACATTTTGAAAATAAAGGAAAGTGTGTAAAAAAGGTAAGATCAAGCTGAAAGAATATCCATTATCATTCTGAAACAACAGCTATCACCACCCCATCTCTCAAACACTCCACTACCCAAACTCTATTCAACTGCACATCAGGAAATAATTCAAATGGAAAGTGGACTAAGGCACTACAGGACATACTGTGAAAAGATCAATTTTCCCTCAGCTTTGCTTATTTCAGTCTGTCTTTATTTCTATACTTGACACTAAAGAAACTATATCCTAGTATCTAACACAGTTACGAAGGGTTCCCTTGTGGTACATACTACAATAAGTCTCCTTTGAATTGTACTCTTCTTCCTTGCTATACAACTAACTTAACTCACAAGAGCATTGGTAGTCTGATCCAAGAGGATCCCCCCGCCATTCATGTTACCCTCTCACTTGAACTTTTTATGTTTAATATTTATATTTCTCCAAAAAAGAAGTGGAAAAGAAATAATCACTGAAAAATAAAATGTCATGAGTCTCTGTGTGAGGCAGGTTCAAAACCTCCAATCACACTCTCATAATGGGACTTGAGATTAGAGTCTTCACTGGTTAAAACTATTTCTTCCATTCACATCTCCCTCTTTACTTATTCTTCCCAATAAAAAGTTCAAAGCAAGGGTAAGGATCTAAAAAGGGTCTAGAAAATTATATATATAAACCAGCAACAGAACTTTTAACAAGTCACCTCAATAGAACAGTGATCTGGGACTCTTTAAGTGTCACAATATCTCTATCTTTCATACTTGTTATTAATCTTAACTTGTTATAGCTTTAACTGCCCTTTTGAACAAGCCAAGGTATAAAATAAATGAACTATTTGCTATTTAAAATTAACATCTTTAACTCAGAAATGCTTGTGTTTTTCCTTTCAATTTAAAAGCAGGATTGTGCCGGTCTTGTAACAAACAGACATGTTCCATTTCATCTTTTCAGATATATGAGCATATACTACATAACTGTATCTGAAATCAGTCCCTAATTATTAATGCTGAGACTTCTGCATTAAAACGAGTCAATTCTTATATAGCTATATTTCAATTCTTATTTAAGACTAAGTACTTACACTTGAGGAGTGTTTTTGAAACCATATAAACATACATTATGTGTAGCTTCCCTACACTACACTGTTTGGGTTTTACCTTTTGTTTAACCAGCTGCATTGCCAGTAACTGTATAAAATCGCAGACCTGTTTTTCAGCATTGGTCCTGGCTGATTCCTCTTGTGCTAGCACCATTTCTCGCTCTGCAGTTATCTGTACACTCTCTCTTAGTGCTTCTTCCAGCTCTTCAATTCTGTCATCCTTCTTACGGAGATTGTCCTGGAAAACGATGGAAGACTCGGTGAAGTAGACTAATTAGTTAACACAAGGGGAGCCTATGTATCAACAAGGGCCATTTGTTTATTAAATGTTCTTCCCTTCAGAAGTAAATCCAGGTAAAAACGGTATCATCAGAGAGGAAAAAATAAAACAAGAGAAGAAAGAAGTAAAGGAAGTGGAATAAGTATATTAAGAGCAAAGGGTCTAGTTATTAAGCAAGAGAAACATGTGATGGACTTGACCTCCATAACAGAGTGAATAAAATTGTTGCGCTACGCAGCATGGGTAGCAAAAGCTTAATTATGTAGAAGCACAAAGCTATTTTTGAACTACTCTCTAAACTGACCTAATGTCAGCTCTGATGAAGCAAAGTAATAAGACTCAATGTCAAACGTTCTCTTTCCCTGAAAAGTTAAGCCTAGATGAAAAAGTTAAATAAACAGCATGATCTTATAGATTATATTTTCATATAGGCAATTATTTGGCAAACTAATTTTAAAAAAGAGAAATGGAAAAAAGAGTTTTTCCTAATGAATTAAAGAAAGTCACGTTTTCTCTTAATTTTATATAAAAAAACTGGAAGTAAAAAACCACACCCTGATATAAATGACTTGTCTGGCTAAGAATGAGTAATTTAGTTAGCCAACCAAAACCCACTGCATTAATAATCTAAACAAGTTTAAAAAGTAAATTTTGGGGAAGTAACTATGGATTTCAATCAGAAAGACAAGCAAACTCCTATAGGACTTTAAAAGATCATGTAAGACAAAACATTTTAGAATAAGAATAAATTAGCAGTTTTCAAATAGAATGAAAAACTTAACTCGTGAGGTTATTATAAGCATTTCCTCTTTGGATTCCTATAGAACCAGAATATTAATAAGAATAAAGTGCTGGATTCCAAAATGGTGATGGAATAAGTGCAAGCTACAATGACATGCTCCCAGGACCAAACTGGACTTACAACTAAACTACAGAAAAACCATCCTGAATAATCAACTGAAGACTAGCTGGAGAGAAACTGAAAACCAAGAACGGAGAGCGGAAACTGCATAGAGAATGGTAGAAAGTGCGGAGGTGCAAAAGGGCTGGCTGGGCTCCCACAGACAGCACCTGAAGTTCTGGAGGGATATCTCAACTATGGGGGGTTCCCACTGAGAACTCTAGCATCTAAACCCCAAGCTGGGCTCCCAAGCCCAGAGCACCAGAACTGAGAAAGGTGCCCACGTAACATCTGGCTGTGAAAAGCAGCAGGGTTGCTATCTGCCAGGGAGAGATGGCTAGAAATGCAGGCACCCTCTAAAAGGGCCTTCACACAAAATTTCATGTGCAGCCAATCACCTTGGGCTCCAGCAGAGGGAGGGCAGAGTGGACTGGAGTTGGGTGAGCAGAAGCCAGGGTTGGAGGCTCTGGAGTTAGACCTTGAAAGGCAGACACCCTGGTTTCCTGTGCTGAGTCATTCCCTCATGCTGCGGAGGACATCTTTCTCAGACAGATCTTTGCTATCCAGGCAGTTTTTGGAGAAAAGGCAGTTGCCCCACCCTATTGGAAAACCCCTTGCCCACCCTGTGTAGTTTCTGAGGCCCATTAAGAGACTGAGAATAATGATCAGCCTGCAGGCAGAAGCAATTGCCCCACCCTGTTGGAAAACCTCTCACCCCACACTGTGGTTGAGAGGCTAATCAACACTGAATACAAACAGACTGCTGGCAGAAGCAGGTCTCTGGAGGCTTTGAGTCTTTGCCTGATATAATTCATGGCCCGGGCCTAGGAAAAGCAAACCTCAGTGCACATCTTGGTCTTTTCCAAAGGCACAAAGTCCCAGCAGAGGGAGTCACACTCTGTGGATTGCCGATGGCTCCAAACAGAGTGCTCAAGGCCAGTCAGGAACAGCGTCTGACACTGACCTGCACTAGAAATTGGGAGGTGTAGCAGATCTACCTAATATATAGACACAAATTCAAACAGGTAGCCAAAATGGGGAGACAAAAAAAAAAAATAAGCCCCAAACGAAAAAACAAGAAAATTCTCCAGAAGAAGAGCTAAATGAAATGGAGATAAGAAATTTGAGATAAAGAATTCAGAATAATGATGGCAAAGATGTTCAAAAGCATGAGAAAAGATATAGTAACTATGAAGAATGACTTAGCACTAATAAAGAACACAGTAGAAGGAATACATAGCAAGTTAAGGGAAGCCAAGGATCAGATTAGTGAATTAGAAGACAGGGTAGAAAAAAAATTACTAAATCAGAAAACCAAAAAGAAAAAAAAAATATGTGGACCCAGTGATCCCACGTCTAGGAATATGTCCTAAGAGACCCAAAACACCAATCAGAAAGAATGTATGCACCCCTATGTTCATAGCAGCATAATTTACAATAGCTAAGATCTGGAAACAGCCCAAGTACCCATCAGTAGATGAGTGGATGAAAAAACTGTGGTACATTTATCCCATGGAATACTATGCAACTGTAAAAAAGGACCTCTTCTTTTTGACACAGCATGGAGGGACCTAGAGAATATTATGCTAAGTGAAATAAGCCAGTCAGAGATAGACAAGTATCACATAATCTCACTCATATGTGTGGAATCTAAAGAACAAAATAAAGTGTTGAACAAAATAGATCCAGAGACACAAAAGCATGTGAAATCTCCGAGGGGAAGCAGGGGTGAGTGGGTGGGAAGAGATCAACCAAAGAATATATATATATATATATATATATATATATATATATATATGCATAACCCTTGGACACAGACAATAGGTGGTAGAGGCCTGGAGTTGGGTACGGGTGCGGGCTATAAGGGATCAATGGGAGAAAAGAGGGGACATATGTAATACCTTCAACAATAAAGATTTTAAATAAATAAATAAATAAATAAATAAATACTGTGTTTCAAAGGGGCATATGTTAAAAAACAAATAAATAAATAAATACTCAATATATTGCAGTAAGTTCTGCTCTTATTCTGAAGATTCTAAAGATACCTAAAGTTTCAATATCCAAACAGCAGATGTCTGAAACACAGCACCACGCTAAGAGCTTTTAAAACTATCCCATCCCATTTTCTATGCAAACAGTCCCTCCTGCCCCATTTTTTTTTTTTTTAACATACCTACAAAAATAGTAGTGAGTAGATTTTGGTGACAGAGTTTGACACAAATTTCTAGCGACAAAACTGTTCATCTACACTATACTTAATGGTGTATTTTGGTTTGAAGGAAAAGAAAGATCTTTAATCTGTTCAATGCCTGAACTCTGAGTAGAAGTGACAGTTATCACAGCTTCTCTGAATATGTGTGAGCCAACAAAATGTCAGTTGGTAAAATATTGGACTTCAGAAACTGTGAAACACAACAGATTTGGTTTACTTCTGCTCTCAGGCCCAAGCTCAAGGAAGTAAAGGGTTCGTGCTGAAACCCCTGCGAAGTGTTTCTATACCACGTACAGCCCAGGGCCCTGAATATGTGCTTCACAGTCTAAACTATACTTTTTTTTTCCCAAAAAGTCCACATTCAGCAGTCTTCAAGTTAAACCGTGAGGTAGTCATGCCATGATGAGCCTATGATCTTAAACAAATCTACATAGAACCTCTGATATCCCAAATCCCTTCTATCCACAGAATATCTCATAGGTTTGAAGATTCTGAGGCATTCAGAAAATAGAAGGATGACTTATTGGAGCCAAATGTAGATACAGATTAAAGCTCAGATATGGCATGTTACATATCTTAATCTCATAAGTGTAAAAAAACCATTCCTACAGTTTATATGCATTGTTGATTTGCTGCTAGCTTGGAATAAAGTCTTTTAAACTTCTTCAGCTAAATTCATTATTTGTGCTATTGAACATGACAGCCACTAGCCACATGTGGCTACTGAGTATTTAAAATGTGGCTAGTCCAAATTGAGATGTACTGTAAATAACCCTAAATTCCAAAGACTTAGCCCAAACAACAAAAAAGTAAAATATTTCATTAATAAGCTTCACATTAATTATGTGTTGAAATGGTAACAATTTGGACATATTAGATTAAAAATACATTATTAATTATTAATGTCATCAGTTTTCTTTTAGTTTTTTTTATGAAGCTACTAAAGAATTCAAAGTTATCTATGTGCTGACATTTCTACTGGACAACATTTCTAGAGCAAGAATAGTTTCTACACATGAGATATATTCATAAAAGTCTCTATAACATATCATGTTTCATAACTTTTCTTAGCTCATAACCTATTAGCACACAAATATCAGTTACCTAGGTGAGAAACCGTATGGCAAACTCTGCCAAAAGCTCTAACAATCCTCAGCACTGAAAATGACTGTGGTGATAACATTAATAAAACAAATTCAAAAGCACTTAAACTCTTCTACCAACAGAAAAAACTGAATTGTGAATTTAAAGTGAAAAAATTTCAAGTATTTGGCAAATCACTTTAATACTTAGGATATTAAAGTTTTTTTATTAGTTGTTTATTGTTATATAACAAGTTAACTTAAAACTTAGCAGCTTAAAACAACAGTGAACATTTTTTATCTCAGTTTCTATGAGTCAGAAACTCAAAAGCAGTTTAGCCAAACAGTTCTGGTTCCAGGGTCTCTCCTGGGGTTAGAGTCAAGATGTCAGCCAGAGTTCCATCCTCAGCTTCCACTTACATGGTTGGCAAATTGGTAATAGCTCTTGGCAAGGGGCCTTTCTCTTCCTTTCTACAGGGCTGCTTGTGACAGGTCACCTGGCTTTCCTCAGAGCAAGTGATCCAAAAAAGCAAGGCAGAAGCGTCGTCTTTTATGGTCTAGCTCAAAAGTCACACACCATCACTTCTGACATTTGTACTGTTCACCAAGACTAATTCTGACACAATGTAGGAGAGGACTAACAAGGGAATGAATACCCGAAGATAAGGACGATTTGGGGCCATCTTAGGAGTTGGTTAGCATAGTACTCGTCTGTAGCTCCAGTACAAGGAAACTGGATTATCAAAGCAAACTGTGATTATCAAAACTGCTTCTGAGAGAAAAATATCTGTTAGGTTAACAATCTTTACCTCAAAGACACAGCTGTTATGAGATTATACTAAAATGGGACTCAATGATACCATATTTTTAAAATATATATGCTACATAGTAGAGGCCTGATGCATGAAGATTCGTGCAAGAATGGGCCTTCCTTCCCCAGGCTGCCAGCATCCCCTTCGCTCCAGCCTTCAGCCTTTGCTCCAGCCCGGAGCCACCTTTCTGCCTTAGTTCAGGCCCGGAGCTGCCTTTCCACCTTCCCATACCGCCCAGAGGCCCGGAGAGACTGGGGCGGTGCGGAATGCCTGCGTCATCGCCATGGCGATGATGCAATCATCCCGCCCTGCCCGCTCAGCGCCTGTGTATGCAAATTAACCCGTCATCTTTGTTGGGTTAATTTGCATACCCACTCCTGATTGGCTGGTGGGTGTCATGAAGGTATGGTCAATTTGCATCTTTCTCTTTTATTAGTGTAGATTTTATTGATTTCATAGAGGAAAGGAGAGAGAGAGACAGAGATGGAAACATCAATGATGAGAGAGAATCATTGATCGGCTGCCTCCTGCACGCCCCCTACTGGGGATTGAGCCAGCAACCCGGTCATGTGCCCTTGACCAGAATCGAACCGGGACCCTTCAGTTCCCAGGCTGATGCTGTATCCACTGAGCCAAACTAGCTAGGGCATAACACCATATTTTGATGGAACACAAACATACTTAAAATGTAAAAGGCAAATATTAAAGAGACTTAGCAAAATTACGATATGGATCAGCAAATCACTGAATATGAATTCATCAAAATATGCATTCTCTCAGGAATTATTCAGAATAAAATTTGCAATTGGTTTGAGTTCTATTAAGAGATGTTTTCTGTGATTATGGTAAAAATTACATTAAATTTAATTCATGAATAGCTCAGTACTAGCTATGCTCAATGAGGCCAAATATTCAAAGTTCAACTAAAAAATTATTTGGCAAATATTTAGAAAGCTATACAAGTTTATAGTAAAAAGCTATAGAAGTTTGTTAATAAGTTTAGTCTTCACAGTTTAGTGAAGTTCCTTTCTTTTGGGAATCAATCCATTTTTTAAGAAAATATGAGAATAAAATATTCATAGCCTTATCAGCCCAAATGAGTAAAGACTCTCTTCAGATTCCTGTTTCCTCATTAATTTTCATTAAAATTTATTCTACTCTTAAGGGGAAAAGGGGGGAAAGTAAAAAATTTAGCCAAAAAAATGAGTCTATTTATTCTGTTTGGAGTTAATCAATGTTCTAGCACTCATTACTTCAAAGCAAAGTATTAAACTGGCAGCCTGAGGGAAAAGACTAAGTAGAAAAAAAGACTTCAATTTCATTCACCTGCTTAACTTGGATAGTTCACTCTGTTTATCCAGTTCAGGCAATCCCAAATTTAGATATGTACTGTGTGTCACAGAAACAAACTAAATAGGTATCTGGAGACTGCAAAGAAACATACTCTACCATTATAAATAGTTCAGTAATCTAAATCTAAATCATTAATTAATTAAGTCATTTAAAAGCAATACCTTAAAATTTTTACTTCAACTGCTATAAATTAAGTTTGTACTCATCAAAGCTAGCACAGACCAGTTTTCCTATCACTGAATCAGGTATGGAAACCTACTTATTAATGCCAACTATACTTATTAACTGGGTCAAATGAGACCACTTCATTCACAAAGTAGAGATCAAAACAGGTTTGTGTGACTAGTTCTGGGGGGTGGCAGAGAGTGAGAGAGAGAGAAACTGGGAAGCTGCCAAAGAATTCCTCATATCCTTAAATAAAATTTCTATATTCATGAGATTAAGGCAAAAGCTGTGACAGCTGTAACTATGACTTAACTCAGGCAAATGAACAAGAAGACTGGACCCCTTAGCAAATCCCATAATACTACTCCCCTAATACATTCCTCTGAACTTTACTTCTTGACATCAGCTCTGGGAACGTTAAGCCATATACCAATGCAGCTCTAAGACTCTAGTCTCCACTGCCTTTCTTTCAAATCAAACATTCAATAAGGAATGCAAAGGCAAAAGGAAAAACAGCAAATAAAAATTAATCTTATGTCCTCTTCAAACATCTCCCTCAAAATTAAAAGAAAAAAGGAGGCTCAATAATACAGTAACATAAAAAAAAAAAAATCACTTGATAATGACATCTTATTAAGCTTTTCCCTTTTCAGCAGTGGAAAGAAGGTCACTATAGAATTCCATCAATTATCCAATATTATAGCTTTCCACATTCACTCATCTCTTTCCCAACTGTGACTCAGCAATAGTTATGGAGGTCATTTATTTGGGTTCATTTTAAGAGCTGCTTCCTTTGGAGTAAACACAACTTACCAGAGAGACTTTAACATATTCTAAAAGATATTAATTTTAACTGCTACCCATTATCCTTAATGTAGAGAGACAGTAATTTTTTTATTACCCTAAACCCCAATGCTTATTCTCCCCCCTCTTCCCCATTCCCCAAGTATACATACACATGCAGAAGATTTCATTAAAATCATTAAACTTGTCAGAATTCAATTACCAGCTGCTCAGATGTTTAGTATGTTGGGGGGAGGGGAGGGTTGAAGCCACATGCACTGATGCAGTCACTTTTAAGAGAAGAAAGCTAGCCCTAGCCAGAGATAGAATTTGGTTACATATCAAGTACTTTTTGTTTTAAGAAATAATTTGAATTAAAATATTTTCTTCTCTCTTCTCTTTAATATCCCTCAAATATCTCCCCCAGTTGCAGAACTCCAATATAACCTCAATTTTAAAGATCAAAGTTAAAACAAAAGCAGATGCATTTCATTAAAGAAATGGAAACACACATATAAAATGATGCTATATAAAAAATAACTTTTACAAAGCACCTAGTACAAAAATTCCATATATACTAGCCAGATGGTTATCTTGAAAATTCTGATAGTTGGATATCAGAAACTTGGGCAAGGATATGAGGTTTACCTAATTTAGAACATGTCTCCTCTGGTTGGTATGCTTATAAAAAAAATAAGCATACATTTTCAAAGTCTTTACCAAAACCCCCCAAAATAATCTTTTACTTAAAATAATGAATTGATATGGTCCAAGAGAGGTTAACTCTTGCATTTGCATTTGAGGTCTTAGCAAAGGGGATATATATACACGCTTCTGCTTTCTCTTAAAAATAATAAGAATCTTATTGGAGATTTTACTTTCCAAATGCAAGGGAGGAGTTTCCACAATAATACAAAGAAAAGGATTAAATATTTCATTTCACTGAGATGAGAACATAGTACTTACAGAACACAGAATGTTACTGCCAATTTTAACTTTGATCACTATTTTATGGTGAGAATTTTGGTAATAAGCTCAAAGGATGTGGCCAAAAGTTCCCACAGAATAGGGCTAAAGTTAACTCTAGGAAATGCCTGAGCAGGCTACACATCAGTACTATCAATAAACATTGTTTTTCCCTGGCCAGTGTGCTCAATGGTTAGAGCATCAGCCTGTGCACTGGAGAGTCAAGGGTTCGATTCCCAGTCAAGGGCACGTGCCTGGGTTGCAGGTCTGATCCCGCCCCCAGATGGGGCGCATGTGGGAGGCAACCAATTGATGTGTTTCTGTCACATCAATGTTTCTCTCTCTACCTCCTGTGTGTCTCTCTCTCCCCTTCACCTTCCTCCCTTCCACTCTCTCTAAAAATCAATGGAAAAAATAACCTCACTCCTTGGGTGAAGATTAAAAATAAATAAAAATAGTAAATAAATTAATTAACACTGTTTCAATAAATTTCATTGGCTATCAAATGGAACTGAATTTTGACCAAAGGGAAAAGTATCTAAAGTATATTTCAAAACTGCAGAGTTTTTAAAAGTAATTTTTCTAAATGGTAAAAAGTTGCATAGTTTGAGCTAAAAGTTTTAAAAAGCTGCATACATGACAATAATCTGGGTAGGTGCTTCACCTGCAGAAAAACAATTTCTAAGTTAATTTTAGCAACTACCCACAGGGTTGTAAAATGAGATGCTGATTTATATGTACACTTCCCCAGTGTAATCCCAACTCCATTTGATACCTGATTGAGAATAATATAAAAACCCACCCATGCCCATATTCTAGATAGAAAATTCCTGTTTGGCCAAGGAAAAAAGTAATTTAAAAGGGAGAAATTATGTAAGATTAAATCTTTAAACAGGTCAAGGAGAAGGTCTGTTAAGAAGAAACCAAGTCCTGGCCGGTTTGGTTCAGTGGATAGTGTCAGCCTGTGGCCTGAAGAGTCCCAAGGTTCGATTCTGGCTAAGGGCACATGCCTGGGTTGCAGGCTCGATCCTCAGTAGGGGGTGTGCAGGAGGCAGCCAATCAATGATTCTCACTCATGATTAATGTTTCCATCTCTCTCTCCCTTCCACTCTGAAATCAATCTATATATATAAAAGCCTAAGCAAACAGAATGACCAGAATGACTGGTCGCTATGACGTGCACTGATCAACAGGGGACAGAAACTCAATGTGGGAGCTGCCCCCTGGTGATCAGTGCACTCCCACAGCCAACCTCCCCCAGCCAGCCAACCTCCTGTGGTCCCTCCCCTCGGCCCCCAGGCTGGGATGGAGAACCAGGGGTGGGTGACAATGGACACGGCCCTTTCCCAGGGGCATCGAGTGCCAGCTCCCTCCTTGGGGTGGGCGGCCAACCTCCCGTGCCCCACTCCTCCCCATTTTACCCCCCCTCCCCAACCAGCAGGCCCTGATCAGCCTGCTGCCTGCCCGCTGCAGTTGACAGCGTGGCAGCAAGGAAAGGAGGAGGGGAGGAGAGGGGAACTGCGCGGTGGCGGGGCGCTGATGATGGCAGCATCGGCATCTGGCGTCCGTTCCTTCCACACCCGGCCCGGCAACCGTCACCTCCTCTCTGGCCCAGCCCTCATTGGCCCTGATCACTGGCCTGGCCTAAGGACCCCATTCGTGCACAAATTTTGTGTACCAGACCTCTAGTAAAAATATATTTAAAGAAAAAAAAGAAGAAACCAAAATTTACTTTTACAAAAAGAAAAGCAATGATATCTTAGAGGTATCTAGCATGTGACACATCACGTACTATTTCTAGAAAGATGTGAGAAGATCTTAATTTTTAAAAAGGTTTTCTTAAATAATTATCCCCATGACCAATGTGAAGACCAAGGATAAGTAGTGTTCATTTCAAAAAGGAAAAAGAAAACATCTTACCAAAATGAAAAAAAAAAATCGTAAACAGAGTAAATCAAATCAAATTTGGAAGAAAAACACAAATGTTTTGCTAATTCTGCATCTAAGGCAATATTCATATATAGAGAGTTGCTTCCCCTATCTCTATTCTATTGTTTTCACTTTCTTTGAACTTTATTCTTCACATCATTGGTCTCAGAAGACCCACAGTGTTATTTCAGCAGTGCCATTAATCTCTCTGACAGTACACTCCCTCAAGATTCAATTCAGATACTTATCTTTGTTATAAATAAAAACAAAGCACTAAACCACTATTAATATGCGCTCTGCTTTTAGTCCAGTCTACTTGTCTTACTAAAATGTGACTAAAACTTGGTAGTTTTGTCAAAAGACAAAGTGAGTGTTATTGCTTAAAGAATAAAAATATGTAAGGCAAATATTCCCAACTGAGGGAAAAGGACATTTCTTTTGTTAAAATATGTAAGGACCTTGAAGGGCAACCTATGAAATATTAGAGAACATTAGGATGTTAAATGTAATAATATCAAAGTTTTTCTAAACTTGTAACTAAATTTTTAAATTTTATTTCTGTTATTTATAACAATAATTATAGCTATAGTTAATGAACAGCTTACCTGTGCAAAACATTGTTTAATAAAATAAAAAAAAGGAAATTTAAAAATAGCCCTTAATTGATATAGGGCCAATATAAACTAGTCAAGAAGAGAATGGAAGAATTATTAAATCATGCAGGAGCAATTATAAAACAATAAAATTAACATATCGGCTGAGGAACAATGCATAAGACAGTAACAAGAGCAGGATACAGTTCATCAACAAAGGTTCATTTTAAACCAGAATCTTTAGGTAGTAAAAATGGAAATCTATAGGAAAAAGATTCTGCATAAGCAGAAGAACATAAATTAATTAGGAAACCTATAAACTCTATTTAAGGAACACCAACACTATCAGCTTGCCTAGAATAGAATATCTATGCTAGTTGGATATCTCACCTAAAAAGGAGGCTAGTTATATATTGTTTATGCTATTGGCTGACCCTTGTATGACACAGATTTAAACTGTGTGGGTCCACTCATATGTGGATTTTTAAAAATAAATATATTAAAAAGATGTTGGCAACTTGCAACAATTTGAAAAAACTTACAGATGAACTGCACATCCTAGAAATAAGCCCCAAAAAGACTAAGAAAAAGTTAGGCATATCATGAATGCACAGAGAGACGTAATGCACAGATGATGTAAACTTATGGTATCAATAAACACGGTATTTTCTATTCCTTTTCATTTTCTTCAAAACATTTTCTTTTCTCTAGCTTATTTAATTGTAAGAATACAGTACATAATACATATACAAAATATGTGTTCATCAACTGTTTATGCTATCAGTACAGCTTCCAGTGAACAGCAGGCTATTAACAGTTAAGTTTTGGGGGTGTCAAAAGTTCTATGGGGATTTTCAACTGGTGGGAGTGTCAACGCCCCTAACCCCCACATTGTTCAAAAGTCAACTGTACTTACAGGGTTTGGAAAATGGCCAATCCAACTCCAAAGGCCAATCTAAGATGTTTGTGAATGAGAGTTCTTGACATTTATCAATGCAACTAAAATCAATAAACGTTTTTCTAGAGAACCAGTTATGTACAAAGTACCAAGATATGGTTCCCAAACCCAAGTACATGGGGAGAAAACACACAAAATCATTAGAAAATAATACAAGATAAAATAAGGCCTGAAATCAAAGCAGAAATAAACTCTAATGGAATTACAACAGAGGATGTGATCCTACATAATAAAAGCCTAATATGCTAGGTGTCTGGTCGTCCAGTCGGCTGTTCAACCAATCAAAGCGTAATATGCTAATGATATGCTAAGGCCGCTCAACTGCTCACTATGATGTGCACCTCCACCAGGGGTCAGACACTCAATGCACAGGCATGGAAACATGGAACAGACTAATGAATCTCAAAGGGAAGGGAGGAGGGGGGAAGGCGGGTAGAGATTAACCAAAGATCTCATATGCATACTAAAGGCCTGGTGCACAGATTCGTGCACCAGTGGGGTCCCTCGGCGTGGCCTGTGGGGATCAGGCCGAAAATGGCAGTCCAACATCCCCCCGAGGAGTCCCAGATTGTGAGAGGGCGCAGGACAAATCCGTGCACTGGGCCTCTAGTTTCAAATAAGAGGATTTAAGCAGGCTTCACAAAGGAAAGGGCATTTGATCTGAATCTTAAAAGATGAGTAGACTTTCAATGAGAGATTTTCTAATCCCCAGATCAGCATCAGTCAAATCAACTACAATCATGTTTCCACAGAATTATTTGAGAAGCTCTTGTTGCTGGGATTTACCTAATTTCAGTTCTTCATAGAAGCAATTACTCTATCAATTGCACTGTAACACAAGTTTTGACATATACATACACATAAAAGGTTATAACGTGCATATTTAATGTTCATAGAAAGGGGGAAGAAAACATTTCTTTGTCTCTGTATCCGCAAAGACTCAAAACTGAATTTAATTATACAGAGCTAAATTCTGTTTTAATTTTATTTTTCAATTATAATTTGCATTCAGTATTATTTTGTAGTAGTTTCAGGTGTAAAATATGGTGGTTAGGTAATCATAAACTTTACAAAGTATTCCCTCCCATATTTCCAGTACCCACCCAGCATCATACACAGTTATTACAATATTATTGACTATATTGCCTATGCCAGTGATGGCAAACCATTTGAGCTCGGCATGTCAGCATTTTGAAAAACCCTAACTTAACTCTGGTGCCGTGTCGCATATAGATATTTTTTTGATATTTGCAACCATAGTAAAACAAAGACTTATATTTTTGATATTTATTTTATATATTTAAATGCCATTTAACAAAGAAAAATCAACCAAAAAAATGAGTTTGTGTGTCACCTCTGACACGCATGTCATAGGTTCGCCATCACTGGCCTATGCTGTACTTTACATTCCTATAACTTTTTTGTAACTACCAATCTGTACTTCTTGATTCCTTCACCTTTTTCACCCAGTCCCCTAACCCTCGTCCCTCTGACAACCACTAGTCTAGATTCCACATATAAGTGAAATCATATGGTATTTGTCTTTCTCTGACTGACTTATTTCACTTAGCATAATGCCTTTAGGTCTATCCATAATGTTGCAAATGGTAAATTTTCATTCTGAAATTCCTGAGTAAGGGAAGCAAAGTTTGGCAAAACTAAATGCAGCACATCAACTGAAGAGTCACTATAATTTAAAAAAAAAACACACACAAAAAACACACAGAATCACCAATATGTGTCTCATTGTTTTTAATATTCGTGTCCTATATCCATGACTATCAACTGGAATTATAAAATAGTTTAAATATGAGTATATATGGACCATGCTAGAAACACTTTAAAAAAAAACATTGTATAATCAAGTCTTAAAATAGCCACATATATACCTAATAAGACATTATAAGACCCCAAATCTTCCCTGCCCCAGCCCTGGAACCAACCACTTTTCCAAGAAATCTTGGATCATTTTAGTGGAGAAAGATATATAGAAACCAAAGTCTGGATCCCCCTTCTTTCCACTACTCTCCCAACCACTCCCACAGATAATTGTTGTTTTTTAGTTTCTAGTCTATCCTTCGTTTTCTTTTGAAAGTAAGATCATATGTTTTTACTTTCTTATACCAAGGGTAGCATATTATAAATAGTCTTTTGTGCCCTCTCCCACTTGACAGAATGTCCTAGAAATCACTCCATATCAGTTCATTAGAGACTTTCCTCATTCTTCTTCTTTTTTTTTTTTTTTATAATCCTCACCTCAGGATATGTTTTTATTGATTTGAGAGAGGCAGGGAGGGAATGGGGTTGTGAAGAGAGAGAAAGAGAGAGATCAGTCAATTGTCCTGCCCCCCCCCCCGCCCCGCCCCCGCCACACACGTACACACACAGAACCCAACGGGAAATCGGATCAGACCTGCAACTTAGGTATGTGCCCTGATCTGGAACCAAACCTGCAACCTTCTGGTATACAGGACAACACTCCAACCAACTGAGCCACTCGGTTGGTGCCCTCATTCTTTTTAAAGCTGGCAGTCTTCAATGTTTGGATGTGTCATAGTGGATTTAAGCACCCTCCTACCTTTGAGCAATTAGGTTGTCACCAATATTCTGTAATTACCAACAATACTTCAAAAATTCTTGTGTATAGCTTGACCGGCATGGCTCAGTGGTTCAGTGTCGACCTAAGAACAAGGAAGTCACAGTTTGATTCCTGGTCAGGGCACATGCCCGGGTTTTGGGCTTGATCCGCAGTGGGGATAGTGCAAGAGGCAGCCAATCAATGAGTCTCTCTCATCACTGACGTTCCTATCTCTCTCTCTATCTCTCTCCCTGTCCCTTCCTCTCTGAAATCAATAAAAAATATTTTTTAAAAAATGTTTGTGTATGTCAGATACATCTAGATGTTGGACAGCTGGGTCAGTAATTAATGGCATATATATAATTTTAAGCAACATAAAAATCACATTTGGGACTTTAATCATTTTTAAGAGAGTAAAAAGGCTTCTAAAACCAAAAAATGTTGACCCTAGGTAATAAAGATCATAGTAATTGTCCAAAACACAAAGGTAGAAAGAGGATACAACTTAGTGGTAATGTGATATCTTACAGGCATTAAGGCCAGGATAAACAAAAGCAGTGTTTAGAATCTGTGGGAGCGCTAGATTCAGTGCATTTAGGGGTATCATTTTCATTTTATTTGTAAGGAATTTGTTTAATCTCTTCAGAATACTTTTAATATGTTGAGCCAAGAACAAAGAGCAAAGTAATTTATATCCAAACTCACTTTCTGCCAAAAGGAATACTTTTAGTTCCATTAAAGTATTCAAAAAATGGAAAATTGGAAAGAAATAGTTTTTCTTTTTCAGAGCAATTTCAAGATAAAATATGGGATTTTGAATTTAAAAAACCACAGTAAGCAAGGATAATAAAAGGACAAATGCTAAGTGCAACTATCATAAATAAATCCCACACATGATGTTGAACAAAAGAAGTCACAAAAGAATAAATAAAATAAATCCATTTAATAAAAATAAAAACATGCAATACTAACCTATACTTTTTATTTATATACTAGAGGCCTGGTGCATGAAATTTGTGTGTGTGTATGGGGGGAGAGGGTGTCCCCTCAGCCCAGCCTGCAACCTCTCCAATCCAGGACCCCTTGGGGGATGTCCTAAACCGGCAATTGGACATCATTCTCACAATCCTGGACCACTGGCTCCTAACTGTCCACCTGCCTGCCAGCCTGGTTGCCCCTAACTGCCCACCCTGCTGGCCGGGTCGCCATCACAGCTCCCCCGCCGGCCTGGATGCCCCACGCAGCCTGCTTGTTCAGTCGTTTGGTTGTCCCTGACTAACCCCCCTGCTGGCCTGGTGGTAGGCAGCCATCTTGTGAGGGTGTGAGGGTTAATTTGCATATTACCTCTTTATTATATAGGATACACAGGTCATAAAGAAAAGCAAAGAACAACAAAAGTCACAATAATGATTTTCTCTAAAGGAATGGAGGAAATAATGATTGGGAAGGAATATATATTTATGATTTCTGGAATGCCATTAATATCCTTGAGATTATCACTTGATAATACTTTATTATTTACATTGTGTGTGTTATTTGTTTTTTAAAATATAATTTATTTTTTATAATAAAGTAAATAAAAAAATGGTACTACTACTTTGTGGCAAGCTGAAACTTCTACCCAACTGAAGCTAGCAATGTTCTTACCACCATAACTGGCAGTCATTGAATAGCAAAAGATGGAAATGAACCTTCAAGTTTTAACCTTGACAAACAAAAGAAAACACACTATGTGTTAACATGATAAACAGAATTATTCTTTGGTGGTATCTGATAAAGATTAAATATTCATACTCATCAAAGTTCAAAACATTAAGTATAATTCTTTTTGACATAAGAATGTATTTTAATCCTAGAATTATAATGCTATGTTGGAAATATTAAAATACTAAAATAATTCCTTACTTTTACTTCTCTTATTTCATGAAAACATCAAACAGGTGGACCCAAATGTATATTCAGAAAATGAAAACACACACAAAAAAAATCAAAAGTAAAAACTTTTTAAAATATAAATCCTCAATCAACTGGTTTTCTACTGTTCTACTCCCTCATGAATTCTACTATTAGCCATTTCTCCAAGAATTGCTGGCAACATTTAGCAAGGAATCATATTCAGAGGTCACAAACTGGATGCTGAGGATACTCACTTCTGCTGGGCTGTCATTTGCAATAAGGCAGTTAAGAAATAAGTAGCAGAGCTATCTAGTAAAAGAACTGAGAACAGATCCAAAGTATCCTATTTGTAGCCCAGTGCTCTTTTCTCTATATTTGAATGAATTATATACATGTGTCTTGCATATGGCCATCAGCTATCACTTTTCATTACCTTAATTTTAAAATCTATCACATACTGAATCACCTTGGAAAAGTCATTCATCCACTCTAAATTTGTTTCCTCTAAATGTAATATACAAATAAGTACTATAATTACTTTTCTTTTGGATTATAAAAGGAGGAAATAAGAAACTGCATATGAAAGCACTTTTGTTGTTCTTGCAACAACTTATAGAAGACCAAAAGGGCACCTTTGGGTTTACAAAGGCAGATGGGGAGTGGAAAACATTAAATGGGAGGGAGAAACAAGGCAAATGGAACAGGTAAGGGGCAAATATAAAGAAGGGCTTACCCTATATAATAAAGAGGGAATATGCTAATTTATCTGTGACAGTGTGCCCATAATGACCAATTTGCATATTGATGCCTGTGCAGAAGGGGGCAGGTGGCCAGGGGAGAGGGGACCTATTTGCATATTGATGTGTGCACAGCAGGGGGCAGGTGGCCAGAGCCAAGTTCCCTGGGGCCGGGCACACCTCTCCTCCCTACAACTCCAGACCCAGGTGGAGGCAGGCCTGAGTGGCCCCCGCCCCAGGGTCAGACTCTTCCCTTCCTCTCCTCCCCTGCCCACAGCTGCAGCGCTGTCTCCACAGCTGAAGTGCACTGAACCTGCCTGGTGGTTCGGCTAAACCCACCCTCCTAGCCCGCCTAGCTCCTCCCTGACCCAGCCCCTACCCCACTGCAGGAGATTGGAGCCCCACCCTGAGCAGGTACAGCTGCAAAAAACAGCCACATACAATTTAAAGAATGGCGCCAAGCCACTATGGAAGACAGTATGGAGCTTCCTCAAAAAACTAAAAATGGAACTCCCATTTGACCCTGCGATCCCACTTCTAGAAATATATACCAAGAAACCAGAAACACCAATCAGAAAGGATGTTGGCACCCATATGTTCATAGCAGCACAATTCACCATAGCTGAGATCTGGAAACAGCCTAAGTGCCCATCAGCAGATGAATGGATTAGAAAAATGTGGTACATCTACAGGATGGAATACTATGCTGCTGTAAAAAAGAAGGAACTCTTACCATTTGCAACAGCATGGATGGAACTGGAGAGCATTATGCTAAGTGAAATAAGCCAGACAATGAAGGAAAAATACCACATGATCTCACTCATTCATGGATAATAAAGACCATTATAAACTTACTAGAGGCCCAGTGCACAAAAATTTGTGCACTCGGAGGAATGGGGGGGAGGGGTCCCTCAGCCCAGCCTGTGCCCTCTCACAGTCTGGGACCCCTCGGGAGATAACGACCTGCTGGCTTAGGCCTGCTCCCGGGTGGATGAGGGCAGGCCCAATCCCTAGGTGCAGCCCCTGGTTGGGCTCAGAGCAGGGCCGATCAGGGGGTTGGGGCGCCGCACCCTGTCACATACAGAGCCGCAGGGTGATCACGAGGTTGGGGAGCTCCCCCCTATCAGGCACAGAGCAGGGCTGATCTGGGGGATTGGGGCGCCTTCCCCTGTCACGAACAGAGCAGGACCGATAGGGAGGTTGTGGCCCCGCACCATCACACACAGAGCCGCAGGGCAATCAGGGGGTTTGGGCGCTGCCCCCTGTCACGCTGATACCAGTGCTGGGAGGCCTCACGGCTCCACTGATCCCAGTGCTGGGAGGCATATTACCCTTTTACTATATAGGATAGAGGCCCGGTGCACAAAGATGTGTGCACTCGGGGGGAAGAGGAGATCCCTCAGCCTGACCTGTGCCCTCTCACAGTCTGAGACCCCTAGGGAGATAACGAACTGCTGGCTTAGGCCCGCTTCTGGGTGGCAGAGGGCAGGCCCAATCCCTAGGTGCAGCCCCTGGTCGGGCTCAGAGCAGGGCTGATTGGGGAGTTCGGGCACCGCCCACTATCATGCACAAAGCAGGGCGGATCGGAAGGTTGCGATGCCACCCTCAGTCACGCTCAGGGTAGGGCCGATTGGGGGGTTGGGGCACTGCCCCCTGTCACACTCAAGGCAGGGTAAATGGGGAGGTTGCGGTGCCACCCCCTATCACGCACAGAGCAGGGTCGATCAGGGGGTTGGGGAGCTCCCCCTGTCATGCACAGAGCAGGGCCCATCAGGGGGTTGAGGACCTCCCCCCTGTCACTCACAGAGTAGGGCCAATAGGGGAGTTGGGGCACCGCCCACTGTCACACACAGAGCAGGGCGGATCAGGGGGTTGGGGCACCGCCCTCTATCACCCACAGAGCAGGGCAGATCAGGGGGTTGCGGCGCTGCCACTGTCACACTCAGGGCAGGGCCGATGGGGAGTTTATGGCTCTACCCCGTCACACACAGAGCAGGGCCCGTGGGGGGGGCGGGGGGGTTGGGGCGCCGCCCTCTAAGATCCACAGAGCAAGGCCGATCAGGGGGTTGGGGCGCTGCCACTCTCACACACAGGGCAGGGCCAATGGGGAGGTTATGGCTCTACCCCATCACACACAGAGCAGGGCCCGTGGGGTGGGGGGTTTGGGCGCCGCACTCTGTCACACACAGAGCATGGCCAATCAGGGGGTTGGGGCGCTGCACCCTGTCACACACAGAGCCGCAGGGCGATCAGGAGGTTGGGGAGCTCCCCGCTATCAGGCACAGAGCAGGGCTGATCAGGGGGTTGGGGCGCTTTCCCCTGTCACGAACAGAGCAGGGCGGATAGGGAGGTTGTAGCCCTGCCTCCTGTCACACACAGAGCCACAGGGCGATCAGGGGGTTTGGGCGCTGCCCCATGTCACGCTGATCCTGGTGCCAGGAGGCCTCTCGGCTCCACTGATCCCAGTGCTGGTAGGCATATTACTTTTTTACTATATAGGATAGAGGCCTGGTGCACGGGTGGGGGCTGGCTGGTTTACCCTGAAGGGTGTCCTGGATCAGGGTGGGGGTCCAACTGGGATGCCTGGCCAGCCTGGGTGAGGGGATGATGGCTGTTTGCAGCTGGTCACACACCCTTCAGGGTGGGGGTCCCCAATGGGGTGCCTGGCCAGTCTGGGTGAGGGGCTGAGGGATGTTTTCAGGCTGGTGGGTGACTGAAGCTCCCAACCCAGGGGTGGGCAAACTTTTTGACTCGAGGGCCACAATGGGTTCTTAAACTGGACCGGAGGGCCAGAACAAAAGCATGGATGGAGTGTTTGTGTGAACTCATATAAATTCAAAGTAAACATCATTACATAAAAGGGTACGGTCTTTTTTTTCTTTAGTTTTATTCATTTCAAACGGGCCGGCGCGGGCCGTAGTTTGCCCACGGCTGTCCCAACCGCTCCTTTTTTTATTTTCTTTTTTTCATTCTGGGGCAACTTTAGCTCTGGCTCCAGCTCTGAGGCCTCTGCTGCTGAAAGCAGGTATCTGGTTTCTTTGGGTTCTATAATCGAAACACTGTATCAGCTCCAGCTTTGAGATCCCGGCCGACTGAAAGCTGGTTTCTGGGGTTTTGTTTAGCTTCTATATTTGTTACAATGTTTCAAACTGCAAGCTCAGAGGCCGGCAAGGCAGGCAGGGAACGTTGGAGTCCTCCGTCACTGAAGCAAGCAAGCCTCATGTTCGCTTCCAGCTGCCTGGCTGCCGGCCGCCATCTTGGCTGGCAGTTAATTTGCATATTGCCCTGATTAGCCAATGGGAAGGGTAGCGGATATACGGCTAATTACCATGTTTCTCTTTTATTAGATAGGATTATGCTAAGTGAAATAAGGCAGTCAATGAAGGAAAAATACCATATGATCTCACTCATTCATGGAAAATAAAGACCATTATAAACTTATGAACAAAAATAGATACAGAGGCAGAGCTGCCTCAAACAGACCATCAAACTCAGCATGAAGGCCGGGGAGGGTGGTAAGAGATCAACCGAAGGACTTGTATGCATGCATACAAGCATAACCAATGGACATAAGACACTGGGGAGGGCCAGGGGATTGTCAAGCGTGGGGGGAAAAAGGAGACATATGTAATACCCTTTGTAATACTTTAAGCAACAAAATAAATAAATAAATAAATAAATAAATAAATAAATAAATAAATAAATAAAAATAAAGAATGGTGCCAAGCTGTAAGGTTTGACAGTTACTCCCCCTTCGGCCTCACCCCCCCCCCTTAACGCCCCCCTAACTCCCTACCCCCTGCCAGCGCCTCCAGGGACAACCAGCACTACAGGGCTGCTGGCCAAAGCCCGCCTCTCCAAGGCCTGAGGAGAGCGCCTGACAGGGGCCCAGACTGCTAAGAAGGAAGAGGAAGCGTCCACGGGGAGCTCTTCAATCCCCCTGCAGGGACACCCTACCCCAGCCCCCACACCCCTAGAGGAATGGATGGACACCCTACCCCAGCCCCTGCACCCCTGGGGGGACGGGGAGGCTGACTGGACAGGGAGAAGACCCAGCCTCGGGTAGCTGCAGCCCGCACCTCCGACTCCCGATCTCTTTCCCTGCCATCCCACCAGAGGCGCCCACAATAGCACGCCAGCGACCACCCGTCAGTGCCCCCGAGGCACCAGGGGCCCGTGGCCGCCGCTGCCGGGCCCCCTCTGCTGGGGCCGGGCACGACTCTCCTCCCTACAACTCCAGACCCCGGTGAAGGCAGGCCTGAGCGGTCCCCCCAACCCAGGACTAGGCCCCCCCCCCCCCCCCCAGCAGCAGCGCCATCCCCACAGCTGAAGAGCCCTGAACCTCACTGGGGGTGCGGCTAAACCCGCCCTCCTAGCCCGCCAGGCTCCACCCTGGCCCCGCCCCCATCCCAGTCCAGGAGATTGGAGCCCCACCCTGAACAGGTACACCTGCGAAACAGCCACATACAATTTAAAGAATGGCGCCAAGCAGGAAGGTTTGACAGTTACTCCCCTTCAGCCTCGCCGTCCCCCTAGCACCCCCCTAACTCCCTGCCCCCCTGCCAGCGCCTCCAGGGATGACCAGCACTACAGGGCTGCTGGCCAGAGCCCACTCCTCCAAAGCCTGCAGAACCCTCTGCAAAGCTTACATAACTACAGTCCCAGGAAACAATCATGCCCTCCTTCCCTAATCAGCACCTGCTACCTGCAAGAGTACCCGTGGGCAGTTGGGGGCAAGCAGGCTGGCAGGGAGGCTGTTGGGGGTGATCAGGCCAGCAGGGGGGGACAGTTGGGGGCAAGCAGGCCAGTGGGGGGGGTGGGAGTTGGGGGTGAGCAGGCCACAGGCAGAGTGGTTTAGGCCCACAGGAATTGGGCCTATACCAGCAGTTGGACATCCCCCGAGGGGTCCTGGACTGGTGAGGGTGCAGGCCAGACTGAGGGACACACACCACACACCCCCCTTGCACGAATTTTGTGCACCAGGCCACTAGTCTTATCATAAAATATTTTCTATAATTAAAAAGAACAATGTGTGCCCTAGCCAGTTTGGCTCAGTGAATAGAGTGTCAGCCTGCAGACCGAAGGTCCCAGGTTAGATTCTGTCAAGGGCACATACCTTGTTGCAGGCTCCTTCCAACCCTGGGCCATGGTCAGGGCTCATACAGGAGGCAACCAATCGATGTGTTTCTCTCACACCGATATTTCTCTCTGTGTTTCCCTCTCTTCTACTCTCCCTAAAATCAGTGGAAAAATATCCTTGAGTGAGTATTAAAAAACAAACAACAACAGAAACCAATGTGATCCGAGTTCAAAAATGATTAAATTGAAACACCAGAAACAGAATAATTATTAAACAATTTCATAAAACATAAAGAAGGCAATTCAAACTTGTAATGAAATAAATTCCTATATTGAAATTGTTAGCAATGAAGAAAAGCTAAGACCATCACCACACAAAATACCCTAAAATACTTTAAATTCAAAAGAAAAAGTAAAAAAGAAGCCTAAAACTTAAAAGATTTATATGTAAATACTTACTTATGTGTTCTCAAAATGGGGGAAACTGAGCAAAAAATTCATGGGAAAATAGCCCACATCGAAGATAGATATTACTTGAATGACTTTAACAAACAAATATTAATTAAAACAAACATTATATATTTCCCACTCATCAGATCTGACAATACATACATATACACACACACACACACACACACACACACACACACAGGAGAAAGAAGAGAAAATTGACAGCTTCAATTATTGTTAGCAAAGACAAGGAAAATTGGCATGCTGCTTTTTTTCAAAAGTCGGTGCATCTGAGGAAATTTATACTGTTTCTATAAGGTATATGAGGTTTATAATCAGTAAAAGTTATATAAAACAAAAGGGCCCAGTCAATGGTGTCCCTTGGCATGGCCTGCGGGGATCAAGCTGAAACAGGCATCCAACATCCCCTGAGGGATGTAGTAGTGAGCGAAGCAGCAGGTGGCTGGGGAGGAGCCACTCCCGCTCATCGCGGGCCCTGCTCATCCCAGTCAGCTCATCCTGGTCAGCTGAGCAGCGCACCCACTATGGGAGCGCGCTGACCACCAGGGGGCAGTTCCTGCATTGAGCATCTGCCCCCTGGTGGTCATTGCACCTCATACCGACTGGCCAACCAGCTGACCGGTTACTTAGGCTTTTATATATATAAATGAAATGAAAATAGGTATTAAGTCAGATTTAATGTCTGAAATGAAAATGTTGAAAGCCTAAAAATGGCTTCTATATACTAGATAATAACTCCTCCAAATCTCTCCAGTAAAGATTTCACAATTATGCAATTGTGACCTAAACACTCTATCATACCCAATCAGGAGTTACAATGACAGAAAAAAATCTGGCTGTGGCTAAACAGTCTCAGCAGAAGTTTCTAACAAGTTTATGGTATTCTTCTCTAAAATGTAAATCTTCATTCAGACAGGCTAGAGATCCAGGAAGTCTCAGAATCATGACAGAGCCATTCAGCTGTGTGCATACATGAGTTAAGTAAACTGATTTCTCTGAGTCTATTTCCTCATCTGTAAATGTGCACAAAATCGCAGGCATACTGGATCTCTGTGAAGGTTAGACAGAGTGAATGCTCAGGGCCTAGTTTCAAGGACTGGGCACATAACTGACACTTATCATATGGTCACGGCTACTATTGTTTTTGAACCTGGTTTAACTTAATCTGTAAATAATTAGGTTCACACATAATTATCACTCCATTGGGGTAAAAAAGTGTAGTTTATACATCTTGCATGACTGTGAAATATGTTTCTGAATTTTTAAAAAGGAAGGAAATAAAGAGGGAGGGAAAAATAGGAGTGGAAGGTGGGGAGAAAGGAAGAATGGAAAAAGAAGTAAGTTAAAAATATAGACACCGACCAAGACCAGCATTGCACTTTAATAAAAAAAAAAAAAATGCAAAATAGTTGAAATGACCACCCTAAAGCTCAACAGTACCCATTCATTAAATTGAAATAAAACTTACCAATTAAGTGCGATTAACTGGAAGCAAGATGAACTTTCTCTTATGCTGAGGTGTCGGCACAAAGCTGTGGAATAAAACTTGCCTTTTCTATTTAAAGCCATTCCTTTATTGCTAAGCAGTTGGTCTGAGAGGAAGGCAGTAAGCAGGGTTAGAAAGAGGAAAAAGAGGGGATAAAGATGAAGAGAAAAACAACATGCAATTCTGAATCAAGTCTCTTCACCAGAGCCTTGCAGATTCTCCTGTGTTCTCACCTGGAGTTGTGCGGAGCTGTCATTGAGACTGTCCTCCCTTCGCCGAGCCTCCTCTAGCATCTGCGCACTCTTCTTCTTTTCCACCTGTTCCTTGTGCTTCAGATTTGCTACCTTCTTATTCTGGTCTTTCACTTGCCTGTTGATAAGGGAGGAGAAAAATCAAGCTATTCATATATATGTATAGAAAAAAATGTTCATTTACAGTTTTACACCACTGCCACCAAGGAATGGCTGAAAACCAACAAAGAATTCCTGCAGCAAAATGATTCCAACACTTTCAAGGGTATTCCTACCAATAGTAACAAATTGTTAACAATAATGTTTCAGGAACATGTATTTCAGCATGTACATGTATTTCAGCATGTACTTCACAGGAAGCACAGTGAAATCCTAAAAGAAAAGGAGGGCATGAGATAGTTTGAAATGAAAAAGAAACCAAGTCAGAGATTTATGTTGAAAATATGGAAACAGTCTCCTGACATCAATGCTATGAAATAGAATAGCTGATTAAGAAAGGTTTTGTAATACAAATCTTATTTTAATATTATTAAATCTTTCAAACTTTCAAAAGGCGATATGCAATCTATATAATAAAAACCTAAGCGACTGTTACAGTGGAATGACCAGAACAACCAGTCGCTATGATTTGCACTGACCACCAGTGGGCAGACGCTCAACACATGAGCTGCCCCCTGGTGGTCAGTGCGCTCTCACAGAGGGAGCGCCGCTCAGCCAGAAGCTGGGCTCACCGCTGGTGAGCACAGCAGTGAAGGTAGGAGCCTCTCCCGCCTTCACAGCAGCGAGCCGAGAGGTAAGGAGCAGTAAGCAGGCAGGTGGTAAGGAGCAAGAGGGTCTTGGACTGAGAGAAGGATGTCTGCCTGCTGGCTTGCCCCACTTGTGAAGAGCGGGTCTAGCCGGCAGGCGGACATGCCCTGAGGCATCCTGGACTGCGAGAGGGTGCAGGCCGGGCTGAGGCTCCCACCCCCCACCCCAGTGCACGAATTTCATGCACTGGGCCTCTAGTGTATATATAAATGAAAATAATGCTATAAAGATGTAGGAACCCAGCTTAAGCAACAGAAGATTATATCTACTTCTGAAGCTCCCTATCCTATACCACTGCCTCCACACTAAGCTAAGAATATCCTACATCCTAAAAATTGTGTTTAAAATCCCCTTGCTTTTATTATAGTTTTGTTGCATATATTGGTCCTTCATTTATTTTGCATGTTTTAAAAATTTATTTATAAAGTTTATTAATAAACTGTTTTTCTTTTCAATATATTTTGAGACTCATACTGATCAATGAGTATAATGTAGTTTTTTATCCATTCATTTTCAATGCAGTATAAAATAATATATGGCAATTGTTTTAACACATTCCAAAGTTGATAAACAACTGAGTTGTTTCGTTTCTTCCTATTATAAGCAATGCTGCTGGATACATTGTGGTATGCCTGTTCGAGAGTTTCTCCAAGGAATAGGCCTACAAACTGAACTTTAAGTCATGTAGTAGGTATACCTTTAAGTTTACTATTTTCCAAGAAGTTATATTAATTTATACTTGCCCCAGTAGTGCAAAACAATACCTGTTACACTTGTACATATCCACTAACACTTGGTACTATCAGACTTTCTAAATTTTATCAATCTGGTAGATATAAATAAAAAATATGTCATATAGTTTTAAAATGCATGCTCCTGGCTACTGAGGCTGAATATCTTTTCATGTAGTATTTGACCATTCCGGTTTACTTCTGTGAAATAGCTACTTATGTGTTTTGCCCATTTTTCAATGAGGGTATCTTTTTCTTACTGACTTGTAAGTATCCTTTATATATTCTGGATCATAATCCTCTGCTATATGCTACACAAATATTTTCTTCCAATTTATGAATTATTTCTTTGATTGCTTTATAATATGATATGCTTTCATTTATAAAATTTTTAATTGTTTCAATGTACCAATCTTCTCCATTGTAGTTTGAAATCTTGTCACATTTTCACAGTATCTTCCCCATCCCAAGTTCATAAAGATATTCCCTGAAAATTTTGTAACTTAGTCTTTTACAGTGAAGTCATTCATCCACCTGAAACTTATGTTGTATATGGTAGGAAGTAGAGATATAATTTCAATTTCAGGAATGGTCTGAGGTAAGAATACATATATTGATAACTAATTGTCCAGCATAACCTATATGCATTGCTACTTCTGTCGTGTATAAAACCTCTATATATACTGGAAGTGCTAGCCATAGATATCAGACAAAAAGAAGAAATAAAAGGCATCTAACTTGGAAAAGAAGTAAAACTGTCCTTGTTCACAGATGACATGATACTATATGTAGAAAAACCCAAAGACTCCACCAAAAAAACTACTAGACCTAATAAATGAATTCGGCAATGTAGTAGGATACAAATTAACACCCAGAAATCTATGGTCTTTTTATACACCAACAATGAACTCACAGAAAGAGAAACTAAAAAAAAAATCCCATTTACCATTGTACCAAAAAAATTAAGATATCTAGGAATAAACTTAACTAAGGAGGTAAAAGACCTGTACTCGGAAAACAACAGGACATTGAAAAAAGAGATAAAGGAAGACATAAACAAATGGAAGAACATACCATGTTCATGGACTGGTAGAATCAACATCATTAAAATGTCCATACTACCCAAAGCAATCTTCAGATTCAATGAAATCCCCATTAAAATACCAATGGCATATTTCAAAGATCTAGAACAAACTCTCTAAAAATTCAACTGGAATAAAGAAAGATCCCAAATAGCCACAACAATCCTGAGAAAGAAGAACAAAGTTGGAATAATCACAATACCAGATATCAAGCTATATTAAAAAGCCACGGTTCTCAAAATTGCCTGGTAATAGAACAAGAACAGACATACAGACCAATGGAACAGAACAGGGAACCCAGAAATTGACCCAAGCCATTCTGCTAAATTAATATTTGGCAAAGGAGACAAGAGCATACAATGGAGTCAACACAGTCTCTTTAATAGATGGTGCTGGGAAATTTGGTCAGCATGCAAAAAACTGAAACTAGATCACCAACTTACACCATATACAAAAACAAAGTCAATATGGCTAAAGGACTTAAAAGTAGCATGGGAAATCATAGAAATCCTACAACACTCCATAGGCAGCAAAACAGCAGACATATGTCGTAGCAGTATCTTTACTGACACAGCTTCTAGGGCAATGGAGACTAAGGAGAAAATAAACAAATGGGACTACGTCAAAATAAAAAAGCTTCTGCACAGCAAAAGAAGCCATCAACAAAGCAGCAATAAAGCCCATTGCATGGGAGAACATATTTGCCAATGCTATTTCAGATAAGGGCTTAATCTCCAAAATTTACAGAGAACTCACACAACTTAACAAAAGGAAGATAAACAATCCAATCAAAAAATGGGTAAAGGGCCTAAGTAGACACTTTTCGAAAAAGGACATACAGAAGGCCAGGAGACATATGAAAACATGCTCAAAGTCACTAATCATTTTAGAGATGCAAATCAAAACAACAGTGGGGTACCATCTCACACCTGCCAGAATGGCTATCATCAACAAATCAACAAATGACAAGTGCTGGAGAGGATGTGGAGAAAAAGGAACCCTTATGCACTGCTGGTGGGAATGCAGACAGATGCAGCCACTGTGAAAGACAGTATGGAGTTTCCTCAAAGAGTTAAAAATGGAACTCCCATTTGTCCCAGTAATCCCACTTCTAGGACTATATCCCAAAAAACGAGAAACACTAATCAGAAAGGATATATGCACCCCTATGTTCATAGTAGCACAATTTACAATAGCTAAGATTTGGAAACAACCCAAGTGCCCATCAGCAGATGAATGGATTAAAAAACTGTGGTCTCTCTACACAAAGGAATACTACACCGTATCAAAAAGATGGAACTTATACCATTTGCAACAGTATGGATAAAACTGGAGAGCATTATGCTAAGCGAAATAAGCCAGAGAAAGATAAATATCACATGATCTCACTCACATGTGGTATATAATGATCAACATAATTTGATGAACAAAAATAGATCCAGAGACAAATGGCAGGGGAGAGGGGGTTAGAGAGCAACCAAAGGACTTGTATGCATACATATTAGCATAACCAGTGAACACCTACACTGGTGTGGTGGAGGCTTGCCCCAGGTGGGAATGGCTTGGGGGGGGGGGGGGGGGGGTGGGGGAGGGTCTTTCAATCAGGGGAAAAAGGAGACATATGTAAAACTTCAGACAATAAAAAAATCTCTATAGACATGTGTACCTATTGTATGGCTCTCTACTCTGATATTTTTGTATATTTCTGCACTAAATCTATACTACTTTAATTACTATACCTTTCAATATCTGGTAAAGTAAAGCCTGCCTACCTTGTTCTTTTTCAGGACCATCTTGGCTATTCTTGCCCCTTAACACTTCTATAAATTTCACAAACAGCTTGTCAAGTTCCACTAAACCAGTCAACCAACCAACCACAGTAATCAAATTCCAAAGCAGCCTTTTGGGATTTTGATTGAAATTGTACCAAATCTATTTATCAATTTGGGAAAAACTGACACTTCCATGCTCTTGAGTCTTTCAGTTCATTAACATGGTACATTTCTCCAGTTATTTAGTTCTCCTTATAAGCCTTTCAACAAAGTGTTAAAATTTCCTCAATAAAAGACCAGTATTTATTTTATTCATAGGTACCTTATATGATTTGTTGTCATTTTAAGTTCCAGATATTGTGTCACTCTTAAAAAAGTACTTTTCAACAATGTAAATACTAACAAAATTAACACGTAATTCTTTGTTGTCATTTAATATCTAGTCTATATGCAAATTTGCCCAGTTTTCTACAAAATTTTTTTTTAAACTGGCTCATTTGAATCAGAATCCAAAAGATTTGCAACACAATCCATAGCACTGCGTTTGTCAAATCCTTCAAGTTTCTATTAATCTAGAGAAAAGTCTCTCACCTCCTCCCCTGCCCTGTTTTTAATGCCACTGATTGGTTAAAGAACATGAGTTCTGTAAAATGACTCACATTTTGGAATGTCTGTTTGTTCCTTCATGGTGTCATTTGTTTCTTTACCTCATGCTTTTTCTTTCTTAGATATTGAAAATTAGCTTTAAACAGATTCAGTTTCAACATGTTAGGTCAAAATACAAAATAATGGTGTTTCCACACTGATTATTCATTCATTAGTGAAGAATAATCAGAATGAAGGTAGTGACAGCCCGGTCTATTCTGTGTTACATTCACCCTTTTATCAACTTTAATCTAATGGTACCATGCACTAATGATCTTTTCCTGAAAACATTATTTCAATGGCATTTTTAAATTAAATTTTCTAATGTTTTCTTGCTGACATATAGATATGCACTTAATTTCTGTATTTAGGTTTTATATCTGGCAAACTTGGTAAATGCTCCTACTAATTCTAATACTTTTTCTGTGGACTCTTATTATAATAAAATGAATAATAATAAATTTTTTAATCTTTACACTTTCTTTTTTATTGTCTTATAGAACTTGCTAGAAGGTCCGGAACTATGGTGAAAGTAAGTAGTGAGAGTGGGTATTTTGTCTCTTTCCTGATTCTAAAGAAAGTGATTTTTACATTTCACCATTGACTGATACTTGCTGTACTTTATTCTTTGGAAACTTTTTACCTAGTCCTTGTCTGCCAAAAGTGTCTACTATTTTAGTAGTAAATGAATGCTAAATTTATTGACAGACTTTTGAGATTTTCTAATTTTTTTTTTTTAGTAAATCTTTATTGTTCAGATTATTACATTTGTTCCTCTTTTTCTCCCGCCCATAGCTCCCCTCCACCCAGTTCCCACCCCACCCTCTGCCCTTACCCCCCCCCCCCACTGTCCTCATCCCTAGGTGCAAAATTTTTGTCCAGTCTCTTCCTGCATCTCCCACACCCCTTTCCCCACCAAGAATAGTGAGTCCATTCCCTTTCTATGTCCCTGATTCTATTATAATCACTAGTTCATTCTGTTCATCAGATTATGTATTCACTAGATTCTTAGATTCACTTGTTGATAGATGCGTATTTGTTGTTCATAATTAGTATCTTTACCTTTTTCTTCTTCTTCCTCTTCTTAAAGGATACCTTTCAGCATTCATATAATACTGGTTTGGTGGTGATGAACTCCTTTAGCTTTTCCTTATCTGTGAAGCTCTTTATCTGACCTTCAATTCTGAATGATAGCTTTGCTGGATAAAGTAATCTTGGTTGTAGGTTCTTGGTATTCATCACTTTGAATATTTCTTGCCACTCCCTTCTGGCCTGCAAAGTTTCTGTTGAGAAATCAGCTGACAGTCATATGGGTGCTCCCTTGTAGGTAACTGAGTTTCTTTCTCTTGCTGCTTTTAAGATTCTCTCTTTGTCTTTTGCTCTTGGCATTTTAATTATGATGTATCTTGGTGTGGTCCTCTTTGGATTCCTTTTGTGTGGGGTTCTCTGCACTTCCTGGACTTGTAAGTCTATTTCTTTCACCAGGAAGGGGAAGTTTTCTGTCATTATTTCTTCAAATAGGTTTTCAATATCATGGTCTCTCTCATCTTCTGGCACCCCTATAATTCTGATGTTGGTACGCTTGAAGCTGTCCCAGAGGCTCCTTACACTATCTTCGTATTTTTGGATTCTTTTTTCATTTTGCTTTTCTGGTTGGGTGTTTTTTGCTTCTTCGCATTTCAAATCTTTGCCTTGATTCTTGCGCTCCTCTGGTCTGCTGTTGAGAGTCTGTATAATATTCGTTATTTCAGTCTGTGTATGCTTAATTTCTAGTTGGTTCTTTATCATAACATCGAGGGTCTCATTAGATTTCTTGAGGATCTCAATAACTTTATTGGCGGCTTCTAGACAGTTCTTGAGAGACCTTAGAAGTGTGGTTCTGAACTCAATATCCTCCATTGACAGTTTTGTCCTGTATCTTTGTCTCCGCATTTTTTATGCTTTCTTGGTGCACCCCCTTTTGGTCTTTGTGCGCAGTCTTGTTGTAGTTAAGCCTTGATTGTTGTAGTTAATACTAGGGGGATTTGACCTCCAGGCCAACTGGCTGTGAGAATCAGCTGTGTCTGCAGTGGGAAAACTTCTGTCCTCTAGGGAGGTGCTAATCTAGCCTTTGCCTGAGGCTACCTGGCAAATGGCTCTGCACAGGGCTTGGGCGGGGCGGGTCGCACGGGATCAACAGAGCGGGTGGAGGGAGCAGTTATGGCTGCTCTCAGTCCCGTCCCCAGAGGCTCTGCCTCTCAGAGTCCCAGCAACCGCTGCAAACCTCGGAGAGAAAGCTGCCCTCGCGTTCCGACCGATGCCAGACAGTCCCGCTTCTCCCATTTGAGTCTGGGTCCCTAGAGACTCGCCCAGAACTGGAGCTCAGAATCTGAGACTCCCTCCCGATTGAGAAAACGACAACTGCGCCCTCAGCTACCAGCCCGCTCCGCACGCACCTCCACAGCTTTGTATTTTCCGCACTGCGCCTCCTCTGAGTCTCGTATCCTGTTCTCTTTCCTTCTAGTTGAAGAATTTCCCCTCAGCTAGTCTTCCTGTGATTCTGGGCAATGTCCGTTCCGTCTTTTAGTTGTATTTGTGAAGTGGTTGTTCGAGGCAGCTAACTCCGGTGTTTACCTATGCCGCCATCTTGGTTCGGACTTTAGTCTTGGTTTCAGAGTTTTGATTCAGATTTCCCCTATCAGCTTTAATTTCAGAGCGATTTTCTAATGTTAAACCTATTTTATCATGAATAAATCCTATTTTATATTGTGCATGATATTTACCTCTAAAATTTCTTTACTTCCTTCACACTCAACCATACATTTATAAAATTAATGAAAAAATCTGGCACTTTTATTGTTCCATGTAATAAAGGTTTCTCAGAGAATATAGTTAATAATATTGTCAAAAACAAAACTGAAATCCTCTATAAAAGGTTTTAAAAACACATTTTCTTTACGGTAATTTGGATATAATTATACCAGAGGCTCGGTGCACAAAATTCATGCACTGGGGGATGGGGACAGAGGCTCAGAGCAGGCGCCCCATGTGTGTATGTGTGTGCGTGTGTGTGTGTGTGTGTGTCCCCACTGGGGTTCTGCCCCCAGCTGCACCAGGGAGGCTTGGAGCAGGCACCCCATGTGTGTGCATGTGTGCGTGTGTGTGTATGTGCGTGTGTATGTCTGTTGGGGGCCTGTCCCCAGCCGCATCGGAGGCTCAGAGCAGGTGCCCCTCTGTGTTGCTCTCTCAAGCTTCGGGCCACACCTGCGTGTTGGTCTCTCAGGCTCGGGGCCCTGTTCGTGACTGTTATGGAGTCCCAACCTCATCTGCATAGTGTGTGTATATATATATATAATGTCTTTGGGCAAAAAATGTTATATATATATATATATATATATATATATATATATTCTAAATACTTCTTCAGCATAGAATTTTAATTATGAGAAATTATTCAAAATTAAAGTAAATTAACAGCATAGACGATAAAAAGTCACTGTGTGATGGAAGTGACACTAATATACTATTAAAAGGTCACAATTCATATTTTTACTTTCTACCACCTTAAGTATGTCTACAGAAAGATTCAGCCACAGAATATATAATAAAACCAGTTACCACTGAGAGAAATAAAAATGGAATTAATGTCTATTTTTTAATCTCCTCACTGCATAATTTCCTGTGCTAATATTTCTAATTTTATTAATCTGATATCAATCATATTAACTAACAGAAAAAATAGATTGAGATCTTTGTTCAGAAAAGACAAAGACAAAATCTTGTTTTCATGAGACAACTGCTCTTTTTCAAAATTAAATTTCTCATAGCAATGGCTTATTCTACACAAAGATTTTGTTCTCTGTTTAAGGCAGAAAAAAAATGTAATGGTGTGCAAATTCTTTTCACCTTGCATCTGTGAATTATTCCATAGGATGCTGGCAACCATTAACATCTGTAGCACAGCCTGGTTATTTCAAGCAATAGGACACATGGAGTAAGAAACCTAATTAAAACCACTTGACTATTTTTTGGTAAAAGGCAGATGTTATAGGCTAAACTTTTGATCCAATCAAAGTCAATTTCATTCTTCAGTACATTTTACCATAATTATATCTGAGAATAAGTAACTTTATGCTTCTTTTTTTTCAGTTAGCTGAAGAAAAAGTTTTTTAATTGTTGACAGTATTACAGATGTCTTTCATTTTCTCCCTTTTTGCCCCATTCCACCCAACCCTGCCCCACCCCATACTATGGTCTGAGTCCATATGTTATGCATATATGTTCTTTGGTTAATCTCTTCCTGCCCTCTCTCCCCCACACACTGAGATCTGTTATTCTGTTCCATGCATCCATTCCTCTGAACCTATTTTGTTATTTTTTTTTTAAAAAAAATACATTTTATTGATTTTTACAGAGAGGAAGGGAGAGGGATAGAGAGTTAGAAACATTGATGAGAGAGAAACATTGATCAGCTGCCTCCTGCACGCCCCCTATTGGGGATAGAGCCCACAATCAAGGTACATGCCCTTGACCGGAATCAAACCCAGGACCCTTCTTCAGTTCACGGGCTGATGCTCTATCCACTGAGCCAAACCTGTTAGGGCCCTATTTTGTTCTTTAGATTCCACATTTAAGTGAGACCATGTGATATTTGCCTGCTCTGACTTATTTTGCTTAGCATACTAGTCTCTAGGTCCATCCATGCTGTCTCCAAGGGTAAGAGTTCTTTCTTTTTTACAGCTACATAACATTTCATTATGTAAATGTACCACAACTTTTTTATCCACTCATCTATTGATGGGCACTTGAGCTGTTTCCAGATCTTTACCCCCAAGTCATAGAACTAGGTCAGGGTATTTTTATTTATCTATTTATTTTAAATATTTTATTGATTTTTAAATTTAAAAATATATATATTTTATTGATTTCAAAGAGAAAGGGAGAGGGAAATAGAGAGAAGCATTAATAATGAGAATCATCGATTGGCTGCCTCCTGCACACCCCCTACCGGGGATCAAGCCTGCAACCAAGGCATGTGCCCCTGACCAGGAATTGAACTGTGACCTCCTGGTTCATAGGTGGACGCTCAACCACTGAGTCACATGGGCTGGGCTTATTGACTTTTTGGGAGAGAAAGGAAAAGAGAGGGAGAGAAGGAAACATCAATGTGAGTGAAACATCAATCGGCTGCCCCTGTACACCTCCTAATAGGCATGGAGCCAGCAACCTGGGCATCTGCCCTGATCAGGAATTAACCATTGAGACCTTTCAGTGCAGCACAAGATGATGCCCAACCGAACCACACTGGCAAGGCTAGGTCAGGGTATCTTTTTTGTGTTTCAGGAAATAGAATAAAAAAAATCCACAGCTCTTATCCTATCCCAACCACCATATCACTTACATATTTTTAAAAATTTTATTTTGACCTTCATAATATTGGGCACATAATTTTAATGCTTACCTCCATCAATTCCAAAAAGATATAGTAAAATGCTAACTAAAAAATATAGAATATCAATTTAAATACAGGGCATGCTCCAAAGCATATGCAAGGTGAGGCAAAAGGAGGTTTACAGTTGTTCACATGGAAAATAATACAAAAATTAATAATACAGGAATAAACTGTTGCACACACAACTGTAAACCTACTTTTTGCCCCTCCCTGTATGTGCAAGTATGCACAGGCATAATCAAGGAAATAATAAAAATTAAAAAGGAAAACTTGGGGATATTTTAACTTTTCTCTTTATGGTGTGTGTATGTGTGTGTGTGTGTGTGCATGTGTGTAGTTCCTAAATTTTCTACAACTGACATAAAAGCTGTTCACATATTGTAAAGTTTTTTAAAAAAATGAGATATGGTTGTATGTCAAAATATGGTTTTTATCTATATCAGACTAGATAGAAAGTAGTCTGGTAAGGCACATTTGAGTTTTCCTTATTCATTTATTTTTGGTCTTTAATTTTCTATTTTCTATTCATATTTTCAATTTCCTTTCTTTAACTTAATTTTGCAGCTATCAGTTCTATATTTTTATTCCACAAACTAAAGGATAATTAAATATGAAAATAAAATGATTTTATCTAAGTTAGGCAACCAAGGAAAGTATAGACAGATATGAAATATTAAAACAATCCCTTTCCTGCTGGCTTTCTTCCCTACCTTCTTGCATTGTGTGTGTGAACATGCGAGCTTGAATGCATATATAGTCCTAAACTCACAAATTACATAGATGCATACATAACTTTCTTGCTCACTAATACCCTTTCTCAGGGAAAGGACACAAAAAGCAGTATCAAAAAAACATGTTATTAAAAATGGGAGGGGGCGTTTCTTGAATATATATTCAGGAATAAGTATTCTGTGACATTAGAATCTGTGAAACATAGGCTTTCCTTCTCTTCACTTATAAATAGATCAATATGTAATTTGATTTAAGTCTGAGTTTACAAGAAAACCCATACATGTTAGTAAATCCATATTTTAAAGTGTTACCAGAAAGAAAATCACTTAATGGTTTAGTATAGATTTTTTAACTCTCTCAGACTGCCTTTGTACCTGAATTAATTAGAGTTAAATTCAAAGAGAACTTACATCTTTTATTATTCTTTAAGCAAGAAAAGAAATGAAAGAAATTCATAAATGAATTCTTTAAAATCAGATTTTCAATTTGTGAGTTCCAAAATATAGTAAACAATGAAATGATTAATAGATTTTACTCTCTACACACAGATATGAATAAATTTCAGTGTAAGAAGAGAGAAAAGCAAAGATGAAAAAGGAAACAGTTTAATTTCTACTGCTTTCTGCCACAAGAAGTTTTATAAAATGTGGTCCACCATCTTACTACTTAAAGCATGATCCATGATGAACTCACCTCATCAGCACCACCTAGGAGCTTGTTAAAAATACAGAATTCTCAGGCTCACGCCATATCTACTAAGTCAGAACCTGCATTTTAACAAGATCTCCAGGTGATATAAATGCACACTGAAGTTTAAGAAGCATTGGTCTATTATATAGGCTACTAGCAGCCCGGTGCACAAAAATTTGTGCACTCGGGGGGAGGGGAATTCCCTCAGCCCGGCCTGTGCCCTCTCGCAGTCTGGGACCCCTCGGGAGATAACGACCTACTGGCTTAGGCCTGCTCCTGGGTGGCACAGGGCAGGCCCAATCCCTAGGTGCAGCCCCTGGTCGGGCTCAGAGCAGGGCCTATTGGGGAGTTGGGGCGCCGCCCTCTGTCACACACAGATCAGGGCGGATCAGGAGGTTGTGATGCCACCTTCAGTCACGCTCAGGGTAGGACCAATTGGGGGGTTGGGGCACCGCCCCGTCACGCACAGAGCAGGGCCAATCAGTGGGTTGGGGCGCTGCCCCCGGTCACTCAAAGAGCAGGGCCCATCAGGGGGGTTGGGGCTCTGTACCCTGTCAGGCACAGAGCAGGGTGGATCAGGGGGTTGGGGAGCTCCGCCCTGTCACGCACAGAGCAGGGCCCATCAGGGGGTTGGGAGCTCCCCCCTGTCATTCACAGAGTAGGGCTGATAGGGGAGTTGGGGCACTGCCCCCTGTCACACACAGAGCAGGGTGGATCAGGGGGTTGGGGCGCCGCCACTGTCACACTCAGGGCAGGGCCGATGGGGAGGTTATGGCTCTACCCCTTCACACACAGAGCAGGGCCCGTGGGGGTTTGGGGGTGGGGTTGGGGCGCTGCACCCTGTCACACACAGAGCAGGGCCGATCAGGGGGTTGGGGCGCTGCACCCTGTCACACATAGAGCCGCAGGGTGATCAGGGGTTTGGGGAGCTCCCCCCTATCAGGCACAGAGCAGGGCTGATCAGGGGGTTGGTGCGCGCCTTCCCCTGTCACGAACAGAGCAGGGCGGATAGGGAGGTTGTGCCCCCCCCTCGCCCCCCCCCCGGCCACACACAGAGCCGCAGGGCAATCAGGGTGTTTGGGAGCAGCCCCCGTCACACTGATCCCGGTGGCGGGAGTCCTCGCGGCTCTGCTGATCCCAGTGCCGGGAGGCATATTACCCTTTTACTATATAGGATACAGGCCTGGTGCACAGGTGGGGGCCAGCTGGTTTGCCCTGAAGGGTGTCCTGGATCAGGGTGGGGGTTACCACTGGGGTGCCTGGCCAGCCTGGGTGAGGGGATGATGGCTGTTTGCAGCTGGTCACACACCCTTCAGGGTGGGGGTCCCCAATGGGGTGCCTGGCCAGTCTGGGTGAGGGGCTGACGGCTGTTTTCAGGCTGGCGGGTGACTGAAGCTCCCAACCGCTCCTTTTTTTCTTTCTTTTTTTTTTTTTATTCTGGGCCAGCTTTAGCTCTGAGGCTTGGCTCCAGCTCTTAGGCCTCCACTGCTGAAAGCAGGTATCTGGTTTGTTTGGGTTCTATAATCGAAACACTGTTTCAACTCCAGCTCTGAGATCCTGGCCGGCTGAAAGCAGGTTTCTGGAGTTTGTTTAGATTCTATATTTGTTACAATGTTTCAAACTGCAAGCTCAGAGGCCGGCAAGGCAGGCGGGGAACATTGGAGTCCTCGGTCACTGAAGCAAGCAAGCCTCATGTTCGCTTCAAGCTGCTTGGCTGCCGGCCACCATCTTGGCTGGCAGTTAATTTGCATATTGCCCTGATTAGCCAATGGGAAGGGTAGCGGATATACGGCTAATTACCATGTTTCTCTTTTATTAGATAGGATACCGGGCAAGCCCCGCTCCTATTTATTTATTATTGCTCACTCCGCCTGTTTCTTAAAATCCAAACTCAAATTTAGGTAAATCTGTTAGGTCTTAACTACTACTAACACTACTACCCCAAAACTCCTACATCGCTTTAACTAAATGTATCTAATGACATGTCAACTTGTCCCCCATATTAGAGTGATCCACGTTCATGTTTTCTTGTAACTACAAAAATGCCTTCCTACAGTTTAAGGTCCATGTTTGATATATTTTTGTAGCTCACAATTTCTAACATAGTTCCTCATGGTGTAAGATAGATGCTCATTAAATATTTGTTGAACAAATGCTTTAAAAGGAAACCAAGTATATCTCCTCTACTGACAAATCTGAGACAAATCTCCTCTCCTAAAATATGTCTCAGAAAGAAGATAGTTTAATAACTCCAAATCATGTAAACACTGAGAAATAAATGCCTTTCTTATCCCTCAAACACCTAACAAAATTAACTGGGGGGAAAATTAACCTTCTTTGTCTTCTTCAAAACTTATTCCAACTCTATCTAGAAACTATCTATATTTTTGTCAGAGATTATGCTTCTACTGATGCTTTGCTTTGTCAAAAAGATAAGTAACGCTTGTGAAATATGTTATCCTACTATAAAAATCTCCCACAAAAATAGAATGCTATTATAGTCAAGTTTAAAGAAATACATACTAAAAATAAAATTTGGCTCATGTATATCAAGGAGCAAAATGATATTGCTAAAGTACATATTATACATAAACATCTATATTATATTAAAATGTTACATACAGAGAGAGAATATATACATTGTGCACACACGCAGTCTCTCCCTTTCCTGCTACCATTCCAAGAATAACTCCATTCACATTCAGTTAATATAAAAATTAAAGTATAAAAATCTCATAATATTACCTAAGTATCTAACTGGGCTTAAAAATAAGAATTTCATATTATACCTGCCAACTAAACTAAAAATAAAATAATAATCGTTTTACATATTGTATCTAATTAAAATGTTTTTGAATTATTTTGAAGCTGTTATTAAGAAGAAAATTATTTTTATGAATTGCATTCCCTAACAGCCTACAGAAAATAAGCCATAATAAAAAAAAAACAGGTATCAATGTAAAAATGTAAAATCTGTAACAATGTAGGGATTTATATAAATATTTTTAACTTCTCAAAAAGTATTTTAAATTATCAATTCAACATATTTTAATTACAAGGGAATAGCATGATACTTAGTCCTATCTTACATTTAATTTCATCTATTCCTATGTCTGTTCTCACTATCACACTGACCTCCTCCAGGGCAAGAACCTTATTTTGTATATCTCTACAGATGTTAACAAGACCTGTCTCATAGCAGTTACTCAGTTTACTGCATTGAAGTGCTTTAAGAGAAAGCTCCTTTTTTATGTTAGTTCTTAGAATAACTCTATTACCATTAATTCAACAAATATTTTATGAAAGCATGTATGTGCTAGATACTATCTCTGGGAATATGGCAGTGAACAAAACAGACAGAAATCTCAGTGCTTATGAGATTACTGTCTATGGCAGCCGTGGGCAAACTATGGCCCACAGGCCGAATCCGGCCCGTTTGAAATGAATAAAACTAAAAAAAAAAAAGACCGTACCCTTTTATGTAATGATGTTTACTTTGAATTTATATGAGTTCACACAAACACTCCATCCATGCTTTTGTTCCGGCCCTCCGGTCCAGTTTAAGAACCCATTGTGGCCCTCGAGTCAAAAAGTTTGCCCACCCCTGGTACGGGGAATATAGAGAATAGAAGTAAAATATAAAATGTCAATAAGTAATATACCCAAAGGGAAAAAATAAAAGAGGAAAGGAGACAGGAGAGTGAGGATGGGAGGTAAGAATGCAGGTTTAAATAAAGTGTCCAGGAAAAGGCACACTATGAAGTTAACAGTTAAGCAAACAGTCGAAGAAAGTGAGGTAGCCACAGCTACACACTTATTGAGGGAAGTGTTCCACAGAGGAAATAGCAAGTGCAAAGCTCTTGATGAGAGTTAAGTGGATAGAGAAACAGCACACTATTAATGAGGTCAGACAGGTAATAAAGGGCCAGACAACAGTTAGCAAACTTTTTTTGTAAAGAACCAGATAATAAATATTTTTACACTTTGTGAATCATATATATATAACTTGTGTCACATATTCTGTTTTTTCAACCATTTTAAAATGTAAAAATCATTCTTAAATTTCAGGCTATATAAAAATAAGTTGCAAGTGGGCTATGGTTTGCTAATTCCTACTGTGGAGTTTTTTAGGTTGCTGAAGTCTTTTGCTTTAGGAAGTAATTCCTTGGTATCACAAAGTACAAGGAACAGTCCATAAACACGAATAAAAATAATTAACCTAATAAAAATTCAAATTATTAACTGAGGCAAATAAATATAATTGTCTACAATTTAAAAAGCAGTATATTACCTTTGCACCAGCAAGGACAGACCTGGAGAGCATTATGCTAAATGAAATAAGCCTGTCTGGGAAACACAAAAACCTTATGATCTAACTTATATGTATGATATAATGAACAAAATAAACTAACAAAATAGAAACAGGGGCATGAATACATGGAACAGACTGATAGCTGTCAGAGGGGAGGCAGTTTGGGAGAAAGATGGTGAAGGGATTAAGTAGAATATATATATTTTTTCACACATAGACACAGAAAACAGTGTGATGATAGCCACAGGGAAAGAGGGGTGGGAGGTAGGTAGAGGTGGACAAAAGGGGAGAAAATGGGGATGGAAAGAGACTTTCCTTGGGCTGATGAGTGCATGATGCAGTGTGCAGATGACATTTCGAGTTGTACACTTGAAACCTATATGTTTTTATAAACCGATGTCATCCCAATAAATTCAATTAAAAAAACAGTATGCATTTTAAACTCAGTTGTCAAATTTTTCTGAAAAGAATTGGCCTTCATTTATTCAAATATATACTGCCAACAAAGGGCCACATAGTTTAAGAGAACAGAATACAACCTCACTGCCCTCATAGAACTTATCAAAAGGGGGAAGCAGACAACACAAACTAACAAGCATCTCATTGCACAGTGACATGTACTATGCAATGGAGACTGTGGAGGTGACAGGGCAGTACTTAGCTACAGCAGTCAAAGACATTGCTGAGGAACTGCCATGAAGGATGTGAAAATAAGTCACGCAAAGATTGGGAGGCAGAGAACATTATGTACACAGGTTTTGAAAGAATTTGGTTTACTTAAAAAAAAAAAAAAAAAGGGCTTGATATGGTAAAGGGGCAGCAGCAGGTGGTGGGGTCACAGAGGTGGCAAAAAGGCAGATGATGCAGAGTCTTATTAACCACAGCCAAGGGAGAGCATAGCAAAGTTTAAGCAAGGAGTGACAGCATCTGCTTTAAGTTTTAAGAGTTCAGTCAAGCTGTGTGTGTGTGTGTGTATTAAATTAATTAATTTTAGAACTATCATTATATGGATTATAGTGAAAGTCATGAGACTTGAAGACATATTCTGAGAAAGTATATATATAAAAAGAATATGGCTGAGAATGGAACCCTTCAGAGACCTAGGAGAATATAGTGGAACCAGAAATGGCAATAGAGAAAGAATGACAAGTGAAAGAGGGGGGGAATAAGGAGAATCTTCTGTCAGAGATACAAAATGAAAACAATATTTCAAGGAAGGGAGTGAGTAGAACAGGAGCAAAGTAAAGGAAGATGGCAACCGAGTGATTTTTGGACCTGTCAATGTATTTTGTGTGTGAGTGTGTGTGTGTGTGTGTGTGTGTGTGTGTGTGTGTATTACTCATAACCCTGACAAACTCAGTTTCAGGGAAATAATGAAAATAGATTTTAAAAATAGAAGCCCGCTTTGATGAACTTGAAGAAAGGTGAGAAACTGCAGATAGCAATTACTGTTAATTCTTTTAACTAGATTTGCTGAGAAGAGAGAAATGGAGTGCCAGCTAGCAAGGGATATCATGTCAAGGAAGGACTTTTAAAAACTGAGGATGGAAATTTTAAGGCATACTCATGATAATGAACCAGGAAAGAGCAAAATTTTGAAAATAAAGGAAAAGGATCACTGAAGGAGAGGTATCCTTGGTATAAATGTGGACTTGGTTTTATCACAACAGTTGTTGCCTGTTTTCCAAATTGTGTAAAGATAAGAATCCAGCACTGTTGGTATATTCAAAATCAATTTATAAAGTATGAAAAAAAATGACCAAGGATATGACACAACACTATGACTATTATGCCATGGAATATGAATATGTGTGTGGCAAAGAAACAGAGAACCAAAGAAAATTCCTACTTTAAAATGCTGACTTGGCTTTTTGGACCTAAGACAGAATAAATACACTGCCAATTGTTTTCGGATTTTTTAAAGTGGGGGAGGATGCTGCTGCTCTATATTGTTCACTCTGGATTTCTCCCTGATTTATTCATAGTAACAGAGGCAAAAAAAGCATCAAGCAATTTATGGAAAGCATCCATTTCATTTATGAATTACCTTAATTTCTATCACTGTTTTAAAACAGAACATACAACCCTAGACTTCTGAGTGAAATTTTGGTACTAAGAAAAATAAACATATATATCCTTATTCCCCACCACTATTTTTTCTCCCTTTTAAATTTTCTTCTTCTTCCCCAATACTTCTACTTCATTTAATTATCTTCTTTCTTTCATATTTTTCTATTTATATGTCTGAGGCCTCACAGAATCAAGCAGGGATTCAGCTGGTCTTGGTGGAAGTCGGACCTGGCTGAGATAGCTGGCCCCATGACCTAGGAAAAGCATGTTCCAATATTAACAGAACAATGAAAGACATAATAAAGCTTTTTATTTCCTGCCATTTTGTTTTTCTTTTTCAGTCTGAAAAGTGCTTTTGTAGATATTAATACATTTACGTCCCCCCCAAGATATGTTAATGATGAATGCTCTTGAATACTACATTTTAATCAATCTTCACAACAGTGTATTAAACTGTATCTGTAGAGTACACCATCCATAGTTTTTCACCTGGTGACCTCACAGGACTCTAATAACTAACTTAACTTAGGTAACTATAACATGCACAATGTAGAGGTAACAGTTGAAGGCCACTGTGGGAATCAAGGCATTAATAAAAGTGATAATAATAATAACCAGATATATTAAGTAGATAATAGCCATAGCTTTTTTTTTCTGGTGCAAATAAATGCTAGTGATCAGAAAATGACATAAGTGATTTTCTTCATAAATTCTGGTTAAAATAAAATGAAAATCATTAAATCAGTTGGGCAGAAGACAATCACTAAGGCATTTTACTAAAATGTGAGGAAAGAACAAAAGTAAAAGTTTCTGATTTCATTAATAAAGAATGAGCCTAGAGGAAGAGAGGAAGGCAAAAATATCAAAAGTGTAAATTATAAATCTAAACATTTACAGGGCAATTTATTTTTATCACCAAAACATTTACATTCCACTTCCATGGAGTCCTTAACCAACAGAATTCTGATTTTATGTAAAACATGATTTAATTTATAAATATTCAGTATGCAAATTTAAGTTTAGTTTACATTCCCATTTTTTGTTTTTGTTAGATTCATACTGACTACATAGTAAAATCCAAATTCCATTAATAAGCTTGATATGGTAAAGGAACAGCAGCAGGGGGGGAGGGTGGTCACAGAGGTGGCAAAAAGGCAGATGATGCAGTGTTATTAACCACAGCTAAAGGCCCTTATAATCATCTATATTTCTATTAATACCTCACACAGTAAGTCTTGTGTTTTTTATTTTTGCCTTTTCAGATGTCTTAATGTCCTTACCCTTTCCTTTGCGCTGTCTCTGCACAGCATACATGTACTCATTCTTCTTTTCTTTTATTAAAAATTTTTAATGTTGACACTATTGCAGATGTCCTCATTCTGCCCCACTTTGCCCACCTCCACCCACCCCCCATTTCTCCAACCCTTGGCCTTTACCACACTATGGTCCATGTCCTGGGGGTGTAGATATATGTTCTTTAGCTAATCCCTTCACCTTCTTTATCCTGTCACTCCTACATCCCTCCCCTGTGGCATCCTTCAGTCTATTCCAAGTATGTATGCTTCTGGTTCCATTTTGTCAGTTTATTTTGTTAATTAGATTCCACATATTAGTGAGATAATATGGAATTTGTCTTTCTCTAACTGGCTTATTTCACTTAGAATAATACTCTCCAGGTTCATCCATGCAATGGCAAAGGGTAAGAGTTCCCTCTTTTTAATTTTCTTAAAATTTTAAAAATATATTTTTATTTATTTCAGAGAGGAAGGGAGAGGGAGAAAGAAACATCAATGATGAGAGAGAATCATAGATCTGCTACCTCCTGCATGCTTCCCTCATGGGGATTGAGCCCAAAACCTGGACATATGCCCCGACCGCCTGGTTCTTAGGTCAACGGCTCAACCACTGAGCCACACCGGCCGGACTCTTTTTCATAGCCACATAGTATGCCATTGTGTAAATGTACCACAGCTTTTTTATCCACTCATCTACTGATGGGCACTTGGGCTGTTTCCAGATCTTGGCTATCCTATCTAATAAAATAGTAATATGCAAATTGACCATCACTCCAACACACCAGATGGCCGCCCCCATGTGGTCAAAGATGGCAACCACAAGATAGCCGGCAGAGGAGGGAAGTTAGGGGTTACTAGGCCGGCAGAGGAGGGCAGTTTGGGGGCGACCAGACCTACCTGGGAGGGCAATTAGGGACGACCAGGCTGGCAGGGGAGGGCAGTTAGGGGTAACCAGGCCGGCAGGGGAGGGCAGTTAGGGGTAATCGGGCCAGCAGGGGAGCAGTTAGGCATCAATTAGGCTGGCAGGGGAGTTGTTAGGGGGCAATCAGGCAGGCAGGCAGGCAAGCGGTTGGGAGCCAGCAGTCCTGGATTGTGAGAGGGATGTCCCAGATTGAAGAGGGTGCAGGCTGGGCTGAGGGACACACCCCCCCTCCCCCATGCACAAATTTCATGCACCGGGCCTCTAGTTGTAAATAATGCTGCTATGAACATAGGGGTGCACATATACTTTGTGATTCATGTTTTGGGATTCATAGGATATATTCTCAGAAATGGAATTGCTGACTCAAAAGAAAGTTCTATTTTTAATTTTTTGAGGAAACTCCACACTATATTCCACAGTGGCTGCTCCAGACTGCATTCCTATCAGCAGTGTACTAGAGTTCCTTTTCTCCATATCCTCACCAGCACTTGTCGTTTGATTTACTGATGGTAGCCATTCTGACAGGTGTGAAATGATACATCATTTAATTTACAACAAACCAATCTCTCTCTCTCCCCCTTCCTCCTTTCCTCTCTCTCTCTCTCACAAATCAACTTTTAAAGAGCCAAATGGAATGACAAGTGGAAGCAAAAAATGCAATTAACAACAGATCATTCTCCTAGATTATAAACTCTTGCCCTTAAGTCAAACTTCTTATAAACAGATCCCCTAGGGTCAGAAATGCTCTGGGGCCTATAAAGTTCTGAACACTTTGACTAAAAAATAAGAAAATAAGTTTTCAAAATAAGAATTTGTGAAATGACATCTTATGAAAACTACTATAACAACACAAATATATTTGAGTAAGGCATAAATTACTTAACTTTTATTACATAACAATATAGGGACTCTGGTCTTAATGCAGTTATCAGTATTAGGAAGTATCCCACAGATTCTAAACATCTGTTTTGAAGGCAAATCTGCAGAAGTCACTGCTAAATAAATCACAGGTAATAACAATATTGAGTTCAATTCGTTTAGATTTAAGAGATAAAGAGTAAAAAAGATGACATTTATAGGCCTCACTTCTTAAATATCTTGCTTTTACATGTGCTGCTTTATAGTAAAAAGTAAAGATGAATTCTGAATCAAATCTTTTCATCTAAACATGAAATTATTTCTTTGTATTCATTTTCTGGGCTAATGTCATAAACAAGAACTAAAAGGATATATATGTTTTAGGATAGAGATGTGAGACTTCAGTCATCGTCACTTTAAATAAAATCTCTATGCTCTGTACTAAATGAAAAGTGGGACACAGAAGGGCAGAGGACGACAAGGGAGGAAAAGAGGAAACAAATAAATTTATCCAAAATGAAAATGCTTAGTGGAGACACTAAAACACAAATGCTATAGTTAAGTATAAGAAATAACAAAAAAACAGGTGATTAAAACAAACACTGAAGGGTTTACTATCTATCCAAGGTCATATAATGAAGTCTCAGGAACATCCAATCCAATCTGAAACCACAATTACACTCTCTTGCTGACCTACTCAATTGGATTTGGCAAAACTATAATTGAAGTGGCGAGATGCATATATATATATATATATATATATAACATTTTAACCTGGAATGAAGAGAAGCTTCTTTACATATTACAGCCAAGACTATCTTTGCCACTGGAAAAATACAACATGTTTTATTTTGTGTGCCTTGGAAAATAAACTTATATGGAAATAAGTATTAGTTTAATGGCATTTACTGTTAGAGTTAAAACTACTAAATGGCACTGGCCAGGTAGCTAAGTTGGTTGCAGCATCATCAGTTCACCAAAAAGGTTGTGGGTTCCATTCTGGGTCAGGGCACATACCCAGATTGCAGATTTGATTCCTGGTCAGAGCACAAAAGGGAGACAACCAATCAATGTCTCTTTGTCTCTCTCCCTTCCTTTCTCTAAAATCAATAAAAACATCCTTGGGTGAGGATTAAAAAAAACCTACTAAAGTGATCCAGCTTATCTATAACTAGAGGCCTGTTGCACGAAAAGATTTGTGCAATAGACCTTCCCTTCCCCTGGCTGCTGGCACCGGTTTTCCTCCAGCACCCGGGACCCAGGCCTTCGCTCCAGCTGGAGCCACCTTCAGTCTTCGCTGCTCCAGCCGAGCCGCCTTCAGTCTTCGCTCCGCTGCTTTGCGCCTACATATACAAATTAACCACCATCTTTGTTGGTGGTTAATTTGCATATCTCGCTGATTAGCCTATGGGAGGTGTAGCGAAGGTACGGTCAATTACCATGTTTCTCTACTATAAGATAGGATAATGAAAGGGTAATATGCTAATTAGACCAGATAGCCGAACAACCTTCCAGTCGTCCTTCCGGATGAAGCCACCGTAGCGGAGCCCAAGGCAGGGGCGGTTAGGGGCGATCAGGCAGGCAGGCAGGCAACCAGTTAGGGGCTATCAAGCAGGCAGGTGAGCAGTTAGGGGTGATGAAGCAGGCAAGCAGAGTGGTTAGGGGCGATGAGAAAGGCAAGCGAGTGGTTAGGGGCATCAGGCAAGCAGGCAGAATGGTTAGGGGCAATCAGGCAGGGAGGCAAGTGGTTAGGAGCGATGAGGCAGGTGAGTGGTTAGGAGCCAGCGGTCCTGGATTGCAAGAGGGATGACCAACTGCTGGCTTAGGCCTAATCCCTGCCGGGCCTAAGCCAGCAGTCGGATGTCACCTGAGGGGTCCCAGATTGCGAGAGGGTGCAGGCCAGGCTGAGGTACACTATCCCCCACCCCTCTGCACAAATTTCATGCACCGGGCCTCTCTATCTATAAAAGGCTAAGTGATCGGCCGGTAGGTATGACACACATTGACCATCAGGGGGCAGACACTTAACGCAGGAGCTGCTGAGCAACAGCAACTCTTCAGAGTGCCCTCTCACACTCCAGGATCCCTTGGGGGATGTCGGACTGCCCATTTCGGCCCGATCCCTGCAGGCCAAGGGGCCCCAACTGCCGGAGGAACTCCGCTCACTCCATAGACACCCTTTGAGCTCCTGCACTGCTCCTTTAGTAATATTATCATTAACATAACTTGAAACTCAGAGAAGTATGTATACATTAATGATTTCCATGGATAAATTCTTCTTGAGCCTTTCCATAAGAATTTTAGAAGTTTTCTTTGGAGACACATAGATCAAAACTTGCCATGCCACATTAGACAGATGAATGTAATTTATATTTTTAGTGCATTTCACCAAAATGCAACAGAATATACATCTTTTCAAGTGCACATGGGACCAGCATTATCTATAATAGCCAAGATATGGAAACAGCCTAAGTGCCCATCAAGAGATACTTGAATATAAAAATAAAGCTGGGGTACATATATTCAATGGAATATTACTCAGCATTAAAAAAAGGATGAAATCTTACCATTTGCAACAACATAGATGAGCCTAGAGGGTATTATGCTAAGTAAAATAAGTCAGACGGAGAAAGACAAATACCATATGATTTCACTTATATGTGGAATCTAAATAACAAAATAAATAAAACAAAAAGAAAACTGATGATTATCAGATGGGAGGGGGGTTAAGGGACTGGGCAAAAAAGTCGAAGGGATTAAGAAATACAAATTGGTAGTTACAGAATAGTCACAGGAATATAAAATAGAGCTCAGGGGAAAATAGTCAATAATATTGTAATAACTATATGTAGTGCCAGGTGGGGTAATCACTTCATAAATAATATAAATGTCTAACCACTATACTATACACCTAAAACTAATATAAAATAATACTGAATGGCAACTGTAATTGAAAAAAAAAACAAACCTGTCATGGAAAAAACAAAATATGGGAAAAAGCAATAAAACTTCCCAATAAAAATATGAGTCCACTGGAAGCTTACGTTAGAGATGAAGGTTCTCCAAAATCAAAGCAAATGCCTTCATTTTATTTTTCTACTAAAGCTGAATTTTTTTCACATTTTTAATTACATAATTCCAAATAATTTCAGACTGTAGTACATAGAGAAAATGTTTAGAGAAGAATATGGAAAAACCACTTTTGAAATACAGTATTTGTGCTTGCTATTTTAATTGCAAACACTAAGATTTTTTTCTGCAATGTATATCGTTTATTTGAAATAGGAGTTCCATGAAAATTAAAAACAAAAAAAAGAACTGAGTCATTAGTGGTAACAAGGTAGGTGACCAATAATATAGATGAAAGGAATATTTCTCAAGGACATGAGAAACACCAAAAATTAAGAAACATATAAAAGAAGAAAAGCAAAACAGACTAAAAAATGCCAATTAGATAGTAAAAGATGTAGCAGAAAACATGCCACAAACTACAAAAGAACAGTTTCTATAAGGAAGGAAGATAGTCAATAATATCTAACACCCCAAAACATCAGTGTGACCAAGACAAACAAGGTCAATGAATTTGGCACCTAGTACACTTCACTGAAGCAATTTTGGTTCAGGAGGGAGAGAAGAATCCAAATTACACTAGTTTGGAAAATATATGGAAGTATGAAAGTGGAGGCAGCAAGAATAAATGATGGTTTCATAACTGTGCAAATAAATAGAAAAAAGTAAAAGGTAAAAGTAAGATAATGTAGTAAACTGAAGCCAAGGAAAAGACATTGGGAAGGATTATTTACATTTCTTTTTAAGAATTGGGGGAAAATAGGATATGTTTTATGTTGGAGAGAGTCAGGGGAAAGAAAGAGAATAGATATAAAGAAATAAGGAGAAGAAGGATCTGATTTATGGAGCAAGTTTTTTTAAACTAGGAAGAGGGAAGGGGTAAAGAAAATGGGAAGATGTAGCCTTGGCAAAGAGCTGGAACATTCTTTCCACTGAAACAAAAGGAAAGTAAAGATGAGTGAAGATAGAAATGTTGCCGAAACCGGTTTGGCTCAGTGGATAGAGCGTCGGCCTGCGGACTGAAAGGTCCCGGGTTCGATTCCGGTCAAGGGCATGTACCTTGGTTGCGGGCACATCCCCAGTAGGAGATGTGCAGGAGGCAGCTGATTGGTGTTTCTCTCTCATCGATATTTCTGACTCTCTATCTCTCTCCCTTTCTTTCTGTAAAAAATCAATAAAATATATTTAAAAAAAAAAAAAAAGATAGAAATGTTAAGGTTGCTGATACCCTCCAGCTCTACTTATCGGTAAAGCAGGAGAGGACATGGCTACGAGAGAAAGAAAAAAGACAGTATAGATCTGACTGAAGAACCACCTTCATGAATTAGATTAGTATAATTAATTACGAAAGAGAGTCTTATTTTGTTTTGTTTTTAAATGTACTTATACCCCACAAATTGCTTATTTTTAAAAGATTCAAAGATAAGGGACTTTTTCAGAAATATTATTAAAGTTTGCAATTTAAATACTGAGACAAAATGTCAGGGAGTAGAAATGGGAAAGAGAATCTTCTTAAAAAGCCTCAACTTCATCTTTCTACCTATGACAGAAATTTTAGCATCTAAAAAGATAAGTGGAGTCTTAAAATATCAATATAGAAGAAATATGTGTTCTTTTCTTATTTCCTACACATACACAATTTTGCATTGAAATTCTACTTTGCACTTTCTATTGACACTAGTTTGGATTAATATAATCAGTATAGTATTTTAAAGAACCTGAAATGCTTGACATCATGCTATGATACCCTGGATCAAATAGGATTCCATGAAAAAAACAAAAAGGAGTAATTATAATAGATACATTTATTGATTGCTTACCTTGTGCCAGACACTGTTCTAAGTGCTCTTTGTATGAACTCTATCACTGTTTACAACAATCCTTTAGATAACTATCCCAATTTTACAGATGAGAAATCTACCTAAGAAAATTCAAGCAATCTGGGGTTTCATAGGTCAGATTCTAACTCTTAGGCTACAGTGCACATAACATAAAGAGTTCTGAAATTGAAATGAGAAGATCTGGCATCAAATTCAAGTATCACCACTTACTATTGGTTGACCTTAGAGAAATCACCTTCCCTATTTACAATTCCTCATTAAAATAATCTGTCCGGGGTAAACCCATAAGCTATTTGTAAATCAGACAGGTGTTTTTCTAAATAGTAAATATATATGATGTTATTATTAAAGACGAGCCACTACATAAAATGCATATGGTATTAGCAATATCATTTTCCAAACCCTATCAGAAATTCTCACATTTTCATTTATATTATCATATGCAAAATGAGAAACTTTTAAAATGCAGGTTTCCAATTATTTTCTGCTTCTCTTACTAATTTACTTACTCATGAAGATGTAAAGCTTCTACGTGGTACCTCTGACACATGTAAATAGCAGTAGAGGTAGTTGTTTTTGTTATCAATAGTTCAACCATCAGCAGAATCACCAAACAAACTCAAAATTTAAAGATTTGTGTGTAGGTTTGTGTATGTGAAATAATTCAAATGTTCTTCACACTGTGGCAACTTTCCCTCCATAATTCATGCTGCACTTCACCCTGCTAATATAATATGATTAGCCTGAATGTCTCTGATGAAATTTTATTTAAATTAAAACAATATATTTTTCCTCCTCACTCCCCTGGTGGCTCCTTTCACATTCATTTTTTTTCCAGTAAAATTGTGTTTGGTCGGATTGTTGCTTTCTGATTATCCTTACTGTCTTTTGAAGCAAAGAACTTGGAGTCCACTCTTCTGGTAAACCAAAAACTCCTGACATTTTATGCACTTGTAACTAGATTTCTAGACATTGCTTTCCTGGAATAAGTTCTATCATTTCAGCTCAAAATAATGTTTGCATACAATGCTCTATCAAAAGTCTTTGTTTTAATACAATCATACTGACCTTGAGGTGAGACTGAAGGAAACAGCAAATCCAGGAAGAAAATGTGAAAGAGAAAGTTAGAAAGAATTAATAAAAACAATACTCAAAAATAATATTATTCATAGACATAGACAAACAAAGGACAAGATTAAAGAAGGGCAAGGAGTCATAGATTCTGCACAGGCACTAAAAATTAGTAATTTCAGATTTCCAACTCTCAACAAATGTATTTTTACATTAGATTACATCACTGTACCTTAATGTAAGTTTCTACAGAAAAAAATTTTATCTAAAATATGCCACTTACTGGGATATGGGAAAAAACTGTTAAACCCTAAGAAAAAGAAGAGAAGATTAATGCTCCTCCTTTCCATTTAAGTAGTTAAGTGATTTCACAACTTTGGGCAGCTTAGTTGTACACACACCCACCTTATAAGTGACTACTCCTTTACCCATCCCACTCTATTTCTTGGATCCAAGTTACCCATAAACAAACGCAGAAAAACACTGACAACTTTGGATATTTTGTAGAATACAGGACTCTAATTTATTTGGAAGAATTAAATATAATTTTCTCAAATGTGAAAACTAAAATTTTCCCGCCAAATGCATTATTTTTCAATTCAAATCTACCTCAACTGGTGCAACCTAAAAGCAATAGGAAGAAAAATATAAGGCTCTATAAACATCAATTCATTTCCAATGCTGCTCAGCAGTAAAAGAACAAAGTAGCCATGCTTAATATTCCTACACAGCATGAAACCTGTGATTCAATATTACTTTTTATAGTAGCAGACAGTTTACCTTTTTAAAAATTAATCACTGTCACTGAAATTACTATTATCCTACAGATACTTAGATTTTTAATGGCCAGTGTCATCAACATTATCTTCAAAATCTAAATTTTACCTTAAACATATTTCTTGAATGCAAGCACCATTTCAATTTGTATTTTTAAATTTTTCTAATGTTTCAGTACTTAAAATGAGTTTTTAAAAGTTGTGAGAATAATGAAATAATATATTTATCCCCATTATATAAGATAAAAAGATGAAAAACAAAGAAAAATTTTAAATTCCTCACAATCACAGTGAGTAAGTGGTAGATCTAGGATAAGAATGTAGGTATGCCAGCATACTATCTAGGGATACTTTAAATGTTTTGTGATGCTTACAGATGTCTATCTATAAAAATCCAAGACTCTTTGGCACATAAAAAACAGTGTACAATACAATATTCAAAGTAAAAAAGAGGGTAAATGATTGTTCCCAATTATCTTTTTACTGGTTATGATGCACTAAGATAGAATAATTTCAGATCAACAATGACACTAACTGAAATCTATAGATGCAAGGCTTTATCTAAGACATGGGTAAATACAATTTATTTATTTATTTATTTAATTTTATTTATTTATTTATTTATTTATTTATTTATTTATTTATTTATTTATTTTACAGAGAGGAAGGGAGAGGGATAGAGAGTTAGAAACATCGATGAGAGAGAAACATCGATCAGCTGCCTCCTGCACACTCCTCGCTGGGGATGTGCCCGCAACCAAGGTACATGCCCTTAAACGGAATCGAACCTGGGACCCTTCAGTCCGCAGGCTGACGCTCTATCCACTGAGCCAAACTGGTTAGGGCTAGGTAAATACATTTTTAAAAAATAAGCTTATTCCTGTCAACAGTGAACAACTTTAAGAATCTTTTTACCTATTTTACTATTCATGAGTCATATTTCACTTTGGCATCAAACTATAGCTTTAGGGAAATTAATTTAGGAGAAAAAATATGCACATAAAATAACAATATATAATTCTAGTGTTTATACTTTCAAGTAAAAATTTAAGTACTATTAAATGCCTATCAAGACTGTAGCAACAAATTACAAGTTGTACCCACAAGAAACATATACATAGAATTGACTATGTAAAGCTGTGCAATTTATTCTTCTTTTAAATGAAATCAGTGAAATTCAGGAAAGAAGAAGAAACAAGCAGTTCCCCCAGAAAGCAAGCTAAAGCAAGCAGGATCAGGTAAGGAACCAGTCATGTTCAGTTGTAATACTCTTAGCATCTTTCTTTTCTTTTCTTTTTTTTCTTTTAAACACAGCTCATTTTCCCTCAACCAGGGATACACAACCATTACAGCAGCACCAGTCATTTCTCTTCAACTACATTGAGGTTATATTCTCTGACATTATACTTCATGAGTCAAATCTAAACCATAAATTTTAAAATAAAAACATTATTCTCTAAGGAACCATTTTCCGCATGAATTGCATACTAGTCTATGCCAAACCTATACACAGAATAATATTAATTACTATATGGAATATATTTTAAGACATTAAACTGAGTATCAATTCAAGATTTCCTTATGGAGATATACTTACAAATATGAAGACTAAATACATAGGTTTACATTTCAGGTTACACTGTGCCATAGATGCCCAAATATATCGTGATATCAATATAAAATAATCACAAACATAAAGCCCATTTTCCCAATGAAAAGATCAAAAAAATGTTTTAGATCTTTTAAAAAAAATAAACTTCCAGGATGTAAAATATTTGCATATCTAATCATAACAATAAATATATTTCTTTGGTTACACACATTTTAAAGGGAATACATGAGAAAATAATGTTAATATGGAAATACTTTCTTTTTTAAAATATATACGCCCCACGCTGGGGATCGAGCCTGAAAGCCAGGCATGTGTCCTGACAGGGAATTGAACTGTGACCTCCAGATCCATAGGTCAACACTCAACCATTGAGCCACATTGGCCGGGCTGGAAATACTTTCTTCCCCTCTCACATTCAGTGAAAGAATTTTATCCACTCTCTTTGCATGCACCTTTAATATCAATTTACCAAGAACAGAAGATGTATCATTACTTTATGCACCAAGAAAGAAAAAAAACTACACCAAGCCAATTATGCCATGCCATTATTTATACATGTATCCCAGTTCCAGAAATGTTAAACTGTAAAACTCAGAGTTAAAACTGGCATTTCATTGTGACAAAACAGGAAAATGATTATCTTTGTTTTATTTACCCTGCAGATTGAAAAGTAATCCCACTGAATTATATTAAATTGTAAGAACATTATAGCATGCCCTAGCTGGTTTGGCTTAGTGGATAGAGCATTGGCCTTCAGACTGAAGGGTCCCAGGTTCGATTCTGGTCAAGGGCACATACCTTGGTTGCAGGGTCCTCCCCGGCCCAATCTCTGGTTGGGGCTCGTACAGGAGGCAACCAATCGATGTGTTTTTCTCACATCAATGTTTCTCTCTGTCTTTCCCTCTCTAAAAATCAATGGAAAAATATCCTCAAGTGAGGATTAAAAAAAAAGAAAGAAAGAACATTATAGCTTATGAATTTACTTAAACTTTTACAGAAGGAAAAGTACGTGTACAATTGTAAACATATTACAAGCAGAGAGAAGAAATGAATATAAAAATAATAACATTTTCAGTATAATCCTATCTAATAAAAGAGTAATATGCAAAGTGAACATCACTCCAACACACAAAATGGCCATCCCCATGTGGACACAAGATGGCCAGCAGGGAAGGGCAGTTGTGGGCTATCAGGCCAGCAGGGGAGGGCAGTTAGGAGGGACCAGGCCTGAAAGAAAGGGCAGTTGGGGGCAATCAGGCCTGCAGAGGAGGGCAGTTAGGGGTGACCGGGCCGGCAGAGGAGGGCAGTTGGGGGAAACCAGGCCTGCAGGGGAGGACAGTTAGGGGCGACCAGGCCTGCAGGGGAGGGCAGTTGGGGGGAACCAGGCCTGCAGGGAGGACAGTTAGGGGTGACCAGGCCTGCAGAGTAGGGCAGTTAGGGGCAATCGGGCCGGCAGGAGAGGGCAGTTAGGGGCGACCAGTCTGGCAAGGGAGGGAAGTTAGGGGTGACCAGGCAGGCAGGGGAGGGCAGTTGGGGGTGACAAGCCGGCAGGGGAGGGCAGTTAGGGGTGACAAGGCCAGCAGGGGAGGGCAGTTAGGGGCAATCGGGCTGGCAGAGGAGTGGTTAGGGGGTGATCAGGCTGGCAGAGAGAAGCGGTTAGGGGCAATCAGGCAGGCAGACAGACATGTGAGCAGTTGGGAGCCAGCAGTTCTGGATTGTGAGATCAGGCCTAAACAGGCAATCAGACATCCCTAGAGGGGTTCCAGATTGGAGAGGGTGCAGGCTGGGCTGAGGGACACACACCCCCCTCCGTGAACGAATTTCATGCACCAGGCCTTTAGTAAGTGTATAAAGGACTATTAAATCTCCATCTGTTAGATGAAAGGTCTGAATATGGCGGGCAATGGGAAGGAAAAGGGAAGAAATGCGAGATGATTAGATGGTGAAATAAAGTAGTTCTGTCTCTATGTTGTATCATATATGTTTATTGAACCCTCAATAATGTGTAGTCACAGGACAGAATGTGATAGATACTACAGGAAAAGCACAAATAAAGAAAAAAAAAATTACTACCTAAGTGAGATCAGTTAAATTTTCTCCTCAAAAAGGTTAACAGTTAGGGTGGAGTGGGCAAGCGGTGGATAAGGACACATATGTAATACCTTAATCAATAAAGAAAAGAAAAGAAAATTTTTTAAAAGATAACAGTTAAAAGGAGGTTCTCTCAAATAAAAAAGGGGAAAGAAAAATTTAGTCAAAGAGAAAAGAATAAGAATAAACAAATTAGAAAATAGCATTCATCTTCTAAGTTTGAGGTCCATTTTTTAAGAAAACAGAGAGTTAATTCTACTATCAAACCAAATTGTGGAAATATCATCCTGCAAACTACTTCAAGTTTGCCAACACATTTTAGAATATTTATAAAAAAAATAAAAATAACTTCATTTTCACTACATAAAATTTCAGACCAGTAATCTTTAGTAAAAGGCAAAAGATTTATGCGATCTGAAGAGAAACCAGAGTATCCAGTAATCTTTAAAAAAATAAATTAAAAAATGAAGAAGCCATATACTTGAGCCATGAGGTCCAAGCCTAGCAACTATCTTCCCTAATTTCTGCAACTACCACCAGAAAAGTTCTTTCTCTTACACATACTTGCATGCAAATAATACCCTGAATTAAATCTCACTCCTGGCATGATAAGAAAAAAGCCCCATTCTTTGTGTTTAACACAGTTCATTAGATCTTGACCTACAAAAGTACAGATTCCTGTCACTTACGAAAATAAGGTTAAAAGTTACTGCTTTAAGCAGTTAAGACCATTTATTCAGGGGCTAACTACAAGGGGCCTAAATCCTAAACAAACTAGGGACATTCTTGCTTTAAAAAACACTCAACTAAGTAGCTCTAAATCTTATGAATACATCATAAACCACTTATAAGTCACTTGTTTATAAATCAGAATATAGTTCCCTTGGAAACAATATTGTAAGTACAGGTTAGGTTTTCTTGCTAGTCCACAAAAATGTATGTTTAATCATGATGTAAAAGCCTAGAACAAACAGTTTTAGGTGAGGTCTGGAAAAGATGGTTAGCGAAGAAAATAACATTAACCATCACAAAACAGAAAAATTAAGTTCCCTTCATTATGCTTATATGACTAGACCAAGAATGTGTGTATTTATCCTATATAATAAAAACATAATATGCAAATTGACCGAATGCAGGAACGACCGGTCAATATGATGCACAATGACCACCAGGGGGCAGACGCTCAATGCAGGAGCTGCCCCCAGTGGTCAGTGCACTCCCACACGGGAAGCACTACTCAGCCAGAAGCCGGGCTCACGGCCGGCCGGCGAGCCCAGCGGCAGCAGTGGTGGGAGCACTGCAGGCAGGCGGTAAGGTGCAAGGGATCCGGGATTACCAGAGAGATGTCTGACTGCCGGCTTAGGCCCGATCCCCCGGCAGACATCCCCCAAGGGGTCCCAGACTGTGAAAGGGTGCAGAACAGGCTGAGGGACCCCCACTCCCATCCCCAGAGCACAAATCTTATGCACTGGGCCTCTAGTATACTATGTGAATGAATAACAAAATTGATCTTGGTTCTCTTGTCTTCCTCAGAATAGTCACAGCAGCAATACAATATCCTAGGCTTTTCCTTTCCATTTTGTATCTCTATCTACACTAGAGTTCAAGGAACTGAAATTAGCAGTCTAGGATCCAAAATTATCTACTAGCCTTCCAATCAAACTCTCAAGCTATTATCATTTAATATTGGTCTCAAAAACTAAAAGACCAGACTTAAGAGTCTAAAGTTGAACAAGAAACCCCTTCTCCATGATAATCCTGTATCTTCGGGCACATATTAATTGGGTACTGTTAAGTATTACTCTCCAGGAGAGCTCAATCAGACTTTGAATTGAAACCTTGTCACTGAAATTTCTAGTCCTGGACGAGCTGTAGAAGAATGCCTCTGCAAGCATCATTTACAAAGGAAATGACAATAGCTGCTCTTTGTGGGAGTCTTAGAATTCTGGAGCCAGAAGTATCTCTTTACTGAGTCCAGACTAATAAAGAGTCTAAGAGTCAGACATGTGGAAAAACTGGCACCTGGCCAGCAAAGCAACCCACGTGCCAGTCTGAAAGTGTCTGTGCTACAAGAGGGCATTCCAGCACGTGCGGGGAAAAAAAGCCTCATCAACATTCTCAAGGGAACAGCCTCTGCATCATCTGTCTTTTCCCTCCCCTTCTAGGAAGTGGGCTCATTAATTAAAACTGAACAAAGGGAGAAATGGTAGAAGAGAACAGACTCTGCAATTCTTAACCACAACTCTATTACCACCTACCTACATATTTAATATAGAACCAGTCATTTAAACTCTGGCCTCACCTCCTTATCCTTATGTTTAAAATCCATATAAGAATCCTTTCCAAAAACAAACAAAAAAGTCATGATGCAAGAAGGGGTAGCTTAAATGCACAACTATAAATACTATTAAAGAAATTACACTAAAAAGTGGGGGCACCTTTCTTAGGAAGATAAGATCTACCTGATACATAACAAATGAAACATGAAGCTAGTGTCCCTAGTTTGTTCCTACAGGAAAACTCCACCTAAAATATGTGTCAATTTGCTCTTTAATGTTTCTACTAAAGGACAGAAAAAGAATTGTTCATTGAATCCAAATGCAGTAAGAATAATGTCCACATTTCAAGGTTAAATATGGCCACCTCTGTCACAATATAAATTTATTTTTAAAAATTCAAAATATATTCCCTTTTAAATTATTTGCCTAACTAGGAGCAAAAATCTGCTCTATAATGCCCCTTTCAAAAAGTGACAGAATGAGATCTTTTTCAGGCATTTGGGTTGGAATAAAATGGGGAAGACAAGACTAAAACAAGGAAAAGTAGGATGGAAATGTGGGGATATCTGAAAATAATGGCATAGCAGAATAATTTATGATGGCTTTAACTGGTACCCTCAAATTACTGCCTATTTTAAAAGAACCAAAATAGGCATAGCAAGAGTATCATTCCTGATTTGAAAATTAAGTCAAACAGTGAGGAAGTTATTTTTTTATTCATAAGGTATTAGGTAGACAAAGAGCCCTGACCAAGGTCAGGGCCCTACTGCCTCTGCTGTAACACATTCAGTTCTTATCAGAAGAGGGGGGGGGGGGGGAGAGAGAGAGAGAGAGAGAGAGAGAGAGAGAGAGAGAGAGAGAGAGAGAGAGAGAGAGGGAGTTTGTAAATAGCTGTTAATGGTTTGAATGCAAATAACAGAAAATACTGTTTCAAAATGTTTAAACTATAAGAAAATGTACTACCTCACATAACAAAAAGTCTAGTTTCAGGAACAGCCCATTGGGGTTCTGGCTCTGCTTCTTTGGTTTCCCTCTCACCCTCTGCCTGCTGGCTTCATCTTAGGTTGATCGAAGGGTAGCGCCAGCAGTTCTAGTCATCACATCCAGTCATGATAATGTTGAAACAAAGGCCACCTTTCTTCTTGAAAGTCTTCTTTATTAAAACATCATTCCCCAGAAGCCTTTCTGTAGTTTTCCCAAGTCACTTTAACGGATTATGTGCTCAATGGGAAAGAGAATGCTATTACACTGACTGATTAAATGAACCAGGATCCACTCCTGGAGCTGTGAGTGAAGGAAACTATAAAACTTGGGGTTGTGTTCATTTATTCCCAACTCCAAACAACAACAAAAAAAGGAAAGCAGAAAGCTAAAAGTTAAGGCAAAATGAGGGGCTAAAGTATAACGTATTAAGTGAATTTAAAAGGTGTTTCTTAGCTGTGAGGTCGCTGGGGCTAGGGATGGGAAGAAATTTGCTGCAAAGGGATATGAGAGAACTGTTGAGGGTGAAGGAAATGTAGCAGTGGTGGTTGCACAGATTTATGTTTGTCAAATCTCAAAAAAAATAAGTTACACACAAAAGTTATTGTGTGTTAACTTATACCTCAATAAAGTAAGTTTCTTTAAGGAATTCTGAAGACTTCTAAAGAAAAGAACCCCTCTTTGAAGTGTCTACTCAAATATCACCATATCAGAGGTCTCTCCTGCCCACCTCATAAATATAGCAACCACTCAAATCCTCACACTCCATATCCTTACTCTGCATTGTATTTCCCATGATATTCACCACCCATTGACAATTACATCTTTAGTTTTTATTGTCTATTCACTCTCAACTAGATTATAAACTCCATAAAGGCAAAGATTTTTATCTGTTTTGTTCCGTGTTGTGTCCACAGAGCCCAGAACAGTCACCAGCAAATAAGAGCCTCTGTAAGAAATTATTTATTTAATGAAAAAAGAAAGGGCATACTTTATGACTGAAAAGAGAGTGGGTTATGGAGAGAAAAACTAAACTCACAAATTAGGTATTTTCAAGAGCTTGATAACTAAAAATCATATCAATACTGGTGTTTTTAGAGATGCATATTTAAAGGAAAGATAGCCAAGCAAAAGGAATGAGGAATAAAAAGAACTTCAAGGCTTTCAAAGATTAAAGGATATACAAGAAAGTATGTCCTTTCTTCTCACTGCTAATCCCTCTGCCAAATTTTTAATCACCCCAATATAAAACCTACTAGTATATTCATTAAAATCCTAGTTTTTATATTCCCACAGTTTGGGGAACACAGTAAATCCCTATTTTCTAGCAATTAGTTAGGTTATAAAATAAACAATTCTATTCTTTAGATCAATGAAAAATCCTAACTTCGATAAACCAAAGGCAATCTTTGATACCTACATTATATGAAAATGAGAAGATGATTGCCATTCTCTACATGTAAAAGTTTTTGAATGATAAATTGAATCTAACCTAAGTAACCCTCATATTAGAATGAAGGGAGGGTTTCTGCTGCAAATACCAAACTCTGTGGTTTCATTAATTTCTCTGTATTATAGAGCAAAACCCAATATATGGCATGGGGAACAATTCTTCCAGTATACTGCCATAGCATGAGTACTTAGCTAAAAGGAATAGCATGAGTGACAACGTAGACAAGGAACAATTCTTTCAGGAGTCTGAAAAGATGTTAATATCAGAATTCTATCAGAATGTTAGTACATTACTAAATATGTTAAACATTATGCCAAAGAAAAGCCCATTCATTATGAATCTTTTTTTTAAAAAGCCTCTCATATGCTCGCTTTAGAAATTTTCAATTACATTCAGGGTTCCTGAAGCTAATCCGAATTGATCTAGTTATATGAGAACATGTCAAGTTCTAGTTTTTTGTTTTTATTGTTGTTGTTTTCCTTAAATTGATCTGTAAAGACTATTCAGAACCACTGGTGATGGCTTTCTTGAAGTGTCAACTTCACTGGGCTACAAGGCCCAGTTATTTTTTTTTTTTAAATATATTTTATTGATATTTTACAGAGAGGAAGGGAGGGAGATAGAGAGTTAGAAACATCGATGAGAGAGAAACATCGATCAGCTGCCTCCTGCACATCTCCTACTGGGGATGTGCCCGCAACCCAGGTACATGCCCTTGACCGGAATCGAACCTGGGACCTTTCAGTCTGCAGGCCGACGCTCTATCCACTGAGCCAAACCGGTTTCGGCTAAGGCCCAGTTATTTAAACACAAAGCTGTGTGTTGCTGTGGTGGTATTTTGCACATATAATTAAAGCCTGTAATCTCTTTAAGTAAATGATATTATCCCAGATCATCGGAGTGGGCTTAACTGAATCCTTAGGAAAGCACTAAAAGCAGTGCTGAGGGTTCTCTAAGAGAGAAAAAAAAATTCTGCCTGTGGACAACAATTTTGGCCCATGGCCATGGGAGTTTTATCTTGCCAGCGATCTCTTCCTGACAGATTTCATACTTGCTTAGCCAGACCCGACAATAATGCAAGACAACTACTTGTAATAAATTTCTGTGTGTGTGTGTGTGGTGTGTATACTAATAATAGCCTAGGGCCGTCACGTCTGGAGGGGAACTGCGGGCACTGGCTCCTGAACCAGCCAGGAGGTGCCAGCCCCAGAAGGGACGGAGGGACGCAAGTTCTTGGGGCCGTGCTGAGCCCAAGCCACCCGCACCAGCGCCCAGCACCCAGGCTGCACCCCGGGAAGCGGACAGAAGGCAGCCAACCCGCTCCAGGAGCCCGCACCCGTGGGGAGCCTGAGACTGCCCTGTAGGCAGCCCTGCTGCTTCTTTCTCTCCTGAGGGGCGCACAGACTTTCCTGGGACAAATCCCTCGCCAAGTGCAATCAATAACATGCTAAGGTACTGACTTGGCTTTTGCATCTACTTCTCTCTCTGTCCTCTTCTGGAACCCATAGACCACGATTAAACCACGGATCCCTTAAAAAAAAAATCGCCTGTTGGTGTCATCCCGCCCTGGGTGGGTTGATTCTGTTCTAGGGTCCAGGGTCCCTCTCTTCTCCCTCATGTTCCTCACCTTGAACCCTAGCAGGTCCCGGGATCCTCCCTCTGTTGACCCAAGGCCGGCTCCTCAGATCAGGGCCTCACTGCCGAGTCCTCTGCAGGAAGTCAGTGTACCTCACATCCAGTACCAGCCCAACAATTCCAAAGCCTGATGGCAGGAGCTGAGATGGATTCCGTAGGGTCCTTTAGCCCTGCCTCCGATCACACTTTGACAGGGCCTGGGCCTCCTGTCCTCTATGAACCTGAGTCTGCAATCCTCAGACCAAGGGTCTGACTACCCGAGTTCCCTGAGGAGGTGGGGTGGGTGGAGGTGCAATTTTCAACTTACCAACAGGAAGCCCAACTTCAGGAATTTAAATTCCTCCCTCATTCACCTTATACTGTTAAACCCCAAATCTAGATACTGTACCTACTATGATCACCCCCAAGGTTTTAAACAAAGCTAAGATAACCAGTCGAACAACCCCAAGGGATCCCCGATTGGAGAGGGTGCAGGCTGGGCTGAGAGAACCACCCCCCCCCCCCGTGCACAAATTTCGTGCACTGGGCCTCTAGTATCTATATAATAAAAGCCTAAGCAATCTTTATGGGGGAACAAGATGCAAACTGACCAACAAGGGGCAGACACTCAATGCAGGAGCTGCCCCCTGGTGGTCAGTGTGTTCCCACAGGGGGAGCACCACTCAGCCAGAAGCTGGGCTCACAGCTGGCAAGCACAGCAGCAGTGGCGGGAGCCTCTCCCGCCTCTGTGGCAGTGCTAAGGAGCAGTGAGCCAAGCGGTAAGGAGCCAACAGGCAGGCAGTAAGGAGCGAGGGTTTCCGGACTGCAAGAAGGATGTCCAACTGCCTAAGCTGGCAGTCAGACATCCCCCGAGGGGTCCCAGATTGCAGGAGGGCACAGGCCAGGCTGAGGGAAACCCACCCCCGCCAGTGCATGAATTTCGTGCACCCAGCCTCTAGTATATACATAGACATATGTATAAGTACACATACATGTATACACTACAATTCTTTGTAATAAACATATACTGTATATAGTGTACATCATATGTATGTATGTATATATTTCTTCTACTAGTTCTACCTCTCTAGTTGAAATCAAAGTGATATACATCACAGTATGGGAATTTAGAAGCAGTACTTCTTAGATTTAATTGGAAAATATATTTTATATTTACAGATGTATGGGTGGACTTATATAATCCTCTTTCTAAAATTACAGTAGGCCCTAGCTGGTTTGGCTCAGTGGATAGAGCGTCAGCCAGCGGACTGAGGGGGTCCCGGATTTGATTCCAGTCAAGGGCACATACCCGGGTTGCAGGCTTGATCCCCAGTAGGGGGTGTGCAGCAGGTAGTCAATCAATGATTCTCTCTCATCATTGATGTTTCTATCTCTCTCTCTCTCTCTCTCTCTCTTCCTTCCTTTCTGAAATCAAATATATATATGTATATATATATATATATATATATATATATATATATACATATATATATATAAAATTTAAAATTGCAATAGGTCAAGACAGTGATACAGCACTAACTCATCTCTGACAGGAACTACTATAAGAGCAATGTAAGGGACTATTTGTTTTTGTCAAGACCACAAATAAGTCTGAGAATTCTTCATGATGTAGTCTAAACCTTTTAATATTGGATATCTTTACATAAGAAGTACTAAGAAATTTTTAAAAAATACTAAAAATTTCCTTTAGTTCAATAATTATAACAGTCTGCCTTAATTTTGCACTTAGAAGGTTGCTGAACACTCTTTAGAAATAAATTATACATCCTGAATTACAGTGCAGCACATAGTTGCACCAGCTACAGGGATTTAAAGGGCATTCCAGCATAAGGACACCCACATAAAAGATGGACTAGAAAAAAAAAAGACTAGAAAAATTATAGCCAACATTATAATTTTACCAGCGAAACATACACGTAATGCACAAACAATGTACCTAAGAAGTACAGTTCAACTTGACATATAACTGGCTATTCTTTAACTCTGATCAAGCAAAATCCCCAGCAAGCCCCAGCAGTAGCAACAATAACAGTAGCAATTCAGTTAGTACAGAATTGTAGCCTTATGTAACACTCACTTTCCCAGGAATTCCAAACAAACGCTCCTGATGGTGCAAGGACAGAAATCTGACAAGGAAGGTACAAATGTGGGAGACTGGCTTTCTGAGAAACAGCATGGTCAAAAGGGAACAAACATATAAACATGTAGATACCAAAACACCAATGGAATAGGATCATGATAAGATAAATCAAAAGAAAGGTGAAGAGACTCAAATTATAAATTATGGGGCCACAGATACCACACACAGGATGTAGTGGAATGGCAACACAAGAAGCAAATAGTGAGAGACACAGCAGTCACACACATGTACCTCGGTACTAAATCTGGCAACAAAAAGCATTATATAATCCCAACTGTCCTTAACTGATTATTTCTATCTTAAACTCAGTAACAAATGTTGCTCAGTAACAAATAACAAAGCCAATAAGCAAAACATGAGTTTTAAAAACTGTTTCTTTTTTCGGGTGTTAGCCAAGAAACTTTGTGTCAAATCCTAAAACAAAATTACAACCTTGCATGACAGATTAGTGACTTCATTCTGTCACTGTCAGTCTCTCTGTTCAGAAGAATATGGGCGATTAATGAAGTTCCACTGGAAGAACTGCTTCTACAAACTTGTGAATTTATGTTAAATATGTGGTAGGTGTAAAAGAAGAGGTCAAAAGGCATATGCTTAATCTCTAGTATAATACACCCCAATGAAAGAAAAAAAGACAAAAACAATTCCAATTCCAAGAGAACTGTCTGACTAGATCTGTTCAAACACAGCATGTTTTGAAGAATTCAAAGTCAGAGCTCATAAATATCATATCCAAATCTCCTAAACTGCCTTCAAAATATGATCTATGCACTGATATATGTAATAGCCTGCTTTTCTACAATACAAATTGTAAAAGTTGAAAAATGCATAGCCCAAAGGAACATCAGCTCAACATACAGGTCTGAACCAATGAAAAAGTATTAACTCCTTGAACTTGAGGCTCATCTGTTCTTTACATAGATAAATAATTAAGAAGCAAGTGGCTTTTTGTACTCTCTTGATTAACCAGTAGAAATTTTAATTTCTTAATCAATGAATGCTTTCTTTCTAACCAATAATGATGACATCCATGGCTTCCCAATTTATTCCCATTCTGTGTTGCCTTTTAGAGACTACAACAATGAATTTACACTGACTTAGAAAAAAGTGGATAATAAAGTAACATCAAGCACTCATGAACCTACATTCAGAGAACCAGATATACTGAAGAGCATGCCCTCAAAAATATTTAAGTTTTTAAAACCATACTTTAGCTTTTCGAAAAAGTGAAACCCTATTCAGCTTCCCTTTCCTTACCTTTCCAACTCAGCGATCTTTTTATCTTTGTCATTCTTCTCATTTTCCACCTCCTTCAAGATTTCCAAGAGGCGGTCAACTTCTGCCTGGGCCTTGCTAGATTCATCTTTGTACCTGGCAATCTCTCTCTCCAATTGCTGTATTCGGTCACTCATCTCTGGACTAGCTCTGGCTTCCAATGTTGCCTCATGTGCCTACAAAGAAAAGTGTTCAAATTCTATCAGATATACATACAATGTGGTGGACAAACCATGCCCCAAAGAACTATCTATATATCAATAAGATATTATCAAACATCTAATAGCTAGTCTTCAATTTATAAAGTTTCAATAAGATATTATCAAACATCTAATAGCTAGTCTTCAATTTATAAAGTTTTTCTCTGCTTAAATATTACATAGATAAATCAACCTTTACACCTCAAGGAACTAGAAAAAGAAGAACAAACAAAACCCAAAGTTAACAGAAGGAAGGAAATAAAGATAAGATAAAAAAAAAATAAGAAAAATAAAAACTAAAAAGACAATAGGAAAGATCAATTAAGATAAGAGCTGGTTCTTTGAAAAGATAAACAAAATAGATGAAACTTTAGCTAGACTAGTCAAGAAAAAAAGAGAGAACATTCAAATAAGTAGAATAAAAGAAGTTACAAGTGGTACTACAGAAATACGAAAGATCATATGAGACTACTAGTAAAATTATACACCAACAAATTAGACAACTAAGAGGAAATGAATTAATTTCTATAAACATACAACCTTCCAAAACTGAACAATGAAGAAGTAGAAAATCTAAATAGACTGCTTACTAGTAAGGAAAGTGAATCAATAAACATGAACCTCCCAAAAAAAGTACAGAGCCAGATAGCTTCACTGGTGTTATAAGTCAATTAATCTCTTTTATTAAAAAGAAAAAAGTGTTCTCACCACACATAAAAAGGTAAATATATATGATGATGGATATGTTAACTAGCTTATTGGGGTAATCATTTCACAGTTATACATATATCAAATCATCATGTATACCTTGAATATATATAATTTTTATTTGTCAATTCTATCTCAATAAAGATGAAAAAAGAGTCAAAAATTTATATTATAGGGCAATCATTTTGTTTAAGAAATACAAATATGCTAAGAGAAGAAAGAAATAAAATCATATAAAATGTTCAATTAAAACAGACAAGGCAGAAAAGACATGAAAAAAGACATGAAGAACAAACAAAACAGAGGCTGGACAGTGTGGTTCAGTGGCTGAGCATCAACTATGATGCAGGAAGTCATAGTTTGATTCCAGGTCAGGGCACATGCCCAGGTTACAGCTCGATCCCCAGTAGGGGGCATGCAGAAGGCAGCCAATCAATGATTCTCTCTCATCATTGATGTTTCTATCTTTCTCTCCCTCTCCCTTCCTCTTTGCAATCAATAAAAATATTTTTTTTAAAAAAATAAATAAATAAATAGAAAACTACAATAGCAATCTCCTTCTTGAAGTAGGGCATTGTGGAAGCAGTATAATAGGGAAGCATCAGTAATTAATTAAAATAAAAAAGGAGCACTCATCCAGAATGAATCAAGAGAAAATATGAAGTGAAAATGGCCATGGGCTGCTCTCATAGCCAGTTAGCCTGGAGGTCAAATCACCCCTGGTATTGCTGACAATCAAGGCTTAACTACAACAAGACTCCGCACAAAGACCACTAGGGAGTGCACCAAGAAAAGATAAAAAAATGCGGAGACAAAGAAACAGGACGCATATGTCAGAAATGGAAGATATAGAGCTCAAAACCACACTTTTAAGGTCTCTCAAGAACTGTCTAGAAGCTGCCGATAAACTTAGTAAGGCCCTCGAAAAGACTGGTGAGACCGCCGATAAATGTAGTGAGATCCTCAAGAAATCTAACGAGACCCTCGATGTTGTGATAAAGAACCAACTAGAAATTAAGCATACACTGACTGAAATAAAGAATATTATACAGACACCCAACAGCAGACCAGAGGAGCGCAAGAATCAAGTCAAAGATTCGAAACACGAAGAAGCAAAAAACACCCAACTGGAAAAGCAAAATGAAAAAAGAATCCAAAAATACGAAGGTAGTGTAAGGAGCCTCTGGGACAACTTCAAATGTACCAACATCAGAATTATAGGGGTGCCAGAAGATGAGAGAGAGCAAGATATTGAAAACCTATTTGAAGAAATAATGACAGAAAACTTCCCCCACCTGGTGAAAGAAATAGACTTACAAGTCCAGGAAGCACAGAGAACCCCAAACAAAAGGAATCCAAAGAGGACCACACCAAGACACATCGTAATTAAAATGCCAAGAGCAAAAGACAAAGAGACAATCCTAAAAGCAGCAAGAGAAAGAAACCCAGTTACCTACAAGGGAATACCCATACGACTGTCAGCTGATTTCTCAACAGAAACTTTGCAGGCCAGGAGGGAGTGGCAAGAAATATTCAAAGTGATGAATACCAAGAACCTACAACCAAGATTACTTTATCCAGCAAAGCTATCATTCAGAACTGAAGGTCAGATAAAGAGCTTCACAGATAAGGAAAAGCTAAAGGAGTTCATCACCACCAAACCAGTATTATATGAAATGCTGAAAGGTATCCTTTAAGAAGAGGAAGAAGAAGAAAAAGGTAAAGATACAAATTATGAACAACAAATATGCATCTATCAACAAGTGAACCTAAGAATCAAGTGAATAAATAATCTGGTGATCATAATAGAATCAGGGACATAGAAAGGGAATGGACTGACTATTCTTGGGGGGGAAATGGGTGTGGGAGATGCAGGAAGAGACTGGACAAAAATCGTGCACCTATGGATGAGGACAGTGGGTGGGGAGTGAGGGCGGAGAGTGGGGAGGGAACTGGGAGGAGGGGAGTTATGGGGGGAAAAAAGAGGAACAAATGTAATAATCTGAACAATAAAGATTTAATTAAAAAAAAAAGAAAGAAAGAAAGAAAGAAAAGAAAATGGAAATGGGCAGAAAAACAGATAATAAGTCGCAGTTGGCAAAAGCCATCAACTTCTTTCACCCAAAAATAACTTTTTTTCATGAACCTAAATATTAACTCTAAAATATCAGAGATCATATAAATGACCAGCTGTAGAATCATCATGATAAAAGATTAAAGAGAAAGAAATAACCCTATCCGGTTTAGCTCAGAAGCTGGAGCATCAGCCTTCAGACCAAAGGGTTGCTGGTTTGATTCCCCTTCAAGGGTATGTACCTGAGTTGCAGGTTCCATCCCTACCCTTGGTCAGGCACATGCAGAAAGCAAGTAATCAACGTGTCTCTCTCATGTCAATGTTTCTCTCTATTTCTCTCCCCCTCCTCCCTCCCGTCCACTCTCTAAAAATCAGTGGAAAAAAATCCTCAGGTGAGGATTAAAATATAATAAAAATAAATAAGTAAATAAATAAACAAACATAAAATGTGGGATTGTCATAAATAGGAAAGTTTGGGATGATAATGAAACATTGTTCTTAATAGTTGCCACTCAGTTTTATTAACCCTAAAGATATCTAACAGCTTTACCTTCAATATTCAGATATTAGATTAAAAATTACCTCCACCTTTTCAGTGAGAAAAAAACAACACCAACTATCAAATCTGAATTGGTTATAAACAGAATCCTTAATCTCAAAAAAAAGTACTTTCCTATTTGTGCAAAAGTAACTTTAAGATACTGAATTTTCTTCCTTTCATTAGTTTTAGAATTTAAGTTTACTTTTTGGTATACCCTATATGATGATTCATTATGAAAATATTATGTTGAAAACACCCAATATATGAAAAGATTATAAAACTTGAAATCTCAAGAGTAGGCTGTATCCCCTTTTTCATTAGTAATCATATGAACTGGATACAGCTACTGTAACTGTTCAAAAGTCTGTTTCAGTTCTCATAGAGTTGATAGCTCAGAGATAGTAAGTAGGAAAGTGCTTTGAAAACTATAAAACTGGCATAAAATATTAGAGAGGCAAAAAACAAAGAAATGATATCCTAAATTCACCAGTGTGAGTCACTATCACTGTTAAGTATCTTCTAGAAAACCTAATGCCAATGGAAGAAAAATATCAGATAACTGAGATCATTACATTGTGGCCTTATATTTCATCCATAAGGAAGCTGCATATTTTAATTTTCTTCTGAACTGTCAATTTTCTAAGAGCTTGTGGATTCTTAGGAGTAAAATAAAATAGGGTAAGAATCTTATCTAATAAAAGAGCTAATACACAAATGGTCATCACACCCTCGCCGGGGCCAGGGGACCGGAGGCCGTGCCCCCTGCCCAGCACCAGGCCAGGGGATCTGAGGCCGCGCCCCCCCCCCCCCCCCCGCCCAGCGGGGATTGACGGGGTACCTGAGGCCGTGCCCCCCACCCCAGCTGGGGGACCTGAGGCTGCGCCCCTCGCCCAGCAGGGCTTGACGGGGGACGTGAGGCTGCGCTCCCCACCCTGAGGGGCTTGACGGGGGTGGGGATGGCCAGGTCTGGGTCTCGCATGATTTTGAGGCATGCGCAGTGGGCAGGGACTTGACTCTGAGTCTCGCAGTGTGCCCCAGACTCTGACAGGAGGGAGATTTTCATATACATTTTACTAATTTTCTTTCATCTCTGACACTTCTATTATAGACAAAGGGCAAGTAGCAATATTAAAATATTCCTCTAATTAATTCCCTTTTAATGTGCACGAATTTTGTGCACCAGGCCACTAGTTCTAAGATAATTAATCAAGGTATAAATGGCATTTTGAACTTTAGGGGATTATCACTCCACTGGTAAGTTATTACATATGCACATTGTAGAGTTTTCTGCTATGTTCTTATTAAAAGCAATGCCAGAAAATGGAAAATTTTTCTTGAACCTTTTTCAACTGTGATTCCATTTTCAGACATTCCTCCTTCTTCTGTTCCAAAGCAATCTCTAGTGTCTTTAGGCGTGAGTCCTTTTTCAGTCCTGAGGAAGCCAGGGAAGAAGCATGCTCTTTCAGATCCAAGAGTGAAGCCTAAAGAAAGCAGCACACATCTAGAATAAATATTAACTATAAATAAAATGGAGATTTAAATTTTTAAATTTATATCCTTGGCGGCTAGTAGTTTCTTTCTGTTATCATACAGTGACATATTTCTATTTCAAGAACATGAAATATAAAACAATATTCACTTTCCCTAGCCGGTTTGGCTTAGAAGATAGAGCATCAGCCCAGGTCCTGGGTTTAATTCCGGTGAAGGATACATAGCAAGGTTGCAGGCTTGATCCCTGGCCCTGGTCAGGGAGCGTGTGCGGAGGCAACCAATTGATGTGTCTTTCTCACATCAATATTTCTCTCTCTCTCTGCCTCTCCCTCTCTCTGCCACTCTCTAAAATCAATGGAAAAATATCCTCAGATGAGAATTAATAACAACAAAAACAACAACAAAAAATTCACTTTAACATTCAAGTCCTAACTAAAATAAGATGAATTCCCAAGAAATACCAATTGAATAATGTTCTAATGAGTTCAACGAATATATATCCATTCCCACAGAATAAATGGAAGTAGATCAAGCTATGTGAATGTAAGTAGTCAACCTCAGTAGTTACACTGACTTAAATATAAAATACTTTTCCCTTTTAGAAGAAAAATTCTACTAGAAACTTAAATTTCCATAAATTTTCTTAAAAATTTTAGAAAGAAAATCCTGAGGATGTTCCTAAATCTCATGCATTATTACCTGAAGACAAGGCATTAGCCAGTTTTGCTATTTATGTCACATTAACAGGATTCTCCAAAAACAAAATAAAAGTAGATTAAGTCAACATTTAACATTTCTCTGCCAATGGTAAGAACTGTTGTAAATAAATTATTCTCCTTTTGCATATTCCTTTCATCTATCACCTTTCTTACCATTAGCACAATATTGCTCCAAATGTAACTGGGCTTCCGTTATTTTAGGATCTTTAAAAATGTCACTAACAAGTAAGAAATCAATTCCTACACTGAAAGAGATAAGACATAGGAATTAAATGATCCAATCTACTAGGTCTCTGCAAAGCTTCCTTAAATATACCCAAAGGCCTCCCCAAAAGGCCTGCTATAGGAATATTAAGAAAATCATCCAAACACTTTTTTATATGTATTAACACCAACAGCATATACACACAATGCACTGACTAAGCAAACCAAATAATTCCATTTTGATGATCTTAACCTCTTTTTCTGAGAGGTCGCCTTGCAATAGGCTGACTTTTTCTTTCAAGTCTTTAAGATCTTTTTTGTAGTTATCAATTTCCTCTTGCTTCTCTCGCTCATCTCTGTCTCGCTGCTCCTTTAAGCGTTCGATTGTCCGCTCCTGGTGAGAGAGCACATCAATACATGAGAAAATTCCTTTCATACTTTTATCATATGACCATAATTCAACTCTTATCAGATAAAATTTCACACTTCCATCCCTCACTCAAAAGACAGTGATAAATTGTCAATAATTTACTTTGTAAAAAATTCATCCTTCCTACCTACCTTGCTATAACGAAGATCTGGCTTTGTTATTTTGATTCCCTTGGGTTTCTTTTCACATAATGTCAACTAGTATTAGATATCCCTAATGTATGTATTCTTTTAGAATAATTCCCTTTATTCAACTCCCAAATATATGTTGCCTACAAGGCAATGGAAACAACTCACAATTCAAATACCAAAAAAAGGCGGGGGAGGCGAGAGGTTGGGGAGTTTATACGTTGAGTTAAAACATAAAAAGGATAAAGAAAAGAGAAACCATTAAAATTTTTTGTCAACAGATACTCAGGAAGTTTGAAGTTAAGTAATTAAAGCATATCTCTGAGTATTATTTACCAGTATATTCAGGAATCAAGCCTTGGTTCCTGGCAGGCAATTTGAAACATTGTGAGTCTAAGAGGCTTAAGGAGAGGCTCCATATCTAGGGAGAAGAGGCTTAAGGAACAGTGACCCTATTCCTTTAAAAATATCCAGTTAAGCCCAGCCAATGTGGCTCAGTGGATGAGTGTTGACCTATGAACCAGGAGTTCACAGTTCAGTTCCAGTCACGACACATCCCTGGGTTGCAGGCTCGATCCCCAGTAGAGGGCATGCAGGAGGCAAGCCGATCAATTATTCTCTCTCATCATTGATATTTCTATCTCTCTCTCCCTCTCCCTTCCTCTCTGAAATAAATAAAAAATATTTTTTAATTAAAAATACCCAGTTAAAATGCCCCACTAAGAGTCCTTAAACATCCTTCATTACCACTCATGTTGGGCTACTTTTTTTTTTTTATTTAGTCAACCATTACTGAAAACATTGGTTTGTTCATAAAGGCAAAATGAAGTAGCAAGGCCAAAACTAGAAAAAGAACAAACACATTCATTGTATTAATAATTGAAACCCACAAATATATTAGGTACCAATGCAACATAATAAAGGAGAACTAATTATATATTGCTTCCTAATGGTCAGTGTCTGTTATTCCCATATCCCCAAATTCTAGTTGACCATATATAAAAATAACTTTTCCTTTTCTTCACAAGATCGTAAATGGAGCCCTAGCTGGTTTGGCTCAGTGGATATAGAGCATTGGTATATTGGCTTAAGGGCACTGGGTTCAATTCTGGTCAAGGACACATACCACGGTTGCAGGTTCGATTCCCTCCACACACCCTGGGTGGGGCACATGTAGGAGGCAACTAATGGATGTCTCTCACATGGATGTTTCTCTCTCGTTGTCTCTCCCCCTCTCTTCCACTCTCTCTAAAAAATCAATGGAAAATATCCTCAGGCCCTACCTGGTTTGGCTCAGAGGATAGAGTGTTGGCCTGTGGATTGAAGAGTCCGGGCTCAATTCCGGTCAGGGCACATGCCCAGGCTGCAGCTCAATCCACAGAGTGAGGCAGTCGATCAATGATTTTCTCTCATCATTGATGTTTCTACCTCTCTCTCTCTCCCCCTTCCTCTCTAAAATCAATAAAAATATATTTTAAAAAATATATATCCATGGGTAAAGATTAACAAAATAAACAAACAAAACCAAAAATAAAGATCATAAATGGGGAACATATGGCTAATTCTAGAAACTTCAACCACTGCCCTGTAGTGTAGCATCCATCTTGCCTAGGGACAAATACTTAAAATGCAATAATGAAATAGATTTCTTTTCCCTTATACTATGTATGTCAGAACAGTTCAGGGAGCTCTTTTCCCTTTTGCCCAAAGGGATTTCTTCAGTATTCTATATCCAAGTCTCATCACTAGAAAAAAATATTAGATTAATGAGAAAGCAGAAGAAATGTGTCTGTGAACAGTCTGGACCAATCACTCACTTTCTCTGCCAGGGCCTCCTCCAAAGTTGTCAAGGCAGTATCAGTGTTGGTGGTATCAGCCTGCAAGGATTTGACTCGTTCTTTCAAGCTGCTCATCTGCTTTTCCTTATCTCTAAGTTGCTCTTGAAGATTTTCAATCTGAGTGTACATATATATTTAAGGAGGAAAAAAGAAATTAAAATAGTCACAACAAGAATAATTTTAAGTTGGAAACAGGTAGATCAGGACTGCTGTGAGTGTGTTGCCTGTAGAGATAATTTAATCCTAAAGATTTCAGAACTGCAAGCAAAACTTTAAACCCAGAATTTATAGCCAGAACAGAGAAAAGATGCACATACACATATACATGGATCTCTAAAGAAATAAAGTAACAAGGAAGAAAAGACCTATCATAGAGAGATGTGGATAGAGAGAGGAATTATGGAGAGGAAAGCCATGAGAAACTGGATTACTTCCAAAATGATAGCGTAAATTCCCAGAGGAATGACTTCACAAATAATAGAGGAAGGACAGAGAATGGAACAGCTAGACAGTAAGAAAAACAAATCAACTGTATAAAGAAAAACTATTTGTGGTTTTTCTATAATTTTTGTTGAATTTATTGGGGTGGCACTGGTTAATAAAATTATACAGGTTTCAGGTATATAATTCTACAGTACATCAACTATATACGGTATTGTGTGTTTACCAAGGAAAAACTATTCTTAACTCATACTGTTAAGTTAGATTTTTATATCATCTTTTATCTAAACATCAATTTAGCATAAGCTCTTTAAGGGCCTGCTTTATTCTGCAGAGGGGAAAAAAAGAAGTATCTGTCGCAGTGATGGCGAACCTTTTGAGCTTGGCGTGTCAGCATTTTGAAAAACCCTAACTTAACTCTGGTGCCGTGTCACATATAGAAATTTTTTGATATTTGCAACTATAATAAAACAAAGACTTATATTTTTGATATTTATTTTATATATTTAAATGCCATTTAACAAAGAAAAATCAACCAAAAAAATGAGTTTGCGTGTCATAGGTTCACCATCACTGGTAGAGTCAATGAGAATTCTTACAAGCAGAACAAATAATAAAAGCAACAAGATTTGGTAAATTTAGAATAGAGTGCCATACACTCTATGGATTTGGATTTTTAGTCTTTAACAAAGAAATAAGCATACAGGTAAACCACTGGTAAGCCTGCAATAGGTTCCAGTCTTGTCAATAAAAGTCCATACCATGAAAGAAAAGACCATCACAAATTAAAAGCATTGGTTTTCCTTTAGTTTAATCAGAAACTACTACTGGAATCTCACATGGATTAGTATTTAGGTTGTTATCACAACCACTCAAGAAAATTTTGCCACTTAAAAATCTAGTGCATATTTCATATACATACAGAATGCAATGCCCTGGTGTTTACATGTTTAACCAGATATGCAGGTCATTCCAGTTGCTAAGGTATAAACCTTATATGCACACACAAACAAAAGGACATGGTCATGCTGTTGATTAAAGTGCAGTACAAACACCATTATTTAAAATGAAATTTCACAGAACCAACTATTATATACAAGAAAACAGAGATTTGTTTTATGAGCTCACCTAATATACAAATAGCCCTTACATGTATAAGAATAACACCTTTCTTTCTCCTCCATCATTACTATCTAAGAAAGAATTTAAATTAAATTGTCAACAATTCTACTTGTATGATTTACATGTAGTCAAACTATTAAAAGAATCCATTATTCTTTGCTGGCAAAAACTTTTCCTAATAATGCTCAGGTGCAAAAGCTGCTAAACAAGGTAAAATTCCCATTAACAAGTTCTCCCTAAACTACTTTCTTCTTCAAATACCCAGGTACTTAAACTGATTGACTATTGTGGGGCTGGAGGGGAGGAAAAAGATGTCTATCCTTGAACTCCTACTTACTTTTAAAGTAGAGGAATAAATACTCCATAGTGAAAGGCACTGACAAAATGCAGAAAGGACAGTGGACACTAAAAATACCTCCTTTGGGTAAGTTGCCTTCAGTGAGGAAGACTTGAAATAGACATGTATGTGCAAACTAGCTGCATAAGCATGCAACAAACCCAAAAGGTGTTGCGTGTGATGTGTGGGAGAAGTGTGTAGAAAAATATTTTTTCCTTTATCCAGCTTCATGATGGGTAACAGCTGAGCTCTACTGAAAGCTCCTATTACATATCTTCACTTTGCTCATGATTCAAAATTATGCTTTTTTAATCAAGGATCTCTGGTTTATATGTGTTACTAACCAGCTGGTATATGAATGCTACCACATTATTCTTGCCATTATTCTCTTTTTTTCACTAATCTAATGTTGAGGCTATAAAAGCTGTTACCCTGAAAGTCCAGTATCATATCATTTTAGTATTTATTATGTATTTCAATACAATTTATAGTGGAGATCTTATTCTATACTCTTTAATTATCCACAGGATCTGAAATATGACTTACAAAATGTTTTGAATACAACAGTCAAAAGAAAAACTGAATCTGTTATCCACATCTAAAAGAGAAACTTGCAAATTGACCGCACCTTTGCTACACCCCAAGCCATGCCCACCAGCCAATCAGAGCGACTATATGCAAATTAACCCAACCAAGATGGCAGCCAGCAGCTATGGAGCTGAAGCAAGCAGGAGGCTTGGTTGCCCCGGCGATGGAGGAAGCCAAACTTCCCTCCTGCCCTGGCCGGCTGTGGCCTCAGCTCAAGGCAACAAAGTTTCAATTATAGAAGATAAATAAATCCCAGATACCTGCTTCCAGCCAGCCTCCACTGGGAGCTTGGGTGGCTGGGGGCTATAGGGACCCCAATGGGGAGCTTGGCCAGCCTGCAAACAGTCATCAGCCCCTCACCCAGGCTGGCCAGGACCCCAATGGGGACCCCCACCCTGAAGGGGCTGAGGCCAGCCTGCAAACAGCCATCAGCCCCTCACCCAGGTTGGTCACACCCTCATGGGGTGAGGGTCCCTGCTGGGGGCCTTGGCAGCCTGCAAACAGCCATCAGCCACTCACCCAGACTGGCCAGGCACCCCAGCAGGACCTCCCCTACCTGAAGGGGGTGTGGCCAACCTGAAAACAGCCCTCAGCCCCTCACCCAGGCTGGCCAGGCACTCCAGCAGGGACCCCCACCCTGAAGGAGGTGTGGCCAGTCTGAAAACAGCCCTCAGCCCCTCACCCAGGCTGGCCAGGCACCACAGCGGGACCCCCACCCTGATCTGGGACACCCTTCAGGGCAAACCAGCCGGCCCCCACCCATGCACCAGGCATATAATAAAAGGGCAATATGCAAACTGACCCTACAAGCGGAACGACTGGGAATGACTGGTCACTATGACACACACTGACCTTCAGGAGGCAGACGCTCAATGCAGAAGCTGCCCCCTGGTGGTCAGTGCGCTCCCACAGGGGGAGCTCTGCTCAGCCACAAGCCAGGCTGCCAGCACAGCAGTGATGGCGGGAGCCTCTGCCACCTCCTCAGCAGTGCTAAGGCTGTCCGACTGCAGCTTAGGCCTGCTCCCCACTGGCAAGTGGACATCCCCCAAGGGCTCTTGGGTTGCCAGAGGGATGTCTGACTGCCAGCGTAAGCCCGATCCCCCGGGGAGCAGGCCTAAGCCAGCAGGTGGACATCCCCTGAGGGGTTCCAGTCTGCGAGAGGGCACAGGTCGGGCTGAGGGACCCCCCTCACCCCCCGATTGCACAAATTTTTGTGCACCGGGCCTCTAGTCCTATATAATCCTATATAATAAAGAGCTAATATGCAAATGGTCATCACACCATCATGCTGTCACGCTGTAACAGCTCGGACACTCAACACTGGGGAGAGAGGAATGGGGACCAGCCAGACACAAATGAGCTTGCGAAAGAGGAATGGGGACCAACCAGGCACAAATGAGATCATGAGAGAGGTTGGGAACCAGCCAGGCTGCGGCCTGGGAGAGGGACAAGCCGCCTGCCCTGCAGTCCCAGGCACTAGCGGCTGCACCTGCGCCTGCGGCCCAGGAGAGGGACAAGCTACCCATCCCGTGGTCCCGGGTGCCAGCTCCTGCGGCCTGGGCAAAGCCGCCTGCCCACAGTCCCCTGCAGCTGCAGCCAGCCCAAGTGCAGTTGGCTTGGGTCCTGGGTGCCTGTAGCCGGCCAGAGGGAAGGAACCCCGGGTCCTGGGTGCCGACGACTGGCTGGAGGAGGGAATTCTGGGTCCCAAGTGCAGGGTGAGGCAGAGGCAGTTAGGGGTGATCAGGCCAGTAGGAGAGCAGATAGGGCAATCAGGCAGGCAGGCAGAGGTGGTTAGGGGCAAACAGGCAGGCAGAGGTGGTTAGGGGCAATCAGTCAGGCAGGCAGAGGGGTTAGGGGCAATCAGGCAGGCAGGCAGGCAAGGGGTTAGGAGCCAGCAGTCCCGGATTGCGAGAGGCAATCGGATATTCCCTGAGGGGTCCCAGATTGGAGAGGGTGCTGGCCGGGCTGAGGGACCCCCTTCCATGTACGAATTTCATGCACAGGGGCCTCTAGTACTTGAATAATAGCAATAAAGATGATTGTTTGGAATCATATTAAGTGTAAATAATACTCCTTTAAATATGCTCAGAATATCTACAAAAAAAAAAAAAAAAAACAACACAACAAACCAAAAACCCACAACTCTCCATTTTATAGAAACAGAACCCCTAAAATACCAACATGATACCAATAACAACAAGAATAATAGTAATAATGGTGGTGGTGAGGAGGAGGTAGTGATGATAACAAGGACCACTAACACACACAAAAAGAGAGAGTAGTATGTTATGTGGCAGACACTGTTGTAAGAACTTTATATATAAACTATTTAAGCATCACCACAAAACTATGAAGTAACTACTAACCAATCTAGCTACGGAAACCTACTCTTAATCACTATGCTATAAATAATGTTTTATTCTGAAAAAAAAAAGAAAAAACCAGTCACACAAAGATGACTCAAGCATCTTCCCATAAACTATTTCTTATTATTAAAGAGCATTTATTAATAAACACAGTATCTTATTCCTATGGTTATTTATATTAAAATGTTATTACGACCCTAGCTGGTTTGGCTCAATGGATAGAACATCAGCCCGAGGACTGGAGGGTCCCAGGTTCGATTCCAGGCAAGGGCACATACTTCAGTTGCAGGCTCCAGCCCTAGTCAGGGCGCGTGCAGAAGGCAACCAATCAATACATATCTCTCACTTCGATGTTTCTCTCTCTGTCTGACTCTCACCCACCCTTCCACTCTCTCTAAAAATCAAATTGTTAATCCTTGGCTGAGGATTAACAAAAAAATAAAAATTAAGTTAAATAAATGTTATTCCCTTCTAAAGCCAAGAATAAAGGGTAGAGGTACAAAACCACTGCAAATGCAAAAGTACATCTTCCATGGGAGGAACATATATCTAAACACAATATACACTAAAATGGCAGACAGAGCCAAAGATACCTGATATTAGGATTCCAGCATCACATTATTAAAATAGTCTGTACAGCCTGACTTCAAGGGCTAGAAGCCAGTTTACTCATATCCATGGAATAAGGAGCACTTGACAATAAAACAGCTAAAAAGCTTTTCTTCATTTACTTAAATAACTTATTTTTAATAATATTGAAAATTAATAAAATTATTGCATAAAATGATATATTTTACCATTCTATATGCTTTTTTCTACTTTATGTATAACCTCTCTGATACAGAAAAAATAATGCACTAAGTACCTATTAGCATGTATTTAACTTCTACATGAGTTAAGTTTTGTAGAGACTGAAGGAATTGGTGTTTATTCTTTTTTTTTTATAATATATTTTTTATTGATTAAGATATTACATATGTGTCCTTGTCCCCACGTTACCCTCTACCCCCCCCCCCCCGCTCATGCCCTCACCCCCCCGTTGTCCATGTCCATTGATTAGGCCTATATGCTTGCATATAAGTCCTTTGGTTGATCTTTCCCCCTTACCCCCACCCTCCCCTACCTTCCCTCCAAGTCCCGACAGTCCAATCAATGCCTCTCCATCTCTGGATCAGTCCTTGTTCATCAGCTTATGTTGTTCATTATATTCCACAAATGAGTGAGATCATGTGGTATTTATCCGCTCTCCAGTTCCATCCATGCTGTGGCAAATGGTAAGAGTTCCTTTTTCTTCTTCCTCTTCTTAAAGAATACCTTTCAGCATTTCATATAATGCTGGTTTGGTGGTGATGAACTCCTTTAGCTTTTTCTTATCCGTGAAGCTCTTTATCTGCCCTTCTATTCTGAATGATAGCTTTGCTGGATAAAGTAATCGTGGTTGCAGGTTCTTGCTATTCATCACTTTGAATATTTCTTGCCACTCTCTTCTGGCCTGCATGGTTTCTGTTGAGAAATCAGCTGACAGTCGTATGGGTACTCCCTTGTAGGTAACTGACTGTCTTTCTCTTGCTGCTTTTAAGATTCTCTCTTTATCTTTTGCTCTTGGCATTTTAATTATGATGTGTCTTGGTGTGGTCCTCTTTGGATTCCTTTTGTTTGGGGTTCTCTGCGCTTCCTGGACTTGTAAGTCCATTTCTTTCACCAGGTAGGGGAAGTTTTCTGTCATTATTTCTTCAAAAAGGTTTTCAATATCTTGCCCTCTCTCTTCTTCTGGTACCCCTATAATTCTGATATTGGTACGCTTGAAGTTGTCCCAGAGGTTCCTTACACTATCTTCATATTTTTGGAATCTCTTTTCTTTTTTCTTTTTCGGTTGGGTATTTTTTGTTTCTTTGTATTTCAAATCTTTGACTTGATTCTTGGGATCCTCTTGTCTGCTGCTGGATCTCTGTAAATTATTCTTTATTTCAGTCAGTGTATGCTTAATTTCTAGTTGGTCCTTTTTCATGTCCTCCATGGTCTCACTATACTTATTGAGGGATTCATTAAATTTATCGGCGGTTTCCATAAAATTCTTGAAAAACCTTATAAACGTGGCCTTGAACTCTATATCCAATCGTTTGCTTTCCTCCATTTCTGCCATTTGTGACCTGTTTCTTTGTCTCCGCATTTTGGCAGCTTCCCTGTGTTGATAGAGTGGCCCTGCGCGACAGGTGTCCTGTAGGGCCCAGTAGCTCAGCCTCCCCAGTTACCTGGGGTGGACACTCTTGGTGCACTCTTGGTGAATCACTGGGAGGAATTGACCTCCAGGCCAATTGGCTGTGAGAATCAGCTGTGTCTAAAGTGGGAGAACTTCTGTGCTGAAGACACCCTTCTGGGGCAAGACTTGCTTCAGTGGGGCTTTGGTGCTCACTGAGTCTGCTCCCTGAGTGTGTCCCTTATGGATCTGAGGAGTTGCAGTCTGGATTGTCCCCCTCTGACCACTGGGTACAGTGGCTCCTGGATCTAAGGAGGTGCTAATTCAGCCTCTGCCTGAGGCCACACAGCAGGAGCCACGAAGAGGCTCAGCTGTGAAGCAATGCAAGGGCCTTCTCTTGGAAGTTCCGGGTCTGCCTGGCTCGGCTGCAGTTAGGTACATTCACATGCAAAAGCCTCTGCCGCAGCCTGGGTGGGGCGGGGTCTCAGGGAATCCAAGGGCGGATCAAGGAGCTATGGCTGATTCTCCGCTCGGACTCTCGAGACCCAGTGTCCCGGCAATGGCTGCAAGCACCTCTGAGGGAAAGCCGCCTTCAAGTTCGCCCGCTGCCGGGCAGACCAGCTTCTCCCCGTATGAGTCCTGGGTCCCCAGAGACTTCCCGGAACCGGAGTTCAGAGCAGTCGGGAGCTTGTGATTCAAAAAGACAGCCGCGTCCTCAGGTGCCTCCCCCTTTCCTCGCGCGCACGAGCCGCCGTACCTCTGCACTTCACCTCCGCAGCGCCTCTGGCTCTCAGCGTGCTTTTCTTTCCTTCTAGTTGTAGAATTTACACTCAGCCAGCCTTTCTGTTGTTCTGGATGATGTTTGCTCAGTCCTTTGCGGTAATTTTCAATTGTTGTGTGAGGCGACAATTTCCCGGTGTTTACCTATGCCGCCATCTTAGTTTCTCCAGTGTTTATTCTATATATCTGTGTCCATGATGATAAATGAGGGGGAGGATCCACCAGGTTTATACATACACTTTATTATCATAGAGAAGAACTAACAATAAAGACTTCAAGAAAGAGCCCGGCCAGTGTGGCTCAGTGGCTGATTACTGACCCATGATCCAGAAGATCATAGTTCGATTCCCAGTCAGGGCACATGCACAGGTTGCAAGCTTGATCCCCAGTAGGGGATGTGCTGGAGGCAGCCGATCAATGATGCTCTCTCATCATTGATGTGTCTATCTCTCTCTCCCTCTCCCTTCCTCTCTCTGAAATCAATAAAAAAATATTTACAAAAAAAAAAAGAATTCAAGAAGGACATATTTTTAAAATAACCATTTAGAGAGAGAAGAATTCAAGGAGGACATATTTTTTAAATAATCATTTAGAGAAAGAAGACATTTATCTTAAAATGACCGCTCTAGTCATAATATAGTTCAGTTAAATGGATTGAAAAGAAAGTAGAAATAATATAATTATTGTACTTGAGGTTTTCTTTTCCTCATACAATTTTTATTTTACAAATAAAGAGAAAAACAAATAGAACCAGAGGAAGACTAATGGCAAATGCATGCTACATGTGAATTAATCAAATCTGCATATCAATTCCACACTGGCACAGATTTCTTGACATCTTTGGGTTTGGTTTTTATCAGCATTGCCTGCTGTCAAAAACTACCATGTTTTATGTGAGTGATTTATTCCTCATAGTAAAGTGGAACTGATTCCTCTGCCTTTGAGGCACTAATCACTGAAGATAAATGAGACTTCCTTGGGGGTACAGTTCTAAGGACAAGAAATCTCTAGCAGCACAATTCACCATAGCTAAGATCTGGAAACAGCCTAAGTGCCCATCAGTAAATGAATGGATTAGAAAACTGTGGTACATCTACACGATGGAATATTATGCTGCTCTAAAAAGGAAGGAACTCTTACCATTTGCAACGGCATGGATGGAACTGGAGAGCATTATGCTAAGTGAAATAAGCCAGTAAATGAAGGGAAAATACCACATGATCTCACTCATTCATGGATAATAGAGAACATTATAAACTTTTGAATAATAATAGATACTGAGGCAGAGCTGCCTCAAACAGATTGTCAAACTGCAGCGGAAAGGCCGGGGAGGGTTGGGGGACAGGGGGTAGGGGGGTAAGAGATCAACCGAAGGACTTGTACGCATGCATATAAGCATAACCAATGGACATAAGACACTGGGGGATAGGGGAGGCTAAGGGACTGTCTAGGGCGGGGCGGGGAGGGGGGCGGGAATGGACACATATGTAATACCCTTTGTATTACTTTATGCAATTAAAAAAAAAAATCTCAAAACACTTCTTACAATCACCTGGCTACTTTAAACATCATTTGAGGGAAAGAATTTTTTGATGATGCCTCCACAGTTGTTCTAAGCAGCCATCAGCATCAAATTTATTGTGTGAAGCAAGTTATTCCCCAAGGCTCTGACCTTTTGTTGTCTCGGTTAATAATACCTTTTAGTATCAGTGTGGATAAACTAACCAGCTGGCACAGAGAGATGTACAGGAATTAGTAGAACCTAAAAAGGAAAAATTCCCTAAGTCCCCTAATGTCTAAGCAATTGTTTGTCTACCACTCTACACTCTGGGGAAATGTAAGAATAAGGCACAATTATAATTTTTTAAAATGAGCAGGTTTTGCCCAGACTATTTACAGGGTGGGGCAAAAGTAAGTTTACAGTTGTTCATATGGAAAATAATGCAATTAATAAATAAAAATCTATAATAAATGCATAATATGCTAATCAGAGCGGACGTCCTTCTGGACAACCTTTCAGATGAAGCCCGGGCTGCAAGGGAAGTCCAGGTCCTGGGTGCCTGCTGGCAGCCAGAAAGAAGCCCAGGTCCCTGCCGGCAGCCGGAGGGAAGCCCAGGTCCCAGGTGCCAGAGAGATGCTGGTGCCGGCAGCCAGGGGAAGGAAGGCCTACTCTTACAGGAATTTCATGCATTGGGCCTCTAGTACAAGAAAAACTCTGTGCCCTGGCCAGAGTGGCTTAGTTGGTTGGAGCATCCTCCCGTGCACTGGAAGGTCATGGGTTCGATTCCTGGTTTCAGGTTCAATCCTCGGTCAGGGTGCATGTGGGAAGCAACCGATCAATGTATATCTCTCACATTGATTTTTCTTTCTTTCTTTCTCTCTCTCTCTCTCTCTCTCTCTCTCTCTCTCTCTCTCTCTCTCTCTCTCTCTTTCTCCCCCTTTCTCTCTCTTCCCTCTTTCCTCCCTCCCTTCCACTCCTCTAAAAATCAGTGGAAAAAATATTCTCAGGTGAGGGTTAATAACAACAAAAAAGTAATACTTTTAATAATAAAGATAAATAAAAATAAACTTCATCAGAGTACTACTATATTTTATTTTAAAAACTGTTCAGCCGAAACCGGTTTGGCTCAGTGGGATAGAGCGTCGGCCTGCGGACTGAAAGGTCCCAGGTTCGATTCCGGTCAAGGGCATGTACCTGGGTTGCGGGCACATCCCCGGTGGGAGGTGTGCAGGAGGCAGCTGATCGATGTTTCTCTCTCATCGATGTTTCTAACTCTCTATCCCTCTCCCTTCCTCTCTGTAAAAAATCAATAAAATATATTTAAAAAAAAAAAAAAAAAAAAAAAAAAAAAAAAACTGTTCAAATTGAACTCTACAGGAAATGCAGGTATTTAGGAAAATACATTCATAGTGAACCGCTCCAGCAGATTTTATTAATTGCTAGAGGGAAAGTAAGTTCCTTAACAAGACTTGCTCATGGGACAGATAATGGATCTAGGCACCTCTTATATTAAAACTAGAGGCCTGATATACGAAACTCGTGCATGGGAGCGGTCCCTAGGCTTGGCCAGCAATCGAAGCACAAGTGTCTGGTGTGGAAGGGCAGGTTCCAGCTGACCTCTGAGCCCTGGGCAGCACCTGGGCCCCTGGGCCCTTGTGCACCCCCCTCCACCTGAGTCACAGCGCCAGAGTCCCCACAAGGAGATACAGTGAGTGCAGCCAGACGCTGTGGGCTGGGGCACAGCGTGGGCCTCTGAGCCACCCAACGGCGCCACACAGAAGCCGGGCGGGCAGCGTGCTCTCTCCCGGGCTGGCCTTGCAGACCAGCTCCTGTGCAAACCCACAGAGAGCCCGACTGGCCCCTGCAGTCCTGGCAGCTGCAGCCCTGCTCACCCTGAAGAGGCCACGCGGGTGCTGGGCAGGCTCCTCACTGGCGCGTGGCACTTGAGCGCAGGGGCTTCCCGGGCACACAAGCCCTGGCGCCCCAGGGAGGGTAACAGGGAGTGAGCGCAAGCTCAGCAGACACTCTGCATTCTCACTGCAACTCAGTCCCCATCACCCCCACCCACAGATAGCCAACGCCCACTATGTTCCACACCGCCCTCTGGTGGTCAGAGCACATCACAGCGAGCAGTCGAACTCCCAGACTCCTGGTCGAAAGACCACCTGAGGGGACAATTTGCATATTGGGCTTTTATTATATAGGATAACTGGGTAATATGAAGCAAAAGCTAGTGAAACCAAAAGTGACTGCCAGTCAAACTCTGCTTAGTAGACAATTATAGAAATGGCTCAAGTACTTCTTTTTATATCTGGCAGGCATATGTAAAACCTTGACCAACCTTCCTGTACTACAATTGCTAAAAAAAAACCACAAAAAACAGGATCCATAAATGCACAATGGCAATCTTTCTGAGACAGTAACAATGGTGAGACAGCTCTTAAGACCTCAATGCACATTATCTATATGAATGGTATCCCCTGAGTTGTACAGTAACAACAGCTATCTAGATAGAAGTCTTACATCAATTAGTTTACATTTTAGTGATGAAAGAATCAATATTTTTAAATAACTAAAGCAGACACACTAGACTTAAGGAAAAAAAACAGCCACTATCCCTTATATTATTTATTAACAATAAAAAAGTTGAAAAAATCAAATAATTAATAGAAGGCTAGCTAAATTATATATGATCTGGATAGAATATTATAAAACCTGTATAATTCAAAAACATGAGGATTAAATCAACGGTATTTGAGGGAATCTTAAGAATTTAATAAAATTTTCCTCAGGCCGAAACCGGTTTGGCTCAGTGGATAGAGCGTCGGCCTGCGGACTGAAAGGTCCTAGGTTCGATTCCGGTCAAGGGCATGTACCTGGGTTGCGGGCACATCCCCAGTGGGAGGTGTGCAGGAGGCAGCTGATCGATGTTTCTCTCTCATCGATGTTTCTAACTCTCTGTCTCTCTCCCTTCCTCTCTGTGAAAAATCAAAATATATTAAAAAAAAAAAATTTTCCTCAGAAATTTGGATTTCTAATTTGGAAAATTCCTCTAGGGAAAAAAGTGTTAGGAGAAAAAAGTAAGGAGGTCTGACAATTACAGAAAGATAAAACAGATAAAGGACAAAATACATGTCTGATACTTGAAGCTATTTTCTTCTAGTTAGGAAGCACCTACTGGTGTGACAGACAGAAGGAAAAGCCCAAAAAGCTACTTCAACCAAGTTTGATTTAACAACTTCTTCATGTGGTTATTTCAACTTCTCATCTAAAGTTGACAGGTACCTGGGCATCTATCCAAATAGCTATTCCCACAGGTAAGAAAGCAATGCAATGCAAGTTAATTCATGTCAAATTATAAGCAATTTTAAGCATAAGAAAATATTGACTGTGTATCAAAATTTTAATCAAACATTCTTTTTTTTTCAAATCCTTTGTCCCTTTCTAGATACATATCTAGGTATTTATTACTCTGACAAGTTCCTGCTACAATGTCTCCTGAGATATCACATAGAACAACATTTGTCACAATAGAAATCTGAGTGTTCTATATTAACTTGTTAATTACCAGTTCTCAAGTTTAAAATGTGTGGTCAGTAAAAACAGAAGTCAGGACATTCTGAACTAAAGCTTGCCAGACTCTGAGAATATTAATATGGCATACTATCAATAGAAAATGATAAAGATAAACAAATCCTCAAATTATTCACTAAGTTACTAAAAGTCCAAAGAAATCTACAATAGTAAAAGCGTAATATGCTAATTAGGCCAGAGGTCCTTCCAGATGACTTTCTGGACGAAGCCGGGGCTGCGAGGGAAGCCCGGGTCCCAACTGCCTGATGGCAGCTAGAAGGAAACCTGGGTCCGGGTGCCAGACGGAAGCTGGTGCCGGCAGCCGGGGGAAGGAAGGCCTACTTTTGCAGATTTTGTGCATCGGCCCTCTAGTGTTTTAATAAAAGTCAAAATGACTTCTACATTGTACAAAGCATTACAATATAAGCCTTTGAATAGTTCTTATTTATATTATGCCCTAGAACTCCAAAGGATATGTTCTGTTGGGTTCAATCGTATTGCTTCCATGATAATGTTGATAAAACAAGTTTCCCCAGGTGAAAACTATAAGGTTATTTAAAAACACAAACCATCCTTATCCCAGGGAGGCAAGGTTGGTTCAATCAATATAATGTATGTACCATATTAAAACCACATGCTCATCTCAATAAATACAGAAAAATGCATTTGATAAAATTCAACAACTTTTCATGATAAAAAGATTCAATAAACTAGGAGTAGAAGAGAATGTCCTAAACCTGATAAAAGGCATCTATGAAAAACCCATAGTTAACATCGTGCTGATGAAAAATTTAAAGTCTTTCCCCTAAGATAAAGAACAAGATAAGGATGTCTGCTCTCACCACTTCTATTTACCAGTATCATTGCACTAGACAATCAGGGAAGGGCAATTAGGTAAGAAAAAATATATATTGGAAAGGAAGAGGTATAACAATCTCTATTGACAGATAGCATAACCTTATATATAGAAAATATTAAAGAATTCACTACAACACTATTAGAGCTAATAAACAAGTTTAACAAAGTTGCAAAACATAAGAGAGCAATATTTAAAAACGAGTTGTATAGCTGTATATAAAAATGATTAACCTGATAATGGAATGAAAATAATTCCACTTGCAATAGCATCACAAAGAATAAAATACTTAAAAATAAATTTAAAGAAGTGCAAGACTTGTACACTTAGAACTACAAAACATCAATAACAGAAATTAAAGACAACATAAGTTTAAAGACATCCTGTGACAACTGAAAGACTTGATATTGTTAAGATGGCAATATTCCCCAAACTGATAAGCGGATTCAATTCAATACCCCTAACAAAATTCTAAAGCCTTTTTTACAGAAATGGACACAGTGATCTCAAAATTCATATGGAATTACAAGGGACCCCCAAAAGCCAAAACAATCTTGAAAAGAAATGAAGGTAAAGGATTCACAGTTCCCATTATCAACACCTACTACAAAGCTACAGTAATCAAGACAGTGTGGGATGGCACATGGATAGATATATATATCAATAGAATAGAATCTAGAGTTCAGAAATTAACATGTCTATGGCCAACTGATTTTCAGCAAATGTCCCAAGACAACTCAATGGGGGAAAGAAGAGTCTTTTCAACAAATGCTGATGGGACAACTGAATATCCACATGCAAAATAATGAAGTTGGATTCCTACGCTACTCTATATACAAAAATTAAATTGGAATGGATCAAAGACCTCAATGTAAAAGCTAAAACTATAAAACTCATAGATGAAAATGTAGGACAAAATCTTCATGACCTTAAATTAGATAATATTTTCTTAGATATAACACCAAAAGCATAAGCAAAAAAGAAAAAACAAGATAAATTAGATTCATCAAAATGTAAAACTTGCATGCATAAAAAGATATCAAGGAAAAGAAAAGATAACCCACAAAAATGGGAGAATATTTGAAAATCGCATATCTGATATGTTGGAGCCTGCAGAATATATAAAGACTTTCTAGAAGTCAACAATAAAAAGACAAATAACTCAATTTGAAAATGGGAAAAGATTTGAAAAGGCATTTCTCCAAAGAAGATATACAAATGGTCAACAAGCACATGAAAAGATGTTCAACATCGTTAGTCACTATGGAAATGCAAATTAAAACCACAATAAGAGCCCTGGCTAATTTGATTCAGTGGTTAGAGCATTGGCTCGCCAACCAAAGGGTCATGGGTTCGATTCCCGGTCAAGGGTATGTACTTCAGTTGCCGGGTCGATCCCCAACCCCAATTGGGGTACGTGCAGGAGGCAACCAATCCAGGTGTCTTCTCACATCAATATTTTTCTTTCTCTCTCCACCCCCCTTCCATTACTTCCACTCTGTCTGAAAATTAGTGGAAAAAATATCCTCAGGTGAGGATTTAAAAAAACCACAATAAGATACCAATACATACCCATCAGAATGGCTATTTAAAAAATAAATAAATAAATAACAAGTTTTGGCAAGAATATAAAATTATGTAGCCGCTTTAGAAAGTTTGGCAGTTCCTTATAAAGTTAAACATGAATTAACATCAATTCCATTCCTAGATATATATCCAAGAGAAACGAAAAGATATATTCATACAAAACCCTGTGCTTGAACATTCATAGAATCATTATTCATAATATCTAAAAAGTGGAAACAACCCAAATTTCTATGCACTGATGAATAAACAAGGCTTTTCAAATCAGAAGAAAAAACAGTAGAGTATTTAGTAAATGTTATAAAAACACTGGCTGGCCACATATAAAAACGAAATTCGTGCACAGGGGAGGGGTCCCCTCAGCCCAGCCTGCACCCTCTCCAATCTGGGACCCCTCAGGGGATGTCCCTCTAACAATCCTGGATCCTCGCTCCTAATCACTTACCTTCCTGCCTGTCTGATTGCCCCTAACTGCCCCCACCCCACCGCCGGCCAGATCGCCCCTCACTGTCTCTACATGCCGGCCTGATCACCCATAACTGGCCCCCCCGCCCCCCGATGGCCTGGTTGCCCCTAACTGCCCTTTGCTGCCATCCAGGTTGCCCCCAACTGCCCCCCTGCTGGCCTGTTCGCCCCCAACTGCCCTCCCTGCCGGGCTGGTTACCCCTCACATCCCCCCCATCAACCTGGTCGCCCCACGCAGCCTGCTGTTCAGTCGTTTGGTCGTCCCTCACTAACCTCCCTGCCGACTCCCAAGTGGGGAGGGGGAAGAGTCCCTCTGAGCCCCTTTTTCCTATGGTTTGTAAAGGCTGCAGATCTCTGTGCCTTGATATCCCCTCTGATTGGTCACTATTCCCCTTTGATTTGGTCCCTATAGCAACTCCAGAGCTCAAGTTTCACATGAAGTACATGAGGTTCCCTCCTTCTTCTCCCTTATTCTTCTCCTATTCCATCTTCCTTCCTTTATTTTGTAAATATGTACCTTTGCTACACCCAGCTCCCTTATCATATGGAAATGTAACTCTGTAGCCCGGTGCTACAGAAATTTATTGAGAAATAAATAAATTTCCACCTTTTACGATACCACCTTTCATCCGTGGTTTCATTCTTTGACTCCACTGGACAAGAGCCTGGGAAGCCATCCTACCCAGGGAATACCGCGGTTCCAGTCCAAATTTCCCATTTCAATTTCATTAAGGGATCACAAAGAATTGTTAACAACAGTTACATCTCTAAAAGTTGCACTGAGAAGGTCAAATGAGGAGGAGAAAGACTTTCGTTTCATTTGTTTTTGTAACTCTTAATTTTTTTTTACCTTGAACATATATTATTTTCATGATTTTAAAATTAAGTATTTTTTTCAAACCACACTGTCATTTCTTAGTACTTTTTTAAAAATTGAGGTATAACTAACATGTAATGTTAGTTTCAGATGTATAATATAATGATTCAATATTTGTATTCACTGTGAAATGATCACCATAAAGTCTAGTTAACATGAATTACCACATACAGTTACAGAAATGTTTTTTCTTGTGATAAAAACTTTTAAGATCAACTCTCAGCAATTTTGAAATATGCAATACAATATTATTAATTACAGTCACCACACTATACATTATATCCCCATTACTTATTTCTTTTATAACTGAAAGTCTGCACACCCTTTGATCCCTTCCTGAATGCCTTAAAAGAAATATTTATCTAGATTTTAAAAGTTGGGTACATTTATATTTCAAATATATTAGTGGATCTATACATTAAATCACACAAATTTCAGAAGTCAAACTTTTAGAATAGTTCTAAAACTCTCTTCCCAAACAAAGATCAAAATTATTTTTTCTATTACAAAATATCTACTGGCATACTAGAAGTCAGTAGCAAAGTTATAGCCAACAGTCTAGAGCAGTGGTTCTCAACCTTCCTAATGCCGCAACCCTTTAATACAGTTCCTCATGTTGTGGTGATCCCCAATTTCATTGTTACAAATTGAACATAATTAAAGCATAGTGATTAATCACAAAAACAATATGTAATTATGTATGTGTTTTCCAATGGTCTTAGGCAACCCCTGTGAAAGGGTCGTTCGACCCATAGGTTAAGAACCGCTGGTCTAGAGTGAGAATAACACAGGGCTTGACAGCAAGCTAAAAATCAAGTTGTATAACATGTTTTGCAATGCTAAAGTGTTTCAAATTCACCAGTTAAGAAGCAATATAGGAAAGTAACAATGATTAAGGTAAAAAGAAATTAAGGTAAAAAAATAAATTCTTCCTTTCCTTGACACACGTACACTATGTTTTTTTAAATTTGTTTATTGGTGGAAGTTTTACAAAATGTCCTTCTTTTCCCCCACTGATCCCTTTTCCCTTGCTTCTGCCCACCCCCTCCCCACACTATATGTTAGTTATAGTGGCATGTTTGCTATTCAAAATTATAGTAGTATTAATCATATTGATCAAGTTGCAACCATTCCAAGTCCATATAAATACTAATTCACGTCATGCCGGAAGCCGGTCCATCCTTGCTGTTTGACACAGTCGATGCAGGGAAGAGACATCTGCACAGCATATGTTTCGAGGGACCTAGCGTATATGGCATACTGTTCTTAGTATGTTTGCTCACCTTCTTGGCGCTATGTGTTTTGACCAAGGTCACCTCTCCGAGAAAGGTTGTTTCCCCAGGTAGGGATTTTTCCCTGAAGTTAGGGAGGGGATAAAACCCCTTAACTAAATGCCGGGTGAGTAGTTAATCACTTTAACTACGAACAATCACCCTTAAGCTACATAATCTTTACTCCCTGGGATGGAGATAAGAAACGCCCTAACCTTTGGAATAGAAATTGACAGGATTAAAATCAACTGGTATAAATACAGATGTAACAAGACAATAAAAGACAGAACCTGGCGACAGAACCTGGAGAACCTAGAGAACCTGGCTGGAGAACCTAGCGAGAGAACATGGCTACAGAACTTGGCTGGAGATCCTAGACAGAACTTGGCTGGAGATCCTGGCTAGAGATCCTGGCTAGGCTGCTGATCAACTGAACGCTATCTCCGTGTCATTCCTTCTTCGCCGACTCAGTTCAAACCTTTGGGGACCCCTGGACCTGCTGGGGTTGGACTCCAGCAATGTCATTACAGTTCCAATACAGAAGAAGCAGAAGAATGTCAAAGTAAACACTTTGGCAAATTACAAGGCACTTTTCAGAAATAATAGCATGCAAACTACTACTGACGACACTAATACTGTTTACTTAAAAATTTTAAAAACTGAATATGCAGAGCAGTTCTAACAATTTACCTATTGCAACAACAGTTTCAATTACTAACCACAAATATATAAACAGAGGAATGAGAAATTTTGACAACATTTAGATATAACTCAGTGGTATGTATACATGATGTATGCGAGATGAACTCAGAACACCTGCAGCTTACCTTCTTCTGAAGAACATTAACCTTCCGCTCCTTCACATCCAGCATGTCCTTGAGGTCATGTATCTCTCCAGCTTGTGTTCCTTTCTCCTCAGCCATATCCTGAATTTGTTTTGTCTTCTTATTCAGCATGGTTTCCTTCTCTTCCAAACGCAATCGGAGAGCATCCACCTAAGAATGTATCACTTTTCATTAAAATCAAATAAAATACCACTCTAAATATTACACTTAGAAATTAATCCTGAAATTTTGTGAGCACTTTCATAAGAAAAAGAAAATTTACATCAGTTAAATTACCATCAGATAATAGCAGGGTAAATGGATATGAATCAAGGAGACAAAATGGAGAATTGTTATAAAGAGGTTGAGTATTGCTACTTCTATAAAAGTAGCATAATCCAGAACCACGTTTATCAAACTTTATGTGCATTACAATCACTTGGAGGGTTTAAACAGATTGCCAATCCTAGCCATCAGAGTTTCTGATTCAGTAGGGTTGAGGTTCAAGAATTAGTATTTCTAATTTCTAAGTTCCCAAGTGATGCTACACTGCTTTAGAAAATCTAATATTAGAAACACACCACAAGCATCACCAAGCATGCCACTTGCTGAATCAGATAATAAAATCTAGGTATTAGACACAATGCTTTTAGGACAAGCCCATAATGCACTTAGAAAGCTGTATAACACACAGCAAAAGTCTACTTTCAGACCCTAAGACAGTCTTCTGAAGTCTGGTATCCAGTTCCTTTTATCCCTGAAGTTTAACAGCTTTTGTTAAATACAATTGTAAAATTACTGGAAAGCTAATGATAGTACTTATTTTTAAATCTACCCATAGCAAATTTCATTAAGCATACTCATACACTACATTTTTTTATTTTTTGCTTTTCCACTAAGGATTTATAATTCAGCAAATAGTTACATATGTATTTGTATAAGTACCGCGCGCTAACCGATTGCGCCACTGGAGCTCCTACATATGTATTTGATTATAGTTAAAAAGGGAGGTTTATTTCTTTCTTATTAAGAGAGTGCTGTTGAACAGGAATATAAATCATATATGAAAGCTACATATGAAATTTTTAATTTTCTAACAGTTACATTAAAAAGGAAAATGGGAACAGGCAAAGTTAATTTTAATAACATACTTTATTTAATCTAATATATCTATAATGTTATTTCAAACATGTAATCCATATAAAAAAACTTACAAGCTATTTTACATTCTTTGTTTCATGCTAAATCTTCAAAGTCCAATGCATATTGTAATTTACATTTATATCACATCTCAGTTTGGACTAGCCATATTTCGAGTGATCAATAAACACATGTGACTGGTGACTACCACAGTGACTGCAAATCTAAGATATCAAGTATGTTTCTATAAAACACCTTTAATCTTGAACTTGTCCTATATTATTTTTTGTATCTGAGTATGGATTAAGCCACAAAGAAAAAACAAATAATATGGGTAATAACTTACATTTACAGTACAGCAAAACTCTCAGGAAAGATCTAATATTATAACTAAACTATAAGGTATCTGAGAACCAATACTGTGACTATGGTGGTACTGACTGCTCAGTATTACAGAAAATTTCCACCTGGCCAGTGTGACTGGATGGTTGAGCATCAACCTATGAACCAGGAGTTACTTACTGGTTTGATTTCTGGTCAGGGCACATGCCAGGGTTGTAAACTCAATCCCCAATAGGGGGCATGCAGGAGGTACCTGATCAATGATTCCCTCTCATTCTTTATGTTTCTATTTCTCTCTCCCTGTCCCTTCCTCTCTGAAATCAACAAAAATATATTTTTAAAATATTTTTTTAAAAGATAATTTCCTAGGTGACTAGTCTCATTTGAGACTGCTATAGTTAAGTCATTATGTACTTACAAATTATATCAAACTATACTGGAAAGGAAAGTATGTAAATTAACCAGCTTTCACTCTGCTAAACTATATTTCTCCCAACCACTTGAACGTCACCAAGCCAGAAACTGGGGAAGCAATCATTTTATGTCCCACTTATAATCCTTCACAAGCTCTACTGACAAACACTCTTTTACCTCCAATTTTCTTTTATTCTACTTTAATAAATAATATATAGTTAACCAGATTATATTCTGGGAAGGTCCACCTAAGAACTTTCATACTGTAAAAATCCTATTTCGAAAACAATTCTTTTCTTTCTTCTATGCCTACTAAATCTACCCTTTGTCCACAAGGTAACCTCTATTCTATCATACCTATTTTTTTGTTGTTGTTGTTATTCATCTCTATTCTGGTCTCACTTGTTTTTCTCCCAGCCTGAGCAATCCATTCAAACAATCTCACATCATCACCTTTCTTTTGTAGTCATATTTATTTTACAAATATTTACTCCTATATTAAACCATTTTCTTCATTCTATCCTCTGACTTCTGAACCTGCCTGCATATGGTCAAGCATAGGCTTGCCAACCATATATACAGTACTAGAGGCCCGGTGCACAAAATTTGTGCACAGGGAGGGTCCCTAGGCCTGGCCAGCGATCAGGGCTGATTGGGGCCTTCCAGCTGCTGGCCGGGGTCTTCCTTCATTCTGCACCGCCGCCTGGTGGTCAGCGCACATCACAGCGAGCAATTGAACTCCCAGTCTCCCACTGAACACACAAGGGGACACTTTGCATATTAGCCTTTTATATATATAGCTAGATAGATAAGCACTATGTTAAGCACTGGCTCTCCAACATCGCTGAGGGGTCCCAGATTGTGAGGGGGCACAGGCCACGCCAAGGGACCCCACCAGTGCACAACCAGGGCCAGGGAGGGACACGGGAGGTTAGCCAGCCTGGGAGGGACTGTGGGAGGGCTCCAGGGCATGTCTAGCCCATCTCGCTCAGTCCTGATTGGCCGGACCCCAGCAGGAAGCTAACCTAACTGTCGGAGCATCTGCCCTCTGGTGGTCAGTGCACATCGTAGTGACTGGTTGACTGTCTGCCCCCTTGTGGCCAGTGCATGTCATAGCAAGCAGTTGAGCAGCCTTAGCATATCATTAGCATATTACACTTTGATTGGTTGAACAGCCAACTGGTCGACCAGACACTTAACATATTAGGCTCTTATTACAAAGGATATTAAAAATCCCCACAATTCTATCCCAAGCATTGTATTTTCTTCCCTCAAATTCTCCCTATGGAAAATTTCACTCTCCCATGGCCACTTGAGAAACTGGGGCTTAGAGAGAATAGCAGGCCCAAAATCTCACAGCTATAAATAAATCACAGAGCAGGAATTTAAGATTAAATGGTCTGTCTCCAAATTCCACGATCTTAACCAGTAAGTCCGTATTACACTCCTCCCCTCAGAGCTAGATAAAAGCGTACATACTATATGATTTCATTTATGTAAAATTCTAGAAAATGCAAACTAATTACAGTAATATAAAGCAGATAAAGGGTTGCATGGAATGAGGGAAGAAGAGAAGAGTAATGAAGAATATCAGGGAGGGACAGGAAAAAGGGAATACAAAGAGGTATAAGAAAACTTTTGGGACAATATTATCTTGATTGTGGTGTTTGGTTTTACAGATTTATGTGTCAAAACTTACCAAACTGTACATTTTAAATACATGCAGTGTCTTTAATGTCAATACATTTGTGAATTTTTTTTAAAGCAAAATTAGAAAGCCTGGTATTAGCATAGGAATAAACCAGTAGACTTCTGCAACAACTCAACTACAGACCCACACACACACAGAGACCCACACATATATAGAACAGAGGTGACACTGATAAAAAGATAACGCATTTAATAAATTGTCTTTAGAAAATTGGCTACCCATATTGAGAGCAGGGCAAAAATCCCTAACTCATATCATACACAGAAATGAATTCTGAGTGAATTAAAGGTTTATATAAGAGAATCAAATCTTTAAACTTCTAAAAGGAAATATAAGAAAATGCTTTTAGTTAGCATAATGTCCTACAGGTCCTTTTTACAGCCAAGCAGTATTCCATGGTGTAAAGGTACCATAGCTGTTTTATCCACTCATCTACTAATGGATACTTGAGCTGCTTCCAAATCTTGGCTATTGTAAATAACACTGCAATGAACATAGGAGTGAAATAAGCCAGTCAGAGAAAGACAAGTACCATATGATTTCACTAATATGTGGAATTCAATGAACAAACTGAACAAGCAAAATAGAGGCAGAATAATAGATAGAAATCAGGCAGACAGCTCTGGTTGGGGGTGGATGGAGTTGGGGAGAGTGGAGGGATTGAGCGGGGGGGGGGGGGGGGGGGAGAAAGAACTGATGGACAGGGACAACACAGTAATGATTGCAGGGGAAAGGGGAGTGGGCGGAGATGGAAGAGGATATAGGAGGATAACAAGTGATGGGAAAAATAAAAGAAAGAAAATACTTTTAGGACACTGAGGCATGCAAGAATTTTCTTAAAAGACACAAAAGAGATACATCTTAAAGAAAAAATATTGGTAAATACACCTATATTAAAATTCAAAACTTCTACACATGATACCAATTTAGTGTTTGTTTTATTATTTTATCTAACAAAAATCAGACTAATGGTTGCCAGAGGGAAGGAGGTTCAGGGAACCGGGTCAAAAAGGTGAAGGGATTAAGAAGTACAAATTGATAGTCACAAAATACTCATAGGGATGTTAAACTACAGTATAGGGAACATAGTCAATAATATTTTAAAAACTATGCACAGTGCCAGGTGAGTACTTGAAATAAAGGGGGAACACTTTGTAAAGTATGACTGTCTAACCACATACTTTGTGGTTATACATCTGAAACTAATATTGAATGCAAACTGTTACTGGAAGAAAACAAAGTAAGCAAAATGTAGATATTTTGTGAACTGGCCAAAATTAAATATGATCCAATATTAAACTTCAATTTTCAAAATTTGTGACCATTTACAATCGTTCCAAAAAAATTAAGTACTTAGGTATAAATCTAACAAAACATGTATAAGATCTACCTGTTGAAAATTACAAACAGCTAATGAAAGATATTCAAAAATACCTAAATAAGTTCTTCACTTGAATACTATATAAAATATAAATTTGATATGTGTCAAGATAGCCATCTGCTTAAAATTTTCCTTGGGGACAAGGAAACGGAAAGTAATTTTTAGCAGTGATAAAAGAATGTGTTTTTCTGACAAATAGCAGATCTACAATAAGTCAAGCCCAGTGAATCCAAGAAATGTTACACTAAAAGTTTCTAGTGTGAGTGTCTGAAGTCAGCACTAAAAATCTCACAGCAAGAATTAAAATCCAAAGCAAAGCAAAGATGAATTACATGATTCCCACTAAATTCTCCAATGGTCTTTTCTAAAGTGCAAGATAACAAAAGTTTTTAAGTTTCCCTTGGTTGCTTTTCATGCAATGCAGAATTTAAATGTGCTGGTCTAGCGGTATGAGATAAAACAACCACAAAGACACTCAGCTACTACTAGATTAATTGCGCTGAATTCTAAACTGATTTTTAGGTTTGGAGTGAACTAAAATTCATAGTATATTTTGTGTGAGGTCCATATTTTGCAAACCACAAAAAAACATACTCAGGAAAGCACATCAGAGACTAGCAGGACACAGAGTCATCACCCTAACATCATTCCTGGCAGGAGGAATAAGACGTTGTTTATTCACATCAACTAAGCTGGAGAAACAGTGTCCACCCAGCTTGACAAACATCAAGGACTGTGGCAAATATGTTACGCCAAATTCAACAAAAACAGGAGGTTTTTCTCTACAAGTTTTTCAATAGACATAAACAGAAAAGTGGCTACCTTGCTGTGCTGGCCTCTCAATGCTGACCATAAAACCACTAATGATCTCAACCAATACATCGTAACCTTATTTTTTTACATCAATAAATAGATCTTCTAAATGTAGTAATTATTGCATGGAAACAATGGTTTGTTTCCTGTAATTTCTCTCATGACTTTATGACTTTACCAATATGATTCACTCCCTTCCTAATTCACTGACTATACCTTTTCAGTTTTCTTTACTAGATCCTCTGTCATTTCCCCCTCTTCACATTTTACTTTACACAACTTCTTCTGGAGAAACCAACTTCTTCTGGAGGTAGGCTTTAAGCATTATCTCCACGACAGCTTCCCAATCTTTATTCCACGCCCAACCAGTTCTAAATGCCAGAGATTCTAACAAAATTTCCTAGTTAAACCAAATATTCTATTGAATATTAAGTTTAGAGTAAGATATTTTTTAGAACCTTTACTTTTAAAAGACCTTTAAAAGATCATCTAATGTGGACCAACATTAAGATAAGTTAAATTTAAGTGGTATCTATTAATTTATCTTCAGAATTCTTCCTGTATCTGCCAATATTTCATACATTTTTAAAAAATTAAATAATCTGCCCTGGCCAGTATGGCTCAGTTAGTTGGGAGTCATCCCGTGAACCAAAAAGGTTGCTGGTTCCATTCCTGGTCAGGAAATATGCCTGAGTCTCAGGCACGATCCCCAGTAGAGGGCATGCAGGAGGCAGCCAATTTATGTTCTACTCTCACATCAATGCCCTTTCTCTCTCCCTCTCCCTTCCTCTCTCTCTATAAAAATTAATAAAATATATACTTTTTTAAATTAAATAATCTAGACCTGGTCAGGTGGCTCAGTTGGTTGGAGCACTGTCCTGTACACTAAAAGGGGTTGTGGGTTCAAATCCCATACAAAAAAAAGATTGCAGACACATACCTAGGTTGTGGGTTCGATCCCTGGTCGAGTGTATATGAGAGGCAACAGATCAATGTTTTCCTTTCACATCAATGTCTCTCTCCCCCATCTCCACTCTCTCTAAAAATCAATAAACATACCCTCAGATGAGAATTTTTAAAAAATTAAATAATCCAAACTCCAAATTTTAAAGCTGAGGAAATCAAAGCCCAAACAAAGTGCCCAAGTTCACTAAGTATAATTTCCTACCACCAATTTCCCATTGTTCCCAGCTACAAAGGAGGCTAAATAAGGGACACTGGGCAATGGTGCTGACAACATATACAAGTAAACCTTTCCTTTTAATTTACTTTTTACTTAAAGTATAGTTAGTATACAATCTTATATTGGTTATATTCATTTCAGGTGTTCAATATAGTGATTCAACATCTTTATACCCTACCATGTCATCACCTCACTAATTCTAGTATAAATCTGTCACCGTGTAAAGTTATCACAATATAATTGTCTATATTCCCCTTCCCCTTTTCAGCCATTCCCCCATCTCATCTGGTAACTAACCCCTTGGTCTATGTTTCTAGGAATCTATTTTCATTTTGTTTAATTTGTTTGTTGTTTAAGATTCACATGTAAGTGAAACCATATGACATTTGTCTTTCTCTGCCTGATTTATTTCACTTAGTGTAATGTCACAAAAGGCAAGGATTCATTCCTTTTTATTGCTCTCACACATATTCTATTGTGTGAGATATATATGTCTTTACCCATCCATCTATATGTGGATACCTATGTTGCTTCCAAATCTTGGCTATTGTATATATAATGCTGCAATAAACACAGGGAAAAATTTCTCCAAAGAAGACATACAGTTGGCTAACAGACATATGAAAAGATGTTCAACATCACTAATCAACAAGGAAATGTAAATCAAAACCACAATGGGATACCAAGTCACAGAAGTCAGAATGGCTATTTTTAAAAAGTCAACAAATAACATTTGTTGTTGAGGATGCGAGAAAAGGGACCCCTTGTGCACTGCTGGTAGAAAAGAAAACTGGTTCAGCCCCTGTGGAAACAGTATGGGTATTCCTCAAAAAAATAAAAATAGATATACCATATGACCCAGAATTCCACTTCTGGGTATTTATCCAAGGGAAACAAGTAAAATTTTTTAAAACGCTATTTCAACAGACTGCACAGAACTCTGTAGAAGCTTCATACCTGACAAAAAGCTGAGGAGCTCAGAGAAATATCAAAAAGGACATTTCACAGTACACAGTTTATTTGTACTTTGTTTACAAAAAAAATAAATAAAGTTGCAAATTTGTAATCTACAAAATCAATGTCAACATCATCTCCACCCACTTTCCCTTGAAATTTTGTAAAGCAGACAAAGAAGACACAAATTGGCTACATAAAGAGTATACTGTGCCCTGACTAGTGTGGCTCAGTTGGTTGGAGCACCATCCCATACACAAAAGCATCGAGGGTTTGATTCCCAGTCAGGGCACATACCCTGGTTGCGGGTACTATCCCCAGTCAGAGCACATACAGGAAGCAACCAAACAATGTTTCTCTCTCATATTGATGTATTTTTCTCTCTCTCTCTCTCTCTCTCTCTCTCTCTCTCTCTCTCTCTCTCTCTCTCTCTCCTCTCTATAATTAATTTTTTTAAAAAGAGTGTATACTGTAATAAGCATCTCCAGTGGAAATGTTAATGCTCTTACTCTCTGCAAATCCAATAAAGTAGTTAGCCAACCTAGTTCTATCTTGACCACTCTAAGCCAACACATCAGTAATATTTCCTCATTCTGGTATCAGAACAGGTCAATTAAGCCTTAAAGCCCTCTCTATGTGAAAACGGTTAGAATCACTGAGAATTTCCACACTGGAAGGGCCCTTAGGGCTACCTGATTAAATCTCTCATTTAAAACTTGAATCTCTTCATACAATATCCCTTTTAATCAGGCATCTAGTATTTTAACATCTCCAGTGAAAACCAGGTACATGGTTCTTCTCTAGAGGATGCCCATACACTGCTTTTTAACAGCTATAGTAAAAAAGCTAACTCTTGAAATTTTAGAAAATGTTTTTCTGTACTTTTATCCATTGGCCCAAGTATGACACCTTAGGTCACATTCTCTTCCATGTAACAGCCATTTAGATACATGCAGACTATCATGTACTCCAAAGAACATTTCTTCTCTAAGCTATCCTTCATGTGTTCCTTATCATGCCATGGTGTCAGATGCTTTGAGTCTAAACATGCTTAAATGTGCCAATGTCTCTTAAATCACTGCACCCAGAACTTAATATTTTAGGTGTGGTCTAATCACCTCATTCTTATTTCTAGATACTTCTAAAACAACTTGAAGATTGTAGCCCTGCCAAAGTGGCTCAGTGGTTAAGCGTCAATGTATAGACCAGGAGGTCACGGTTCGATTCTCAGTAAGGGAGTATGCAGATGTTGCGGACTTGGTCCCTGTGTAGGGAGTGCAGGAGGCAGCCAAACAATGATTCTCTCATCACTGATGTTTCTTTCTCTTTCTCTTTCTCATTCTTTCTCTTCTCTCTCTCTCTCTCTCTCTCTCCCTCCCTCCCTCCCTCCCTCCCTCCCTCCCTCCCCCCCCCCCATTCCTCTCTGAGATCAATAAAAATATATTTAAAAAATGAAAAAGAGAGAGACTAAAAATGGCAGCAGGGTAAATGGAAGCTCACAAACACACTCCCAGGACCAAACTGGAATTATAACTAAAATAAAAAGAAGAAGAAAAAAACATACTGAATAATCAACTGAAGATTAGCTGGAAGAACCCTGATAACCAAAGACAGAAAGTAAAGACCACACAGAGTCTGATAGGTAGGTCGGAGGTGTGGAAGGGCGGAGGTGCAAAAGGGGTGGCAAGGCTCCCAAAGACAGCAGCTGAAGTTCTGGAGAGATATCTCAAGTGTGTGTGTGTGAGGGGGGGGGGGGGGGGGGGGAAGAGGGGTGTTCCCAATGAGAACTCCAGGAACTCCAGGGTCTAATCCCCAACCTGGGGCCCCCAGGAGAGAACCATAACTGAGAAAGGCACCCACATAACATCTGGCTGTGAAAAGCAGCAGGGTTGCTGTTTGCCAGGGAAAGACAGCTGGAAATGCAGGCATCCTCTTAAAGGGCTAGCACACAAAATTTCAAGTGTATCCACTTGCCTTGGGCTCCAGCAGAGTGGACTGGAGCTGTGTAAGCATAAGCCAGAGTTGGGTACTCTGGGGTTAGAGCTCAGAAGGCAGACACCCCAGTTTCCTGTGCTGAGTCATTCCCTCATGCTGTGGAGGTCATCTTTCTCAGGCAGACCTCTGCTATCCAGGTGGTATTTCTTTGAGGGAAACCACTTGCTCCACCCTGTGAAGTTTCTGAGGCCCATAAAGAGTCTGAGAATAACAATTACCCTCCAGGCAGAAGCAATTGCCCCACCCTGTTGGAAAACCTCTCACCCCTCCTATGGACAACTGCTTGAGGCTACTCCAGACTGAATCCAATCAGTGTGTAGGCAGAGGCGGGTCTCCAGAGGCTTTAAGTCTTTGCCCAAACTAATTAGTCAGAAACTGGGTCCCCGCCGCAGACAGCATCCCGGATTGCTCAGAGAAGCAAAAGCCAGCAGGACCCCAAAGGCCTGAAGCTGAAATCTGCGGGACCAGCTCCATGGAGGAAGAGAGTACAACTCAGAACAGGGACAATCAAGATGTGAGACTTGTTCTAGTTGGTTTGGCTCAGTGGATAGAGCACTGGCCTGTGGACTGAAGGATCCCAGGTTTGATTTCACCCAAGGGCACATACCTAGTTTTCAGGCTCGATCCCCCCAGTAGGAGGTGTGCAGGAGGCAGCCAATAAATGATTCTCTCTCATTGACATTTTATCTCTGTATCCCTCTCCCTTCTTCTCTGAAACAAATAAAAATATATTTTTTAAAAAAGATGTGAGACTCAAGGCAGATCCAGCCTCTGTGCTATGGAGTCCCCAACTATTGAACTACTAGGGGATTCAATCTCTCAGACCTCAATGAGGTTGCCCAAGGCAAGAAAGGGACAGTGACTCACATTCACCTTCACTAGAGAAGCTCCCAGGAGGCTCAAGATAGATACAACAAGTGATCAGATTCAATGACATCAGAGCAACATGCAGTGAGCCCCACAAATAGCAGACCCAAAGCACCTATGTAACAGCTGGCACAATGACATTAATGTTGAACCTCACTGGCAGCAAGTCCGAGGGGAGATCCTTCCCACAAATGGGATATCAACAATCCAATCACAATTAAAACGGAAGAATGCAAACAACACACACAAGGGGCATTCCTAGAGCATCCAGCTCAGGTGAACAAAGAGACTACACCACTGGACCCCTCAAGACACTGTCTACATAAGGCCATCCCACAAAGACTGGGAGGCATAGCAGTCCTATCTAATACGTAGAAGCAAATACAAGGAGACAGCTAAAATGGGGAGACAAAGAAACAACCTCCAAATGAGAGAAAAGAAGGAATCTCTGAAAAAAGAACTAAATGAGATGGAGGCAAGCAACCTATCAGACATAGAGTTTAAAGCAATGGTTATAAAGATGGTTAAGGAACTTAGTGCAAATTACAACAGCATGAAAAGTGAAATAGAGGCAATGAACAAGAACCAGACAGAAATAAAGAATAATATATTTGACACCAAAAACACCCTGGAAGGGATTAAAAAATAGATTGGATGAAGCAGAGGATAGAATCAGCAATTTGGAAGACAAGGTAGAAATAAATACCCAATTAGAACAACAAATAAAAAAAAGAAGTAAAAAGCAGGAAAATAGCTTACGGGAGCTCTGGGACAACAAGAAATGTAAGAACACCCACTTTATAGGAATACCAAAAGGGGAAGAGGGTGAGCAGGAACAGAGAATGTGCTTAAAGAAATAATGATAGAAAACTTCCCTAACCTGGTGAAGGAAAATGTCACACAAGTTCAGGAGGCACAGATAGTAGAAATCAAGATAAACCAAAACAGACCCACACCTAGACACATCATAATTAAAATGGCAAATGTTAAAGGCAAAGAAAAAATCTTAAAGGCAGTGAGAGACAGAAAATTACCTACAAAGGAGTTCCCATTAGAATGTCAGCTGACTTCTCAACAAAAACACTTCAGACCAGAAGGAAGTGGTATAAAGTACTCAAAGTAATGAAAAGTAAGGGCCTAAATCCAAGACTACTGTATCCAGTGAGGCTTTCATTTAAAATTGAAGGTAAAATAAAAAGCTTTCCAGAAGAAAAAAGTTAAAGAATTACATTACCACCAAACCAGCAATTCAGAAGTGTTAAAGAAATTGCTTTAAGAAGGAGAAAAGGGCACTAGCCAGTTTGGCTCAGTGGATAGAGCGTCAGCCTGCGGGTTCAATTCCAGTCAAGGGCACATACCTTGGTTGCAGGCTCCTCTCCAGCCCAGGTCCTGGTTGGGGCTCGAGCAGGAGGCAACCAATCGATGTGTATCTCTCACATCAATATTTCTCTCTGTCTTTCCCTCTCTCTTCCACTCTCTCTAAAAATCAATGGAAAAATATCCTCGGGTGAGGACTTAAAAAAAAGAAGAACCTAGAACAAGCTCTCCAAAAAGAGAGCTTTTATTTCATCTGGAATAAAAAAAAAAGACCCCAAATAGCCACAGCAATACTGAGAAAGTAGAACAAAGTGGGAGAGATCACAATACCAGATATCAAGCTATATTCCAAGCCACGGTTCTCAAAACTGCCTGGTACTGGAACAAGAACAGATATATAGACCAATGAAACAGAACAGAGAACCTAGAAATCAACCCAAGCCATTATGTTCTATCAATATTTGACAAAGGAGGAAAGAGAATACAATGGAGTCGAGACAGTCTCTTCAATAAATAATGCTGAGAAAATTGGTCAGATACATGCAAAAATATGAAACTAGATCACTAATTTACACCATACACAAAAATAAACTCAAAACAGTTAAAGGACTTAAATGTAAGATGGGAAACCATAAAAATCTTAGAAGAATCCATAGGCAGCAAAACAGTAGACATATGTCATAGCAATATATTTACCAATACACCTCCTAGGGCAGTGATGGCGAACCTATGACACGCGTGTCAGAGGTGACATGCGAACTCATTTTTTTGGTTGATTTTTATTTGATAAATGCTATTTAAATATATAAAATAAATATCAAAAATATAAATCGTTGTTTTACTATGGTTGCAAATATCAAAAAATTTCTATATGTGACACAGCATCAGAGTTAAGTTAGGGTTTTTCAAAATGCTGACACGCCAAGCTCAAAAGGTTCACCATCACTGCCCTAGGGCAATAAAGAAAAATGAGAAAATAAACAAATGGGACTTCATCAAAATAAAAAGCTTCTGCACAGCAAAAGAAACCATCAACAAAACAACAAGAAAGCCCACTGCATGGGAGAACATATTTGCCAATGTTATCTCAGATAAGGGTTTAATCTCCAACATTTACAGGGAACTCACACAACTTAACAAAAGGAAGATAAACAATCCAATCAAAAAATGGGCAAAGAACCTAAATAGACACTTTTTGAAAGAGGAGATACAGAAGGCCGAGAGACATATGAAAACATGCTCAAAGTCACTAATCATTCAAGAGATGCAAATCAAAACAACAATGAGGTACCATCTCACACCTGTCAGAATGCCTATCATCAACAAATCAACAAACGACAAGTGCTGGAGAGGATGTGGAGAAAAAGGAACCCTTGTGCACTGCTGGTGGGAATGCAGACTGGTGCAGCCACTCTGGAAGACAGTACAGAGATTCCTCAAAAAGTTAAAAATGGAACTCCCATTTGATCCAGTAATCACACTTCTTGGAATATATCCCAAGAAACCAGAAACACCCATCAGAAAGGATATATGCACCCTTATGTTCACAACGGCACAATTTACAATAGCTGACATTTGGAAACAGCCTAAGTGCCCATCAGCAGATGAGTGGATTAAAAACTGTGGTACATCTACACAATGAAATACTATGCTGCTATAAAAAAGAAGGAACTCTTACCATTTGCAACAGCATGGATGGAACTAGAGAACATAATGCTAAGTGAAATAAGCCAGTCGGAGAAAGATAAATATCACATGATCTCACTCATTTGTGGAATATAATGAACAATATAAACTGATGAACAAAAACAGTTCCACAGACAAGGTGACTCTGAACAGACAGTCCAACCTCAGAGAGAAGGCCGGGGGGGGGGGGGGGGGAGTTGGGAGGGGGAGGGGTTAGAGATCAACCAAAGGACTTGTATGCATGCATATTAGCCTAACCAATGGACACAGACACTGGGGCCGTGGGGCTTGTCTTGGGGGGTGAGACAGGCTGGAGGTGTCAATCAGGGAAAAAGTAGACATATGTAATAGTTTAAACAATAAAAAAAAGAAGAAGAAAAGGAGACAGAGAGGATCCTAGCCATAAAAAAATTAAAATGGCAATAAAAATTACTTATCAATAATTACCTTAGAGCCTGCCTCGAGCCTAAGAGCAGCAGCCTCATGTGGCCTGCCCCTGTCCAAGGAGCAGCAGCTGTGTGAGCAGCCCGCTTCCCCGTCCAAAGAGCTGCAACCACAGGAGCAGTCTGACCTGTCCAAGGAGCAGCAGCCGCACGAGCAGTCTTCCTACATCTGAGGAAAGGCAGCCCTGTGCAGCCCGCTCCCATCCGAGGAGCAGCAGCTGCACACAGCCCGCACCCTGCACTAGTCCGAGGAGCAGCAGCTGCATAGGCATCTTGCCCTCACCCAAGCAGCAGCAGCCACACGAGCAGCCTTCCCAATCCGAGGAACAGCAGCTGTGTGAGCACCCCATCCCCATCCGAGGAGCAGCAGTTCTGCAAGCGGCCCGGCCCCATTCGAGGAGCAGCAGCAGCCCACCCAGGTCGGAGGAACAGCAACCACAGGAGCAGACCGCCCACATCCGAGGAGTGGCAGCTCTATGCAGCACGCACCGGTCCCAGCAGCAGAGCCACAACAGCCTGCACCTGTCCGACGAGCAGCAGCCGGTCCTAGGAGCAGTAGCCCCACAATCAGCCCACCACATCAGAGGAACAACAGCAGCATGCAGCCAGCCCCCATTCAAGGGTCAGCAACCACATGAGCTGTCTGCCCCAGTTCGAAGAGTAGCAGCTGCATGTGTAGTCCACCCCATTCAAGGAACAGCAGCCTCATGATCAGCACATCCTCTGTCTGAGGAACAGCAGCTGTGTGTGAAGCCTCCCCCCATCAGCCAGAGGAGCCACCACGGTGGTGAACAGCGCCCACCATAGGAGCTCCTGCCAACTGAGGAGCAGCTGCTACAACAACCGCCAGAGGAGCAACCACAGCCCAAGGAGCCACTGCCACCCAAGGAGCAGCCCCTGAACGACTCAACATCTAGATATGTTGGTGAGATCAAACATGGGTAGACAAAGAAACCCCCAAAGGAAAGAAAAGAAGGACTCGCCAAAAAAGCAGCTAAATGAAACCGAGGCATGCAGCAAGACAAAAAAAGAATTCAGATTTAGGGTCCTAGAATGCATAAACCGAATGGAGGAAAAAATCAACAACTTATGCAAGAAGCAAGAAGAAGCAGATGAAAAAAATTAATAAATTATGTAAGAACCAAGAAGAAATGAAGAGTGAAATACCTGCAATAAAACACACCAATGAAAGTTTCAGCAATAGACTAGGATAAGCGGAGGACCGAATTAGCGAATTAGAAGACAGGGAAACAAAACACACCCAAACTGAACTGCAATTGGAGAAAAAAATGAAAAGACAGGAGGAGAACCTAAGGGAGCTATGGGACAACATGAAACGAAACAACGTACGAATAATAGGGGTGCCAGAACAACAGAAAGAGGAACAAGACTTAGAAAACCTACTTGAAGAAATAATATCAGAAAACTTCCCTGAGGTGGGGAAGAAAAAAGTCACACAAGCACAGAGAGTCCCAAAAAAGGTGAACCCAAAAAGACCCACACCAAGATACATCATAATTACCATGGCAAATGTTCAGGACAAAGAGAGAATCTTAAAGGCTGCAAGAGAGAGGGAAAGTTACATACAAAGGATCTCCCATTAGATTATCAAATGATTTCTCAACAGAAACACATCAGGCCAGAAAAGAATGGACGGAAATTTACAGTGATACAAAGCAAAGGACTGAATCCAAGAATACTCTATCCAGCAAGGCTATCATTCAAAATTGAAGGGGAAATAAGAAGCTTCAGAGGCAAAATAAGGCTAAGGGAGTTTATCACCACCAAGCCAGCAATGCAAGAAATGCTAAAGGGACTGGTGTAAAAAAGAAGAAATAAAAAGCTCAGAAAGAAAACGGTGACAAAAAATAGAAATGGCTACAAACAAATACCTTTCAATAATAACTTTAAACGTAAACGTACTAAATGCTCCAATCAAAGGACATTGAGTGGCTGAATGGATAAAAAAAAACATGACCCATACATTTGCTGTCTACAAGAGACCCACCTCATTAGAAGGGACTCACACAGACTGAAAGTGAAGGGATAGAAAAATATCTTTCCGGCAAATGGAAATGAAAAAAAAGCTGGGGTAGCAATACTTATATCGGACAAAATAGACCTCAAAGTGAAGGCCATAACAAGAGACAAGGGAGGCCACTTCATAATACTAAAGGGATAGATACAACAAGAGGATATAACCCTGATAAACATATATGCACCCAATGCAGGAGCACCCAAATACATAAAAAAACTCCTGGAAGATATCAAGGGAGAGATGGACAACAATACAATCATAGTAGGGGACTTTAATACACCACTGACATCACTGGATAAATCCTCTAGACAAAAAATCGGCAAAGAAACAGCAATCCTAACTGATACACTAGATCAGATGGTCCTAATTGACATCGTCAGAACATTTCACCCCAAAGCCACGAAATAAGCGTTCTTCTCAAGTGCTCATGGGACATATTCAAAAATAGACCACATATTGGGTCACAAACAAAGTCTCCCCAAATTCAAGAAGACTGAAATCATACCAAGCATCTTCTCAGACCACAAGGGCATAATATTAGAAATAAAATACAATAAAAACAACCCCAAATACTCAAACACTTGGAAGCTGAATAGCATGTTATTAAATATTGATTGGGTTACCAATGAGAACAAGAAGAAATTAAAAACATCCTGGAGATAAAAAACCAAGATGGCGGCATAGGTAAACACCAGAGTTAGCTGCCTCGAACAACCACTTCACAAATACAACTAAAAGACGGAACGGACATCACCCAGAACCACGGGAAAGCTGGATGAGGGGAAATTCTTCAACTAGAAGGAAAGAGAACAGCATACGAGACTCAGAGGAGGCGCAGTGAGGAAAATGCAATGGTGCGGAGGTGCGCGCGGAGCGGGCTGGTAGCTGAGGGCGCGGTTGTCCATTTCAATCGGGAGGGAGGCTCAGGCTCGGAGCTCCAGTTCTGGGCGAGTCTCTAGAGAGCCAGACTCAAACGGGAGAAGAGGGACTGTCTGGCATCAGTCGGAATGCGAGGGCAGCTTTCTCTCCGAGGTTTGCAGTGGTTGCTGGGACGCTGAGAAGCAGAGCCTCTGTGGACGGGACTGAGAGCAGCCATAACTGCCCCCCCTGTTTGATCCCGTGCAACCCGCCCCACCCAAGCCCTGCACAGAGCCATTTGCCGGATAGCCTCAGGCAAAGGCTAGATTAGCACCTCCCTAGAGGACAGAAGTTTTCCCACTGCAGACACAGCTGATTCTCACAGCCAGTTGGCCTGGAGGTCAAATCCCCCTAGTATTAACTACAACAATCAAGGCTTAACTACAACAAGACTGCGCACAAAGACCACTAGGGGGTGCACCAAGAAAGCATAAAAAATGCGGAGACAAAGAAACAGGACAAAACTGCCAATGGAGGATATTGAGTTCAGAACCACACTTCTAAGGTCTCTCAAGAACTGTCTAGAAGCCGCCGATAAAGTTATTGAGATCCTCAAGAAATCTAATGAGACCCTCGATGTTATCATAAAGAACCAACTAGAAATTAAGCATACACGGACTGAAATAACGAATATTATACAGACTCTCAACAGCAGACCAGAGGAGCGCAAGAATCAAGGCAAAGATTTGAAATGCGAAGAAGCAAAAAACACCCAACCAGAAAAGCAAAATGAAAAAAGAATCCTAAAATACGAAGATAGTGTAAAGAGCCTCTGGGACAGCTTCAAGCATACCAACATCAGAATTATAGGGGTGCCAGAAGAAGAGAGAGAGAGCAAGATATTGAAAACCTATTTGAAGAAATAATGACAGAAAACTTCCCCTACCTGGTGAAAGAAATATACTTACAAGTCCAGGAAGCGCAGAGAACCCCAAACAAAAGGAATCCAAAGAGGACCACACCAAGACACATCATAATTAAAATGCCAAGAGCAAAAGACAGAGAGAATCTTAAAAGCAGCAAGAGAAAGAAACTCAGTTACCTACAAGGGAATACCCATACGACTGTCAGCTGATTTCTCAACAGAAACTTTGCAGGCCAGAAGGGAGTGGCAAGAAATATTCAAAGTGATGAATACCAAGAACCTACAACCAAGATTACTTTATCCAGCAAAGCTATCATTCAGAATTGAAGGTCAGATAAAGAGCTTCACAGATAAGGAAAAGCTAAAGGAGTTCATCACCACCAAACCAGGATTATGTGAAATGCTGAAAGGTATCCTTTAAGAAGAGGAAGAGGAAGAAAAAGGTAAAGATACAAATTATGAACAACAAATATGCATCTATCAACAAGTGAATCTAAGAATCAAGTGAATAAATAATCTGATGAACAGAATGAACTGGTGATTATAATAGAATCAGGGACATAGAAAGGGAATGGACTCACTATTCTTCGTGGGGAAAGGGGTGTGGGAGATGCGGGAAGATACTGGACAAAAATTGTGCACCTAGGGATGAGGACAGTGTGGAGGGTAAAGGCAGAGGGTGGGGTGTGAACTGGGTGGAGGGGAGCTATGGGGAGGACAAAAGAGGAACAAATGTAATAATCTGAACAATAAAGATTTACTAAAATAAAAAATAAATAAATAAACATCCTTGAAACTAATGACAATGAAAACACTACAATCCAAAACCTATGGGACACAATGAAAGCAGTCTTGAGAGGGAAGTTTATAGCTCTACAGGCCTATCTCAACAAAGAAGAGAAAAAATGATAGTAAGTCATCTAAATCTACATCTCAAAGAATTAGAAGGAAAGCAACAAGAAAAGCCCAGAGTGACCAGAAGGAAAGAGATAATAAAGATGAGAGCAGAAATAAATGACATAGAGACCAAAAAAACAATACATGAAATCAATGAAACAAAGAGCTGGTTCTTTGAAAGGATAAACAAGATTGATGAACCTCTAGCCAGGCTCACCATGAAGCAAAGAGAGAGGACCCAAATAAACAAAATCAGAAATGAAGGCGGCGAAATAACAACAGACCCCAGAGAAATACAAATGATTGTTAAAAAATACTATGGACAACTCTACTCCAACAAACTAGACAACCTGGAGGAAATGGACATATTCCTAGAAAAATACAACATTCCAAAACTCAGTCAGGAAGAATCTAAAAATCTCAACAGGCCAATAACTATGGAAGAAATTGAAGCAGTCATCAAAAAGCTTCCCCCAAACAAAAGCCCAGGACCAGACGGCTTCACAGGGGAGTTTTACCAAACATTCAAGGAAGAACTAAAACCTATCCTCCTCAGACTACTACAAAAAATTCAAGAGGAAGGAACACTTCCAAGCTCATTCTATGAAGCCAGCATCACCCTAATACCAAAACCAGGTAAAGACAACACAATGAAAGAGAATTACAGGCCAATATCCCTCATGAACATAGATGCCAAAATCCTCAACAAAATCTTAGCAAATCGGATCCAGCAGTACATCAGAAAGATCATACACCATGACCAAGTAGGATTTATCCCAGGGATGCAAGGATAGTACAATATCCGCAAATCAATAAATGTGATACATCACATAAACAAATTGAAAGAAAAAAACCACATAGTCATAACAATTGATGCAGAAAGAGCATTTGACAAAATCCAACACCCATTTTTGATAAAAACTCTCAGCAAGGTGGGAACAGAAGGATCATACCTCAACATAATAAAAGCCTTATATGACAAACCCACAGCCAACATCATACTCAATGGACAAAAACTAACACCATTTCCCCTAAGAACAGGAACAAGACAGGGATGCCCACTCTCACCACTCCTGTTCGACATAGTACTGGAAGTATTAGCCATTGCAATTAGACAAGAAGAAGAAATAAAAGGCATCCAAATTGGAAAAGAAGAAGTAAAACTGACCTTATTTGCAGATGACATGATATTATACATAAAAAACCCTAAAGACTCCATCAAAAAACTATTAGACTTAATAAATGAATTTGGCAATGTAGCAGGATACAAAATTAACCCCAAGAAATCTATGGCATTTCTATACACCAATAGTGAACTTACAGAAAGAGAGACTAAAAAAACATTCCCATTTACCATCGCACCACAAAAATTAAGCTACCTAGGGATAAACTTAACTAAAGAGGTAAAAGACCTCTACTCAGTAAACTACAGGACGTTGAAAAAAGAGATAGAGGAAGACATAAACAGATGGAAGAACATACCATGTTCTTGGATTGGTAGAATCAACATCATTAAAATGTCCATATTACCCAAAGCAATCTATAAATTCAACACACTTCCCATTAAAATACCAATGGCATATTGCACAGACCTAGAACGAACTCTCCAAAAATTCATCTGGAATTAAAAAAGACCCCAAATAGCTGCAGCGATCCTGAGAAAGAACAAAGTAGGTAGGATCTCAATACCAGATATCAAGCTGTATTACAAAGCCACTGTTCTCAAAACTGCCTGGTACTGGCACAAGAACAGACATATAGATCAATGGAATAGAATAGAGAACCCAGAAATTGGCCAAACCAATATGCTCAATTAATATTTGACAAAGGAGGCAAGAACATAAAATGGAGTCAAGACAGTCCCTTCAATAAATGGTGTTGGGAAAATTGGACAGATACATGCAAGAAAATGAAACTAGACCACCAACTTACACCATACACAAAAATAAACTCAAAATGTATAAAGTACTTAAATATACGATGGGAAACTATAAAAATACCAGAAGAATCCAAAGGCAACAAAATCTCAGACATATGCCGAAGCAATTTCTTCACTGATACAGCTCCTAGGGCATTGGAAACTAAAGAGAAAATAAACAAATGGGACTACATCAAAATAAAAAGTTTCTGCACAGCAAAAGAAACCATCAACAAAACAACAAGAAAGCCCACTGCATGGGAGAACATATTTGCCAATGTTATCACCGATGAGGGTTTAATCTCCAACATTTATAGGGGACTCATACAACTTAACAAAAGGAAGATAAACAATCCAATCAAAAAATGGGCAAAGGACCTAAATAGACACCTTTCAAAAGAGGACATGCAGAAAGCCAAGAGACGTATGAAAACATGCTCAAAGTCACTAATCATCTGAGAGATGCAAATCAAAACAACAATGAGGTATCATCTCACACCTGTCAGAATGGCTATGATCAACAAATCAACAAACGACCAGTGCTGGAGAGGATGCGGAGAAAAAGGAACACTCGTGCACTGCTGGTGGGAATGCAGACTGGTGCAGCCACTATGGAAAACAGTATGGAGTTTCCTTAAAAAGTTAAAAATGGAACTCCCATTTGACCCTGTGATCCCACTTCTACGAATATATCCCAAGAAACCAGAAACACCCATCAGAAAGGATATATGCACCCCTATGTTCATAGCAGCACAATTCACCATAGCTAAGATCTGGAAACAGCCTAAGTGCCCATCAGTAGATGAATGGATTAGAAAACTGTGGTACATCTACACAATGGAATACTATGCTGCTATAAAAAAGAAGGAACTCTTACCATTTGCAACAGCATGGATGGAACTGGAGAGCATTATGCTAAGTGAAATAAGCCAGTCAATGAAGGAAAAATACCACATGATCTCACTCATTTATGGGTAATAAAGACCATTATAAACTTATGAACAAAAATAGATACAGAGGCGGAGCTGCCTTGAACAAACTGTCAAACTACAACAGGAAGGCCAGGGAGTGTTGGGTGGCAGGAGGGGAGTGGTAAGAAATCAACCGAAGAACTTGTATGCATGCATATAAGCATAACCAATGGACATAAGACACTGGGGGGTAGGGGAGGCCAGGGGATTGTCAAGGGCGGGGGGAAAAAGGAGACATATGTAATACTCTTTGTAATACTTTAAGCAATAAAACAATAAAAAAAAATAATAATAATAATTACCTTAAATGTAAATGGATTAAATGCTCCAGTCAAAAGACATAGGGTGACTGAATAGATAAGAAAACATGACCCATATATATGCTCTCTACAAGAGAGCCACCTCAGAACAAAAGATACACACAGACTGAGAGTGAAGGGATAGAAGAAAATATTCCATGCAAAAGGAAAGGAAACAAAACCTGGGGTACATACCGTATCAGACAAACTAGATTTCAAAACAAGGGCCATAACAAGAGACAAAGAAGGCCATTACATAATATTAAAGAGAATGATTCAACAAGAAAATATAACCCTTGTAAACATATATGTACCCAATAAAGGAGCACCCAAGTACATAAAAACTCTTGATGGACTTTAAGGGAGAGAATGACTGCAATACAGTCACAGTAGGGGACTTTAACACCACACTGACATCACTGACCTTCCAGACAAAAAATTAACAAGGAAACAGATCTTAAATGACATACTAGGTCAGATGGACCTAACTGATATTAACAGAACATTTCACATTTTCATATACATTTTTCTCAAGTGCACCTTGAACATTTTCAAAGATAGACCCCATGTTAGGGCACAAAACAAGTCTATACAAATTCAAGAAAATTGATATAATACCAAGCATCTTCTCAGAACACAATGGAAAAAAGTTAGAAATCAACTACAATAAAAAAAATTCAAAAACACTCGATTACATGGAGGCTAAATAGCATGTTATTAAACAATGAATGGGTTGCCAATGAGATCAAGCAATAAATTAAAAACTTCCTGGAAACAAATGAAAATGAACACACAACCACCCAAAACCTATGGGACACAGGGAAAGTAGTGAGAGGGAAGTTTATAGCACTGCAGGTCTACCTCAAGAAACAAGAAAAAGGACCAATAAACTATCTAACCCTACAACTAAATGAATTAGGAAGAGAACAGAAAGAAAAGCCGAGAGAAAGTAGAAGGAAGGAAACAATAAAAATCAGAGTGGAAATAAATGACATAGGAAAAAAAAAAAGGGCACAAAAGATCAATACATCCAAGACCTTATTCTTTGAAAACATAAAATTGATGAACTCCTAGCCAGACTCATCAAAAAACAAAGAGAGAGGACCCAAATAAATAAAATCAGACATGAAAGAGGCGATATAACAAACACCACAGAAATACAAAGGATTGCAAGCAAATACTATGAACAACTATATGCCAACAAACCGGACAACCTGGGTGAAATGGACAAATTCCTAGAAACATACAATCTTCCAAAAGTCAATCAGGAAAAATCAGAAAAACCTGAGTAGGCCAATAACAACTGATGAAATTGAAGCAGTAATTTAAAAACTTCCAGCAAACAAAAGTCTTGGACCAGTTGAATTTTAGCAAACATTCAAAGAAAAACTAATACTTGTCCTCCTCAAACTATTCCAAAAAGTTACGAGAAAGGAACACTTCTAGGCTCTTTTTAAGAAGCCAGCATTATGCTAATTCCAAAACCAGTTAAAGACACTACAAAAAAAGAAAATTACAAGCCAATTATCTCTGATGGACACAGATGCTAAAATCCTCAACAAAATATTAGCAAATAGAATCCATCAATATGTTAAAAAGATCAGACACCATGATCAAGTGGGATTTATTCTGGGGAGGCAAGGCTGGTACAATATTCGCAAATCAATAAATGTAATACATCACATAAACAAATTGAAAGATAAAAACCACATCATCATATCAATAGAAACAGAAAAGGCATTCAAAAATCAGATCTTTTCTAATATCCCTTCTTTGCTTAATGAATTTTAAAATTAAAAAAAAACTCCTTGATACATGTTCTTTTTCATATGTGCTGAATTTAGTGATTTGAAAGTGAAATTAAAGTCTAGGGTAGCTGCAGAGAGAAAAATAAAATCAATATCAAATTTCAGAAATATATGAGAATTTTCAGAGTTGGTTCAAACTACCTATTATGGGCTCTAACATGAGAATGTTGCTTTGGAAAAAGTGACTCTTGTCAAGTGTCATCGAATTAACATAAGAAAAAAAATACTAATAAGTAGGTATATTACTAAATACTAATAAGTAGGTATATTACATACATATAATCATCCCAAATTCAAAGACAAGTTAGCTTATATAGTGTTACATTTTAAGATGAGACTGACATATTTGAGCAGTTGTCCCTGTAACTTATGAGGTAATCACTGAAATTCAGTTACTCCCATAATAGCTAAAAACAAATACAAAAACCATTCAAGAATGACCACAAATACAGTCTTTATTCTCTATGGTTCCAGAAACCAATCACAAGCCCATCTGTGTGAGACCTAGTTAATAAGAACATTATTTGAGAGGTGTACAAAGAGAAGGATGGATTGCCTAGAGGAAAAAGTCATTTATTAGAATGTGACAAGCTTTTAAATGTTTGCATTATCATTAACCAACTGCCTGGTTCTGTTTCCCACCCTGCAGACTCCATTCAAAGCTATCAGAGGAGCAAAACTGGAAAGCAGGCTCATGTCTAAAACACTCACACCCTCTTCTGACCCTTTTGGAGTACTACATGCACACCTGTCACTGAAGTAGAAAACGCTAATAAAACTATAAAGTAATAACAATGCAAGTAACATTTTCTACATAATTTTATATTCAAAATTCCCTTAATAAACCTAAATGTAGCTTAATAAAAATGTGAAAGACCAAATCTTCTATATAAAATTTATGCCCATGAAAAGAAAACCAACTATGTTCTCTTAACATTTTAAAAGTTTATGTATTTGCTAATTTTATTATAAAAACTACGGTAACATTACTTTGTGTGCCAGACACTGGGTATGAATAAACTAGTTCAATCCTAACAACAACCTTATGAGGCAGGCATCACCTTACAAATATGTAAAGTGAGGCACAATGAAGGTAAACAGCATGCCCAGGATCATGCACCTGGGTGGTAAGGCTAAATTCAAACTCAATAACTGTGATGCTTACTAACTGTGAGACTTATTTATACCTAAAATATCCCTCTGAGTTAAAATGAAGTTGATATAATAAAATTAAACATAATTTAAATAGAGAAAAAATTTAAGTTATAAGTAAAATAACTCATCCAAATCTCTAATTTTAAACAAAGTCCCAAATGGTACAAAAATATTATATGAAATAGTTTTGGTCATTTTCACATTCCATCTCCCTTGAAGATTCTGATCTAGGTATCTGTGATATAGCTTTTATGCATTCTTTTTACTCCCCATTCCTTTTTTCCATCAAACTATGCCCTTATTTATCTATGATCTGGTTCTTTAAAAGAAAAGAAAAAATCTAGTCCATACTGTATGCTTTATTTTTCTTCTATAAAGCAGAACTACTTACCTATTCCTATCTAAATTACCTACTTCATTGAAATATTTCCAGTGCCTGGCTGGTGTGGCTCATATTTGAGTGTCAGCCTATGAACCAGGAGGTTATAGTTTGATTCCCAGTCAGGGCACATGCCCAGGCTGCAGGCTCAATCCCAAGTAGGGAGTGTGCAGGAGACAGCCTATCAATGATTCTTTCTCATCAATGTTTCTATCTCTCTCTCCCTCTCCCTTCCTCTCTGAAATCAATAAAAATATATTTTTAAAAAGATATTTGCATTAAGACAGTAAATCCAAATAGCATCACCAATTTCTTCTCATTGCAAGCATGATATTCTCATCTGCCTAGAAATAGAGTATCCCTACTTGAAATCAGGGCTGACAGACTAATCTAAGATTTCTAAAAATACTAACAAACAGGATATGAAGGCACAGTGTCTAATGATCTGTAGTTTAAAAACAAGATCTATCTAGAACATCTCTAAATTCAGTTTGCCTATTTAAAGCTATTTATAATATAAAAAATTAAGAACACTTAATAATCCAAGCATGGGATAACCAAACTCACTGCCATTCATGACCAGAAGATTCACCATGGTAAAGAACAAAACCTTCATTTAGATTTCTATTTTATAACTATGTTTTCATTTCACAATGCTAATTTAAAGTACACTTAGAGAAATCCAAAGTATTAAAAACATATAAACTGTACCAGTTTTAATTTGTTAGATCCAAAAACAAAATGGTTATATTTTAGTATAATAATTGATCATATTGCTAAAGAATTCATCATAACATTATGCTTATCTCCCAAATCTAAGCTATATAACAAAAAGAGCACAGGTAATACATATGAAAAGATGACAAGGAATCAAGTCCCTGCAAATCCCAAAACCATTTTTACCTCTGTCTGCAGGATGGCAGCCCTTTGTTCCTTAGCAGTCAAGGATTCCTTCAGCACTTCAATGTGTTGCTTACTGTCCGAGAACTGGTTCGTAAGTGTTTCTAGCTTTGTCTGTAGAGCTAAGAGTTCTGTGTCCTTTCTGGAGAGCTCCTGCTTCACCTGACCAATCTATAGAAAAAAACAAAATGCTGTAAGGAAAATAGAAATAAAACACCCACCTCTGATCTGGATCTTTGACAAATCTAAGTCACAAGATATGAAACTAAAAGCAGCATTAATCATTAATTTTATGAGAGAACATAAGTCATCTCTTTGCATCATCCAATCTTAGATATTCACAAAGCTTATTTGACTAATAGGGAAATTTCCAGTTTTATTTATTGTGTCTCTTAAACATTTTTTTAAATCCCTTAGAAAAGGAATGGAAAGAGAAAAATTCCAATTCAATTAGAATACTATGACACATTAATAAGAATATGAACTACACTTTTTTCATTTCGTGAAGTCAGGCCTTTTCAGAACATAAATCAGAATTAGTGTAGATGTAATTCAGAAAAGAAAAAACACTTTCTAGTATTGCTATTTAAATTTAAAATCAAAAGCTGACTGTGCTATATTTTTTATTAAGATTTTTCTCATTCTCAAAAGTTTACATAAAATCTTTATCTTAAAATCCACTTTGTATTATAAGACATTATAAATGTGTGCTTTTAAATATTTATAATTTTGATGAGTTGGGAGTATTGACCTAAAAAAAGACTTCGCCTACAAAATTATATTACCTGTAACATGCCATTCTAACTAAATGAAGATGACCTAAACAGAGAATGAATAACTCTTTCTGTAAGAATCTATATCATGTGTAATTTGACAGAGTAATTAATCCATATCAATAGGATTATTCATTCTCCTATAAATTTCTTTCATCTTAACTTAGAAATATTTATTTCTAACACCTCCTTTGCATTTGTGTTTCTAAAAATTTTTTAAATAGTCTTTTATTCTAAATGTAAGTCAAAGTAATAGAAATTAAATCTGCTTTTACATTATGTCTACTGCTTAGGAAGGTAACTGTGCACTGAAAGACAGATTAATTATTGGAAGTAGAAATATGACAAGAGGTCAATAATTTCAGTATCACTGATGAAAGGAAAAGTACTTTTTATTTTTCTAAAGAAAATATATGTAAAATATTTTATTGTAATAACCTTAGATATAATGGGCAAATCTTTTCAGAACAATTTTCCATGAAGAAATATAAAATAAATTTTACTTTAATTAAAATTAGACTTTTTAAAAGCCCTAAGAATAAATTTCAAGAAGAAGACAAGCATTTTTCTCATATGCATGAACTCCCATTTACAGATATAGTTATTCATTCAACAAATATTTGTGTACTTATTGCATGCAAAGTACTTGAGGAGACTAAGGACATCAGTGGAAGATAATTATAAATAGCATCTATTTTCATCCTGTAATATATAGGAGTTATCACATACTGGAATGGTATAGTGTCTTTCATGATATCCATTTACCAACAAACATCAAACATTAGTATTATCCTATCGCTAACATACAGAATGCACTAAAAACATATTTGCTGTATGAATGAATATTCAGGAGAAATGTTCAAAGTGTTATCACTTCCTCAGCTAAAGAACTATGGCTTAAAGATGACTCAAATTTCCAGCTAACTCTAATCATGTGATCAAAAATAAATATAAAATCTCAGTTTCCTATCATCTGCATTATGAATTTTCAAATAATGTTATATTGATCATAAAGACTGAGAAAATAAAGAAAATATTCTAAATAGAAAGCAGAGTTTAGAAGCACAAATTGTGTTTAAAAGTTAGGAGTACAAGCCTTGGTTTCCTAATTAGTAATAAGGAGAAAGTGAACCAGTGCCACTATGTTGTTTAGAGATTAAATAAAATAATGTATGAAAGTGATTAGCTTGTTGTTTAAAACAAAAATAAATTACTTAATAGTAGCTGAGAAAAAAAGAGGGAAGTTATGGATTATCTTCTCTAGACAATACATGGTTACCACAAACCAAATTAGACCCTTTCAGATAGAATGTTTCACTTCTCGCCCTGTACTAGAAAGTGGTCCATAAACAGCAAACATACCAAATTAGCATAAGGTTTTTTTTAATGCTGCATTCTAGTCTTATCCCACAATTGTTTTCAGAGTAGTTTCTTCTGACACTTGTGTGACAAATGTGTGCACAGCCTAGTATAAGGTAGTAGAGTGAAGAGCTTATCAGCACAGGTTCTGGAACCAGATTACTTATGTAAAAATCAAACTCTGACTCTTACTGGCTGTTTCCTAAGCACCACTCTGTTACCTCAGTGTCCTCATCTATAAATTGAGGTTGATAATATACCTATTTAATAGGTTATAAAATGCTTATAATAAGTGCTCAAGTGTTAGCTAATTTATTATATTTTGAAATGAATTTTAAGTTCTTTAAGAAAGAAAACTGAATTTGATTTAAAGACTTTAATTATCTAATTTAGTAGGTAAGTCTAAATAACTCTAATCACTTTTTATACATCTTTTTTTATTTATTTTTTTTATTTCCAATTAACATTTTATACTCAATTTTTAACATTTCACACATTGTTTCTGCTCAACCAATTTCAGGACTTGGTGAAAAAGTTGAGTGGTCAGCTGGGTAATAGGATAACACAAGGGAAGCCTTTTTTCCAAGGCTGGCATATGAATAAAGTACCTATGCCGCCATCTTGCTTATACAGCTATTTTATAGAAAGGAACATTTTTTTGCAAAACCACCAAATGGAAACTTAAAGATGTCTACATATGAAGATAAAGCACTTTACTCAAGAATTTCAAATTCAAATAAATACTAGAACATCTGTATATACCTAAGAAGAAAAAGAAACTACCATTTATGTAAACCAACAAGTCTCTAGTAACAGGAAAGGAGTTGAGAATAAACAAGCTTTGAAGTACCATCCATACAGTGACAAAAGGAACAATAAAGAACCAGGTATAGGGCTTCCAGAACATGTGAGAGCTCACTGCACACAAGTGACATATGGTTCAAGCTGCTGAACAGGAGTTGGTTAAAGAGCAGAGCAGGCTGGTTAGTGCCAGTACTGGGCAAAGCTGCCAACCATAGGAAATGAAAAGTGTAAGCCATCCAGAAGCCAGAGCTAGCAGGGTCCCACTGTGGGATCACTGCACACAAGAGGGTAAATCTTACGGCAAAGACCTCAGCCTGAAGACCAGCCGCTCTCTTTTTCAGCTCCTCCCCTTGAGCCTCTTTCGAACTTAGTTCCTCCTTCAGTTGCTCTACCTGTCACGACATTATTATTCTTTTTTATTTATGTGTCAACTTGGATCTTATCTGCTTTTGAGCCAGAGCAGTAACTGGAAGTAACAATAATATATATTGGTAACCCAATCAAATCTGTTTCCCTAATTCCCTCTTCAAAGGACCCTAGATGGTTTCTCTATTTTCACAGAGTTTTTAAAATTAACTGGGATGTGCTAATCAGCAAGTGAGAACCAGACCTTATATTGCTGAATATTTTTTCTCAAATTAGGACAAAAAATGAAAACTAAAAGAAAGTTTGAATATGTGAATTTTAAGTTTCAAATTAACATGAAATTGGCAGTAGTCATGTCATTAACAGCAGATTCTTAAAATAATAGTGGAATATTCTAGAGATTTATATGCCAGGTATGGGTACCACAGTAAGAAGTCAGAAACAGGAGGAATAGTTTTAATTGTCTCATTCCCTTACAATTTTCACTTCTGAGAAATTGGGGAATAATATAATTGGGATATGGCAGGAGGAAGGGGGATACTTATTTTCTAGGTAATCTATATGTATAAAAGGCTAAGTGACCAACCGTACATCCATCCAACCATCCGACCAACCAGCCAGTACATATGATGCACAACATTGACTCACGCATGCATGATACATATAAAGTTCTCACTGGCGCCAATCGCACGCAACCAATTAGCCAGTACATATGACAGGCACTGGCAATCCTATCTAATAAAAGGCTAATGTGCAAATCGACCAAATGGCAGAATGACCGATTGCTATGATGTGCACTGAACACCAGGGGAAGACGCTCAATGCAGGAGCTACCCCCTGGTGGTCAGTGCACTCCCACAGGGGAGCACTGCTCAGCCAGAAGCTGGGCTCACAGCTGGTGAGCACAGCGGCGGTGGCGGGAGCCTCTCCTGCCTCCACGGCAGCACTAAGGATGTTGGACTGCTGGCTTAGGCGTGCTGCCCCCCCCCCCCCCCCACGAAGAGCTCCCAGACTGCAAGGGCACAGGCCGGGCTGAGGGATTTCCCCCCCCAAGTGCACAAATTTCGTGCACCAGGCCTCTAGTTTAAAAACAAACATTTACTGCACAAATCTTTCTTTCAAATAATTTCCTTTCAATGTGCATGAATCCGTGCACCGGGCCACTAGTATTTTATAATTACAAGTATGATTTTTAATTAAACCACAACAAACCTGTAAACTGACAATTATAATAAACTAAATACTCCAATGCACCTAAATAGTTTATAGAATCTAAATGGCTTTAGATCTAAGGAAGGAATATTGTGTGAATTTATAAGTATAGAGAGACATGTGATACTTATCTTCACATATACCTGAAACACACATGGGAAACAATAAACCTGATACAAATGATCTTCTCCAAGGGACAGAGCAAATGGTTTTTCTTTATGGAACTATATTTGAAGAAAAAACATGATTTTATTTCAGCCATATCTGGATGGGGGCTGGGGGTATACTGGGTTCAGCTTCTTAGGGTTTTGACTTTTAAAATACTTCACAAGAGGTAGAGAACTAAATGCCTCACATAGTGAGAAAACCTCAACTGGATGTAATCCTACTAAATCATCTCAGCAATACTGATAGACATGAAATGTTAAACTATAATAATACATACTTTGCCTCATACAGGTAATTTTGTTTTAAATGAAAACTTGAAACAACTATAGAACATCTATAATTCTGAGTTTAATTCTGGGCAATTTCCACTTGAAAGAATTATTTTACAGGTATTCTTCCCTGAAGATTGATAAAACAGTATGAAGTGCTACATCATCAGTAAGGGCGTAGGAATAAGCATCAATTCTCAAACCCCTTTTTAAAATTACAATATCTCATACCATTACCTTATTTTTCATGAATTTAGAATGACTCCGATAGACCTCCATTTGCTTCATTTCTTCCTCCCGTTCTTCAGTACTCAGAGCCCCATTTGATTTCAGCATCTGAATTTCCTCTTCCAAGTCTCGAAGCCCACGCTCCATAGAGGAAATTTTTGAATCCTGAGGACAATGGAAGATTTACACATTAAAGTAGTCATGAGAAATCAGAGAAGTCAAACAACCCAGTCTTAGAGGTGTTAAATTTAATTAAAATAAATATGCAAGGAAATTGCTATCTAGCAATTGATACCTTACTTCTAAAATATATCCTTATGGTAATTTGAATGGAAAGAGGAAAACTCATCTGTAATATGATTTTTCCTTTATCTCTTCCTCTCATCTGCACCCTTTCAATTAAAGTTAAGAGAATTAACTAAAGAAATGAAAAACTCGTTAAAGTTTTTTGTACCTTATGGTCAATAGATATGTAGTGAAAACTTTTGTAATGTTAACAATAAAACCTTTTCCAGATATAATATCTTATCCTATTACTTGTGACTCCTAAAGGGTTTATTTCTGCCCACAAAATAAGGGGGGCATGTGTAACAGGGTTTCAAAGATTTATACAATGATGTGTGTAACTATATTTATAACTAGAGGCCCGGTGCATGAAAATTCATGCACTGGAGGAGGAGTCCCTCACCCCAGCCTGCCCCCTCACAGTCCGGGAGGCAACTTGGCGATCAAGGGAAGGTGACACCCCATCACACCTCTGCTGCTGCCACTGCTGGCAGCGCAAGCCTTGGCCTGCCCTGGTTACCTCAGCCTCAGGCGGCCCTGAGCGGCTGGGCAGCCACTATCTGAGGCTTGTCTGCGCCTTGGGCTGGCCCTGGGCGGCTGAGGGGACTGGGGGACTCCAGAGGCAGGCATGCGGAGCGGCTTGGCCCACCTGGGGGCAGGCCCGGCCTTGCCACGTGCCTGCCACCCTGGTGGGGCTGAGGGGACTGGGCACAGCCATCTTGTGGCTGTGGGAGCCGCCATCTTTGAGGGCAGGGTAGTCAATTAGCATAGTCCCTCCTTATTGGCTGTGGGAGCTGCCATCTTTGAGGGTGGGGAAGTCATTTAGCATATTCCCTCCTTATTGGCTATGGGTGCCATCATCTTTGAGGGTGGGGCAGTCAATTAGCATATTCCCTCCTTATTGGCTGTGGTAGCTGCCATCTTTGAAGGCGGGGCAGTCAATTAGCATATTCCCTCCTTATTGTCTGTGGGAACCATCATCTTTGAGGGTGGGGTAGTCAATTAGCATATTCCCTCTTTATTGGCTGTGGGCACCACCATCTTTGCAACAGCTTGACGGTCAATTAGCATATTCCCTCTTTATTAGATAGGATTAGATAGGATAATTAAGATTTTATAACATGCCACCGCAGAAAAGCAAAGAGATAAATAATTACATTAACAGTTACAGTTGCCCTAGCCAACTTGGCTCAGTGAATAGAGCATCAGCCTGCGAACTGAGGGGTCCCAGGTTCGATTCCAGCCAAGGGCACATGCCTTGGTTGCGGGCTTGATCCCCAGTGGGGGGCATGCAGGAGGCAGCCAATCAATGATTCTCTCTCATCATTGATGTTTCCATCTCTCTCTCCTTCTCCCTTACTCTCTGAAATCAATAAAGAAATATATTTAAAAAAAACAGTTACAGTTTCTCATACGCATAATCTTTTTCTTATACTGCTGCATACATATGAAATATTTCATAAATTTTTTTTAAAAACCACTGTCTTTGTAAACCATGACAACCACAAATATCACCTCCTAGTAGAATATCATTCCATATTCAATGTCTTGGCTTTGTTTGTGACTGTATCTAGTGATTACTTTAAATGTCATTAATTACAGAAAGACCACTTTATATGTTGTCAGTTACAGAAAAACTACACAAAACAGATATATTTATATCAATAGTTACATATGCTTATTCATCTAAGACAGGGGTGGGAAACCTCTTTCCTGCCAGGAGCCATTTGGATATTTATAACATTATTTGTGGGCCATACAAAACTATCAACTTAAAAATTAGCCTGCTATATTTGGTCAAGTATTTCATTAATTCACCCCTAATGCCTCTGCAGGGTCAGACCAAATAATTTCACAGGCTTTATGTAGTCTGTGGGCCGGATGTTCCCCATCCCTGATCTAAGAAAAAAAGATCTTAAAACATATCAATTAAGTGCAGGCTTTATTTTATTTGGGATTTTAGAGAAACCATCCTTTAGAAGGTAATTTTGAGAATGACTTCCTGTTACACTTTAGCTCAAGGATTGCTGGACTGACTCTCCTTGTTATCATGTAGATAAAAGTTAAAGGATTTATCATGAGACAACTACTACTAGCTATTAGGTTCAGGGGAGTGGAGGAGCATGTATTCCTCTGTCTTACATTACATACCCTTTAAAATTATCACAACAAAAAAAATATTTTTACAAATCTATTCAAATTAAACTTACATTTGATTCTAAATAAAATATATTAATCAGTACAATCAGAGATATTCTAAACCTAAGCCAGGATTTTACTTATTTAAAATTATTGGACCTTAGGCTACTACTTCAATTGCACTATCTGAAAATTCACTTTTGAGATGACTATAAATCTTCCTGGAAATATTAGGATGTAATACCTCAAGAATGACTAAAATACTAGGCATATGCATGTGATTAATCCACAAATGAAAGAAAGTGAAATGTGGTTCACCTCGGACATTAGCCTGGATGGCAATGAAAGAAGGCCAGGGGAAGGAGGGTGTGTATTTCTAGCACCGTTGGTACTCCACACAAGGCAAATAGCCTTCAACTAAGAACTCCAGCTCTGCACATCATACAGACAGATTCCACCTCTACAAAACCCTACAAAAGGAGCTTGCCAAGGAACATTACCCATCTTCTCCCTAATCCCAACACAGATAGGCAAATCAGCACCCACATCATGCAGAATAAAAGCTTCTCCCTAGAAGGGACCACAATTGCAGCTCTGAAAGCCATGTGGCAGGCGCAGACTGCACAGAAAATGAACCTGTCTGGCTACTCTCTGAAATCAGGCCAGAAAATTAATGCACGATGTGTTCAACTAGTTCCAGCACCAACTCAACTAGTACTCAGGCTGGGTTAATTCGAGGATAGTTCTTCCAATGAGGTTTCTTACTCCTAGAATCTATATATATAAAAGCCTAAGCGACCGATCGACCATTCGACTGGCTGACCGGTAGCTATGATGTGCAATGACCACCAGGGGGCAGACACTTAACACAGGAGCTGCTGAGCTGCGGTGACTTGGCAGCTGCAGTTCTCTAGGGTGTGTCATCCAAGAACTGCCCTCTTGCAATCCGGCATCCCTCGGGGGATGTTGGAGGGCCAGTTCCGGCCAGATCCCCACAGACCAGGCCGAGGGACTGAGCACCGGGCCTCTAGTGTATAATAATTAAGTAAATAAATTCCTTATCATCTTACTGGTCTGTACTTCTCCAGCCCTAGGTCTTCCATCATTAACCAACCAATCCCACTAAGTCTACTGAAATCCTGTTCCTCATTAAATTTCCATTTCCTCAACTTTTTTTCAATTCCCAATTCCAAGAATACATGGTTTTCCCAAAGAATATAACTTTCCAGAACTCTCTCCAGCACCACAAAGGAGCAAGGGAAATGTGTGGGCACCCTAGTTTCTCAAAGCCATTCCCCTTTATCTAAAGCTCATATTTAAAGCTCCATTTCACACTACTTTCCTCACTGCAGCCATCCAGGGACTTCCCAGTCACTCCTGCCTTTTTTTTTTTTAAATCTCTCTCAAGGATATGTTTTTATTGATTTTATTTTCTATTTCTTAAATCATCACCTGAGGATATTTTTCTATTGGTTTTTAGAGAGAGAGGAAGGGTAAGAGGAGGGGAAGACAGAGAGAGAAACATCAATGTGACAGAGACACATCAATTGGTTGCCTCCCACACGTGCCCCAACCGGGACCAGGACCAGTGATAGAGCCTTTAACTGCCTGCAACCGAGGTACATGACCTTGACTAGAATCGAATCCAAGACCCTTCAGTCGCTGGCTGACATTCTAACCACTGAGAAAACCTGGCTAGGGCTATTTTTATTTAGTTTAGAGAGGAAGGGAGAGAAAGAGAAACATCGATGTAAAAGAGGAACATCAATTAGTTGCCTCCCATACACACCCCAACTGGGAATCAAACCCACACCTTTTTGGTGTACAGGACAATGCTCCAACCAGCTGAGCAACCCAACCAGGGCCAATCCTGCTCAATTTAAGAAGCCTTTGACACCTGACATTGGCACCAATCTTCCCTTCAAATGCCTCTTGCCACCATCCTAGGATTTCGATGTCTGAATTCTTAGATGTCCTGGATTCCAATGAACTCATCCTCTAGTCCAGTCATTCTCAACCTTCTGGCCCTTTAAATACAGTTCCTCATGTTGTTACCCAACCATACAATTATTTTCATTGCTACTTCATAACTGTAATGTTGCTACTGTTATGAATCGTAATGTAAATATCTGATATGCAGGATGGTCTTAGGCGACGCCCGTGAAAGGGTCATTCGACCGCCAAAGGGGTCGCAACCCACAGGTTGAGAACCGCTGCTCTAGTCCATTTTAGCTATCCAGTTTATAAGTACTACACTCTGGATCCTACCTACCCAGGACTCTCTTCCCAGGCCTATCACACCATGACTCTCATTATCTGCTGTTCTTCAACCTCACAGAGATCTCCACATCCCTAACTTTTACATTTTCTCCCAACCTGGCAGTCCATTCTAAATTCTCTTCCTTCCCATCCAGGCTACATTCCTGGACTCATCATCCAAATTACTCTTTCACCATCACTCACAATTCATTTGCACACCAATAATATTGCTATATCTCTCCAGCAAAACTCTAACCCTAGGGCCACACAGTAATTCTTCCCTGCTCCTCCACTGCTATAGGAAAAAGAAGAAAAAAATAGAGAAAAAGGGATGAAGAAGCATGAGAGGGATGAGTTGTAGAGAGGAAAAAGATCAAAGGAAGAAGGTAGGAGAAGGGAGAAGGAAAGGGGTAAGAGGAAGAAGAAAAAGAAGGGGGAGGAAGGAGAAGGAGGACAATTACATCACCTTGAAGATGATTGTTGGGTTCTTTGTCTATCAATTATCTTTCTTTCCCATTTTCCCCAAAGACTCTTCTAGATCTTCATAATTCTCTCTACCTCATGCCACACTCTCAGCAACTTAACTATTTCAGTTGTGATTTCAGCATAATGTCCAACTGAGTCACCAGAATCTCAGAATCTCCTGTCTCGAAGCAGAATGGCTAAAGATTAACGGGATTTAAAATAGATCCACTAACAATTAATACCATTATACTTCCCCAGTTTGTCAAAATGTAAATAAAATAATTTTGTGAATGTAGTACATTCGTGCGTTTTAGTCTTAGGTTTTAACAGGGATCAGGAAATAGCATGTATAAATAAACCTGTGGGAAATGTGAACATTCAATTAAACCTTTCTAAAGGTTCTTTACAAGATTATGTTCAGGACTACTAATTGTCTAACTACAAAGAATCCAGAATCTACTAATTTGGAGTTGGTAAATCCTTTCCCCATTGAGAATAAAGATGTACACAATATAAACAAAGTTTTAAGAAGAAATCATACAAATTAAGACAACACTTCTTATAACTGTATTTGAGAAGCATCTATTTATAGAAAACTATTTATGTACCAAAAACTAAATACTCTTTTCCTATCAACAAATATTAAATGAAGGTCCACAATGCAAAATATAGTGTCAACATTTATTTAAAGATATATAAATATGTATAAATATAGATATATAAACATATATAGGTATATAAACATATAGATAGATAGATAGATAGATAGATAGATAGATAGATAGATAGATAGACAGACAGACACTGAGTGGGCAGATTATTATGGCCACCCCATCAGTACTTTGTTGGGCCACCTTTTGCCCCATCATACTTCGTTGGGCCACCTTTTACCTTCAGTACTGCAGCGATTCTTCTGGGCATTGACTCCACGAGATGTTGAAAGGTGATGCGAGGAACCTGACACCATGCCTGATGAATAGCACTGTTCAGTTCTGTGAGATTTGATGGTTGTGGAACCAGCTGCCTGTTGGCTCTTTTAACTTCATCCCACAAATGCTCAATTGGATTGAGATCTGGTGATTGTGGGGGCCACCTAAGCAAGGTAAAGTCTCCCTCATGTTCTTGAAACCACTCCTACACAATATGAGCACAGTGGCTTGGCGCACTGTCTTGATGGAAGAAGCCATCTCCATTGGGATACGCCATCAACATGATAGGATGAACTTGATCAGCAACGATACTTAGGTATGTTGTGCTATTCAGACGTTGTTCCACACGGATAAAAGGGCCCAAATCATGCCAGGAAAACATGCCCCAAACCATAACACTTCCCCCGCCAGCTTCAAGGGTTGTACTCATGCATGTGGGGTGCATGCTTTCATGCTATTTCCGCCAAATTCTCACTCTGCCATGATGCAACTGGAAACGTGATTCATCGGACCACATGACTTTTTTCCAATGCTCAACTGTCCAATCCTTGTGTTCCAGCGCAAATTGGAGACGTTTTATCTTGGTAACTGCAGACAGCAAAGGTGTTCGAACAGGCCTTTGGCTGTTTTGCTGATACTCGCTCCATGGCTCCGAGCACCAATGATCATCCCATGTTCAAAGGCTGTTAAATCGTGTTGTTTACCCATATCTTCAGAAAAAAACCACTTCTACTGTTGTGATAAACAACCTGCTTCCCTATTTATAATGGTCTGGCCCTCTAGCAACTTCAGTGTGAAATTATTGCTAATTTGCCTACAAATGTCAGGTGGTCATAATAATCTGGCCACTCAGTGTATATCTATCTATCTATCTATCTATCTATCTATATATATGATTTCAGAGAGGATGGGAAAGGGAGAGAGAGATAGAAACACCAATGATGAGAGAGAATCATCCATGAGTTGCCTCCTGCATGCCCCCTACCGGGGATGGAGCCTGCAACCTGGGCATGTGCCCTGACTGGGAATAGAACCATGACCTCCTGGTTCATAGGTCAATGCTCAGCCACTGAGCCATACCAGCCAGTGTCAAACTTTTTAAGAGATATGAAAAAGTTAGAGAAAGAGAGAGAATTACCCTATCCATAGAAATCTTTTAGCTTTATTATAAAAGAACATGTTAATAAAAATAATAATAGCAACAGCAGCTTACAGTAACTGAATGTTTACTATGAGCCAGTTCTTCTTCAAAGTGTTTCACTCTTTGAACTAATTAAACCTCAAAATAACCTACAGGATGGGTACTATTTATATCACCATCCTATATAATAGCAGTAATATGCAAATTGACCGCCATGCCGTTGCACAAGATGGCCGGCAGGGGAGGGTAGTCGGGGGGACCAGGCCTGCAGGGGAGGGCAATTGGAGGCGATCAGGCCGGCAGAGGAGCAGTTAGGCATTAATCAGGCTGGCAGGGGAGTGGTTAGGGTGTGATCAGGCTGGCAGGCAGAAGCAGTTAGGGGCAATCGGGCAGGCAGGCAGGCGAGTGGTTGGGAGCCAGCAGTCCCGGATTGTGAAAGGGTGCAGGCTGGGCTGAGGGACACACACCCCCAGGGCACACATTTCATGTACTGGGCCTCTAGTTTATTAATAAAGAAATTGAGGTATAGAGAGGTTCTGTAACTTGCTCTGTGTCACACAGTCAAGGAAAGCCAGATTTTGAGTCCAGGGAATTTATCTCAGAAGGCAAGCTCTTCATTGCCAACTGCCATACCATACAGCCTAAAGATTTCAACCTACTGTTAATTTAAAGCAGAGGTTTTCAAAGTATGGCCACGAAACCTTGAGGGTGTCCTCCAGACCCTTTCAGTAAGTCTGCATAGTCAAAACTATCTTCTTAATAATACTATCACTTTATTTGCCTTTTCTATTGTGTAAACATTTTTAATCAAGGTATAAAAGCAATGGTGGGCAAAACTGCAAGTGCCTTAGGACAAAGGGCAGTAGCACCAAACCACAGTAGTCATTGTATTCTTCAGTGTCAGGCACTCACAGAAAAAAAAAGAAAATTTTAAAGACTGCTTAATTTAATGTCTTGTTACTTTATTACTTTTCATAAATCTCAAGCTTTGAGCACATAGCACTTTAATATTCTGTGTGATAAAATGGGAAGGAACTAGGCAGGTACTTCTGCTGTAAGAAGTATTGTGACTATCCCCAGGAAAAGTACTTGTGTGCTTCTTTGAATTGCAAGCTGAATTAGCAACTTTTTTTCATAGAAAACTATTTTTATTAGAAAGAACAACAGATAAACTATGGTTATTCAGACTTGATATTTAGCAGACATTTTCTAGAAATGAACCTGTCATTTTAAGAGTATAAAGGGGTCCTGAGATCAAAGGTTTGAGAATAGCTGACTGAAAGAAATTCTGGACAACCCCTATGGTCCAATTTGAGTTATGTGCTGTAACTAAAAGGAACTGAAACTGAAGTTCTTTTAAAGTGTCATTTTCACTAAGTGTCATTATTTCTTTTCAATTTTCAAAATGAGTAAAATATTATTACACTAGAGTCCCGGTGCACAAAAATTCGTGCATTGGGGGGGGGTGGGGGGGGGGAGGTCCCTCAGCCTGGCCTGCATCCTCTCGCAGCCTGGAGCCCTTGGGAGCTGTCCACCTGCCAGCTTAGGCCCACTGCCCAGGGGATCAGGCCTAAGTTGGCAGCCAGACATCCCTCTGGCAGCCCAGAAACGCTCAGACATCCTTAGAATTGCCGAGGAGGCAGGAGAGGCTCCCGCCACTGCTGCTGCGCTCACAGCCATTAGCCCGGCTTGTGGCTGAGCAGAGTTCCCCCTGTGGGAGCGCACTGACCACCAGGGGCAGCTCCTGTGTTGAGCATCTGCCCCCTGGTGGTCAGTGCGCGTCATAGTGACCAGTCGTACCTGGTCGTTCCACCATTAGGGTCAATTTGCATATTACCCTTTTATTATATAGGATACCATTTTTTAAAACTCATACATAACAGTGTGTGATCCCTTACATGTGTAAAATAACTCATAAGATTATTAGATTCTTACTTACCTTCATTTCAATAACAGTTTGCAGAGCTTTTGTCTTGGCAGAATCAGGGGCATTCTCAAATCTCCGATGCATCTCCTATATAAGAGAAATAAAAGAAGAGTAAGTGGGGGGAGAAAGAGTAACTGTGTACAAAAGGTGGTCCTCCCAGGCTTGTAAAATACCCTGATCCTTCTCTATTTCCTGACCTTTCTCTGTAAAACAGGTAACCCACAGACTGTATACAGGCTAAAAAAGCATAGGAGGGTTCCAATCTCTGAACACCCAGTTACTTAAAATTAGTCTCACAGACCCCAGCTACTACAACCGCTGAAACTACAACACATCCCCTACATGACTCTAAGACAAAATCAGAACTCCAAATGATCCAAAAAGGGGATTAGAAATATTCCCTTTTTAAAAGGAGAAATAAAAGCAGTCACAATCAGTCTACATTGCATAAGCACTAGTGTTGATAACATGCCTTCCATAAGATCCACCCCCAGAGTAGCAACCACCTGGCTATCAATGATGAAAATCTCTCTCCAGTAGGGCTACAAATAGAAAGAAAAAGATAAGACTGCTGAACAAGTTTCATAAGTAGTTCATGTTTAGAAAATATCAGGAAAACATGGCTATTTTTTAATCCAAATTTTAGTGAGTTCAGGTTCTGGAAGGAAGGAAGTGATGGTAGTAATATCACAATTAGGGTCTCCAAGGATCACCCACCCTGAAGTTACCAGAACACCTCAAAATATTTTGTCATATTTTGAGAATGTCTCTGAGTTTGTCAGTACTTCCAAAGTATTCTGGGACAGACTCTAGTGTTCCCCAAAGAATACCCAGATGAATACTTTCCAACTGAGAGTGCTTAGCCATAATAAAAAGCAATGTATACTTTAATTATACCTTTCACCTAATTTATTCATTCTTGCCTGAACAGGAAGAATGGTTTGAGAGAAATGGAAAATAGAAATGCAAACTTCACTGAGCTATCTATTCCTGAAAGAGTAGCCATAATTAAATGACAGAAGTTCTAAATTATGAACAGTCAACAGTTGATATACCAATAATTTCTGAACATCCACGCTACCCATCTGGCTGCTGATAATGACAAAAACCACTGTTAACACACACTACCCTTTCTGCTACCTCTCTCCCTAACTCCAGTCTTAAATATTCAATTAGGTATCCCACTTGTATGTTTAGCAACTACCTCAAACTCTACATACCCAAGATTAAACTCTTTATAATGCTCCAAAAATCTGTTCCATCCTTCCAGTTACTCAGGTCAAAAACCAGTGAATCTTTTTAATGCCTTCTTTTTTTCTTTCAAGCCACAGCCAGTCAGGAAATCCAGTTAACTCTGTCTTCAAAATATATCCAAAATCCAAGCACTTCTTGCCATCTCCACTGCTACTACTTGGAGTGAGCCACTAACAAAAATATACTTTTTAATCCAACAACAATCAGGCTCTCACTCTTTATCTCGCTTCCCTACAGTCTACTCTCAACAGAGCACTCAGAGCATCCCTTTTAAACATAAATTTGATCTTGGTACTACTCCTTTGCTCAAAACCCTGTCATGCCTCCCCATCTGACTCAAAGTAAAGCCACAGTCCTTTCAGACCCCATCTCTTACCATTTCGCTCAGTTACTGTGCTTAAGCCATACTATGACTCCTTACTATCCCTCAAACATGCTAGGCATTCTCCAGTTACATCAGATGTTCTTGTTGCCTAAACTCTTTCCTGTCCTTCAAGTCTTGGCTCAAATATCTCTTCTATTGTTTTTAGGTTTATTAGTTGTGATAATCGCATTGTGGTTATGCAAGATGATGTCCATATGTTTTATAGATACGTACTGAAGTCTACAGAGGTAATTACATCCTTTTAGGAATTTGCTTTAAAATCTTGGTGAAGAAAAAAATTTTAAAAAAGGAAGCAAGTGTGGCAAAATTTTGGTAACTGGAATATCTGAATGATAAGCATATTGAGATTCATTATACTATTCTCACTACTTTTGTATAGGTTTGAAATCTTCCATAAAAACATTGCTGTGTAATGTTCTCAGTGCAGCCTACCCTATTTTAAAACTAATATAAGAACCCACATGTCCTTTCCCCTTTACCTTACTCTACTTTTCCTTTTTGCTATAGCATTTATCCTCTCTAGCACATTATGTAATTTGTTTACTTGTTATGTGTTTATTATTTATTTCCCACTATAAGAATGTAAGCTCCCCAAGGGCCAGGGTCCCTGTTTCATTCACTGATGAATCCAGAGTGCCTACAACAGTAGCTGATACACTGATAAGTACTTAACAGATATTTAAACAATGAATGTCGAATGAATGAATAACAAATGGCTACTAAACTTTCAAGAATTAGGTAAAGAGGAATCTTTTAACCCCTTCCTACTCCTGTGCTGAATTATGTGCACTTCCTCTTATTTCTCACTACAGGCCCAGTGCACGAAATTCATGCAATGAAAGGGTATCCCTCAGCCCAGCCTGCACCCTCTCCAATCTGGGACCCCTTGGGAGATGTCCCCTATGGGATCGGGCCTAAACCAGCAGTCAGACATCCCTCTCACAATCCGGGACTGCTGGCTCCTAATCACTCACCTGCCTGCCAGCCTGATCACCCCCTAACCGCTTCCCTGCCGGCCTGGTCCCCACCTAACTGCCTTCCCTTGCCGGCCCGATTGTCCCCAATTGTCCAACCCTGCTGGCCCGGTCGCCCCCAACTGCTCTCTCCTCCTGGCCCAGTTGCGCCCAACTGCCCTCCCCTGCCGGCCATCTTACAGCGGCCATCTTGTGGCGACATGGGGGTGGCCATCTTTGTGATGGCCATCTTGTGGTGGCCATCTTGTGACAATGTGGAGGTGTTGCGATCTTGTGACGACATGGGGTGTGGCCATCTTGTAGCGCCCATCTTGTGATGATGCGAGGGCATGACAGTCACCTAGGCTTTTATTAGTATAGTCTAGTGCAGTGATGGCGAACCTTTTGAGCTCAGCGTGTCAGCATTTTGAAAAACCCTAATTTAACTCTGGTGCTGTGTCACATATAGAAATTTTTGATATTTGCAACCATAGTAAAACAAAGATTTATATTTTTGATATTTATTTTATATATTTAAATGGCATTTAACAAAGAAAAATCAACCAAAAAAATGAGTTTGCGTGTCACCTGTGACACCTATGTCATAGGTTCGCCATCACTGGTCTAGTGGCTCAGTGCACAAAATTTGTGCACATTAAAAGGTAATTAATTAGAGGAAATATTTTAATATTGCTATTTACCTTTTCTCTATAATAGAAGTGTCAGAGATGAAAGAAAATTAGTAAAATATATATGAAAATCTTCCTCCTATCAGAGTCTGGGGTGCACCACAGGACCCAGAGTCAAGTCCCCACCCACCCACATGCACCTCAAAATCAGGCAAGACCCAGGCCCAGCCAGCCCACCACCCCCATTGGGCTAGATCCAGACAGACCCAGCCGGTCCCACCCTTGTCAAGCCCTGCCGGGCGGGGGGCACAACCTCAGGTCCCTTGGCCTGGAGCCGGGGAGGGGGGAGCGGCCTGAGGTATCCCAGCCCGGGCCAGGGCAGGGGGCGCACCTTGAGGTCCCCTGTCAAGCCCCGCCGGGTGGGTGACACAGCCTGAGATCCCCTGTTAAGCCCCGCCTGGCAGGGGGGCGTGGCCTGAGGTTCCCCGTCAAGCCCTGCCAGGTGGGGTGCGCAGCCTGAGGTCCCCTGTCAAGCCCCACGGGGGGAGGAGGGAGGGGGGGGAACAGGCTCAGGTCCCTGCTAATTGCTCGTTAAGGCTCATTATGGGAACTTGGCCTCCGCTGTGGGCGCCACCATCTTTATGGCGGAGTGACAGTCAATTTTTATATTCCCACTTTATTATATAGGATACCACATACTATATAACTGTCCTTTAACATTTACTACATTATATTTGAAATAGAAGCCTGGTGCACGGAATTCATGCACGGGTAGGGCTGGCTGGCAATCAGAGCCGATCTGCGGGGTGACTGGCAAGGCAATCGGGGGGGCCCCCACTGGCACCCTCCTTGGAGGTGACCGACAGGGCTTAACTCCTTGGAGTGCCACAGGCATCAAACCTTAGTCCTCTTCTCCAATTTACTAATTCCTTTGGTGTTCTCATCCAGTCTCATAATTTTCAATACAATCCACCTAATAATAACTCCCAAATTTTATCTCCTGCTGAAATTCATACTTGTATATACCATTGCCTTCTTAGCATCTTCATGTGTATATCAAATAGATACCACACTGTTAATATATCCAATACTGACCTTCAAATTTTTCCCCTTTAAACTTGCTTCATCTATCCCAGCACGATTAATGGTATGTGTCCACCCAGTTATTTAGACCAAAAACTTAGAGGAGTCTCCTTTTTCTTACACCTACATCCAAGCTATCAGGAAATCCGGTTGTTCCTGTTTTCAAAATGTCTCCAGAAACTAACTGCATCTTATTATCTTCACTGCCAAAATGATCTGAGCCACCAGTACCTACTACCTGGATTATAGCAACAGTTTTTCCTTAAGTTGACTTCCCTATTCACAATAGGGCAGCTAGAGTGTTCTTTTTAAAATAAAAGTCAAGGCTGATGAATATTCTATTGATCTGTCCCCAAGACCGCCCCTAAATGCCCAGCCTTTAAAACCCTGAAAATGAAGGTCCCAGCAGGTTCTCCTTCCAGGGAGCATGCCTGTGCCATTTCCTTCCTCCTCTCCTCCACCCCTCCCCTTTCCACACAAATCCCAAAACCTCTAAGGGACCCCATGAGACTTGCAAGCAGAACAATGGGCAGTGGCAGTTAACCCGGGTTAACCCCCTGAACCTGTCTCCACGGCCTCCTTTCCCCCCTTTTTGAGCCAGAGCAGCCGAGCCTAGGCTTTCCTGTTGCTTCTTCTATGCCCTTCCTTGCCTCACTGCCTAAAGTATGTTTTTGCTGCGGCCAATAAATTCTTACTTGCTTAAATAAACAGAAGTCAAACATACTTGACACCACCAAAAGCCCCTCATTTCACTCAGTAAAAGTGACAGCCCTTAGGCTGGCCCAGAAGGCCTTATGTGATCTGGCCCCATTACTTGCCTGGCTTCATCTCTTACTATTACTCCCTCTTGGTCTCCAGACATACTAGCCTCCTTGCTTTTCCTCACTACATCAGTCCTGCTCCTAACTTAAGGCTTTTGCATTCATATAGATTTGTTTTTGGTGTGTGGGCAGATGCTCTAACCATTTAGCCAGTGGTTAGGGCTCTGTCCTCATCTTCCTAGAACTCTCAGAGTTATTCAAAGTAGTAGTCCACTCCCTCCAATATACACATTTCTTCTTAATTATTGTGATACCACAGTCTTCTTTTTCTATCATTCCAGTTGTCCTTTCTGTTTATTTTGTATGTTCTTGCTTCTAAATTAGACCCCCAAGTACTATAGTGGCTGGGGGATCAGTCCTAAACCCTTTTCTCTTTTCCATCTAAACTCTCTAATCTACATTGCTTAAAATTCAATTGAGATACTAATGAATTTCTGGGCCTGCCTTCTGCTCTGATTTCAAGATTCACATATCCAACTGCTCATTTGCTATTTCTCCTTAGATATCTAACAGGGAACTCAAAGTTATTTATTAAGTAAAATTTGAAAAACCTCTTGATATTCTCTTTAATCTGGTGAGAGATGTCTTCCCCATCTGGTTATATATGGCACTACTCTACTAGTAGCGCAAGCCAAACACCCGTGTCTCCTTTCATTCCTCCCAGATCTTCATTTCCCACAAGTAATTCAATAGCACATCCTGTTTTGTGTTCAAAATATTTTCTAAATTTATGTTTCACTCCATTTCTAGCCTAGTTTAAGCATAGATAACTATAATGGTCTCTAGTTAGTTTTCTTCCAATTGCTCTGTCCATTTTCAAGAGAGTATTGAGGTAATCTTGATAAAGCATCAACAAATCATGACACTAATCTGCTTTAAATGCTTCAACGAGTTTCCTATTTATTTCTCACTCCCTTCAAAAGCAATACGGTATGACCATAATAGATAGAAAACTGGTCCTCCTGTCAAACTATTTTAAAATTAAACAAAATGGAGAACCAAGATGGCGGCATAGGTTAACGCCGGAGTTTGCTGCCTTGAACAACTACTTCAAAAGTGAAACTAAAAAACGGAACGGACATCACCCAGAACCACAGGAACGCTGGCTGAGTGGAAGTCCTACAACTAAGAGGAAAGAGAAACGCATACGGACACTCAGAGGAGGCGCAGTGCTGAAGTCAAATTCTGAGGTGTGGAGTGCACGGAGCGGGCTGGCGGCGGAGGGCGCGGTTGGCGTTTTCAATCGGGAGGGAGTCACAGACTCTGAGCTCCAGATACGGGCGAGTCTTTAGGGACCCAGACTCAAACGGGAGAAGCGGGACTGTCTGGCTTCGGTCAGAGCGAGTGCAGCTTTCTCTCCGAGGTTTGCAGCGGGTGCTGGGACTCAGAGAGGCAGAGCCCCTGGGGACAGGACTGAGAGCCGCCATAACTGCTCTCTCCGGCCCACCCTGTTGATCCTGTGCGACCCGCCCCGCCCAAGCCCTGCACACAGGCATTTGCCGGATAGCCTCAGGCAAAGGCTAGATTAGCACCTCCCTAGAGGACAGAAGTTCTCTCACTGCAGACACAGCTGATTCTCATAGCCACTTGGCCTGGAGGTCAAACCCTCCCTGGTATTAGCTACAACAATCAAGGTTTAACTATAAGACTGCGCACAAAGACCACTAGGGGGTGGACCAAGGAAGCATAACAAAATGCAGAGACAAAGAAACAGGACAAAATTGTCAATGGAAGATATAGAGTTCAGAACCACACTTTTAAGGTCTCTCAAGAACTGTTTAGAAGCCGCCAATAAACTTAATGAGATCTACAAGAAAACTAATGAGATCCTCGATGTTATATTGGGGAACCAACTAGAAATTAAGCATACACGGACTGAAATAACGAATATTATACAGACTCCCGACAGCAGACCAGAGGAGCACAAGAATCAAGTCAATGATTTGAAATGGGAGGAAGCAAAAAACACCCAACCGGAAAAGCAAAATGAAAAAAGAATCCAAAAATGCGAGGATAGTGTAAGGAGCCTCTGGGACAGCTTCAAGCATACCAACATCAGAATTATAGGGGTGCCAGAAGATGAGAGAGAGCAAGATTTTGAAAACCTATTTGAAGAAATAATGACAGAAAACTTCCCCTACCTGGTGAAAGAAATGGACTTACAGGTCCAAGAAGCGCGGAGAACCCCAAACAAAAGGAATCCAAAGAGGACCACACCAAGACACATCATAATTAAAATGCCAAGAGCAAAAGACAAAGAGAGAATCTTAAAAGCAGCAAGAGAAAGAAACTCAGTTACCTACAAGGGAATACCCATACGACTGTCAGCTGATTTCTCAACAGAAACTTTGCAGGCCAGAAGGGAGTGGCAAGAAATATTCAAAGTGATGAATACCAAGAACCTACAACCAAGATTACTTTATCCAGCAAAGCTATCATTCAGAATTGAAGGTCAGATAAAGAGCTTCACAGATAAGGAAAAGCTAAAGGAGTTCATCACCACCAAACCAGGATTATGTGAAATGCTGAAAGGTATCCTTTAAGAAGAGGAAGAGGAAGAAAAAGGTAAAGATACAAATTATGAACAACAAATATGCATCTATCAACAAGTGAATCTAAGAATCAAGTGAATAAATAATCTGATGAACAGAATGAACTGGTGATTATAATAGAATCAGGGACATAGAAAGGGAATGGACTGACTATTCTTGGGCGGGGGAAGGGGTGTGGGAGATGCGGGAAGAGACTGGACAAAAATCGTGCACCTATGGATGAGGATAGTGGGTGGGGAGTGAGGGCGGAGGGTGGGGCGGGAACTGGGAGGAGGGGAGTTATGGGGGGGAAAAAGAGGAACAAATGTAATAATCTGAACAATAAAGATTTAATTTAAAAAAATAAATAAAATAAAATTAAACAAAATGACTAAAATACTTGTTTTCAGAAATTGAAAAACAAGCATCATAGGACTCTGATCCTTAAGGAAAAGAAACAAACAAGGTGATGGCCCAGACCTGCTATCCAATATGTGATGCAAGGAGGGGAAACCCAAACAGAAAACAACAGACTTGCAGAACTCAAAAGACACATCAATGTGTGAGACTCCTAAAGACAGTGGAAATATGCAAAGCAGAATAACATAGAGAAGGAAGCTAGCCAGAAGGGCAGCAGTATCTGACAGGGGTCCCCTTGAGTCTTTGGTCAAAAAGTGTGCATGCACAGGGCAAGACTCCACAATGTCAGACAAAGAACAACTACTGAGGACAAAACACTTACCACAGAGCTATGATTTAAGCAACTACCTTAATTCACATTGGGCTGGGAAAAATTTAAGTTCCAAAGTGAAGAGAATATCAGAGGCACTTAGTAGAAATACTGGTACTAGAAAGGCCAAGTCTTAGGGGTAGAGCTCATCCACCAGTAGCTCTAGAGCAGTGGTTCTTAATCTTCCTAATGCTGCGGCCCTTAAATACAGTTCCTCATGTTGTGGTGACTCCCAACCATAAAATTATTTTCGTTGCTACTTCATAACTGTAACTTTGCTACTGTTATGAATCGTAATGTAAATATCTGATATGCAGGATGTATTTTCATTCTTACAAAGTGAACATAATTAAAGCATAGTGATTAATCACAACAACAATATGTAATTATATATGTGTTTTCCGATGGTCTTAGGCGAGCCTTGTGAAAGGGTCGTTCGACCCCCAAATGGGTCGCGACCCACAGGTTGAGAACCGCTGCTCTAGAGGGAAGACTATCTAGACTACCCCTAACAGAGTGTTTAAAAGCAAGTCATAAAAGGATCAAGTTAATTCAAAATTACATTAAATCTTGCAAGACAAAACAGTTAATTAAGGAAGACAGTAAAATCCAGAATACATTAATCCAGGACAAACTCTGAATATATATATATATATATCAGTTCAGGCCACAATAATCTCTCACCTGCATTAAAACAAACAACTCATCAACTTTCTCCCAGCCTCCAGTTTGTCCACATTTAATCAATTCTCCACACTGTAAGCAAGGTGATTAGCTGAGTACACAGGAGATATTTAGCAATATTTGTTCAATAAATGAGCATAAAACTTTAAAATGTATAAACAAAAATAAAATGAATCCTACTAACTATAAATAATCTTTATTAATAAAATCCTATAACCTATACTTTGCATTTTTATTTGGTATTTCTCTATCCACTTGAAAATATTAAAACTGCATTTCTTTGTAATACCTCATAATTCAGATACTGAACTAATTTAACTGACCACTTTCCCATTCTCTAATTCCAAGTTAGGTAAATTTTAAAATGCTTTAAGGTGAAACTCTTATAATTTCATTTTAAACCTTAGTTAGCATATAAGCAAAACAAAGAAAACAGAAATTCATTTGAATTTTAAAAATATCCTCCTATGCTAAGAAACTAGGATGCATTTAGAACCATTTAGGCATAAAGCTTTCCTATTAAGACATTTTAAAACCTTTCACTCATAACAAATTTCCATTGAGAGGCCTGCACATTAAAGATCATTATGAACACATCCTGCAGTCAGTGAGCTGATAACAACCCCTGTTCCCAATGAGCACATCAAGCCTCTGACTCATGCACTGTTAATAATAAGATGAAACTCTGGAAATAGAAATGAATATGAGAAGTAGAATATGTTATTTGCTCACTTCATTTTGCTCCTTTTGACCTGAAAATTTTCATTCAAAAAAAATTAAAGTACAGGTAAAATTATCTGGTTCTTGTCACACTGTCAACTGAGGTTGACAGTAGAAAATGTGTTCATTTCCTCTCATTAACTTACTAAAGAATAATAGCTAGAGTTAGAAAAACAAACATTAGAAACAAATTTTCATACTTCTCTCTTTCTTTAATAGTTTCTCTTTCAAAATAAGCCAACTTTTAATTATACAACTAAGAGAAAGGAGTATTTGTGACTGAAAAGTACTACTTATGTCTGAAATTTCTTGTCTTTAAGTTTCAAGTATCAGCCTCCAAACCCCTTGGTTCAAGGGTAGAAGCTCCACATGGCTTTTGAAGTCCTTTTATAGATTCAACCCTTTACACAAGTTCTAGGTCTACTCTACTCACAACAAAAAAGACAGAAATAAAGGAAAGTTTAAACAGAAAGAATCCTCACTTTTTTTTTCTGTATCTTAACTCAGCCAATGTCAGACAACATTGTACTTTAACCTTTTACCATCTCTAGTAATGGCATTAATCTGGGAAAATGTATTATCCGTCAAAATGGAAATGAGGAATAAATGACAAAAAGAAGGGAGGCGAAAGAACCTGAATAAATAAGATACTCATTTTCCAAAATCACTACAAAAGAGCAAACTAACTAGGGGCTCCTTTTCTTTTTAATTCTTCCTATTCTTTGTTATTTCTAGTTTTTTCTATATATATCTCTATTAATTTTTCCCCTCTCCTTTCCTCTGCTTATACCTTACAACTGCCTATGATACAGACAGGCTTTCCTCAGTTATGCTAGTTAGATTCAGTATTTCAAGCCAAGAACCTAATCAAATAATAGGACTTTTAACCTCAAACATTTCTGCAAAGCCTAACATAATTAACAGATGTACTACCAAGGTTTGTTGATTGAAATATTATAGAGACAAAAATTAGCATGAATGTAATAATGTCTTAAATCTATACTTTAGTCATCACAACAGTATCTACATTTTAAAAAATAGGAGCTGTCTATGGCCATACCACACTGAACATGCCCGATCTCATCTGATCTCAAAAAAAAATGGAAGCACATATAGGTCTGAAATATACTATTTATTTAGCCTACCGACAATACTTAATGTGCATATAAACTGCAGATCCAAAAATTCCATAGGACCTTAGATAATGTTCTGCATTAGACCTAGAACCAAAATTTGGGTCTCAAACTTTGGTGTATAACAGAATCACTTATAAAACTTGCTAAAACTCATATGCATAAGCCCCAAGCACTAACCAAGTCTTGCCTGTAAGTCAATATTTGTCCAATAGAGGTCCCCACTCTTCTATCAATCAAAGGAAAGCTATTACAATAAACAATATAAAATCTAATATTAAGTAGTCACATAATGTAATTTCAGTACAAAGAGAAAATACAATGCTTAATTTAAATTTAATTTTCTTCTTTGGCTTTTATTTAGCACATCAACCTGTACGTTACAAAATCATGTTCATAAACAAAATGACAAACTAATCACAAATGTTACTTGGTATAAATGCCATTTTAATGTTACCAGATTTCATCATATCTAAGATGCCATTGAATTTAAGATATACCATTGTTTTATGTGCTGTAAAGAAAAGGAGGAAATGCCTCCAAATAAATCATGACACAATGCCTTATTATTCAGAACTTTTATTTTATACTGATTGCAACCATGCTTTTTTACTTATTTAACCATAGAGTTTAATCATGTATCATTCTGAACTATTTTTATGACTTTCTCCATACCAATAATTTTTTGTTTCAATGTTGATTCACAGTGCAATATTCTGAATACACACTGAACAACAAATTAAAGTCAACAATAAATACCAAGGCTCACACCATCAACTAACATGATAACAAAATGAACAACTATGCCCTAGCTGGTTTGGCTCAGTGGATAGAGCGTCAGTCTGCGGACTGAAGGGTCCCAGGGTTTTGATTCCGGTCAAGGGCACATGTCCAGGTTTTGGGCTCAATCCCCAGTATGGGGTGTGCAGGAGGCAGCTGATCAATGATTCTCTCTCATCACTGACGTTTCTATCTCTTTCTCCCTCTCTTCCTCTCTGAATTTAATAAAAATATGTATTTTTTTAAGTTTCTCCCAATGTTTAAAAAACAATGAACAGCTATGACTATGCTTGTGAATACACAGGCAAACAAATCTAGCAGGACTGCTGCCTTGCTGACAAAGAATGTAAAATACCATCAAGGGTAAGACAATTGCACAATTGTTAAAATGGGGAAACTTGTGAGTCCTAGAAGTGATGAAATATAGATTTTTAAAATATGGACAATAAAACCTATGATATCCTGGCATGGCCAATGCACAATTCTTTTTGCGTTTCATGATACGCTAGTGATATAATATACAACAGTCATTTCAAATCACCGTTCACTGAGTCTATATTAGAGCTGTTAAGTTCTTTAAACTTCCTTGTTAATGCTTAACTATACCTTTCCCATTTATTCTCAGTACAACCAGAGTAAATTTCAAAAACTAAACCAGATTTTTCAGTCCCTTGATTAAACACTGGAATGGTTTTTCTTGTACTTTGAATAAAATTGGTGTATTATCTGCAAGGATCATGAAGTCAAGTGCTTTTGTCTCCTGAAGGGCATGAATTTTCTTTTGTTCACTGGTATGTCCCTAGTGCTTTGCACATGGTTAGTGCCCAATAAATATCTGATGAATGAAATAAGTGAGTCTGTCCCTGACTACCGCTTCAACCTCTCATCTCATGCCAGCCTTCCTTTTATACTAGAGACCCGCTGCACGGATTCGTGCACCGGTAGGGTCCCTCAGCCTGGCCTGTGCCCTCTCGCAATCCGGGACCCCTGGGGGGGATGTTGGATTGCTGGTTTCGGCCCAACCCCCACAAGCCAGGCTGAGGGACCTGTGGGGATTGGGGCCGAAACCAGCAGTCTGACATCCCCCAAGGGATTTAGTAGTGAGTAAAGTGGCAGGCAGCCATGCACCGCGCCGCCCCGGTTCATCCTGGTCCCACTGTGCCTGCCGCCACTGCTGCTCAGTAGTGCGCTGCCACGGAGGTGGGAGAGGTTTGCACCGCTGAACAGCGCTCGCCAGCAGTGAGCCCAGTGTCTGGCACCCATTGGTCAGCTGAGCGGTGCTCCCTCTGTGGTGGTCAATGAACATTAGAGCAACCAGTCATTCCACCTGTCATTTTGCTGTTCGGTCAATTTGCATATTAGGGTTTTATAATATAGGCTACTTTTGCCCTCTAGCTTCCTTACTGTTTGCTCAAAACTCTTTCCCATCAAGCCTTTGAAATTATTAACTCTTCTTCATGAAATGATTTTACCCAAATGCTCAGGAAAACTATCTTCTTGTCTTTTTTCAGATCTCCCGTAAAGGGTACCTCCCCAAAGATACACTGTTAACAGAAATTCCCTCCCCCAACATAATTAGATTCCACTCAATTCCTTTATTTGAACTCATAATTATCAGTTTACTGTCTCCTTTTATCATAATGTTAACTCCATCGGCTAATGTATTATTTATAACTAGAGGTCCAGTGCACAAAATTCGTGCACTCGGGGGGGGGGGGTCCCCTCAGCCCGACCTGTGCCCTCTCGCAGTCCAGGAGCCCTCAGGGGATGTCCAACTGCTGACTTACTCCCACTCCCTGGACATCATTAGCTCTACCACAGAGTTGGACATCATTAGCTCTACCACAGAGATGGGAGAGGCTCCCGCCACCACAGCTGCGCTCACCAGCCATGAGCCGGGTTTCTGGCAGAATGGCACTTCGCCCTGTGGGAGCGCACTGACCACCAGGGGGCAGCTCCTGTGTTGAGCGTCTGCCCCCCTGGTGGTCAGTGCGCATCATAGCAATTGGTCATTCTGCCATTTGGTCAATTTGCATATTAGCCTTTTATTTTATAGGATGGTCTTTGGTTAATTACCTCCCACCCACCCACCCACGATTGGCACCAGGGAGGGATGCAAGAGGTTGGCCAGCCGGGGAGGTACCAAGGGAGGGCTCCAGGTCGTGTCTGGCCCATCTCGCTCAGTCCTCATCAGCCAGACCGCAGCAGCAAGCTAACCTACCCGTTGGAGCATCTGCCCCCTAATGGTCAGTGTATGTCATAGCAACTGGTCAATCGGTCGACTGTCTGCCCTCTAGTGGTCAGTGCACGTCATAGTGACTGGTTGTGCAGTCAACTATCTGCCCTCTGGCAGTCAGTGCATGTCATAGCAAGCAGCTGAGCGGCCTTAGCATATCATTAGCATATTATGCTTTGATTGGTTGAACAGACGACCAGACACTTAGCATATTAGGCTTTTATTATATAGGATAGGATTTCTGTATCTAAACTCATTAGCAAAACTGGTTTGGAGATTTAGTTTGTTTTCTAACTTTCATCAAGTTTTAATATCCAGTGGTCGTGCAGGAGAAAAAATGAACTACAAAGGCTATCCTTTCTATAACCTCCAGGTTTAAATTTCTTTGTCTACATTTCAACTTATCCAACTCACATTTTTTGAGTACCCACTGAGTATTTTAGACACTGGCAATATAAAGATTAAAAAATGGACAGCTTTGATGAAAAAAATTAAGTGAACAATGAAGAAATATACATGTAAGTATATTATAACATTAGTTCATCTACATATATGTATAGAGCTGCACAGAAAAGACTTTAAAAAAGAATTAAAATTTGAGCTAAATCTTAAAAGTAATAAGAGAAATAGAAAGGAAAACAAGCTTTCTAAACATTTATTTCTGAAGCAAGCATTTCCACTTGCTCTTAAATAATTTTAAATTGTATGACTGTGTTTCCTATAAGATGATGCTATACTGTGAATGGCAACTGGACCTGTGTATTGGTATGGTTGACAAGGCCTATATTTCTTTTTTTCCCACTTTTTATTGAATTTATTGAGATGACACTGGTCAACAAAATTATACAGGTTTCAAGTGCACATTTCAACAACAAATCATCTGTACACTGCATTTTGTCTTTACCACCCCAAATCAACTCTCCTTTCATCACCGTTTATTCTCCCTATATTCTTCTTCCACCTCTCCACGACAATCACCACACTGTTGTCCCAGGAGTTTTTTTCTTTCTTTTTTGCTCAACCCCTCCAGCCCTCGCCACTGATCCCCCCCACACACACATACCAACATCTGTCAGTCTGCTCTCTATCTATGACACAGTTTCTATATTGCTTGTTGGTTCATTTTGTTTATTAGATTCCACAAAAGAGTGAAATCATATGGCACTTGTCTTTCTCTGACTGGCTGATTTCACTTAGCATAATGCTTTCCAGATTCATCCATGTTGTTTGATGAATCTGGCCAGCCGGGGAGGTACCACGGGAGGGCTCCAGGGCGTGTCTGTCCCCTCTCGCCGTCCTTTTTTATGGCCGAGTAATATCCCACTGTATAAATGTACCATCACTTCCTTATCCACTCTTCCTTATCCACTCATCTACTGATGAGACACTCAGGCTACTTCCAAACCTTGGCTATTGTAAATAACACTGCAATGAACATAGGGGTGCATATATTTTTTTCAAATTAGTGTTTCGAGTTCCTTTGGAATTACTGGGTCACTAGGGAGTTCCATTTTTAATTTTTAGAGGTAACTCTGTACTGCTTTCCACAGTGATGCACCAATTTGTAATCCACCAACAGTGCACGAGAGTTCCCTTTGCTCCACATCCTCACCAACACTTGATGTTTATTGCTGTATTGATGATAGCCATTATGGCAGGTATGAAGTGATATATCATTGTGGTTTTAATTTGCATTCCTCTGATGATTAATGGCGTTGAGCATCTTTTTGTGTCTGTTGGCCATTAGTATGTCCTCTTTGGAGAAGTTTCTATTCAGGTCTCTTGCCCATTTTTGATTAACTTATTTGTTTGATTTGTGTTGAGTTTTATAAATTCTTTATAAATTTGGGATACTAACTCCTTAGTTTGATGTAGTCCCACTTGTTTACTTTTCCTTTTGTTTCCCTTGTCAGAACAAATATATCAGAAAAAGTGTGGCTAAGAGAAATATCTAACATTTTATTGCCTATGTTTTCTTCTAGGACTTTTATGGTTTCAAGTCTAACATTTAACTCTTTAATCCATTTTGAGTTTATTCTTGTGTATGGTGTAAGGAGGTGGTCTAGTTTCTTTTTCTTTTCATTCTTTTTTTTTTTTTTTTTTTGCATGTATCTACATCGTTTATTGCATAGACTATCTTTACCCCATTGTATGTTTTTGCTTCCTTTGTCAATTAATTGACTATAAACGTGTGGGTTTATTTCTGGGCTCTCTATTCTGTTCTACTCATCTATATGCCTGTTTTTTATGCTAGTTCCATGTTCTTTTGAATACCACTGGCCGTAAAGTACAGTTTTATTATCAGGGAGTATGATTCCTCCAATTGTGTTCTTTCTCAAGATTGCTGTGACTATTAGAGGGTTTTTTACGTCCATATAAAATTATAAAACATTCATTCTAGGTCTGTGATATATGCCATTGGTTTCTTGGTGGGAACTGGGTTGAACATTAGATGGATTTGAGTAGTATGAACATTTTAATGTTAATTCTTCCGATCCATGAACATAGTATATGCTTCCATTTATTTGTAACTTCCTCACTGTTTTCTTTAATGTCTTATAATTTTCTGAGTACAGGTCTTTTACGTCCTTGGTTAAATTTATTCCTAAGTATTTTATTCTTTTTTAAACAATTGTGAATGTGAATGGGCTTGTCTTCTTAGTTTTCCTTTCTGATAATTCATTATTGGTGTATAAAAATGCAACTGATTTCTGGATATTTGCTTTGTATCCTACTACTTTACTGAATTCATTTATCAGTTCTAGCAGTTTTTTTATGGAATCTTTAGGGCTCTCTATATATAGAATCATGTCATCTGCAAACAATGAGTTTCATTTCTTATCTGATTGCTTTGGCTAGGACTTCCAGTACTTTGTTGAATAAAAGTGGTGAAAGCAGATACCCCCAAATTGATCTAGATCTTATGAAAAATACTTGTTTTTGCCCATTGAGCATGATGTCAGCTGTGAGTTTATCATACATGACCTTTATTACATTGAAGTATGTTCCCCCTATTTCCACTTTGCTGAGAGTTTTTATCAGACATGGGTGCTGGATTTTATCAAATGCTTTTCTGCCTCCATTGATATGATCATGTGATCTTTATCCTTCATTTTCTTTGTGTTTTCTATCTTATTTGTTAATCTGTTGAGTATTGTACCAACTTTGCATCTCTGGAATAAATCCCATTGGATCATGGTGTATGATACTTTTAATGACTTGCTGGATCAGGTTTGCTTATATTTTATTGAAGATTTTAGTATATAAGTTTATCAGGGGTATTGACCTATAATTTTCTTTATAGTGTCTTTATCTGGTCTTGGGATTAGGATAATGCTGGCTCTCAAAAATGAGCCTAGGAGTCTTCCTTCCTCTTGAATTTTATGGAATAATTTGAGAAGGATAGTTGTTAGATCTTCTTTGAATGTTTGGTAAAATTCACCTGGGAAGCCATCCAGTCCAGAACTTTTATTTGTTGGCAGTATTTTTATTACTGCTTCAATTTCACTAGTTATAATCTATCTATTCAGACTCTCTGATTCTTTTGGATTCAGTTTTGAAAGATTCTAAATTTCTAGGAATTTATTCATTTCTTCCAGATTCTCCAGTTTGTTGGCACATAGTTATTCGTAACGTTTTCTCATAATCCTTTGTATTTCTTTGGTGTCAGTTGTACTTCTCTTTCATTTCTGATTTTATTTATTTGGCTCCACTCTCTTTTTTTCCTTAATAAACGTAATGAAAGGTCTATCACTCTTGTTTATCTTTTCAAAAAAACAGGTATTGGTTTCATTGATCTTTTGTCTTGCTTTTTTGGACTCCATTTCATTTATTTCTGCTCTGATCTTTATTATTTCCTTTCTTCTACTCACTTTGGGCTTTGTTTGTTGTTCTTTATGTTCCTTTAAAAGAAAGTTAGATTTTATTTGAGATTATTCTTGCTTCTCAAGGTAGGCTTGTAATGCTATGAATTTCCCTTTTAGGATTGATTTCATTGTGTCCCATAGATTTGGGGTTGTTGTGTTGTCATTTTCATTTGTTTCAGGGTATCTTTTGACTTCTTCCTCATTTTAAACTGATTCATTGTTAAGTAATATGTTATTTACTCTTCATGTCTTTGTGTGTTTTTTAGTTTGTTTTTTGTGTCTTTAATACTGGGTACTAGCTGTGGTTATGGGATATATTAATCATGCACCATTAACCATGATTTCCTTGTTCTGGTTAAAAAAAAAAGACATTCTAACTTGGCTGGAAGTTGTATACCCCCGGGACCTGGGAGTCAACCTTGGAATGTGGTTTATTCTCATTCAAGACCTGCCTATTATCATGGAAAGATTTAATGGAGTTCCACCCCAGCCTGCATAGCCTACTTTCCCATGTCTGTAATCCCTACTTCCCCCATGTAATCCTTGTCCTACTCTAGATAAGCAGCTGATTTAGGAGGGGCTGCAGAGCAGATTTTTGTGGATGACCTGCTGCTCTCCCATACTGCCAGCAGTATTGGAATTAATGCTTATATATGATCCAACACTTTCTCTGCTTAATTGGCTCAAGTAGTGACAGGCAGCACATGCTTGATATGATTTCAATCTTCTTAAACTTACTGAGGCTTGTTTTGTGTCCTAACATGGTCTATCCTACAAAATGTTCCATGTACACTTGAAAAGAATGTATATTCCATGCTTTAGGGTAAAATGCTCTGAAGATGTCATTTAAGATCACCGTTCCCTTGTTGATTTTCTGCTGGGACATATATCCATTGGTGTAAATGAGGGGTTAAAGTCACATACTATGACTCTATTACTATCCCTGTATGTCCGTCAAGATTTGCTTTACATATTTAAGTGCTCCTATATTGGGTGCATAAAGGTTTACAAGGGTTATATCCTCTTTTTGGATTGCTCTCTTTACCATTACGTAGTATCCTTTTTTGTCTCTCACTATATCCTTTGTTTCAAAGTCTATTTTTTCAGATAAAAGTATTGCTACCCCAGCATCATTTTTTTCCTATTTGCATGAAATAACTTGCTCCATCCCATTACTTTTGTGTGTATCTTTGTTTCTGAGGTAGGTCTCTTGTAGACTGCATATATATATGGGCCTTTTTTTCTTGTCCATTCAGCTACCCTATATCTTTTGATTAGAGCATTTAAGTGATTTGATTATTGATAGGTATGTTTTTATTGCCATTTTATCTTTTTAACTATATCGTTTCATTTTGTTTTGCTTTCTTCTTCTTCTTCTCCTTTAAGCAGGCCCATTAACATTTCTTGTAATATTGGTTTGGTGTAATAAGCTCCTTTATTTCTCTTCTCTGGGAAGTTCCTTAATTCTCCTTAATTTTAAATGATAGCCTTGCTGAGTAAAGTAGTCTTGGTTGCAGGTCCTTGCTTTTCATCACTTTGAATATTTCATGGCAACCCCTTCTGGCCTGAAATGATTTTGTTGAGAAATCAACTGATAGTCTTATGGGAGCTCCCTTGTAGGTAACTATCTTTCTCTTTCTGTTTTTAAGATTCTCTATTTGTATTTAAACTTTGCCATTTTAATTATAATGTGTCTTGATGTGGGCTTCTGTGGGTTCATTTTCTTTGGAACTCTCTAAGCTTCCTGGATTTCTATGTCTTTTTCCTTCACCAGGTTAGGGAAATTTCTGCTATTATTTCTTCAAATGGGTTCTTGATCCCTTGTTCTCTCTTCTCCTTCTGGTATGCCAATGATGCAGACGTTGTTACACTTCATGTTGTCCCAAAGTTCCTTTAAACTGCCCTTTATTTTTTAAGTATTTTTTCTTTTTGCTTCTCTGAGTGATATTTTTCTACCTTGTCTTCTCACTTGCAGATTTGATTCTCTGCTGCTTCTAACCTACTGTTAATTCCTTCCAGTGTATTATTTTCAGCTATGTCATTCTTCATTTCTGACTGGTCATTTTTCATGGTTTCTATGTCCATTTTCATGCCATTGAGCATCCTTATAACCATTACTTTGAACTCTATATGATAAACTGCTTGCCTCCATTTCATTTAGATCTTTGTCTGGAGATTTCTCCTATTTTTTCATTCGGGGTATATTTCTTTGTCTCCCCATTTTGGCTTCCTCTTTGTTATTTCTATGTATTATATAGATCTACTTTGCCTTCATGTCTTCATGGGGTGGCCTTATGTAGTAGGTGTCCTTGTGGAGTTCAGTAGTTCAACCTTCTTGACCACCTGAATTCGGTGCTCCAAGAATGTCCTTTTGTGAGTTATGTGGGCTTGCCTGTTTGTTACTGAGTCTTGACTGCTATTGGCATATTCCTGTGCAGAATGGACCCTCAGGCTGGCTGGCTGTGAGGCTCAACCCCAACCATGGCATGTGAGTTGCTGTGCAGGTATTGACCACATGAAGTGAATACAATCAGCAGGATGTGGTGCTGCCAAGATCTCCCTTTGGATATGCTGCTTGTGAAGTTTACTGAATCCTGCTCTGATTTTGTCTGAAGCTGGTCACTGGGTGTGTTGGTTTTGGGGCCTCACAGGACGGACTCTGGTGCAGGCCAAAGTCAGACGCTGCCTATGACTGTCCCTCGGCAACCTGTTTGTAACTACAAGGGATCGACAGTTTGTGGCTGCCTCTGCTGGATGTATGCAGGAAGGACCAAGCTACTCACCACAGTAGGCTTTTACTAGCACCAGGCCCCTGAAATACACTTCTGCCTGTTTGTTGCCTAAGAGGCTCAGTCACTGACAGAGCCTCTGGCTGTACTCAAATTGTATGAAGTAGGTTCACAGTGGGTCACCAGGTAGGGGCAACTGGTGCTTACCAAACTGATACAGGTTCAAACTTGGTGCCAGTGCTGGGTCTAAGGCCACTCAGTAAATGTTCCCTGGCCTACCAAGTCTATCTGTATGCTTGCACACCTTTGTGTTGGGGTAGAGACTCAGGAAGTCTGTATGCTTGCACACCTTTGTGTTGGGGTAAAGACTCAGGAAGTCATCAGGATGAGGCTTAATGACTCAATAAACCAATATTTAGCCAAGTGAAGGCAGGACTCTCCTCCATTCAGGCATGTGAGGAGATAATGGCCCTTGTTCTAGAGCCACAAAGTTTAGTCTGTCCCAGATTCAGTTTCAGTGTGGCTGCTTCTGTAAATTCTTGGTTATAAGACTTCTCTTCAGCAGTCTTCAGGATGGTTATTCAAGATGACTTTCTATAATTTTAGATATAATTCCAGTTTGGTACTCGGAGGCGGCAAGTGTAAGTCCACCACCTACTCCTGCATCATTTTGGATCTCCCCAACAAGGCCTATATTTCTTTCCACATGAGGTACATGAGTGAGACTTGTTATCTGTAGAGTTTATTTGAAAATCGGTCATAAATTTATGGATTTCCTACCACCTTTTCAAATTTACCAAAATTCTGATTGTTCTCTGCCAGAGTAACATGGTGACTTTTCATAATACTTAGCTATTTACTATTTGTTAACCCCCAAACTCAAAATTAAATGGGCATAGGTTGAAATATTCAGAAAAGAAGCAGTAAAAATGTAACATTCAAAGTTCATCATGATGCTGGTATAGTTTTCGTGTTGCATGCTGTTTGATATACTATGGCCAGACTCTGGATTATCTCATTGAAATATAGAGTCTTTAAAATAAACTGAAAGAAACTCAGGATGTGTTTATAATATGGGAATTTACAGAAAACTTTCTAAGAAAGTATGATGTGATGGTAATTTGAAGAGCATAAAATATACACTGCTACAGATTAATCATAACAATATAGTTAGTATGTGTTGGAAGGATCAACTGGTCTAATCACTCTAAAAGACAAGATAGCCTGGCTGGCATGCCTCAGTGGTTGAGCATCAACCTAGAACCAGGAGGTCACAGGTTTGAAACCCGGTCAGGGCACATGCTCAGATTGCAGCTTCGATCCCAGGTAGGAGGAATGTAGAAGGCAGCCAATCAATTATTCTCTCTCATCACTAATGTTTCTCTCTCTCTCTCCCTCTCCCTTCCTCTATGAAATCAATAAAAAAAATTTTTTTAAAGACAAGTTTCAAAAATGTACATATTATTTGACTGAGCAAAATTTATAGGAATTTATCCTAAAAAAATTAATATATAGGGATAAATGATTAAGGAAATTTAGTACAGCACAGTTGATAATACTGAAAAGTTAATAGTGGTCTAAATTTTCAACAGTAAGAGATATTCAAATAAATGCAATGAAACGTTATCAATGCATTTGAAATTATAAAACTTTACAAGTATTGACAAAGAAAGACAGACAATCAAGACGAATTATTAAGAAAGTGGGTGACATTACATTATGCATAGCTGCATACACATAGGAAAACTGACATATATTTTCTAATTTTACTATAATAAAGTACAATGGATTTACTCTGTAATAAAATTATTTTTTAAAAAATAAAAATGTCCTCAGTGTAGATATTTCTGATTTTTTGCAAAAGGAGAAACTGTGAAACAAACTATATATTTAAAAGTATTCTTTTAAAGTTACCATTTTGCTGTCTTGGGAATATTCCATTTTTTTTAAATCTCCTTCCTTACATTTCATTTAAGAACGAATTATTCACACTGGCATTAACACAGTTCTAAGTTGTTTTTTTTCTCTATCCAGATATGAAAGTTATCTGAAGTCTCTGACCACATGTAGAGAATAAAGCTATCAATTTTTTTAATTCAATGTAAGAAAAATTTTTTACTTATGCTTTCTTAAAATGAAGCATTATCTAGAAAAGTGAAAACTTAACAACCACAATGGTCAGCTAAAGTCTGAGTTTTCTTTCTATAAGTGACAGTATGCCTATATGTCCTTCTTTCTCACTATGCCTCCATGGCAGCAAATGATTTTTAGCACATATATTTAGCACATATATTTTATATTAAGGCAACAGTTTCCATGGAAACCATAAGGCAAACATCCGTTACTGCTGTCAAGGACTTTATGAGCACACCTAAATTGAAGTTACTGCTTACTTTCTCTTATTAATATTTTAAAATTGCCCAATAGTTAGCTACTCTGATTCTGGTTTTGTTGCATGTGTGTCTCTGAACAAATCAAAAGATGAGTAACAAATACAAAAAATGCTGTGCCTCTCTAGCAACAAAATGTGTCTATAGAAACCAGGAGGGGAAAAGAAAGACCCAGAAAGTTATCAAGCCAGCACACATACCAGTCACTGTTATCTCATACAAGAGAGCAAATCAGAACAGAAACCAGTGAACCACTTAAAATACCAAAGAAAAAATTCCCTTCCACTACCTTGGTGGAGCACATAAATTTATTTAGGCCAAGCAAGATGCTGACTAATCACGATAAAAAGACAGGAAGTAATAACAATTGAAAAAATGGTCACTCACCTCTCTCAACATGTTGTTCTCTTTTTCCTTCTGTTCCAAAAGGCTTTCTAGGTGGTGGACGTGCATCTCTGCCTCTGCCAGTCGTCTTGTTCTCTCATGGTCTTCCTCAGTAGCCTTAGCAGAAAGTCCTTTGCTCTGTAACATCTCCAGAAGTTTCTTGATAGATTCATCCCGAGCATTCAGGGTTTGCTTCTGAGTCTCAATACGCAGTTCCATTTCCTCCAGAGTCTTTCGAAGAAGAAATAGCTCTTTGGCCTGTCTTTCATGTTCAGCATGTAGCCTCTGGAAGTTCTCCTCTGTCAGCTCTGCCACACAAGGTTCACCAGTCCTATTGCTACTGTCTTGCTGAAACAGCTGGTTTAGGTCCCTTTGAATCCGTAATTCATCCTGGAGAGCCTGAATTGTCATTTGCATGTGCTAGAACCAAGACAAAAAAGAAAACCCCAAATCAGCTTTCCTCCTCAAGCAGCAAAAACAGAGCCTATTGAAGAGTCAGAAAGTAACTACCAGGGCTCTCAGAACCTTGTAGTTAGCCAATCAGGATCCACATTATTCAGTATTACATTGTCTTAAAAAAGTATTGAGATAATCTGTAAAATATCAATAATTTGTTATGCTTATTGCCAAAAGGAAACAAGTATGGCAGCTCCTCACTTTGCATAAGGCATGACAAAATAAAGACACTGTTTAAAATAATTGAAGATATTACTAAATAGAACTAAGGGGAAGGGAGAGAAAAGATATGGGAAATTCACAGAAATACAAACATATCATACAAAAAATTTCACCAAAAATCACCCTTAATTTAATATAATAGGGTGCGATACTGGTATCATGTATCCATGACATTATTTTTCTCTAACTAAAAAATTTAGAACTCAGGATAAATTGGCATTCTTCAGTTATCTAAAGCCCACACTATTCAGCATTTACCCCTTAACCTCTTCTTATGCAGTCTTCTCTGCCCTGTCCATCTCTCATGGCTAGTTAAACCCTACTTGTCCTTTCATTCTTAGGTCAGGCATCATCTCCTCTAGAAAGTCTGTTCTGACTCCCCGAACTGAAAGAAAGAAAGATAGAAAAAGGGAGGAGAAATTAGTGGAGGAAGAAAAGTACAGAAAAGAAGAAAAGATAGTACCCCAATAAGAAATTACAATAATAAAAATATCATACTAAGCAATGTCAAGATTGAAGTGATTCCATTAAAAATAAAATCAAAATACGTTCTTAAAAAATCTTTAAAGTTAAACTGACCAGCAAAGGGACGCTATAAGAACCATATCTATAGTGTTTAAAACTTGAGAATGCTCACCAGTAACAAACAGAGCCATTGCAGAACTATAATGAACCATAAAAATACTGTTCATTCCAAAAGCATTTTAAAGTATCAAGCTCACTTCTTTCCCAATTCTCTACAACCCAGTTTCAAACACCTGCATAGGTCAATGAGGTTAACAACTTTTCCAAATTTGTCACTGAAATACTGGTAAATGACTTAACAAGAAAGAAGGGTAAAGAAAAAACAGGTAGGTAAAATCATCAGCTATGGAAAGTGTTAACAGCTAACATTGGTAGTGCCATTATTGGAAGTGGATTCTGCTGAATGAACACACATTGTAGGCAAGACGCTTGGCTATGTGAAGGCAATCCCTGCTGACATTCAACTGCAGCGTACAATGTAAGGCCTGTTGAAAGGGGTTAATGTCTATGTCAATCAGAGCTATGTCAACACTTAAGTCACTGTGTACCCAAAGCTTACAGAAGCTACAAAATTTTTTTTTCATTCCCTTTTCCTCCAGAAAAATAGAAGTGAGAAAGTCTGATACTGACAAAGAGTACAAAAAGATCATGACCTTACAGTTATATAGAGAAGCATGCATGTACAAAGTTATTACTTAAGATGCTTTCACATACACTATAACAACAAAATTTAAAGTTGGGATAAAGCCCAACAATATTATTTACAGAGATAATTCTTTCTGGGAGAGAAAACACCATAAAACATACAAACAACATCAGTAAACCAGAATGAACTGACCAAAATTATTCACATCTTTCTTCAAGACATATTTTTAGTAATGTACTTCCTTATAAAAATAAAATCTAAAAAAGTAAAATAAAATAAAATCTAGAGGCTTCCAGTAAAGATGGTGGAGTAGGTAACGCTGTGCTCGTCTACTCCCATGACCACATCAAAACTACAACTAGATTATACAATCACCATCCATGAGAAGCAGCTGAACAGAACCCCTGTAACTAAGGATGTAAAGAAGCCACATTGAAACTGGTAGGAGGGGTGGAGATGTGGAACACGCAGGTCCCACACCCAGGGCATGGTGTTTAGGAATCAAGAGGAATATCTAGACTGCAGTGATTCCTCCTGAGGAACAAGGGGTCCCAGAACCCACATCAGGCTCCCAAACTTGAGATATCAGTGCCAAGGAGAGGGTCCGCAAAACATCTGGCTGTGAAAAACAGTACACATTGCATCCATAAAGGATAGGGAGCAGCTGGAGACTGAGGTGAATCTCTTTAAAAACCCACACACTCACTAGCTCACAAATTCACTTGTAGTAAGCTCCAGCACAAGGGCAGCAGCTCAAGAAACACCAAGGACAAATTTCAGAATAAGGGCTGGAGGAGCAGGGGTTACAGAAACTCTCTCTAGGGCAGCCGTGGGCAAACTACGGCCCGCGGGCTGGATCCGGCCCGTTTGAAATGAATAAAACTAAAAAAAAAAAGACCGTACCCTTTTATGTAATGATGTTTACTTTGAATTTATATTAGTTCACACAAACACTCCATCCATGCTTTTGTTCTGGCCCTCCGGTCCAGTTTAAGAACTCATTGTGGCCCTCGAGTCAAAAAGTTTGCCCACCCCTGCTCTAGGACAACAAAAATTCTGGCAAGTGCCACTGTTCCTTTGTGAACTCAGCATAGGCAAGCCCACAAACAGACTCAGTATAGGCAAGTGCCAAATATGTGCTCTCCATTAACCTGGCTGAAACCATTCACTCCATCCTGGTGATCCCCTGAGACTCTATCTCACCCAACTCTGAACCTGATCCTCGAGGCTCCTCTGCAGGAACGACCTGCTTCAGATCATACAGCACACCTTTCCAAAATCTCACAAAGTTGCATAAACTCTAAACAAGCAGTGGCTGGCCTTAGCGTGCCTTATAGTTCTGAACAAGCAGCTCCAAGCAGAGCAAAATGGGCAACCAGTATAAACTTGCACTGTAATTCCCATCAGGTGGCTCCAAACCTGGCATAAGCAGCAGCCATCTTGGGCGGAAACATAGCTTCAACTAAGCAGCCGCAAGCCGGGCACAAGTGGCAGCTGGCCTCAGCTCATACTGTGGTGCCCACATAGGCCAAACCGACAGAAAGTGGCATCCAGCTTCTGTTCTCAGGGTAGCCTCTCCCAGGTGCCTCAACCCCAGCAAAAATGGCAACCAACCATAGATCTCTCTGTAGCTCCTACCAAGAGGCCCCAAGCCAGAAACAAGCAAAAGTTGACCTGGGCCTGCACCAAACCACCTCCCAAAGTCTCTAGAGGCAACATACCAATGGCCAGCTACAGACCACACAAGAGCATCATCCAACCAACTCCACAAACAATGCCCCTGAAGGACAAGCATGGCTGGCACCAACAGGGTCAGCTGCCAAACAACAGTTTCTCTGTTGTAGTTGTGACCAGCCCTCATAACCAGTCAGAAGGTCAATCACATCCACTGACATGCCAACAGCAATCAAGGCTCAACTACAACAAGAAGGCACACACAACCCACACAAGAAAAACCCATGAAGGACCCAGCTCAGATGACCAGGGAGACTGCACCACTTGGCCCCACAGGACACCTTGTACATAAGGTACCTCTGTCAAGTACAAGAGACACAGCAGATCAACCAAATAAAAACGAAACAGGGAGTGGACCAAAATGAGAAGAAAAAGAAAACTCCAGAAAAAAAACTAGACAAAATGGAGGCAAGCAATATACCAGATACAGAATTCAAACCAATGGTTATAAGGATGCGTCATTAACTTAGGGAAAGAAGAGATGAACTCAGTGAGAACTTCAAAAAACACACAAAGGACATAAAGATCATTTAAAAAAAAAAAGAAACCAGAACTGAAGAATACAATATCTGAAAAGAAAAATACACAAGAAAGAATAAAAAGCAAATTCAATGAAGCAGAAGATCAAATCAGTAATTTGGAACACAAGGTTATGGAAAACAACCAATAGGAACAGCAAAAAAAGATTTTTTTTTTCTAAGAATGAGTAGTTGAAGGAATTCTCCTAAGATAATATCAAGCATACAGAAATTCACATAATAAAGATACCAGAAAGAGGAGAGTGACACTGTTCCTTTGTGAACTCAGCATAGGCAAGCCCACAAACAAGGAATTAAAAACCTAGTTGAAGAAATAATGACTGAAAAATTCCCTAAAAAGGAGAAGGAAATATACAAGTCCAGAAAGCATAGAAAAGAGGCCCAAAACAAGACACATCATTATTAAAATGCCAAAGGTTATAGACAAAGAGAGAATCTTATTAAAAAAATATTTTTATTGATTTCAGAAAGGGAGAGGGAGATAGAAACATCAATGATGAGAAAGAATCACTGATTGGCTGCCTCCTGCATACCCCCTACTGGGGATCCAGCCCATAACCTGGGCATGTGCCCTTGACCAGAATTGAACCCAGGACTCTTCAGTGCACAGGCCAATGTTCTATCCATTAAGCAAAACTGGCTAGGGTGAGAATCTTACAAACAAAAAGCAAAAAGAAGTTAGTTAAGTACAGGGGAGTTTAAATAAGACTACCAGCTGTTTTCTCAACAGAAACTTTGCAGTCCAAAAAGAATTGGCATAAAATATTCAAAGTGATGAAAAGCAAGGACTTACCAATACAACAAAGATTGCTCTATTCATCAAGCCTATTATTTAGAATCAAAGAAAAGATAAAGTGTTTCCTAGACAAAACCAGTACTAAAAAAAATGTTTAAAACACTTCTTTAAGACGCAAAGATAAAAATACATGACTTAAAAAAATATAGGCACAGCCAGCATGGTTCAGTGACTGAGCATCGACCTAAGAACCAGGAGAGGTCAATCCTCAGTGTGGGGCATGCATGAGGTAGTCGATCAATGATTGTCTCTCATCATTGTTGTTTGTATCTCTCTCTCCCTCTCCCTTTCTCTCTGAAATTAAATATATATACTAGTGGCCCAGTGCACGAAATTCATGCATGGAGGGTTGGGGTGTCCCTCAGCCCAGCCTGCACCCTCTCCAATCTGGGGCCCCTTGGGGGATGTCCGACTGCTGGTTTAGGCCCGATCCCTGGAATCGGGCCTAAACCGGCAGCCAGACATCCCTCTCACAATCTGGGACTGCTGGCTCCTAACCAGTCACCTGCCTGCCTGCCTGATCGCCCCTAACCACTCTGCCTGCCGGCCTTCTTGCCCCCAACTTCCAACCACTGCTGGTGTGCTTGCCCCCAACTTCCGCCCCCACTGGTCTGATCGCCCCCAACTGGCCCCCTCTGCCAGACTGCTCGCTCCCAACTGCCCCCCTCTGCCGGCCTGATCACCCCCAACTGCCCTCACCTCCTAGCCTGATCGCCCCTAACCGCCTCTGTCTTGGCCCCGCCACCATGGCTTTGTCTAGAACAGGGGTGGGCAAACTTTTTGACTCAAGGGCCACAATGGGTTCTTAAACTGGACTGGAGAGCTGGAACAAAAGCATGGATGGAGTGTTTGTGTGAACTAATATAAATTCAAAGTAAACATCATTACATAAAAGGGTACAGTCTTTTTTTTTTTTTTTTTTTTTTTAGTTTTATTCATTTCAAACAGGCTGGATCCAACCCACGGGTCGTAGTTTGCCCACGGCTGGTCTGGAAGGATGTCCAGAAGGTCTCCCGGTCTAATTAGCATATTACCTTTTTATTAGTGTGTGTGTGTGTGTGTGTGTGTGTGTGTGTGTGTGTAGTTTTTTTAAATATATATATAGCCTGGTCACAGGGTGGGATGCCGGAATAGGACACATGCTGTTGCTTCTGCTACCATCTGAAACACCCACCAGTCTTCAGAACAGTTAAGAGATGCCTCTTGGGTGTGGCCATGGACACTCCCTGCCAATCTAACAGGAATGAGAAAGCTCATGTCCAAGGTGACCTAGTGGGTGGCATGGCGAGAACTGTAAGCAGCATGTTGACTGTTGTCCTTGTTGCTGTTAGGACTGAATCCAGGAGATGGAAAGCTGGAGACCTTAATATCAAAGCCCTGGACGTGCCATTTCAAGGCCTCCTCCAGGGCTCCCATGTATTTTTATTTTACTTATTATCATAAATTTAAAATATATTCATTAGAAATAATCTTTTTTAGATTTTAGGTGGCATAGAAATATGTGAAGTATGTAGTTATTACTTTATGTACCTTTGCTTTCCTTTTAATTTTACCCTCCCCCCATGTCATACAGTGTCTTTTTATTTTTCAACTAGAGGCCTGATGCACGAAATTCATGCAAGGGGCTCGGCCCTCGGAGCCGCAGCTTCATCTGGAAGGTCGTCCAGCTGTCCGATCTAATGAGCATATTACACTTTTATTATTATAGATCAGATTAAATTCAATATTATTTTGTATTAGTTTCAGGTATACTGCAAAGTAAAGTGTCCCCTCAATATTTCTGGTACCCACCAGGCCCCATATATACAGATCACAGTACGACTGACTGTCCTCCCTACACTATCATCTGCTACTGATAAAGTTAGTGCACACCCTTTTGGTGGTGCTCAGACATTGATAGGCAAGTAGTGTTTTAGGTGCCACACATTTCCTTTGCATTAAACATGCTTTTATATCATCCTTTTGAATTTATTCAACTAACTTGTTGAAATAATTCCAATGAATTAGAATAGCTCTGGATAAAACTACTCAATTTATATATATAGATCCAAAACTTAGCTTTCCCCCTCATTATAGATCCTTCTCATTATTTGCCTCCCGGTGTTTGAGAATTCAAACTGTACAATACTATTCAAAACTGTAAAATATTAGGTGTCAGTGTCTTTATTCCACTTACTATGACACTGCAGAGAAATTATTCATCACTGCTCAGCAAAATCATCATATTTGCTTAATGCTTAATCATCACTTATATTTTTTCATTTTATTTTTTCCAGATTCCTTGCATTAATTTTTTTAAATTAAATCTTTATTGTTCAGATTATTACATTTGTTCCTCTTCCCCCCCCCCATAACTCCCCTCCTCCCAGTTCCCGCCCCACCCTCCGCCCTCACTCCCCACCCACTGTCCTCATCCATAGGTGCACGATTTTTGTCCAGTCTCTTCCCGCATCTCCCACACCCCTTTCCCCCCCAAGAATAGTCAGTCCATTCCCTTTCTATGTCCCTGATTCTATTATAATCACCAGTTCATTTGGTTCATCAGATTATTTATTCACTTGATTCTTAGATTCACTTGTTGATAGATGCATGTTTGTTGTTCATAATTTGTATCTTTACCTTTTTCTTCCTCTTCCTCTTCTTAAAGGATACCTTTCAGCATTTCACATAATCCTGGTTTGGTGGTGATGAACTCCTTTAGCTTTTCCTTATCTGTGAAGCTCTTTATCTGACCTTCAATTCTGAATGATAGCTTTGCTGGATAAAGTAATCTTGGTTGTAGGTTCTTGGTATTCATCACTTTGAATATTTCTTGCCACTCCCTTCTGGCCTGCAAAGTTTCTGTTGAGAAATCAGCTGACAGTCGTATGGGTATTCCCTTGTAGGTAACTGAGTTTCTTTCTCCTGCTGCTTTTAAGATTCTCTCTTTGTCTTTTGCTCTTGGCATTTTAATTATGATGTGTCTTGGTGTGGTCCTCTTTGGATTCCTTTTGTTTGGGGTTCTCCGCGCTTCTTGGACCTGTAAGTCCATTTCTTTCACCAGGTGGGGGAAGTTTTCTGTCATTATTTCTTCAAATAGGTTTTCAAAATCTTGCTCTCTCTCATCTTCTGGCACCCCTATAATTCTGATGTTGGTATGCTTGAAGCTGTCCCAGAGGCTCCTTACACTATCCTCGCATTTTTGGATTCTTTTTTCATTTTGCTTTTCCGGTTGGGTGTTTTTTGCTTCCTCCCATTTCAAATCATTGACTTGATTCTTGTGCTCCTCTGGTCTGCTGTCGGGAGTCTGTATAATATTCGTTATTTCAGTCCGTGTATGCTTAATTTCTAGTTGGTTCCCCAATATAACATCGAGGGTCTCATTAGTTTTCTTGTAGATCTCATTAAGTTTATTGGCGGCTTCTAAACAGTTCTTGAGAGACCTTAAAAGTGTGGTTCTGAACTCTATATCTTCCATTGACAATTTTGTCCTGTTTCTTTGTCTCTGCATTTTGTTATGCTTCCTTGGTCCACCCCCTAGTGGTCTTTGTGCGCAGTCTTATAGTTAAACCTTGATTGTTGTAGCTAATACCAGGGAGGGTTTGACCTCCAGGCCAAGTGGCTATGAGAATCAGCTGTGTCTGCAGTGAGAGAACTTCTGTCCTCTAGGGAGGTGCTAATCTAGCCTTTGCCTGAGGCTATCCGGCAAATGCCTGTGTGCAGGGCTTGGGCGGGGCGGGTCGCACAGGATCAACAGGGTGGGCCGGAGAGAGCAGTTATGGCGGCTCTCAGTCCTGTCCCCAGGGGCTCTGCCTCTCTGAGTCCCAGCACCCGCTGCAAACCTTGGAGAGAAAGCTGCACTTGCTCTGACCGAAGCCAGACAGTCCCGCTTCTCCCGTTTGAGTCTGGGTCCCTAAAGACTCGCCCGTATCTGGAGCTCAGAGTCTGTGACTCCCTCCCGATTGAAAACGCCAACCGCGCCCTCCGCCGCCAGCCCGCTCCGTGCACTCCACACCTCAGAATTTGACTTCAGCACTGCGCCTCCTCTGAGTGTCCGTATGCGTTTCTCTTTCCTCCTAGTTGTAGGACTTCCACTCAGCCAGCGTTCCTGTGGTTCTGGGTGATGTCCGTTCCGTTTTTTAGTTTCACTTTTGAAGTAGTTGTTCAAGGCAGCAAACCCCAGCGTTAACCTATGCCGCCATCTTGGTTCTCTCTCTCTTTTTCCTCCTTGCGTTATTATAGTGTCTCTGTTACTGGTTTTTGAGAGCTTGTTTATGACTAAAGATGCACCAGGCCTCTATCCTATATAATAAAAGGGTAATATGCAAACTGACCCTAACAGCAGAACAACTGGGAATGGCTGGTCACTATGACACACACTGACCACCAGGGGGCAGACGTTTAAAGCAGGAGCTGCCCCCTGGGGGTCAATGCACTCCCACAGGGGGAGCTCTGCTCAGCCACAAGCCAGGCTAACGGCTGCCAGTATAGCAGTGGTGGTGGGAGCCTCTCCCACCTCCTCAGCAGCACTAAGGATGTCAGAATGCAGCTTAGGCCTGCTCCCCGCTGGCAAGTGGACATCCCCCGAGGTCTCCCGGTCTGCCAGAGGGATGTCTGATTGCCAGCTTAGGCCCAATCCCCCGGGGAGCAGGCCTAAGCCAGCAGGTGGTCATCCCCCGAGGGGTCCCAGACTGCGAGAGGGCACAGGCCAGGCTGAGGGACCCCCCCCCCCCGCCCAGTGCACAAATTTTTGTGCACCGGGCCTCTAGTGTTAATAATAAAAGTCCAGTCACTCAAGAGGAGATTGAGTGTGCTCTCTGTTGGAGGAAGGGCCCAGTCGTCCTTCCCCCTGTAAAGGCAGAGAAGCCTAAAAGAGAACAAGGGTAGACAAAGAAGGGGGATCCCTTGCCTTGCCTTGCCTTCCCCTCCCTATGCAACCCGGAGACAATCTGAGGGAGCATCCAAGATGGCGATTTACAATCCCAGCCTCCCTGTCAGGAGGAGGGCTCCAAACGGCCCTGAGGCCTCTGCACTACCAGGAACCAACTTTTCTAAGTTGCAAAAGGAGCTGAAGCAGCGTAAAAAATAATAATAAAAAAAAGAGAGAGTTAAATGGAAGACCCACGTGGCTTAGCTGACCAGCTAGATCCATTTTGGGCCCACAAGTGTATACGTAGACCCGAGTTAATGTTTATCTTGGGAATACTATTCTCAGGAAAGGAGGGGGAGCATATGGGTCACAGAGAAAAAGGAAGGGACCCCTCACTGAACCTTTAGATTCCAAGGCCAACATTCTCACCCCCTTCCCAAAGAACACTTTCTTCACCTAACAGTCTGGCTACTATCAGAATCTGAACTCAACACCCACACCTTAGCACGTTATCTCTAAGGGAAAATGTGGCAGTTTTGAATCCAAGTAGCTAGAGGTGTGGGAACAGGCTGCGGGGCCTGCTCCCTTCTCCCCCTGCCCTTTTCTCCAGCCTCATAGGCCTATACATAATTTTCAAAAGTCTTTGATAACTTAAAGGCTTTGGAGCATTACTGGGTTAAATGATAAACACCTAAATATTTTGAAATAACAGGATACTGAAACATTAATTAATTTGAGTTTGCCTCTTAGGGAAAATATAGAGAATAGATTTGAATCTGTTAATGAATAAGTCTTGTATTTTATTTAAAATATCTCTTAAAATGTGGATGTATTGTTAATCTGAGGAATATTAATTACTTCCATGCCACCTAAAAATTAAGGTTTCTAAGGGTTAAAAAAATCTAAAATTATGGGAAGAAATTATGGTTTTGGTATAATAGAGAAAGCATGGGGCATGAAAATACATTTTGAAGAAAGTGGTTTCTAAAGCTAGTTACTTCTGAAAGTTGTAAGGTTTTCTAAAGGAATATTTGTGAAAGTTATAAAATGATTGTAAAGAAAAATGTTGAGCCCTAGCCAGCTTGGCTCAGTGGATAGAGCGTCGGCCTGCAGACTGAAGGGTCCCAGGTTCGATTCTGGCCAAGGGCACATGCCTGGGCTGCAGGCTCGATCCCTAGTAGGGGGTGTGCAGGAGACAGCCAATCAATGATTCTCTGTCATCACTGATGTTTCTATCTCTCTCTCCTTCTCCCTTCCTCTCTGAAATCAATAAAGAAATATATTTTTTTTAAAAAGAATTTAAAAAGAAAAATGTTGAAAAGAAGTTGAATAAATGACACAGACCAGTAAGCCAGGATAGGGAATAGGGAAATTGAAATACAGTAGGTCCTCAGGTTACGTGGGATATCTGTTCCTACGGCAAGACTTAACTCGATTTCACCGTTAAGTCGAAACCCAACTTTAAGCACCTACGTCACTCACATGGAGCACATACACAGCAGTAATGAAGTGAAACAGTAAGAAAAAATTAAAAGAAAGATAACAATTCCTGACCTTTATTTGTGGTAAATAAATAATAAAAAACATAAAGCATATATGTACATACGTCAGAATGACAGAACTTTTTTTTTTAATAAATAAATGGGAGATGGCGATGTAAGCACAAAACGACATACGTTGAGTCACACGTAACCTGAGGACTGCCTGTAGTTAAACAGCAATTGGAGTCATCTAGTAAATCTTATCTTCCCTAAACCGAGGACACTTTAAGAGTAAATGATTTTTATTTTGCCTCCCTAAACAGAGAGTAAATAGATTATATCAATGTACTCAGGGACATTGATAGCAGAAATCCAATTAGTGTCATTTGCTGACCACATCAAAGGACACATGAAGTTAGAAAATAAACCTTATTTTGGTTCTTTCTTTTCTGAAGCAAAAGTTCTATAAATTATTATATGTTACATTAATCAGGTATTAAAAAAAAGTAATCTTAGTTGTGGGAACTGAAGTTTTACTAGCTTATGTTTGTGTTTAATGCCTTCTTGTCACTTTGAATGCTATATAATCTTTTGGTAGAATGGGTTTGACAACCTTCCTAGGATTTAAGTGTTAAGAAAAGATGTATTTTTTACTTAGGTTTGGCTGTAGGTGATTCCTATAGGCCCTGGAAAGCATCAAGATCTTCCTACAATGAAAACTAGGGACCAAATTTTTTAAGAACTATGTACTGGGTATCTCTTCTACTCTAATCTCTCTCAGGTTAGAAGGCTTCCTGACCCAAGGCCCTCTTGAGTTTCCAGTTCATCACCATCTACCAGAAGACTATGTTCTAATCAAGACTTGGAAGGGAAGCAAGTTGGAACCCTCCTGGGAAGGACCCTACCTGTCTTGCTTACCACAGAGACTGCTGTTCAGACTGCAGAGCAAGATTGGACCCATCACACACGGTTTAAGGGCAGACACACATCAACTTAACAGCCATACCAGGACATATCCCCTTGAAATTGACGCTAAAAACTGTGAGATGTCTTAATAACCATCATGTACTGAGTTCTATTTGCTTTAGGGATCTGACAAATTGTAGCGGCATACAATGTGAGCTGGAGAAAGGTGTACAATCTGGATCATGCTTACCCAATTAAGTTATTGATTATAGATAACTTGAATGACTTGGATATTTCAGCCTTTAGGTCAAAAGACTGGCTAGGACTAGATTTAGGAGTAGATGTCACAGGACAAGATCCCCTAGGCGACTGCCACCACTGTGCAAATGGAAGTAGGATATAAGGGAACAAATGCCTGGGTGGAACGGATTAAATATTCTGTACGCGCCCTAAATAAAAACAACTGTTACCGTGCACAGCAGGAAGGCCAGAACCCCATGTGGTCCCATTTCCATTCGGATGGATCTCAGACCTTAACGGGATGGAATATGTGCTTGCCTTGTACCAGGAGGAAACCGCCTAGGGAAACCCTTCCTGTAAGACTCTTGCCCTGTTCCAATCCAACAGAGGTAAAGAGCAACGACCCCCACACAAATGATCTGGCCCCCATCCTCCGACGTAAACTATACCTCCTGCCTCTCAAGGGGGGAACAGTACTCGAAGTTTATGAGAAATTTATCTGGATGCGTAAATGGACAAGTATCCCCAGAAGCCAATCATGCTGCACTGTTGATATCCCGTGCTGATGTCTGGTGCTGTCATGGGGGACCCTTACTTGTGGCCTTGCCCAGCAAATGGAATGTAACTTGCGCTCTAAGACAATTGGCTATCCCTTTCATTTGGCATATTGTAAACTTTTTCAATGGACAGACAGACTAGACCAGCCGTGGGCAAACTACGGCCCGCGGACCGGATCCGGCCCGTTTGAAATGAATAAAACTAAAAAAAAAAAAAAAAAAGACCGTACCCTTTTATGTAATGATGTTTACTTTGAATTTATATTAGTTCACACAAACACTCCATCCATGCTTTTTTTCCGGCCCTCCGGCCCAGTTTAAGAACCCATTGTGGCCCTCGAGTCAAAAAGTTTGCCCACCCCTGGACTAGACAGAGGAGAGAGTGTCCAGGGGCTCCTTTGATCACCATATATACACAGATTCCATTGGGATTCCAAGAGAGGTGCCAAAGGAGTTTAAGGCTAGAAATCAGATTGCCACAGGGTTTGAGTCTGTCCTGTGCTGGTGGCCCACTGTGAACAAGAATGTGGCTGGATTAATTATATTTACTAGAACCAGCAAAGGCTTGTTAACTACACATGAGACGCAGTTAAAGGGAGAGCTGAACAGCTAGATGCCACAAGCAGGATGACCTGGGAGAATAGGTTGGCCTTGGATATGATTCTGACAGAAAAAGAAGGAATATGTGTAATGTTGGGGGTCAGTGCTGCACATTCATCCCTGACAACACAGCAGACGAACCATCACTGAGGCCCTAAGGAATTGGCAGCTTTAGCTGATGAGTGAGCTGGAACCTGGGATTGAGGATCCTTTCTCTGATACACTAGAGCAGCGGTTCTCAACCTGTGGGTCGCGACCCCTTTGGCGGTTGAATGACCCTTTCACAGGGGTTGCCTAAGACCAAGCTGCATATCAAATATTTACATTATGATTCATAACAGTAGCAACATTACAGTTATGAAGTAGCAACAAAAATAATTTTATGGTTGGGTCACAACATGAAGAAATGTACTTAAAGGGCCAGAAGGTTGAGAACCACTGCACTAGAGCAATGGTTTAGAAAGTGGAAGGGAATGATGGTATCCATTTTCACCCCTTTGATTAGGAGGTACAGTGATGGGATGTTACATCCAAAGGTTAATTGAAACCATATTGACCAAACAGCAAATTAGTCTTCTCCTAGACACTGTAGAGCAGGAAAGTCAATGAATGTTAGCCAAGTTTGAAAAAAATAGCTTAAATAAAGAAAAGTGGGGAATTGGGAGAATAAACAAGTCATTTTTTCTGTCAAAGAACAGTATAGACAGCCACCATTTTGGACTGTATGACTTGGCAGCCACCATGTTGGCTGCATGACTTGCAGCTTCCTGGGGGCCATCATCTTAAAACAGCAAAGGCCAACCCCTCCCTTTGAATTAACCAATTGCAAAAAACTGTGCACCTGAGCTCCAATCAAGAGTGAGGAACAGGTCACGTGCGTCAGGATTTAAAAGCCGAGCAGACTGCCTGCTCAGTGTGTGTGCGCTCTCAGACCATGTGCTCCACACCCTCCTGCAGGAGTAAAGACATTTGCCTTTTGGCCTGGCTCCCGAGTATGTTTTGTGTCCTACCAGGAACCCTGAATTTGGGGGCTCGCATTATTTCTTACAAGGCCACAAAAAAGCCTCAATAAATTTAAAAAGACTGATTTCATATCAAGCATCTTCTCCACCCACATTGGTATTAAACTAAAACTCAATTAAAAGGAAAAAGTGAAAATTCATAAACACATGAAAGCTAAAAACATGTTAATAAACAATGAATGGGTTAACAATGATATCGAGGAAGAAATCAAAACATGCCTTAAGAACAGGCATGTCAAACTCAAAGACTAACACAAGACAAATAAACAAGGTTTAAGTTTATGTGGGCCGCAAAAAAAACAAAAGCTTCAATTTTCATAGAAAGGTGGGTTTATTTCGATAGAGACATGCTGACTACAAAGGGCTGAAAAAGTGAGTAATCATTAACATAAAATAATAGAACATTTTAATAAAAATTAGTATTTTTTCTTGAACATTAACTTACCAGACACTACATAACTGCACAAATTAATAAGCATAATGCAAATAAAACTATTTTTCTTGTTCTCCGAAAGCAAAATATTTCCAGTTGCACACACCAAACAAGTCAGTCCAAGACTAATGACGTGGCAATCGGCTGCTAAAATATTTGCTGCTAGCATTAGTGGAGAGAAATGGTGTGCCTGCACGTAAAGCACATAAGGGAAATGAATGCAACACAATTATAGTAACCAGTCATTAGGAAACATTGTAGTTCGTTATTAATAATTAGAGGCCCAGTGCATGAATTTGTGCACTGGGTGGGGGGGTGTCCCTCAGTGCAGCCTGCACCCTCTCCAATCTGGGACCCCTCAGGGGATGTCCAACTGGCAGTCAAACATCCCTCTCACAATCCGAGACTGCTGTCTCCTAACCGCTCGCCTACCACCCTGCCTGATTGCCCTAAACTGCTTCTGCCTGACAGCCTGATCACCCCCTAACCCCGCGGTCGGGCCCGAGAGCCACATGCGACTCTTTGACCCCTTGAGTGTGGCTCTTCCACAAAAGACCATGTGCGTGCACGCATGTACAGTGCGACTGAAACTCCGTGGCCCATGCGCAAAAGTCGGTATTTTGTGGAAGAGCCAGTATTTTGTGGAAAAGTCACACTCAAGGGGCCAAAGAGCGCATGTGGCTCACGAGCCGCGGTTTGCCGAGCCGCAGTTTGCCTACCACTGCCCTAATCAGTCCCCTGCCGGCCTGACTGACACCTAACTGCTCCCCTGCCAGCCCGATTGCCCCCAACTGCCCTCCCCTGCTGGTCCTATCACCCCCAACTGCCCTCCTGCCGTAGACCAATTCCAGCATGTCATAATTTTAAGAGTTTCATCAAAAGGTTGATGAAACTTAGGAACTCAACAGGGTTGAGTCACAGATGTAGTCACCTGTTGGGAATGGCTAAAGACATTTCCCCAAAACTGAATAGGAAACTGACTGTGGCTGCCAGACAGTTAAAGGGCATCTTAATCGACATGGTATTGCCTCCTACTGGCCAAACACCTGAACAGCCATAGGCTATTCCCCAAACTGACAATGCCTCTGTACCCTTTGAAACCTTACCCTTTGAAGTGTATTATCTCCACCTTGCCTTAGGACAAATTGTGTTAATAAAAGCAAGGGTCCTAGACAAGGAGGCACTCTTCAGTTCCTTTAGCTGAAGGTCCTCTGACCCCCAATGCCTTTCAAAATTATATCTCGTCTCCGGACTCTTTATTAGTCTCTGGATTCCTATGTCACCTACTCACAGCCCCTTTTCCAGATTCCTGAACCCTTCTTGATGCTGGGACATGAACCCCGGCACCCTCCCCTGCAAGCCCAGTCACCCCCAACTGCCCTCCCATGCCAGCCCAGTTGCCCCTAACTGCCCTCCCCTGTAGCCTCTTCCCCCACAACTGCCCTCCCCTGCAGGCCCAGTTGCCCCAACTGCCTTCCCCTGCCCGCCCAATCACCCCAACTGCCCTCCCCTGCCCGTCCAATTGCCCACAACTGCCCTCCCTTGTCGGCCCGATCGCCCACAACTACCCTCCCCTGCCGGAACAATCGCCCCAACTGCCCTCTCCTGCTGGCCCAGTTGCCTCTAACTGCCCTCCTCTGCCTGTCTGGTCACCCCTAATTGCCCTCCCCTGCTGGCCTGGTCCCTCCCATTTGCCCTCCCCTGCCGGCCTGGTCATCCCCAACAGCCCTCCCCTGCAGGTCCTGTCACCCTCAACTGCCCTCCCCTGCAAGCCTGGTCACCTCTTACTGCCCCCCCCCACCCCCCGCTGCCGGCCTGGTCGCCCCCAACTGCCCCCTCTGCTGGCCTGGTCGCCCCCAACTACACACACACACACACCCTCCCCTCCCCCCCCCCCACCCCCGCATCCTGGTCACCTATCATGCCCCGGCCCCCTGCCGGCCTGGTTGCCCCACACAGCCTGCTGTTCACTCGTCTGGCCGCCCCTCACTAACCCCCCTGCCAGCCTGGTTGCCCCATGCAGCCTGCTTGTTCAGTCATTTGGTCATCCTCGCTAAACTCCCTGCCAGCCTGGTTGCCCCACGCAACCTGCTGTTCAGTCATCCCTCCGGTTGTTTCAGTCGTGACAGCCCTGGCTTTTTATATATTAGGATTATCTTATACATCAGGGGTCCTCAAACTTTTTAAACAGGGGGCCAGTTCACTGTCCCTCAGACCGTTGGAGGGCCGGACTATAGTTTAAAAAAAAACTATGAACAAATTCCTATGCACACTGCACATATCTTATTTTGAAGTAAAAAAGCATAACGGGAACAAATACAATATTTGTATTTGCATGTGGCCCGCGGGCCGTAGTTTGAGGACCCGTATTATACATGATCATGGTGATTAGAGAACTAGCATTCCATCAAAGCTATGTTGGTTCATAAGCGATTTTTCCTAGGCAAAGGAACAAAGGACAGAGGTAGAATTATAGCCTTCAGCAGAAAAAAAAAAAATATATTCTCAACTTGGTTGCTTGGAATACTTCCAGCTTTACTTTAGGAAAATTTAAAATGAGCACCTGCAGCCAGGGATCCTACAGGAGCACCCCTTTCTTAAGAACCTTCCTTCCCTAAGCATTCATGGCCCTCTGTTCAAGGCAAGTTAATGCCGCCTCTTGTGCTAAGAGATCCACATCAATCTGCATTGTGTGAGTACTACAAGCAAGCATTTCTACTCAGTTATTTTTGTAAGTTTTCAATATCCTCTAGCAGCCACCAGCCACAATGACTTGCCAACCTGAGGCTACAGGTTATTTCCTGAGACACCATTTATCATTTCTGTTAAATGTTATAATTACAAAGTTGCATATATTTTGAGTAGTCTACACAAACCCTAACTTTGTTATAGTTAAATTTTATATAACATAATGGTCTCCATGGAACAGAAGAACACCCAAATTTTATACCAGTGTCTTTTCAGGCTTACTTGTTATAAAATGACTTGCAAAATCAACTTAGAGGTTGACAAGAAACAATTTTTTTGGTAAAACAGAATAAAATTTAAAATCTAAGTATATCTCCCATAGAGAGGGCAAATGCATTACATGGAACTTATATTTTGGTTACTTAGGCATACAATATGATGTAATATAAATTTCTATAATACGTTATGACTTTTAAAAGCATTTAGTTAATACCAAATTAAAATGTTTATTATAAAAATAATTCAAAATATTAGATGTCATTAAATGGTTTCAAAATAAATATGTTGACTAGTAAATGTCATTAAAAGTTTTCATAAAAATGACCACCATTTTTTAAAGTCAAAGTGCTACTGAAGGAAGCAAACCTTCATTCATATAATTTACTCAATGAACGAGTCATACCTAAAACATCAATATCTGAAAAACCTAAAAGTATATTCAACTAGGATTTAGATCTGGGTACACAAACAAACAAAAAATTAAACTTATCAAAAAAGAAATTGCTTGCCAAGTTAAAAACTAAACTAATTTACTACTACTTTTTTTAAAAAACCACTCATTTAAATTATTTCATATAATATAGACATATAATAATGACATCTAAAATTCTGAATTATTTTTGTTTAATATTTAAGTGTAATTTTCATAATATAGTTTCAATCAACAATATCCAATTTAAATTTAGAGTTTCAAAATATAAAGACATTTTGTATGGCAAAAAAAAGCATCTCAACTACAATATTGAAAACTGGAAGATAAAACAGAATTCAGACAAGTGCAAGTTCATCATTATATGCTTGAAGCTGGCTATTTCCAAAGTTTCAAGTTCATACAACAAATCTAAATTTCTGAATTATATGCTCTAAACATAACCAGAACAAGGTAAGTAACAAGAGTTCTCCCTACTGGTCAGTTTTTTATTAGAATTCAAGAGCTCACTCTTAATTTGATTGATAAACTAAGTTTGAAGTGATTCAAAGTCATTATTTTAAACTGCAAAGACTTTGTTATATCCACTAATATACTTCCTTGTTTTTCTGTTCCTAATTCCTATCCTGTAATGCTGCCATAAGGATCAGAATTAAAAAATGTGAAGCCTCCAGTCTATAAATAATAAAAAATGAGTTCTAATCAATCATCTTTGTAGTAAACATGTTTTTAAAAATAAGTTATCGAAGTGAAATTCATATAACAAAATTAACCATTTTATTTTTTATTAAAGTATAGTTGACACAAAATATATTAGTTTCAGGTGTACAACACCATGATTCAACATTTATGGATCCTACAATGCGCTCACCACACTAAATCTAGTAACCATCTGTCACTGTGCAAAGTTATCATACTATTATTGACTACATTTCCCTTCATCTTTTCACCCATCCCTTCACTCCTCTTCCCTCTGGAAATCATCAGTTTTTTTCTCAATGAGTCTGTTTTTTTGTTGTCTATTCCTTTTTTTTTTTTTTTACATTCCAAATAGAAGTAAAATCATGCAGAGTCTCTGTCCTACTTATTTCACTTAGCATAATACCATCTGAGTCCAGCCATGTTGTCACAATTAGTAAGATTTCATTCTTTTTTATTGCTGAGTATGTTCCATTTTATATATGTACCATATCATCTTTATCCATGGACACTTAGGTAACTTCCATATCTTGGTTTTAGTAAATAATGCTGCAAGGATCATATAGATCAGCCGTGGGCAAACTACGGCCCGCGGGCCGAATCCGACCCATTTGAAATGAATAAAACTATTGAAAAAAAAGACCGTACCCTTTTATGTAATGATGTTTACTTTGAATTTATATTAGTTCACACAAACACTCCATCCATGCTTTTGTTCCGGCCCTCCGGTCCAGTTTAAGAACCCATTGTGGCCCTCGAGTCAAAAAGTTTGCCCACCCCTGATATAGATGCATAAATATTTTCAAATACGTGGTTCTGTTTTCTTCAAATAAATACCCAGAAGTGGAATTGCTAGGTCATATGGTAGTTCTATTTTTTTATTTTTTTAAGAAATCTCCATACTGGTTTCCATAGTGCCTGCACTAATTTATTCTCAGATCAACAGTGCGCAAGGGTTCCCTTTTCTCCACATCCTTTTTAAAAAATATATTTTTATTGATTTCAGAGAGAGGGAGAGAGATATAGAAACATCAATAATGAGAATCATTCATCAGCTGCCCCTGAAAGCCCCCTACTTGGGATCAAACTGGCAACCCAGGCATGTGCCCTGACCAGGAATTGAACTGTGACCTCCTGGTTCATAGGTCGATGCTCAACTGTTGAGCCACATTGGCCAGGCTATTTGTTGACTTTTTTAAATCCTCACCTAAGAATATGTTCTTATTGATTTTTTTTTTTTTAAGAGAGAAAGAAGAAGGGAGATAGAGAACATCAATGTGAGAGAGAAACGTCTATGGGCCTCCTCCCAGACTCGCCCCAACTGGGCATCAAAAACCGCAACCTAAGTATGGACCCAGAACAGAAATCAAACCCACAACAGGTGTATGGAGCGATGCTCCAACCAACTGAGTCAACGAGTCAGAGCTATATGGTGATTTTTGCTAATAGCCATTCTGATTGGTGTCAGGTGGCAAGTCACTGTAGTTTTGATTTGCATTTCCCTGATGATTCATGATGGTCAGTGTCATTTCATATATCTATTGGTCATCTGTATTTCTTCTCTAGAGAAATGTCTCTTCATGTTCTCGGCCCATTTTTTTTTTTATCAGATTATTTTTTGTTATTGAATTGTATGGTTCTTTATATATTTTGAACATTAACTCCTAATTGGATATGTCATTTATGGATATATTCACCCATTTAGTAAGCTGTCTTTTCATTTCATTGATGGTGTCCTTGGTTTTACACAAGTTTTTTCATTTGATTAGGTCCCATTTGCTTTTATGTGCCCTTGTTTCCTTGCTCAAGAGGATATATCCAAAAGATACTAAAACTGATATCAAATAGCCGAAACCGGTTTGGGTCGGTGGATAGAGCGTCGGCCTGCGGACTGGGGGGTCCCAGGTTCGATTCCGGTCAAGGGCATGTACCTGGGTTTCGGGCACATCCCCAGTGGGGGATGTGCAGGAGGCAGCTGATCGATGTTTCTCTCTCATCGATGTTTCTGACTCTCTCTCTCTCTCCCTTTCTCTCTGTGAAAAATCAATAAAATATATTTAAAAAAAAAAAAAAACTGATATCAAATAGTTTACTGTTTTCTTCTAGAAGTTTTATGATTCCAAGCCTTACATTTAAATATTAAATTAGCCCTAACCGGTTTGGCTCAGTGGATAGAGCATTGGTCTGCGGAGTGAAGGGTCCCGGGTTTGATTCCGGTCAAGGGCATATACCTTGGTTGTGCGTACATCCCCAGTGGGGGGCGTGCAGGAGGCAGCTGATCGATGTTTCTCTCTCATTGATGTTTCTAACACTCTATCCCTCTCCCTTCCTCTCTGTAAAAAAATCAATAAAATATATTTTAAATAAATAAATAAATATTAAATTTTTTATTTTTTGTATATGAAGTGAATGGTCCCGTTTATTTTTCTTTTGCATGTATCTGTCCACTTTTCCCAACACCACTTGTTAAAGAAATTCTCATTTCTCCATTGTATATTCCTGTTTCCAATGACATAGATTAACTGACTATATGCAAGGGTTTATTTTTGTGCTATCTATTCCATTGGTCAATGTGTCTGTTTTTGTGCCAGCACTATACTTTCTGAATATTATATCTTTGTAGTATAGTTTGAAATCGGGAAGCATAATACCTCCAACTTTTGTTCTTAACTCTCAAGACTGTTTTGGTTATTATTCGGGGTCTCTTATGGTTCCATATAAATTTAGGATTATTTGTTCTAGTTCTGAAAAGAATACCATTGGTAGTGTTTTGATAGGGATTGCATTGAGCATGTGTTTGCTTTGGGTAGTATGGTCATTGTAACAATATTAATCCTTCTAATCCATGAGCATGGTATATCCTCCCAATTACTGTGTCCTTTTCAATCTCTTTCTTCATGATCTTATAGTTTTCCAAGTACAGAGCTTCGATCTCTTTGGTTAAATTTATTTTTAGGTGTCTTATTCTTTTTGATGCAATTGAAAAGGCTATTACTTTCCTAATTTCTCCTTCTAATTGTTCACTATTAATATATAGAAATGGAATAGACTTCTGTATATTAATTTTGTATCCTGTTACTTCATTAAATTCATTTATTTTTTCTTTCTTTTTTTTTTTAAATTTATTGATTTTTTACAGAGAGGAAGGGAGAGAGATAGAGAGTTAGAAACATCGATGAGAGAGAAACATCGATCAGCCGCCTCCTGAACATCTCCTACTGGGGATGTGCCCGCAACCCAGGTACATGCCCTTGACCGGAATCGAACCCGGGACCTTTCAGTCCGCAGGCCGATGCTCTATCCACTGAGCCAAACCAGTTTTGGCTAAATTCATTTATTAATCCTATTAAATTTTTGGTGGATTCTTTAGGGTTTTCTATATATAGTATCATGCCATCTGAAAATAGTGACAGTTTACTTCTTCCTTTCCAGCTTAGATTCCTTTTATTTATTTTTCGTTTCATCACTGTGGCTAGAACGTCCAAAACTATATTTAATGATAGTGGTGAAATTGGGCATCCTTGTCTTGTTCCTGTTCCTGTTTTTAAATCATTTAAGTATGATTTTAGTAGTAGGCTCATCATATGTAGTGTTTATCATATTCAGATAAGTTCCTTCTATACGCACTATGTTGTTTTTATCATAAATGAATGTTGAATTTTTCAAATGCTTTTTCTGCATCTATTGATAATCATATAATTTTTATCCTTAGTTTTGTTGATGTGATGTGTCACATTAATTGCGTTGTAAATATTGTACCATATTTGTGTCTCTTATCTATATCCCACTTGATCATAGTATTTAATCTCTTTTCAATGTATTGTAGAATTCAGTTTATTGATATTTTATTAAGAGTTTTACATTTATGGAGAAGCAAGATGGAGGCATAGGTAAGCACCTATACTTGCTGCCTCTCACAACCACATCAAAATTACAACTAAAAGGCAGAACAATAACCACCCAGAACCATGGGAAAGCTGGCAGAGTGGAAGTTCCACAACTAGAGAGGTGAAGAAAGCGCATTGAGACTGGTAAGAGGTGCGGTGGTGCAGAAAGTGCTGGCACCTGGATGTGCTGCTCTTTTAATCGGGAGGGAGATACAAGCTCCCACTTGCTCTGAATTCCAATTCTGGGCGAGACTCTGGGGGACCCAGACACATATGGGGAGAAACTGGACTGTCTGGCATCAGGACAGGAATGCGAGGGCAGCTTTCTCCCAGAGGTGCTTGCAGCAATCATTGTTCCTGCACGGGGGCATGGGACGCGGAGACCCAGGGACCTCTCCCGAGCAGGGCTGACTGGCAGCCACTGCTGTTTGCTCTGCCCTGGTGATTCCCAGAGACCCCGCCCCACCCAATTTACATCCCCACCCAAGGTGTGAGCATCAGCTTTTGCATATGAATGGCCCGTCCTTTCTCCACTTAAAACCTGTCAAACTGCAGCTGGGTCAGAGAGTTCCAGAGCTTCCAAAAGAAGGCCCAAGGCCCGCAGTAGCAACCTGCCTTGCTTCACAGCTGGGACTTCTCTGGGTACTTCCAAACCTCAAACAAAGAGGAGAAATCTGCAGATGTCTCTGTAGCTCCTGCTGGGTGGCCCCAGATAGTGGCTGACCTTGCACCTCCTTGGAGATCCAAGAGCCAGTGTAACCAGTCGTCAGAGTGAGACCATACCAGATTACAACTCTTCACATCCATAAGAGACACACTCAAGGGGCAGACTCAGTGAGCACCAAAGCCCCACTGAAGCAAGTCCTGCCCCATAAGGGTGTCTCCTGGGCAACAGATCTTCCAGTGTAGACAGAGCTGGTCATCACAGCCAATTGGCCTGGAGGTCAATTCCTCCAAGTGATACCAACAGCAATCAAGGGTTAACTACAACAACAATGTGCAAACAGCCCACAAAGGGGTACACCAAGAGCATCCACCTCAGGTGACTGGGGAGGCTGAGCCACTGGACCCAATAGGACACCTACCACACAGGGCCACTCTATCAACTAAAGGAGACTTAGCAGCTACCCAGTACATAGAAACAAACACAGGGAAGCAGCCAAAATGTGGAGACAAAGAAACAAGTCACAAATGAAACAAATGGATGAAAGCAAAATACTGGATATAGAGTTCAAAACCACGGTTATAAGGTTACTCAAGAATCTTCTAGAAACCGCCGAGAAATTTAGTGAGACCCTCAAGGATATGAAAAAGGACCAACTAGAAATTAAGCATACACTGACTGATATAAAGAATATACAGAGATCCAACAGCAGACTAGAGGATCCCAAAAATCAAGGCAAATATTTGAAATACAAAGAAGCAAAAACACCCAACCAGAAAAGCAAAAAGAAAAACGAATCCAAAAATATGAAGATAGTGTAAGGAGCCACTGGGACAACTTCAAGCATACCAACATCTGAATTATGGGGGGGAAGGGGGGGCAGAAGAAGCGAGAGAGCAAGATATTGAAAACAAACCTATTTGAAGAAATAATGACAGAAAACTTCCCCTACCTGGTGAAAGAAATAGACTTACAAGTCCAGGAAGCACAGAGAACCACAAACAAGAGGAATCCAAAGAGGACCACACCAAGACACATCATAATTAAAATGCCAAGGGCAAAAGACAAAGAGAGAATCTTAAAAGTAGCAAGAGAAAAACAGTTAGTTACCTACAAGGGAGTAACCATACAATTGTCAGCTGATTTCTCAACAGAAACTATGCAGGCCAGAAGGGAATGGAAAGAAATATACAAAGTAATGAACAGCAAGAACCTACAACCAAGATTACTCTACCCAGCAAAGCTATCATTTAGAATTGGAGATCAGATAAAGAGCTTCACAGACAAGAAAAAGCTAAAGGAGTTCATCACCACCAAACCAGTATTATATGAAATGCTGAAGGGTATTCTCAAAGAAAAGGAAGTAGAAGAAAAAGGTAAAGATAAAAAATTATGAACTAAGTGACAACAAATACATATCTATCAACAAGTGAACCTAAAAATCAAATGAATAAAAAACCTGCCGAAACCGGTTTGGCTCAGTGGATAGAGCGTCGGCCTGCGGACTGAAGGGTTCTAGGTTCGATTCCGGTCAAGGGCATGTACCTGGGTTGCGGGCACATCCCCAGTAGGAGATGTGCAGGAGGCGGCTGATCGATGTTTCTCTCTCATCGATGTTTCTAACTCTCTATCTCTCTCCCTTCCTCTCTGTAAAAAATCAATAAAATATATTAAAAAAAAAAAAACCTGATGAACAGAACAGACTGGTGAATGTAATAGAATCAGGAGCATGTAAAGGGAGCAGACTGACAATTCTCGGGGGGGAAGGGGTTGTGGGGGGTGCAGGAAGAGACTGGACAAAGAGCTTACACCTATGGACGAGGTCAGTGCAGGGGTTGGGGGGAAGGCCTGGAGTGGGGTGGGAACCAGGTGGAGGGGAGCTATTGGGGGAAAAAGAGGAACATCTGTAATAATCTGAACAATAAAGATTTTTTAAAAAGAGTTAACATAAAAAAGAAAAAAAGAATTTTACATTTATATTGATCATGGACATTGGCCTGTAATTCTCCTTTTTTTGTAGTATTTTTGTAATCAGGGTAATAATGGTCTCATAGAAGGTTAGAATCCTTCCTTCTACCTCAATATTTTGAAAAGATTTAAGAAGGGTAAGTATTAATTATTCTTTAGATGTTTGGTAGAATTCATCTATGAAGCTGTTTACTTCTGGGCTGTTCTTTGTTGGGAGGGTTTTTTTTTTATTACTGCTGCAATTTCATTCCTAGCAACTGAGGAGTTCAGAGTCTCTATTTCTCCCTGGTTTAGTATTGGAAGGTTGTCTGTTTCTAGAAATTTATGCATTTCTTCTAGACTGTCCAATTTGTTGGCATAGTATCCTATCCTATATAATAAAAGGGTAATATGTAAATTGACCCTAACAGCGGAACAACCAGGAACCACCAGAAGGCAGATGCTCAATGTTGTTCATAATTTTTTATCTTTGCACTACCAGAAGGAAAGCTCCACTCAGCCACAAGCCAGGCTGACAGCTGCGAGCACAGCGGCAGTGGCAGGAGCCTCTCCTGCCTCCTCGGCAGTGCTAAGTATGTCCAACTGCAGTTCAGACCCACTCCCTGCGGGGAGCAGGCCTGAGCTGTCAATGAGACATCCCCGGAGGGCTCCCAGGCTGCCAGAGGGATGTCTGACTGCCAGCTTAGGACCAATCCCCCAGGGAGTGGTTCTAAGCTGGCAGATTGACATCCCCCGAGGGGTCCCAGACTGCAGAGGGCACAGGCCTGGCTGAGGGGATTTTCATGCACCGGACCTCTAGTTCTTTAATAATCCTTTGTATTTCTGTGGTGTCGATTGTAATCTCTCCTCTTTTATTTCTGATTTTATTTATTTGGACTCTGATTTTATTTATTTGATAAGTCTGAATAGAAGTTTGTCAATTTTCTTTATTCTTTCAAAGAAACAGCTTAGTTTCATTGATCTTTTTATTATTTTTTTAGTTTCTATTTCATTTATTTCTGCCCTGATCTTTATTTTTCCCTTCCATCTACTTACTTTGGGTTTTGTTCAATCTTTTCTACTTTTTTAGGTTTAAAGTTTGTTTGAGATTTTTTCCCGTTTCTTGATATAGGCCTGTATGTCTATGAAATTCCCTCTTAGAACTGCTTTTGCTGCATCCTATAAATTTTGGAAAGTTGTTTTCAGTTTCATTTACCCCAAAATAGTTTTTCATTTCCTATCTGATTTCCTCTTTGATCCATTTGGTTGTTCAATAGCATGTTGTTTAATCTCCCCATATCTGTGTTTTTTCCACTTTTCTTCCTGTAGTTGATGTCTTAGTTTCATGCCATTGTGGTCAGAAAATATGCTTGATATAATTTCAATCTTTACATTTATTGGTGCTTGTTTTATGGCCTAATATGTGATCAATCCCTTCACTTTTAGTCAATATTCCATCTGCACTTGAGAATAACATTTCACATGTTAGCTTTTTATGTGGTTGACTCTTTGTGTTTATTATATATTTGCTTTTACCAGTGAGATTTTTTTTCTTTCCTGTATTTTTTTTTATTTCTGGTTATTTTATTTCTGTGATCTGGGAATAAAATGTTTTATAAATGTCTGTAAGTCAATCTGCTTTAATGTGACATTTAAGGCCATTCTTTTCTTATTACTTTTCTTTCTAAATAATGTATATATTGAGATAAGTGAAATAATAAAGTTCCAACTATTATTGTATTACCGTTAATTTATGCCTTTATGTCTATGATTTGTTTTATATACTTAGGTGCTCCTGTGTTGGACGAGTAGATATTTAAAACTGTTATATCCTCCTTTTGGATTGACCCCTTTATCATTATGTAGTATCCTTCTTTATCTCTTTTTACATTCTTTGTTTTAAAGTCAATTTTGTCTGATATGAGTACTGCTATGCCAACTTTCTTTTTATTTGTTTCTATTTGTATAAAATATCTTTTTCCATCCCTTCACTTTCAGTCTATGTGTGTCTTCTGATCCAAAGTGAATTTCTTCGAAGCTGCAAATAGATGGGTCTTGGTTTTTTGCCGGAAGCCAATTCCAGCATGTCAGCAAGGGCTGAATAATCTGGAGTGGCTGAAGGGCATTTCCCCAAACCTGAAAAGGGATGACTGCTTGCTGCCAGACAGCGCAGGGCATCTTAATCTACATGTTATTGCCTCCTACTGGCCAAACACCTGAACAGCTGTAGGCAAATTCTTCCATTCTGACAATGGACTGTGTATATGAAACCCTATCCTTTGATGTGTATATCTATGCCTCGCCTCAGGACAATTTGTGTTAATAAAAAGCATGGGATCCTGAGACAAGCAGATCTTAGTTTCTTTAGCTAGGCTCCTCTGACCCCCAAATGCCTTTCAAAATTATGCTTTATCTCTGGACTCGTTATTAAGTTACACGCAGCCCTTCTCCAGATTGCTGAACCCTTCTAGATGCTGGAAAAAGAACCCCGGCAGTTTTTTACCCATTCAGCTATCCAATGTCTTTTGATTAAAGCATGTATTCCATTCACATTTAAAATAATTATTGTGCCCTAACTGGTTTGGCTCAGTGGATAGAGCGTCGGCCTGTGGACTGAAGGGTCCCAGGTTCGATTCCAGTCAAGGGCATGTACCTTGGTTGCGGGCACATCCCCAGTGGAGGGTGTGCAGGAGGCAGCTGGTTGATGTTTCTCTCTCATTGATGTTTCTAACTCTCTATCCCTCTCCCTTCCTGTCTGTAAAAAAATCAATATATTTTTTAAAAATAAATAAATAAAATAAAATAATTATTGTTAGGTATGTGCTTATTGCCATTAGTTCCACACTTTCTCTGGGTAGGGCAGCTCTATGGGCTCGCGAGACTTCACCTTACTAGTTCTGCACTTTTTCTGGGAAGGAGAGGTAGTCCCACATGCCACGCAGCAGCACTCCACTATCTCTGCACATTCTCTGTACAGGGCAGCCCTGCATGTGGGTACCGCAGTGCTTTGCTAGTTCTGCTGCTAGTTCCACACTCTCTCCAGGTGGGGGAGCCCCACATGCAGACACAGCCCAGTAGGTGTGCACAAATGCACCCTGCCATACCTACTGGATCAATCTCTGGGTTGAGGGGGCGATGTGCACATGGGCTAGGGCACCTTCCTGTTCTTGCTGGAGCTAGCTCCAAAAGGGTAGGTGAGGAAGCACTACAGCAACCTGGTGGGTTGGACAGAGCACTCTGATAGAGCTCCCACCTGCTATCCAAGTGCAGGGGAAACAAAAGCGATGGCAGTAGCTGGTTTCTCCATACTAAAATGCTCATACTAAAATGCTCCTTCAGCTCTTGTGGTTCCCCAGCCATCTCCATGTTGTCTTTCTCTTATTTGTTGTGCAAAAGCTGTTCAACTGGCACTCAGTTGTTGCTTAAGCAGAACTGCTCTAAATGTAGGTGTACAATTGATGTACACCTATTTTGGAAGGGCTCAGGCTCAGCTCCTACACTGCCATCTTGAACCAAAATTAACCATTTTAAAGTGAACAATTCAATGACATTTAATACAGTCACACGGTTGTACAACCACCACCTTTATCTAGTACCAAAATATTTCCATCACTCCAATGTAAAACTCCTTACCCATTAAGCAGTTTCTCCCTACTCTTCCATTCCACAGCCACTATCAACCACTAACTGTTGTTCTATCTCTGTGATTTATCTATTGTAGCTATTTCATATCAGTAGAATCTAACAATATGTGACCTTTTCTATCTGGCTTCTTTCATCTATATATATAAACAGGGAATATGCTAATTAGCCGAGCGTCACAACCACTCAGGAGGAGGCTGTATCACTACCACGCAGGAGGAGCTACGCATGCAGATGGGCAGGAGGGGACTGCGTGCTGCCCCCACCCAAGTGGCCCCAGGGAGGCTGGGGCTGGGGGCGGGCCAGAGCAGAGACACAACACACAGGAGCGTCCGCTCCCACCCCAGCAGACACAACGCAACAGCTGGGGCGTGTTACAAGCGGCCATTGAGCGGCTTAGAGCACGCCCCCACCCCAGCCGACACAATGAAGCAGCCAGGGCTACGCGGGTCAGGTGCGGGTCCCAGCCCCCCATGGGATACCTCCTCGCACAGGAGGCGGGGCGCCTCCTCACGCGATTTCAATCGCACGCTGGGCCTCTAGTTTAATATAATGTTTTGGAGGTACAGTCACATCATAATATATGTCAGAACATCATTCCTTTTCATGTCTGAACTAGAGGCCTGGTGTACAAAATTCGTGCACAGGAGAGGGGGTCCTCTCAGCCCAGCCTGCACCCTCTCCAATCCGGGACCCCTCGGGGGATGTCCGACTGCTGGTTTAGTTAGGCCCAATCTCGGGGATCGGTCCTAAACCGGCAGTCGGACATCCCTCTCACAATCCGGGACTGCTGGCTCCTAAATGCTCACCTACCTGCCTGCCTGATCGCCCCTAAATGTCCCCCCTGCCAGCTTGATCACCCCTAACTGCCTCTGCCTGCCAGCCTGATCACCCCTAACTGCCCCCCACTGCCAGCCTGGTCACCCCTAGCTCCCGCCCCCATAGGCCTGGTCACCCCCAGCTCCCCCCCCCCATCGGCCTGGTCACCTCCAACTGCACATCCCCGCTGGCCTGGTTGCCCCTAACTGCCCCCCTTGCCAGCCTGGTCGCCCCCAACTGCCCCCCTCCACCAGCCTGGTTGCCCCTAACCCCACCTGCTGGCCTAGTTGCCCCAACTGCCCCCCGGCCATCCTGGTCACCCCTCACTGCCCCCCCATTGGCCTGGTTGCCCCCAACTGCGCCCCCGACCCCCACCCCGCTAGCCTGGTCGCTCCACACAGCCTGCTATTCAGTCGTTTGGTCTTCTCTCACTAACCCCCGCTGCCGACCTGGTTGCCCCACACAGCCTGCTGTTCAGTCGTTTGGTCGTCCCTCATTAATCCTGCTGCCAGCCTCATCACCCCATGCAGCCTGCTGCTCAGTCACTTGGTCATCGCTCACTAACCCCCCTGCCAGCCTGGTTGCCCCATGCAGCCTGCTGTTCAGTCGTTTGGTCATCTCTCACTAACCGCCCTGCCGGCCTTGTCACCACCCCATGCAGCCTGCTTTTCGGTCGTTACTGTGATGGAGTTCCAAATTATTTGCATATTCCTCTATTATTAGTATAGATAACTTTCTGTTTTATGAATATACCATATTTTGTTTATCCATTCATCCACTGAGGAACATGTGGACTATTTCCACCTTTAGGTTACTGTAAATTATGCTGCTATAAGCATGTATATACGTGTACTAGTTTGAAAATAGCTTGTCTATTCTTTTGGGTGTATACCTAAAAATGCAGGGTCATATGGCATTTCTATATTTATCTTTTTGAGGAACTGCCAAACTGTTTTCCACAGTGGCTGAACCATTTTACATTCTCACCAGCATGTACAAGGGTTCCAATTGCTCTACATCCTTGCCAACATTTGTTATTCCCTCCCCTTCTCCCCCTGCCACCTATTATAGCCATCCTAGGGCATGGGAAGTAGTACCTCAACTGTAGCTCTGATTTGCATTTCCCTAATGACTAATTATGTTGAACATTTTCATGGGCTTGTACTCATAATCTTCCTACATGTGAGAAAACCCCTTGTTATGAGTCCTGCTTCCCCAGTGAAAGAGTGAAAACTCAAATTCCCCCACTCCCTTGTAGCTAGACCCAGGCATCTGATCCAGACTCTGCCAACAGGTCATATGCATATCAGACATATGGAATTGAGTAGAAACAGACTCTAATTCCATTTTTACTGGTATAGATAACAAATGGATGACTCCAGCTCTAGGAGATGGAAATAGCAGCAGTTTCCCAGTGCTTACAAGGTCAATTCTTGGCTCATAAGTAGCATCAAAGCATCAACTAAAGTATTTCCTCTAGGGTGCAGTGAAGCAACGGCAACAGTGGAGGTTTCCTCATCAGCACAATGCTATAAGCTACTAAATATCAATTTAATAAACTCTTGTTCTATTATATTATTCTTCTGGAAGAAGCATTAGATTTATCTTACCTAGCTCCACACTGAATACATAGAATAAATGTCAAGTAGATACACAAAGGCAGGTCTAGGTAAATCTAAGAAAATTTCCTAATTCTTAGATGTCTACCAATTTTTTAATTGAAAAATTACCTTAAAACAGAGTAAACAACTGGTCACTGCAAATTTAATGTTGACATTATATCTGTCAGGGATAATGTGAAGACAGATGGAAAGTTGAAGAAGACAGCTTTAGCACTCTTTCTCTTCTGTATTTCTACCATGTTTTCTACACAATTTAAAGATTTTTTTAAAAAAGATCACACCTTTGTAGCCCATTACTAATTTATTAACAACTAATTATAGCTTTTGCCATGTAGTAATTCATATAAATGTTCCTAAACCACATTGTTCATTATCTTTTACTTCACTATATAAAAAAAAAAGGAATTAGAGATAAACAAAAGAAATCCATAATCCTATTCATCTGAGAAAACCACTGAAAATATTTTAGTGGATATCCTTCAAAACATTTTTCCTATGCTGAAATTCACCTATAAAAAAAATTAAAATAAAAGTAATAGCTAACATAGAATCAGTGATTACCACATGCCAGTCCCTAGTCTAAATGCCTATATATTTTAATTCATATAATCCTCACATCTCCATCATGATGCACTATTATTATTTTCATTTTACAAATAAGGAAACCAAAATACAGAGAAGAAAAGTAAACTGCCCTAGGTCACTTGGATAACAAGTGACAGACCACCTAGTAGTCTAAATCCATAGTTTGCACTTTAGCATTGTTATAATGACTCTATACTGTTTCAAAAAAAAAACTGATCATAGTATATACTAGTATACCATATATATTAACATCCCTCCTAATATATTATGAATATTTTTCCATTTTAATAAATGTTTTAAATTCTGAAATTGTGGGAAATACTCTATATATTTTAGGATATATATCTTAAATTTTTTAATCTACATATAAAATACAAAATTTAAAGAAATCCTTAACATTAAATAATATACCACTTATACAAACAAGTTGCATCTCAGTGAGGAAACAGGTAGTCTAGGCCAAAATACTCTCGAATTCTGCCCCTCCAAATATTCACCTTTATGAAAACCTCTTGCTATATATATTTCATAATAACATGGTTTAAACTCTTCTTTCTGCCTCTTCCCCTTTTCTTAAAAAAAAAAAAAAAAAAGAATCAAAGTACCCAGCATACTCTGGTCATTTATAGTAGTAACTCAATAAATATTTATTGATAGACTGGTTAGATAATGCTATGCTGAAATAGAGAATATGCAGAAACAAAGGTTCTCTCATCCTTTCTCTCATTAGGAAACCATATAAATACCCACAAAGCATTCCACCCAGATAATACAGCGACCTACCACAAGAAAAACAGCGAACACTGCCAGCCACTTTGCTTAAATGCTGAACTTTGACTGCACTATCTGAGGTCAGGTAAATATACAAACATGCAATGTACAAGCTAAGTGAACTTTTTTAAAAGAGGAATGGGACAAGAATCCCAGTAACTCACAAATGACAGGCAAAAACAATTATTTTAAAGGACTGGCAACATGCAATTCCTAACCAATTTCAATTGGTCATCACACTACACAATGTGCCCGTGTCCTGGAAAATCATTTGGCGTTAGAGCAGCACTCCACAAAGAAGGAAGTCAGTTACTAATTGACCTTAGATTTCAAAGTTTGGCTAATCCTGATGAATTGAGAATTGTGATAGTTTAAACTTTGAATGCATGATTTTTAAATGTTTTATACAACACTTAATATGTTCTCTGTGAATTTTCAGATTCTTATCATGAATATAATAAAAATAATAATAATAATAACCTATATTTTTTCTGAATCTAGAACCAGTACACTAGAGATAACATAGCTAGTGTGCTTTGACATGCTGGTCCTCATTATTGCAAACATTTTAAAAGATGAGCAAATACTGCCAAAAAAGTCAAGGTAACTTCAAGACCATACTTCCATTTTCAAGGAAGAATAAAAAGAGGTGATTTACAGAGAGAAGAGATCGAATCCCCAGACTATATGAAAACTGAAGCAAACACCTCAGTAATTTACAAAGTCTCTGTCTTAACTTGTCTTCTAGTACCTGCGCAAACTTAACATGTGAGCTGCAAATACAAGCTGGCCTCCCTGTTTAAAGAAAAATGGAAAGAATTCTTTTCCTAAGGTCTATTTTATGAGTAAAGATAAAGAGCTCTAGCAAGAGGGACCAAAAAGGAAACAAGTGTGTCAACAGAATAATTACTAGTACAGGAAATGTAATATGAAGCATGGATGCATGAATGGATGAATGGGTAGAAAGGAGGATGGGAGAGAGGGGAAAAAACTGAAGCTATACAAGGATTTTCATCACACAGTAAGTTCATACTTTGCAAAGTGATGTACAAATTCTCACTTCAAAGAATGGTGAAGAAAAATCATAGAAACCAGCAAGTTCAAGGAATCCTGTCATTAACTCCAAAATGAAAAGATACATAAAGATGATTAACAATGCCCTTCAGAAGAATATAAAAACAGCATCATTTCTTCCTCACAAAACAAACATAGCTGGAGAGATCTCTACCATACTGAAGCATCTATTTAATGCATGACCAAAAGTTAGGCAAGACTAATCAAAACTACCTTAACTATTCCAGAATCAAATTGATGGCACAGATTATAAATTCAGTGTTTGTTGAATGAATAATACCATTGATACTTTTTTCCTCTTGACCCATATATTTTTACAGAATGTCAGTTAGTTATATTTAGGGAGAACAAGAACTGAACAAATGATATAGTTATCCCTTCAGGTTATAAAATCCTATGTTCGTAACACTGTCAAAATGTTTATACACCATACATAGCAGCTTACCTTTCTCCTCCCAGGTTTCTAGACACACAAGTAATAAGTTCAGCTTATTAATTCTATGAACTATTCAAAAAAACTAAATAGAAAAACAGGATAAAATGACTGCATCTGATAATTTCATTTGTAAAAATAAGTAGTACTTATTTTTGTTTTTCTCTAGATTATACTTTTTCTCTGCCCTTATTACACTTTGCTGCCTAAAAAACTGATCAAACAAGCTAATAGAGCATAGTTGCCTCTTCAAGATAATAGTAGTTTAACATAAAAATCATTGATCTCATTGCCATATTTCACTCCTTGTGCTCAAAAGTGTACCCTAAATATAACTAACTGACATTCTGCAAAAATATAAGGGGCGAGAGGAAAAAAGTATCAATGGTATTATTCATTCAACAAACACTGAATTTATAATCCGTGCCGTCAATTTGAGATACTATAGCCTTATATGACCAAAAAGGAAATGTTAATTCATAAGAATATTTCTCCACACACCATTAACATTTGCTAACTTTAGGTAATGAATACATAGGTCTTGGGTTGTTTCATTATTTTTAAAGTGTTTTGGATATATGGAGAGAAAATAAAACTAAATCTAATGTTCTAGGTTTCTAGCTTGGTTGACTACATTAGTGTTTCTTCAAGTGTGATGCCTGGAGAGAAGCATAAATACCATCTGGAAATTGTTAGAAACAGAAATTCTTGGGCCCCACCGAAGCCTACACAATCAGAAACTTTAAGGGTGGGGCCCAGCAATTTGTGTTTTAACAAACCCTCCACATAATTATGATGCACACGTAGGTTTGAGGACCATCTGACTAGATGAAATATCTTACCATTCACCAAGAACAGAAAACAAGAGAAGCAGACTGGGGCAGAGGAGAAAATTAAGATAAATACTTTACCAATTCACCTTTTCCCTCCTTCCTGCCACACTCCTAGATGACCACTGTCTTCCTTATTTCTAATTCTACCCAGAAAATTCATTTAGCACTCATAAATGTATGCTTCTAATCTATTTACATTGTACTTTTTTAAATCTGTAAATTCTCATCCCAAAATATGCACTATGATTACATTACTGGGAGAGTGTTTTTAAAATATTGGCACCCAGATACTATCAAATACCAATAAAAATCAGTTTTCTGGGGGATGGGGACTAACCAAAAGTATCTTTTGAAAGCTCCTCATGAAATTCTAGTGTGCAAGCAGAACTGAAAATCATTCAGACTAAATGGAAGTTTTTGTCTCTGTTTGCCTATCCTACCTAATAATAGACAAACATGGTAATTGACCGTACCTTCGCTATGCCTCCCATTGGCTAATCAGCATGATATGTAAATTAACTGCCAACAAAGATGGCGGCTAATTTGCATACTGCAGGCAGGGTGGGACAGTGGCATCCTGCCTGCCCCGCCGCCATCTGGGCCTGCTATTTGCCACCCGAGGTGGTGGGGCAGGACAGCGCTATTCCACCTGCCCTGCCACCATCCGGGCCTGCTATCTGCGACCCGGGGCGGTGGGCGTTCGTGTGCGACCCGACCCAGGGCGGCCGGGTGGTAGAGCAGTGATCGGCCGGCCCGCCCGGGAGTCCCACGTACAACCCAACCCAGGGCATCCTGTGTGCGACCCGACCCAGGGCGGCGCCCCAACCCCCAGATCGACCCTGCTGTGTGCGCAACCCGGTGTGGTGCCCCAACCCCCGGATCGGCCCTGCCATGTGTGCGAACCAGGGAGGCGGGGCAGGCACCGAGGGATCGGGCCTGCCATCTGCCACCTGTGGAGCGGGCCTAAGCCAGCAGGTGGTTATCTCCCGTGGGGTCCCAGACTGTGAGAGGGCACAAGTGGGGCTGAGGGACACCCCCCTACCACCCTCCCCAGCCAGTGCACAGATTTTTGTGCACCGGGCCTCTAGTTCTATCTAATAAAGATGGAATATGCTAATTGACCCTCACATCATTGCAAAGATGGCAGCGCCCACAGCCAATAAAGAGGGAATATGCTAATTGACTGCCCTGCCCCAAAGATGGCGGCGCCCATAGCCAATAAGGAGGGAATATGCTAATTGACTGTCCCGCCCTCAAATATGGCGGTGCCCACAGCCACAAGATGGCAGCACCCAGTCCACTCAGCCCCACCCTCAACTGAAAATCATTCAGTCTAAATGAAAGTTTTTGTCTCTACTTGCCTATTCTATGTAATAAAGAGGGAATATGCTAATTGACCCTCACGCTGTTGCAAAGATGGCGGCACCCACAGCCAATAAAGAGGGAATATGCCCAGCCTTGCCACACACCTACCTCCCAAGTCCCCGAGTCCCCGAGTCCCCCAGTCCCCTCAGCCCCCCAGCTGCCCAGGGCCGCCTGAGGAGCAGGTAACCAGGGCCAGCAGAGGCTTGTGCTGCCAGCAGTGGCAGCAGCAGAGGTGTGATGGGGGCATCGCCTTCCCCTGGTCGCTGGGTCGACTCCCGCCCCTGAGGGCTCCCAGACTGTGAGAGGGGGCAAGCCAGGCTGAGAGACCCCCTCCATTGCATAAATTTTCATGCACCAGGCCTCTAGTTATAAAATAAAATCCCATTTTTAAAAAGTCAATATTTTTTTTTAAAAAAGCACTAAATAAAGAGTACTATAAAGGACAGGGCAAACACTGCAAAGATGGTAAGTAGACAAAAAAGTGTGATTAACCTTGACTGATGTGCTTACTATAAATACAGATTCCTGCCCTGGTCAGTGTGTACAGTGGTAAGAGCATCAGCCCCCAAAACTGGAGGGCTGAGGGTTTGGTTCCCAGTCAAGGGCACATATCTGGGTTGCAGGTTCAATCCCCGGCCTCGGTCAGGATCTCTGTAGGAGGCAACCAATTGATGTGTCTCTCTCACATTGATGTCTTTCTCCCTCTCTCTCACTCTCTCTCTCTCCCATCTCCCCCTCCCTCTATCCCTGCCACTCTCTCTAAAAATCAATGGAAAAAATATCCCCAGGTGAGAATTAACAAAACAAAACAAAATACAGATTCCTGAGTCCTATTCCAGCAATCCTAAAACCACAAACTTTGGGAATGGAATGGGTAAGAGAAAAAAAAACTACCAACATGTAATTCTACCAAATTTACATTTTTAACAAGTATTCCCAGGTGATTCTTATTTATATAAGCTAAAGAAATGTTCCAATAAGAGGTATTTGAGACTTCTGCCACTAAGCAGAAAACAAGCTTGGATATAAAAAGGCACCCCTCTCATTCCATTAATTTTACTAACACCACTCACAGAAGTGGTGTTAGTAACTAACTAACTAACTCACAGAAGGATGAGCTCCAGCTACATCTGCTGGGTGAGGAAGAAGTACAGTTTCTGCATCTACTCCTTTACTGCAAGTCTCCCAGAAGCCAGAGCTCATTCTAATTTCACTCTCTTCACCCCTCTCCATTCTCCTTAACAACAGCCCTACGCCTTGAGTATTTCCATTTCAATATGACCACCTACTATTCCATGCTTATTCACCTTTCCAGGTACCCTGTGAAGCTAAATCTTTTAAAATGTCACAAAATACTGGTACAATCTAATCACCCCAGGTTATATTTATATTCTCAAATGCCAATGATAAACAATCTCTATCCATTTAAATTTTAAACTGTTTCTAAATGTTCATACATTATGACATGATTACAAACTATCTCACTAGACAGAATATTGAAATAGATTACAGTTCACATACCATTGGTAGCCAGTGGTTCTCAACCTTGCTATACATCAACATTACCTACAGAGCTTTGAAAAAAACCCACATGGGCCCTGACCGGTTTGGCTCAGTGGATAGAGCGTCGGCCTGCAGAATGAAGGGTCCCAGGTTCGATTCCGGTAAGGGCATGTACCTTGGTTGCGGGCACATCCCCAGTATGGGGTGTGCAGGAGGCAGCTGGTGGATGTTTCTCTCTCATCGATGTTTCTAACTCTCTATCCCTCTCCCTTCTTCTCTGTAAAATCAATAAAATATATTTTTTTAAAAAATCCCCACATGGAAGCCATGCTCTAGCCCAGGGGTGGGCAAACTTTTTGACTCGAGGGCCACAATGGGTTCTTAAACTGGACCAGAGGGCCGGAACAAAAGCATGGATGGAGTGTTTGTGTGCACTAATATAAATTCAAAGTAAACATCATTACATAAAAGGGTACGGTCTTTTTTTTTTTAGTTTTATTCATTTCAAACTGCCCGGATACGGCCCGCGGGCCGTAGTTTGCCCACGGCTGCTCTAGCCCAAACTAGGTAAGAATCTTTGGGGGTGAAGGCATCTTTTCATTTCCCCTTAAGTTTCTCAAGTGATGCCAACATGCAGTCAAGGTGAGAACCATGAGCCAGTTTTTCAGAAAGATTACCAAGACAGATTTCATAATAATTACCATTATTGTACTAGATTCACTTAGTCAAATACAGGAGACTTTCACAGAACAGTGACTTTTGAGGACAGAATTCCAAATTCCAATAGTAATGAAGGCAATATCAAAATACATGTTTATATTTATCTTACGTATTTTTTGTCAAGAAATACTCTATATTTGTTTACTCTGACCGGGCAGGTGTTTTTTTGTTGTTGTTTGTTTGTTTTTAATTTTTTTTATTTTTTTAAAATATATTTTATTGATTTTTTACAGAGAGGAAGGGAGAGAGATAGAGAGTTAGAAACATCGATGGGAGAGAAACATCGACCAGCTGCCTCCTGTACACCCTCCACTGGGGATGTGCCCGCAACCAAGGTACATGCCCTTGACTGGAATTGAACCTGGGACCCTTCAGTCTGCAGGCTGATGCTCTATCCACTCAGCCAAACCGGTCAGGGCAAAGGGCAGGTGTTTTTTAAAGCCAAACACCATACCTCCAAATATGAACAGAATTTTCATAGAATTAAACTGGCTTATATTTAGACTAAGATAATGTCATTTATGTCCACCAATGGACAAGATACTGAGCAAGGAAGGTAAAATGGACAGAGATTATTGTTCATTCGCATGTACCAAAAAGCATATTCAAATATAAATTCAATAACATACATGACAATTTCAATTGCTTTTGGAGTTTGTTATATAAATCCCTTTCATGATTATATTCATTAAAACTAGATCTACTCATTCAATATCTTATACAGACTGCAACCTAATATACTATAAGTATGTGAAATTTAGATTTTAAAACCTGTTTTGTAATAAATATGCTACCAAAAATATATATAATATATAACATCAAGTGAAAAGTATATTCTAAAAAAAAGTAATAAAATTCATTTTACCCTTAGTATGACAAAGAAATAATGTTTAATTTTAGGAAGCTACAATTTTTCTAATAAGTGAACACCTGGCAAAGAGAGTCAAATTGTATCCACTTCCTGGCATAAATGCTAGCAGCAAGCACATCCAATTATTTCAAGTTCCTTTGAAGCCAATGAGTGGGCAGAAGAAAATCACTGCCAAAATGGGAAACACATGGTATTCATTCTTTAAAAAAAAATCCAGTGAATTACAACCAGGAGGGGAAGCCATCTGTCACAAGAAAAAGAGGTGGCAGTAGCTGTCAAGGACTGTAACGTGCCACCTCAACCTGAGCAGTCAAGTTTTATATTTTAATTCCAGATAACTCTTGCAATAAGCAACAGTTTTCAAAATTATTAGTTTCAAATTATGAATGGAATGGGTAAGAGAAAAAAACTACCAACATGTAATTCTAACAATACTGTAAACTCTCACTATTAGGAAGAGTAACAAAATAGCAAATAGAAAAACATACATGCAAAAATCCAGAAGTAAGTCAACATTTAAACAAATTTAATTCTCTAGTATAGAAAACACTGGCAGTTTTATCAGCATTATATTCCTAGCCTATTAACATTTCCCCCAGTCTGGCTGGTGTGGCTCAGTGGTTGAGCCTTAACCTATGAACCAGGCTAGATTCCCCAGTAGGGGGCATGCAGGAGGCAGGCAATCGAAGATTCTCATCATTGATGTTACTATCTCTCTCTCCCTCCACCTTCCTCTTTGAAATCATTAAAAACTATTTTTTAAAAAAAATCAACTTCCAAATATGAAGGTAAAAGTCAACCACAAGTAAAAAATTCAACTTTTACTACTCCCCTATCTTCTTCACCTAATTCCCCTCCAACCACCCTAATCACCACACTCACTCCTACAAAACACTGCAGTCCATTCTTTAGGATTCCATCTCTAATAAGGTAAAATTATTGGGCAATTAAATATATGTACTTGAAAAAAGAATCTTAAGTGTCAGTCCTATCTTCTGTATGGTCTTAAACCAGCCGTGGGCAAACTACGGCCCTCGGGATCCGGCCCGTTTGAAATGAATAAAACTAAAAAAAAAATAAGGCCGTACCCTTTTATGTAATGATGTTTACTTTGAATTTATGTTAGTGCACACAAACACTCCATCCATGCTTTTGTTCTGGCCCTCCGGTCCAGTTTAAGAACCCATTGTGGCCCTCGAGTCAAAAAGTTTGCCCACCCCTGTAACCCATTAAAATCAGTTTCAGCCTGGCCAGGTGTGACTCAGTGGTTGAGCGTTGACCTATGAACCAGGAGGCCCTGGTTTGATTCCTGGTAAGGGTGTGTTGCAGGAGGCAACCAATCAATGATTCTCTCTCCTCACTGATGTTTCTATCTCTCTCTCCCACTCCCTTCCACTCTGAAATCAATAAAATTTTTTTAAAATCCATTTCGGATGTAGGCTTCAGAGGATCGCAAAACTAAGTGAACATTAGTTACCAACATTTTTAAATCTCAAACTTCAGGTGATGTTTAATTCAAATAAAGTGTAGGTACTAGACCTCAATTTCTTTAAATCAGCATTTTATACTGTCATTAAAATGTATAAAAGCTGTCTTTAAACACACTGTATATTTGTGAAATTAGAATTAGTCATCCTAATCCTAGTTCAGTTCCTTACTTGCTAATATTCCTTCCTCCACTTAAGCCAGGGGTGGGGAACTATTTTTCTGACAAAGGCTATTTGGATATTTATAAAATCATTTGAGGCCATACAAAATTATCAACTTAAAAATTAGCCTACTATATTTAGTCAAGCATTTAATTAACTCACCCCTCATGCCTTGGCAAGACCAGACCAAATGATTTTGAGGGCCTCATATGACCCACGAGATGTGCATTCCCCACCTTTGATTTAAGCAGTTTTTGTAACCTCACTTCCTCTCCTCAAAGCCTTCTCTATAAGAGAAATAGTAATTTCCTCTAGAATAACTTCACCTAAATATCCAACTAAATATTGATCATTTAATTTTTCTTTGGGATACAAAGCCATATGTATTTTAAAAAAGAATAGCCATGAAACTTTCTAAATTAAACTATGTCTGCATACTTCAATACAAGTTTAATTTTTTAATACAAGTTTAATTTTTAAATCCATGATTTGGGAAGTATGCCTTATGCTTCTAGGAACAACATAATAAATACTTATTTAGGCTGATGATGAACAGAATAAAGTTACCCTTCACTATATTAATAATATAATTTACTATTTTAATTACAGCAAAAATGAAGTCAAGATATGGTACAGAAAAGATAGATTTATTTGCTCGGAAGTTCAATAAGTAGGACATCAATAAATAGATCATCTCAATCAGCAAACCTCTTGGTAAAATCCAGAGTCAAATAAAAAAATGTTCATATATCATGAATTAATGTTGATTTCTCTATTCAACTTACTCAATGGTAACATTTTGAGCAACTATAGAATAAGGCTACTTCCCCCTCTCCCAAAATAATTAAGGTAAATGTGAAGAATATATTTGTATCCTGAAGTGTCTCTCTGCTTCATTTTTCTGACAGTCCAATACAGTAGGAAGGAGCACAAAAAATGGAGCACACTGTGTGGGCTTGAATCTGCCTCTGCCACTTAACAGCTATGTGACCTTGGGTAAGTTATTTATTCTTTTTAAGCTTCATTTTCCATATCAGAAAATAAAAATAATAGTCCCTACCTCCTAAGATTGTTATGATGATTAATACAGGCAGAGCACATAAAACGGGGCTTGTTCCTTAGTAAGTAGTAGTAGTTGCAGTAGTAGTAGTCATCTGTTACCTTTGTTACTACTAGTTAGCTGTTACTACTACCACTTAGCAGTAGTTGTCTGTTAGCTATTACTAGTTATTTTATTGTCTAAACCAGATGTCAGCCAACTTTCTTTATAAAGATATTAAATATTTCAGATTTAAAAGGTGATATGGACTCTGTCATAACTACTCAACTATACCATTGTAGTGGGGAAAGTTGTAGACAACACATAGCTCTGTTCCAATAAGACTTTATTTATAAACATTAAAGTTTGGATTTCATATAAATTTCATGTGCCACAAAATATTATTATTTTTATTTTTTTTCAAAATGTAAAAAACATTCTTACTAATAGCTTGTGAGGGATGTACAAACCCTATAGGCAAAATTTGGACAATTGGCCAAATATGGCAACCTCTGTTGTAAACCAACGCTCCTTTTTTGTTGTTGTTTGGTTCATCCTCACCCAAGAATATCCATTGATTTTTAGAAAGAATGGAAAGGAGGGAGGGGGAGAGAGAAACAGCAATGTGAGAGAGACAAGCACCCCTGCTGGGGCTAGGGATCGAACTTGCAACCTGGTACATACCCTTGACTAGGAATCAAACTTGAAATCCTTTGGTACCCGGACTTGACTTTCTAACCGCTGAGCAAAACCAGCCCGAGCTGTAAACCAATGCTTCTTAAATACCAGTCCATGAATAAGTTTCCACCAACCCTTAATAAAATTGACACTGTAAGCTTAAAATCTATAAATTTTCTTGGGAAGTACTGTCCTATACCAGTGATGGCGAACCTATGATACGTGTGTCAGAGGTGACACGTGAACTCATTTTTTTGGTTGATTTTTCTTTGTTAAATGGCATTTAAATATATAAAATAAATATCAAAAATATAAATCTTTGTTTTACTATGGTTGCAAATATCAAAAAATTTCTATATGTGACACAGAACCAGAGTTAAGTTAAGGTTTTTCAAAATGCTAACACGCCAAGCTCAAAAGGTTCGCCATCACGGTTCTATACTCTGAGATTATGCAATTCTAACTCTTTGCTGTTAAAATGTGTTTTTTTCTTATAAAATGGCAGTAGGAATATCAAGTAATTTATCCTTTTTAATTGTCTTTATTTGACAATCCCATGCCAGCCTCCAGTCCCCACCAGTTTTTACAAAGTGAAGGGGAGCTAATTGTTTTTCAATTTTTATTTTACTGGTGTGTGAAATCCAAGTCTGGGAAGCTTTCCACCTAACCAAAACAAGAAGTACAGTACTTTTCCTGTGTCATTTACACATGCTGATACAGAATGATTATTTAATCAAAATATATCTTTACCATCTGCTCAACTTATCAACTATATCCCTTCTCTGTCCTTTCTCTTAAGTTAATGTTAACTCCTTTCCGGAAGTCTTTGGATCCTATGAAACTCACATTCTTGTGAAAGTTAAGTCTTCTTCATGCAAGGCACATTATTTAAAATATTTGTGGAGAGTTTTGGGTCCAACTGACAGAAACTCCTTACCACAGAAAGAAAGTAGAACAGTAAAAAAAAATTATTTCCAGAAATATTACATTCCTTTTGGGAAAGAACTCTATAATTCATGGATCAGTCACTATGAAAATAAAAATGTTAAATAATGGATATGACTGTAACTTAAAACCCTGAGAGCTAATTACCCTACTCAAAGTTTCTAGTAACTCCTTCAGGAATATTAGACAGTAATTAGTTATCCAAATGAAGCTATTATTCACTGTGACCCATTTCCTAGAAATACTGTATAGGTGCCATGCTACTTTTTTCCATTCTCATAGCAGGTTATAAAGTACACATCATACGTCAAAAAATGTTATACAGTATTATTTCTATCTACAAACTATCTGACTAGATCCTAACTCAATTAACTTTTATTAATGTCAGGTAGTCTTGTACATCATTTTATACATATTATCTTCTTTAACCTCATTTAACTATTACAATGACCATAAAAGCATTTTCTCCATTTGACAACTCATGAAACTCACATGGCTCTCTATTCTTTTATATGCAAGCACTGGTTTTATGCTGCTTATCTTGAAAAGAACATCAATAGTCGAGTACTTCTAGTTCCCAGAAATGCCTAACTTAGTTATATGAATCAGTTGAATTAAGGCCTAGGTGAACAGACTCTCAGAGAATTCCATTAGGATAATTGACAAAAGCTAAATCAGATAATTTTATAAGAAACAATCTCTAAAGAACACTTTGTCCAGCTCTCTGGACTTTTATAGATGAGAAAACTGGGTCCAAAAAGATTAAACAATGTGCCCATGGTCATACGCCCAGTTACTAATTGGCAGAGCCAGGATCAAAATGAGAAAGTAAGTCTCCTTTTATAAATGCAGTGTCATATTCACTACACAAGTGTTTCTTAAGGTCATCAGACCCAATGCCATCTCTTCTCTTTTTATAACAAACTAGAGACCCAGTGCATGAAAATTCATACACTCGGGAGGGATCCCTCAGCCCAGCCTGTGCCCTGTCGCAGTCCAGACCCCTCAGAGGATGTCCACCTGCCAGATTAGGCCTGCTCCCCAGGAGGATCGGGCCTAAGCTGGCAGTCAGACATCCCTCTGACAACCCAGGAGTTGTTGGGGGATGTCCTACTGACAGCTTAGGCCCGCTCCCAGAGGGGAGCAGATCTAAGCAGCAGTCGGACATCCTTAGCACTGCCGAGGAGATGAGAGAGGCTCCCGCCACCGTCGCTGCACTCGCAGCCATCAGCCTAGCTTGTGGCAGAGCAGAGCTCCCCCTGTGGGAGAGAACTGACCACCAGGGGGCAGCTCCTGCGTTGAGCGTCTGCCCCCTGGTTGTCAGTGCATGTCATAGCGACCGGTTGTTCTGCTGGTAGGGTCAATTTGCATATTACCCTTTTATTATATAGGATATCTGTAATGTGCCCTTTACTATCCTGACATATATATATAAAATCCTAAGCGACCGAACGAACGACCAGTCGACCAGTGTACTCCCACAGCCAACCTCCCACAGCCAGCCAACCTCCCGCAGTCCCTCCCCCCAGCCGGCCAACCACCACCCCCCCCCCCCGCCCGATTGGCCCCGATCGCTGGTCAGGCCAAGGGACCCCCCCACCTATGCACGAATTCGTGCACCAGGCCTCTAGTTCTTAAATAATAATCCCACCCTCACATGCAATAAAAAAAGTAATATAAACTCTTAGAAAAAAATTTCATAAGAAAATAATATGTATGTTAATATGTAAATGCTACAGACAGCTACACCAGAGGCTGAATAGGTGCTTGCACTGCCCAACAAGGCAATGCTGCTATTGAAGTAATTTTCTAAAATGATAAAAACTCTAGGTAATGTTTAAACAAAACAAAGTACAACCTTCCATCCCCTTACACAGTAGTTACACTGCTAAAAAATTTAGTGCATATTGTAGCCACCCAAGAAATGCTAATGTAATTATGTACATTTATGTAGCTAGGATCTAGGTTCAGGTCATTATAAACAGATTTTTCACCTACACAATCTTCTGGAAAGACATTTGGAAATCATATGGAATAAGGGAGGACTTTTCAATATTCAGGGCTTCCCTAAACATTGCAGGATATCTAGCAACACTAGGCCCTCTCTACCCTAAATCCAAGAAATTCCTTCTGCCTCTAAGTTATTATGGTGGCCAATATTCCCACAACTTTTAAGAACCAATATCTTGAAAATAAATAGCTATGTTCAGAAATACCAAGGGAAATTCAGGAATTTATCCACTACCATTTAAGTAGGCCCTCTTTTAACTGTTTCATATCTCTTGAAAATACTCTGTACCAGGAGTAACATGAATTTACAGGATAGTAAAGACTAAAAACACTCATTCAAGTGTGCCTGTCTCCTAAGAATTTGGCACCTATTCTAAGTTTCTATGCCCATGAAGAAGAGAAGAAGAGCCATATGGCAAGAATAAATTACTAATTATTCAGCTTATCAAATCTATGAAAGATAATCAAAATTAAGAACATTTTCTATCCCACTCCTGACACCAAAAAAAGAACATTTTCTGAATATATCCTTCCAATTTCTCAGCAGATTTTTAAATCCTACAAAATAGTTTTCACTTAGCTCCCAAAAATGGTTTTCTTTGAAACAAATAAATACTGTAGGAGGTTTATAATGTAAGCATAATGCAATCATGTAAAAAAAAAAAAAATTTAATGCTATGCTTAAACAACTATTTATCTGCAATTGACTTACCAAAGCAGGTTTGCTTTCATTTTAATATCATTACCTCATACCAACAACAGAAATGATACTGGTGTACAAAGAAAAAATATACAGAAATACCTATCCAAAACTCTTTACCCTAAACAGATAAACTCTAACATACCATTATTTATATTTTGACAATGAAAATACCTCAATTATAGACACATAGCTCTTACAAGATTTCACAAAACATGAAAGAAAACTCAATATAAACAATGAAGAAACTTAACCTGAAAAAAATATTACCTTCAGTTACACTTTCAAGATACTATCCTATATGATAAAGAGCTAATACACAAACGGTCATCCCACCCTCACACCGTAACTGCTCAAACAATGGGGAGAGAGGAATGGGGACCAGCCAGGCACAAATGAGCTCACGAGAGAGGGATGGGGACCAGCAAGGCACAAATGAGCTCATGAGAGAGGGATGGGGACCAGCCAGGCTGCGGCCCAGGAGAGGGATAAGCCGCCTGCCCCGCAGTCCCAGGCGCCAGCTCCTGCGGCTGCGGCCCAGGAGAGGGACAAGCCGCCCACCCCGTGGTCCTGGGCACCTGTGGCTGCAGTCTGGGAGAAACTGCCCGCTCACGGTCCCCTGCAGCTGTGGCCGGCCTGGGTCCTGGGTGCCTGCGGCCGGCCAGACAGAGGGAAGCCCGGGTCCCGGGTGCCTGTAACCGGCCAGAGGAGGGAATCCTGGGTCCCAGGTGTGGGGTGAGGCAGAGGCGATTAGGGGCAATCAGGCCAGCAAGGGAGCCGTTAGGGGCGACAGGCAGGCAGAGGGGTTAGGGGCGATCAGGCAGGCGAGTGGTTAGGAGCCAGCAGTCCCAGATAGCGAGAGGCAATCGGACATCCCCCGAGGGGTCCTGGATTGGAAAGGGTGCAGACTGGGCTGAGGGACCCCCAACCCCCATGCACGAATTTCATACACTGGGCCTATAGTGAAAATGAAGGAAAGCCCTAGCCAGTTCTGCTCAAGGTCACTTAACTCATTGCAGGCTCAATCCCTGGCCCAGGTCTGAGTGAGTGCCCAACCCATGGATGTGTCTCTCACATCAATGTTTCTCTCCCTCTGTCACTCCCCCTCCCTTCCACTCTGACTAATGGGAAAAAAATATCCTCAAGTAAAAATTAACCCAAAAAAATGAAGGACAAAGTTTCTTCATTACAAAATTTTACAGCATCAAGGAAAATCAGAGGTTAGCCTGCCCAAATATCCGTTTCAAGAGCAAAAAGAATGACCTCTCCATTTTGCATAATTTCTCTTTTTTACTATATAGAAAATTTAAAAAACAAATTAAAATGCATAATTTCTCTTTTTTACTATACAGAGAATTTAAAAACCAAATAAAAATGAAACATATAAACTAATAAGCCTAAGCATACACAATGAAACTTTAGCAGAAGGCAGTAAGTATCATGGGCTCAAGACTCAGATAGCTTTTTACTTTACGCTTATTGGAATGGGGAAAAAATATATTGTATTCCTCAAGCACAAGCTAGGTAATACAAAGTTTTGTAAAATTTTCCATGGAAATGGTTTAATATAAACTGCCAATCAATATTCTTAGTCTTGAAAACTGAGCTGTTTCTTTCAGAATTTTACAATCTATAATAATAAAAGCGTAATATGCTAATTAGACCAGACGTCCTTCCAGACGCCCTTCCTTCTGGACAAAGCTGCAGCGGGTGAGGGCAGAGGCAGAGGCGGCAGGCAAGGGCCAAGACCTTTGCATGAATATCATGCATCGGGCTTCTAGTGCTTTCTAATAGTTAAGTAAGTGTATTACAGATTCCCATTATCAAGGAATTCTTGATGATTTGCTCTTTTCTTTTTCAGAGAAACAAACTGTAATGTTCAAGTACCTATCACAAGATAATTTTTTTACTCCTCACCAGAGGATATGTTTTTATTTATTTTAGAGAGAGGGAGAAACATTGATGTTAGAGAGAAACATCTACTGGTTGCCTCCCACAGCCCAGACCAGGGATCAAAATCGCAACCTAGATATGTGCCCTGACCGGAAATTGAACCTGCAACTTTTTGGTGTATGAGATGATGCTCCAACCAACTGAGCCACTCAGCCAGGGCTCACAAGACAATTTTTAAAGCATGCAGTAATTCCTGCAAAATTCAGGTCCTCCTTCATTTAGGGTTATGAATGTGGTTGTATTAAACAGCTCCCAGAGAGTGGGAGAAAAAAGTTAAATTAAATATTTGGAAGGACACAAGTACAACCAAAAATTGCTGAATATATCCTTTTCCTTTGTTAATTTCTTTACAGTAAAAACTGGGTAGTTGATGAGACATAGAGGAATCCTTACCACAAAACACTCAATAAAGAAAATAGTTACTAATTAACCAACTGTAACTACTGGCTAAAAAAGCCCACCCAAGGAACCTCTCCAAAGACAAAGAAATATGCTATCAACAAAAAACAAACATCATCAAAGAAACACTGGATCGTTGGACATTTTTTCAACTAGCTCTTTCTTTCATCGATATTCCTAATAAGGATTACAATTTATTTCCAGAAATCTATTATCCTCACATCCATTTTATCCTACTAAATAGGCCACAGTTTGAAAAGAAAAATCCAGGAGAAAATATACATATTCTTTAAATACACTGAGTGGCCAGATTATTATGACCACCTGACGTTTGTAGGCAAATTAGCTATAATTTCGCGCTGAAATTGCTAGAGGGCCAGACAATTATAAATAGGGAAGCAGGTTGTTTGCCACGACAGAAGTGATTTTTTTTCTGAAGATATGGGTAAACAACGCAATTTAACAGCCTTTGAACATGGGAGATATATATATATATATTACTCTAAATCACTGAGTCACTTTAATTTTAATTCAGGAGTCCAAAAATTCAGAAAAGCAAGTTACCATTTTCTAAAGTTTTCACACTGCTTTCAGCTTTATTTCTAGTTAGGACAATTCACCAGAAAAATATAATGATACAAAGTAGGAGCTCAATGTTTGTTAAATCAACAAGTAAACATTAAATGTTAAACATTAAAACTAGTATTTAAGCCGAAACCGGTTTGGCTCAGTGGATAGAGCGTCGGCCTGTGGACTGAAAGGTCCCAGGTTCGATTCCGGTCAAGGGCATGTACCTGGGTTGCGGGCACATCCCCAGTAGGAGATGTGCAGGAGGCGGTTGATAGATGTTTCTCTCCCATCGATGTTTCTAACTCTCTATCTCTCTCTCTTCCTCTCTGTAAAAAATCAATAAAATATATTTTTTTAAAAAACTAGTATTTAATAATAGATGAACACCTTCATGGCTTGCCAGAAAAAGGGTGGCATCTCTAATCACAGGTAATAAATTAGTTTGCACAGCCAAAAACCATTAACACCGGATCTCAAAGCAGGATTTTTCATTTAATGTCCATGGATAAACTCATCCCAAAATTTGATGTAGTACTCTTTCAGCTTTCTAGAACAGCGACGCTTTCTCCTATTATTTAACACTAGTAGCCCTGTGGACGAAATTCGTGCACATTAAAAGGGAATGAATTGCCCTAATCGGTTTGGCTCAGTGGATAGAGCATTGGCCTGCGGACTCAAGAGTCCCAGGTTTGATTCCAGTCAAGGGCATGTACCTTGGTTGCGGGCACATCCCCAGTGGGGAGTGTGCAGGAGGCAGCTAATCGATGTTTCTCTCTCATCAATGTTTCTAACTCTCTATCCCTCTCCCTTCCTCTCTGTAAAAAATCAATAAAATATATTTTTTTAAAAAGGGAATTAATTAGCAGAGATATTTTAATATTGCTATTTGCCCTTTCTCTATAATAGAAGTGTGAGAGATGAAAGGAAATTAGTAAAATGTATATGAAAATAATATATACATTTATTAATAAACAGTAACAAAAGGATATAACAACAGAGGCATGATATTAAAATGACAAAAACATGATATGAAAACAACAAAAACATGATATAAAAACAACAGTGACGCAAACAATGGCTGATAAAGTGATTAAACTTAATCTAATTTTCCCATTAAGAGTGAAAACACTTTCAGAGTGCTTGACTAATTTCCCTTGTGATGAAGTACTTAGAACTTTAACTGTAACATCACATGCTCTTCAAACTCTAGAGAAAGCAACATATAACTGACCATGTGCAAAAACAGGTTCAGGTAGGAATATGCCTACTTTGTCTAGAGTTTGTCCTTGTGATTTATTAATAGTAATCACAAATGCTGGCATCACGTGAAACATTCATCGAATCAATTTAAATGGGAGGCCAGTGTCAGATGGGGACAAATTAATTCTTGGAATCAGAACAGCCTCTCCCTCTGCAGAGCCTGTTAATACTTCAGTTTCGATAATGTTAGGTTGTAATCTTTTGATAATAAATCTGGTACCATTACAAAGACCCCATTTAATATTGAGATTTCTCAATAGCACAATGATTGCACCCACTTTCTTTTTTTTTTCTCATTTCAAGTTTATTAAAACTTTAGCAGTACAAATTATCCAGCTTGCAGATTATCAAAAGATCAATTCAATAAAGTCCATGTTTAAAAAAAAAAAAAAAAAAAAGACAAACATAAACAACCCAAAACAATGAGAAGAGAGAAACAACATAGAGGAGAGTCATCAGGAAGTCTCTAAAACTTAAAATTTGAGACAGAATGGAAATAAGTTTATACAACTCACTCATCCACTTTTGTCTTCATCTGTTCCAGGGCTTGATTCATGATCAAATTTTTTATTTTTATCATGTGCATGGTCATTTTCTTGACCCTTTGATTTTTGGTTTTCTTTTTCCCCTGAGGATCTGGTCTTCTCATCCTCCTTATGTTTTAATGTGGAGAACTTTAATTCATTGTCCTACTTTGTTTTATTTTTTCGAGTGGACTTAGATCTCTATCAGCCTTTTTATCCCTGGTATCATTTGAACTATTATGATCACGATTTTTAGAGTGCATTCTCCTCTCACCCTCAGAATTTTCTTTTCTGTGTGAACTCTTACCTTCTTGGTTTCTATATTTTTCTTTGTTCCTGCTTTGACTTTCTTCTCTCTCTGAGCTCCTTGAATCTCTTCTTCTCTTTCTATCTGTACTTCTCGATCGTCCTGCTGTAGCTCTTCTCTCTCGGCTCCGTGACCTTCCTCTTCTCCTGTACTCCTGCTCTCTGTATCTGTAGTACTCCTTGCTTCTGCTATGATCACGGTCATGGCTTCTGGATCGCACTCTTCTGCTCCTGTCTCTACTTCTGCTTCGTTCCCTTGTTCTACTAGTGTAACTGTGTTTGCCTTTAGTTGTATCACACTCTCTGCTTTTAGACTGTGCATGCCTATCCTTTTCTTTACTTTTATTATGATCATGCTCATTACTTTTTGATTCTGTTTAGACTTCTCTTTACTTCTACTCCTTTCCTGATCTTTTCCTTTAGAATCAGACTTTTCTTTTTCTTTTGTATTCTCACGATCCTTTTCTTTACTCCTTGACCTCATCCTCTTTTCTTCATGTCTATTATGCTTTGTATCCCTTTCCTTACTCTGATTTCTCTTTGCTTTTACTCCTACTTTTAGATTTGGCCCTTTTCTTCACCTTGTTTTTATTATACTTACCATCTTTCTCTGAATTTCTTCTGACGTCTCTCTCTTTGCTGTTAGATTTATGGTCTTTTATTTTATTTTCCTTTTCACTTTTTCTGTTTGGACTCTCAGACACTTGCCTGAGATCAGTTATTTTCTTCTCTTTTACTCTAACTGGGCTTCTTTGATTTTCTTTTACTTCATTTAACTCACTCTTAGCCCCTTTGATCCATCTTTCACCACTTGATATTCTCATTCTTTGAGCTCTTTGCATCTTTGCCTCCAATGTGGAGTCTCACTCCGTCTGAAACGATCCCTTGATCTGGATCTAGATGGAGTTCGATAACGCCTGGGTCCTCTTCCTTTAATTTTCCTGCCAGACCTAGTAACTAAAAGTCGCCTCTGGTATGAAGAAGGCTGGGAATTAAGTGGATTACACTCTCTGTCTCTTTCTCTGTTTTTCCTTTCTTTCTCATCAGCTTTAGGAGGACTTTTTCTCATTAGAAATCTATTTTCAGATATAGGAGGGATCTCCTCTGGACGGACAGTAGACTGGGGTTGTGCATCAAGATTTTCAGCCTCACTTCCACTAGATGCGCTTTTCTTGCTTTTCTTTCGCTTCTTCTTTTCTTTTGTGTGTTTTCAGGAATTTTTCCTATGTTTCTTTTTTCTTTTTTTGATTTCTCTTCAGAAGCACTTTCAGAAGCAGAAGAGTCAGAAGAGGACTGAGAATCACTTGAGCTATCTGAGTCACTGGATGATGATGATGAGGAGGATTTATGTCTTTTCTTTTCTTCTTTCTTAGCTTTAGATTTGGGAATTAGCTCTCCACAACTTGAGTATCCGCACCTCAGCAAATGGTTTACTAGCTGCATCTGTTTTCTGATTTTCTATCTCCCGCACAACTTCTTGACCAGAAATCACTTGCCCAAAAACAACATGATGCATGAAAAACTGAGAACCATTTGTATCCTTCCCTCTGTTGGCCATTGACAAGAGAAATTCTTTGTTATGTTTAACAGCAAAACTCTCATCTTCAAAAAATCCTCCATAAATAGATTCCCCTCCTCGTCCATTTCCTTCACTGAAGTCACCACCCTGAACCATAAAATCTTTGACAACTCTGTGAAAGAGACAACTCTTATAATGCAATGGCTTCTGAGCTGATTTCCCTGTTCCCTTTTCACCTGTACAAAGACAACGGAAGTTCTCGCATGTTTTGGGACACACATCAGAAAATAATTCAAAGACAACTCTTTCAGCCGGTTGATTATTAATGGCAATGTCAAAAAAAAAAACCAACATCGAGGACGTTGAACCTTTATTCCCATGGCTCCAATATTTCAATCTTTAAATAGAGAAAAATCAAGGACAAAATCATCCAATCCTTTCAGCCCTGTAGCATAAGTCAATATGCAAGATTTGCCCTGCACCCGCAGTCTCCTCCTGCCAGGTCTGGTCCTGCACAGAGCTTCAAATCTACCGCCGCCAGAAAAGACGCTAAAGCCCACTACCCGCCTCCCTCCCCCACCACCCAGTCGCAGTGTCGATTGCACCCACTTTCAATTTTAATTTATGACACGGCATTCCCAAAGAAGTAATACTATTAAGAAATTCGATGGGAAAATTTTCCTTTTCAGCATCATCTGTGGAATCAATGGAATCATAGCAGTGGTTCTCAACCTTGGCTGCACATTAGAATCACCTGGGAATCTTTTTAAAATCCTGATTCCTGGGCCTCATCCTCCGGAAATTGTTTCTTTGTTATGGGGTAGGGCTACAACATTAGTAACAAAGAAACAGAATTAAAACTTTATTGTGGGGAGCCGCTACAGTGTTTTGGACAGGTTCAAGCCTTGGACTGATGAGAGGGCACAGTCCTCTCATTGCCACGTGCAAGTCCCAGCTTGGAGGGCAGGGCCTTCCCAGCACAATTATAGCCAACAGCTGTAGTTGTAAGCTTGAACCTATGGTCCAAACACGTGGCCCCACGTGCCTGAGTGATGTAGGCTTGAGAGAGTTAAGGAGCATGTAGTTGAGTAGGATTGAAACCCAGGAGAATTTTGTAAACATCTTGGTCACACCCTTACTTTGCCTCGTAGCATTTGCTATAAAATAAAGGCATGGCTGTGGGCGTGGGCGCTGTCTCTCAGAGAAGCAGCGTCCCATCGAGACCCAGCTTTCATTCTCTTGTCTGTCTTTTCTAAGCCTTTCAGCCGCCCCCACTCAGGTTCACCCCTGGCCATGCTGGAGCTGGGCACACTTTAGAACAGGGATGGGCAAACTTTTTGACTCAAGGACCACAATGGGTTCTTAAACTGGACTCAGAAGAAGGAGCTCCGGCCGTGTTTCCCAACGTTGTCATGTTAACACTGCTGCTGGTGAAGGGGCAGAGGGAAGAGCAAGAGAACCCTCCACTCTTTCGGCTCTGCGGGCCGGATAGAACAGCCAAATGGGCCGTAGTTTGCCAACGGCTGCTTTAGAAAGATCTGCCTCCATGCTCAGAGGGTGGGTTCCTGCCTCAAACCCCGCCCTTACAGGAAACAGCTCCGGGAAACAGCTCGGGGGAGGGCGCAACCATTGCCAAGACAACCCCTGCAGGACTGACTTCCTTCCGGTTGGTCGCCAGCCAGATCCCGGTCATGATGAACATCACCCATGGTTTTTATATAAGTAGATAGCCTGGATTGAATTTTGACCAATAAGGTTTTATCCTGTCTTTCCCCATTATTCAGTATTATTGAAGAAATAGTATAATTCCCTAAACCATGGCAAAGAAGCAAAAGCCTTGTTGATATCAGAAACCATAACATTTTATTACAATTATATATAATAAAAGGCTAATATGCAAATAGACCAAACAGTGGAACAACCAAACAACCAGTCACTATGACATGCGCTGACCACCAGGGGCCACGCACGGAACATGGTGTGCGTCGGCCACAGCAGGATGGTGGAGCAGGTGAGCGGGGGCGCCAAACCAAGGCAGGGCGCCAGTTGCTGTCATCAGGACAAGCCTCTGGTGGTTACTGAAAATTCTTTGCTCCCGCACGTCACAATCCCGCCTGGTGATCGCACCTGCTGCCAGCACTGGCCCCACTTGCACCCACTGCCGGCACCCAGTGCCGGCCCTGACTACTGGGTGCCGTCAGCGGGTGTGAGTGGCGGCTGCCAGCCCGATCACCCCTCAGGGTTTCTCCACGTCCCCCTGCTCCTGAGGGGCGATCAAGGTCGACAGCTACCACTCATACCCACAGCCAGCGCTTGGCACCATCAGCAGGTGTGCGTGGGGCCGGCGCTGTCAGCACATGGGAGCAGCGGCGGCGGGAGCGGGGCTGCCAGCAGACAGGGGACCATGGCAGGAGGGGCCGGGCAGGGGCACGGAGGATGGGCCAAGACCCGCCCCTGTGCCCACCACAGCCTCGCAGCCCACAGTTCCTTTCAAGGTGCACAAATTCATGCACTGGACCCCTAGGACTGAATAAAAGAAGAGGGACATTTGCAAAAGAATAATCTATTTAAGACCCTTAGTGGCAACCTCTTATCAGTCAGAAAACTCCTTTAGACTTATAGTCTCTTCTACCTGGGATAACATTTTATCCCAAACAGTCACAACATTCAGGTCTCTCTTTGCTCAACTAATACCTTCAAAGAGGCATAAAGCACTTGTGCTACATAATGAAATACAATGGGTGTCTCAGTGAACATCATTTTAATTTAAAAGACTGAAGTGACAACCTATGATTATTCAGTCTTGGGTATAAAGCTGATTTTTTAAATAAATTAATGAAAGAAACCTGTCACTTCAAAAACAGTAACTTGCAATATTTATTGCCAATGATAAAATTTGAGCTTTCAAGTGAAAATTAGAATTGTGGGAAACTTGTATCTTTGGGAAAACTTGAAAATTTGGGAACCTGGTGAGCTTGACAGCTTACCAATACTTAAAAAACTTTTCTGATGAGACAAGAAGCAATATTAATAAATGTGAATTTTTTAAATTTGTCTAATGAAAGTCATACACGAACAAATTTCGCTTCTCAAAATGATTAACTCCCTAATAGGGACATAGCTATTTTACATAGGATTTAATTTTCTCAGGGCATTCTGCATAATGCCTTTAACATATCCCATATCTGGAACACCAAAAAGATCAAATCAATCTGGAAAATAAATTAGCCTACTGATTTATGCACAATGTTCTGAATAACCATTCATAATTCATCTCTGTTATCAGAATTGCCAAACATAAAAGTTAAAGATCAGACTTTAAATGACAGTGAAATAATTAGCAACCTCGTGAAAGAGCTTAAATTCAAATAATAATGGTTTTCACCATGTGACAAACCAAGTTACAACCTAAAATTATAAAAATGTTAATAGTAACCTATGTCCAAGCAGTGAGAAAAATGACAAAACAAAGAGTCACACAGGGTAAATTTCTCTTTTTGTATTTCTGAACTTGAAATTCTCTTGATTTTATCCCTAAATAAATAAAACCAAAATAAAAAAACCTAAATCCTGAATAAAATCAGACTCCAGAACAAAAAAAATACACAAAGCGAAATATTAAACTTACTTGCCACAATATAATATTAAACAGAATGTATTCTGACCACACAAAATTCCAATGAAAGTGCTTTAAAATAATTATTTTTAAAATAAGCTTCCAGCTAAACTCAACATATAGAAATATTATAAAGCAAAATAATAAAAAAGTATGACAATATCTTGTTATATGTTGGTTAGAATAAAATAAAAATGTAAATCATCCAAAGCCATTCAAGCAAGTTCACAACTGGATTTTTATTCTTCATCAAGCAAATATGTAAATACGAAAAGCCTTCCTCATTGTCAATTTTAAAAAAGAAAAAAGGGCCTTTCCTGTTAAAGCATATGTTGTTCCATCTCTCCAACCACCAATATTTGAAAGTTCAGAAAAAAAAGGAGTATGAGATATAAAAACAGTTGGGTATTTATTTTAGAAACAATCTTCCCAAAAAAACTTCATAATAATGAACCATACACATTAGACAACTCTAAAAAATGTGTCTTTACTTTTGATAGGATTCTAGACCAAGATCTCTGTGGCCCAAGCAAATCAAACATTTAGAATGCATCTAAATTCCCAGTTTAAAAGTGAATTGGAGAAATTTGTTTCATTATTGTAAATCCTATTAAGCCAGTATCCTTTGTAAAGTGGAAAATGTCTGACCTTGAGGGCTATGGAGGGTATAATGAATGCAGAGTTTAATAAGGGCCCACTGCTAGCTCACTATAATCTATTAATTAGCATTCTCAGTTCTGTAAATCTCACTGCAGTGTTTCACTTTACTTTAAAATTGCACCCTTTGTTTTTTGGACCAAAGATACACAATTTTAGGATTGTATGATAATTATAGTGGGTGCAGGAAGAATATATTCCTGCCAGCCTTGGTGTTTAATTAGTGCAAGGGGCGGAATCTAGATAAGGCAGTGTTTACCCTCCTTCAGCACATATGGTTTTTTTGGCATCATAGTCCTATGGGCTGTTTCATTTCCACTGGACTGAAATGCTGAATCCCTACTAGTCTTTTCAGAAGATTCAAATATTTGCCTTTGTATATAGCTTGATAATTAGAAAGGAAATTGCCATTGCTTTTTATCCACACAGCTTTTAAAGTATGGGCATAATCAGCTGCCTTAATTTTTTGAAAATAAAGAAATATGCCAATAATTTTCCCTCATTAAAATGGACATTTCCAACTTGCTTGATAATAAAAACTACCTTGGTGATAGGCATTTTTTTAGCATCATCAAAAAGGTACACTGGAGGTTAGTTAATTCAGTGATAGAGCCAGTAACTTCAATTTAACTTCTCCCAAAATACACACACACATACATGTACACATAATTTATATACACACACAAATATACATTATATTTACATTTACTTACATACTCACACAATCTATTCCTAAAAGGTAGAACTTTAAAAGGAAAGTATGTATTCATGTATAATTTTTACACAATATTTTTAACTTGTAGCTCAGCCACTTTTCAAGTCAATGGAAATAAACTGTGATTATTAACAATCCATTTGAGATTGGATAATATTCAAGTATGATGTACTTTGATGCTTAATTATCTAAATAAAGTTCTTCATATTTGAACATTGATATGCCATTACATACTCCAAATTTATCAATCTCATTTTTACAAAATTAAAAGAAACTAAAATCTACCCTATGAATACAGATACAGTTTCTAAGACCTATGCTACACTGATACTTTACCACAAGGCTAAATTAAGCAAACTCATTACTCCTCTCTTGATATTTACAATTCAACACCCATACAGAAGAACTTTCAGAATGTACTATTATTTTACATTTAGGAATGATAAACTTTTCACGTTGTACTTCACTTTCTGCAACTTAAATTTTAACGGAAAAAAAGTTATTTCTTCATTCTATTGTCATACATCATCTGAGTAATCTTGTGCATCAATGACTCTCAAGGTGAGGAGATATCAAAATCACCTGGATGGCTTTTTTTAATTAAACATAGCTAAGATTTTAAACACCCTTTTTCTATACACACATTCCTTCTTCTGAGGAACACTGTCACAGTAAATAATCATTATGTATAGGAATCTGTCACAACCCTGAGGTATAATATGGCAGAAAAAAAGGATGAGAAGCATTGAGCCAATAGTCCCTTGTTCCTTTTCCCATCTTTTACAACTAAGCCCGAAAGTGGCAATAGACCCATCACAAATTCCCTGTGGCTGATGAGCAATAGACTAGTTTAAGAATTAGAGGTTGTAGGGGAGCTAAGAAATGCAGTAAAGGCAGCAATGTTGGACTCTCTCTTTAACCTTCTGTGACTGTTTAACTCTCTGTAGCCTCAGATTACGCTGACTACCCAGAAAGCCGGAATCCCACCCAAAGATAACGTCAGGCCCCAGGAAGGAGGTTAATGGATGTATACAATGTAACTGCCTGATGTTATTCGTTAACTTAGAAATGCATTGTTCTTTCTTGTGGTCTATGTGATTACCCACCATATGCTTTCACTATTAACCCCCTATACAAAAGAGACCCTGTCCTAGGAGGGTGTGGATCTCTGCCCAGCAGGTCACCACTGAGAGCAAGCACCTGCTTTTCCCGTGTATGTAAGTTTCTTCTATTGACGCTCTTATGAATTTGAATAAGACTACATGACAGTTCTTCGAAATTAATCCTGAATTAGATTTTTTGGGTTTTTCAGAACCACCAGATAAGCTTACTTAAAATATAAGTTCCTGGATTCCATCTCCCAGATATTTACTTAGTTGGTATACAGTAATGCCTGAGAATCTATATTTTAAGTAAATATTATCTGTTGATAATGATGTATCCAAGCCAAGATTTAGGAATCCCTGGTCTTACTTTTAATATTGAACACTGGGATCTATTTTAGTTCTTTTTTCTTTTCTTCTTTTCACATTTTTTAAGTCTTACTCAAAGAACTTCCTGAGGAATACTTTTTAAAAGCATTTCCTCTTACTTAAAAAGGCTGGGTCTCTAGAAGGCTTACAAATTGAAGTATAATAATCAAACATTTAGATTCTGTGTAGTGACAAATTAAAGTTAGTCACTGGTTAAAGCATTTTGTATGTTAACTATACTTTAATTTTTAAAAAGTAAAAGCATCCGACTGGCGTGGTTCAGTGGTTGAGTGTAGACCTATGAACCCAGAGGTCACAGTTCAATTTCTGGTGTGGGCTCGATCCCCATTGGGAGGCATGCGGGGGGGTGGCAGAATCAGTAATTCTCTCTCATCATTATTGTTTCTGTTTTTCTCTCGCTCTCCCTTCCTCTCTGAAATCAATAAAAATATTTTTTTAAAAAGTAAAAGCAAAGTAGATTAAGGTTATATCCAAGAAAGAATAAAATTATCATCATTACTAATTATTGTGAAATCTCTGATTCAAATGAATTCATATTGTACCATCAAATAAATATGAAGATTTGATCAATCATTTCTTATTTTTTATCTTTATTGCTGATTTGTCCCCTCTTTTCCCATTGACCCCATCTAGCCCACCCCCAACAAGTCCTTCACCACACTACTGTCTATGTCCATGGGTTATGCATATATATGCATACAAGTTCTTTAGTTGATATCTTCCCACCCACCCACCCATCCCCGCCTTCCCTCTGAGATTTGACAGTCTGTTTCATGCTTCTATGTCTCTGGACGTACAGCCAACATCATACTCAATGGGGGAAAATTAAAAGCATTTCCCCCAGAAACTGGAACAAGACAAGGTAGTCCACTTTACAACTTTTATTCAACATTAGTGTCCTGGTGCACAGATTTGTGCACATTAAAAGGAAATTAATTAGAAGAAATATTTTAATATCACTATTCGCCCTTTCTCTATAATAAAATGTCAACTCATAGAGACCAAAAAAACTACGAAAGATCAATGAAACCAAGAGCTGGTTCTTTGAAAGGGTAAACAAGATTGATGAACCTATAGCCAGGCTCACCAGAAGCAGAGAGAGAGGACCCAAATAAACAAAATCAGAAATGAAAGAGGCGAAATAACAACAGATACCACAGAAATACAAAGGATTGTTTAAAAATACTATGAACAACTCTGCTCCAACAAACTAGACAACCTGGGGGAAATGGACATATTCCAAGAAAAATACAACCTACCAAAATTCAATCAGGAAGAATCTAAAAATCTCCATAGGCCAATAACTATGGAAGAAATTGAAGCAGTCATCAAAAAGCTTCCAGCAAACAGAAGCCCGGGGCCAGACGGCTTCACAGGGGCGTTTTACCAAACATTCAAGGAAGAACTAAAACCTATCCTCCTCAGACTATTCCAAAAAATTCAAGAGGAAGGAACACTTCCAAGCTCATTCTATGAAGGCAGCATCACCCTAATACCAAAACCAAACAAAGACAACACAATGAAAGAGAATTACAGGCCAATATCACTCATGAACATAGATGCCAAAATTCTAGCAAATCAGATCCAGCATTACATCAGAAAGATTACACATCATGACCAAGTAGGATTTATCCTGGGGATGCAAGGATAGTACAATTTCCACAGATCAATAAATGTGATACATCACATAAACAAATTGAAAGATAAAAATCACAGTCATATCAATTGATGCAGAAAAAGCATTTGACAAAATCCAACACCCTTTCTTGATAAAAACCCTCAGCAAAGTGGGAATAGAGGGATCATACCTCAACATAATAAAAGCCTTATATGACAAACCTACAGCCAACATCATACTCAATGGACAAAAACTAAAACCATTTCACCTAAGAAGAGGAAAAAGACAGGGATGCCTACTTTTACCACTCCTGTTTGACATAGTACTGGAAGTGCTAGCCACAGCAATTAGACAAGAAGAAATAAAAGGTGTCCAAATTGGAAAAGAAGATGTAAAACTGTCATTATTCACAGATGACAAGATACTGTACATAGGAAACCCTAAAGACTCCATCAAAAAACTACTAGACTTAATAAATGCATTCGGCAATGTAGCAGGATACAAAATTAACGCCAAGAAATCTATGGCATTTTTATACACCAATAGTGAACTTACAGAAAGAGATTAAAAAAAATCCCATTTACCATTGCACCAAAAAAATTAAGATACCTAGAAATAAACTAAACTAAGGAGGTAAAAGACTTGTACTTGGAAAACTACAAGACAATAAAAAAGGAGATGGAGGAAGACATAAACAGATGCAAGAAGATAACCGTGTTCATGGATTGGTAGAATCAACATCATTAAAATGTCCATAATACCCAAAACAATCTATAGATTCAATGAACTTTCCATTAAAATACCAATGGCATATTTCACAGACCTAGAACGAACTCTCCAAAAATTCATCTAGAAAAAAAAAACAGACCCCAAATAGCTGCAGCAATCCTGAGAAAGAAGAACAAAGTAGGAAGGATCTCAGTACAAGATATCAAGCTGTATTACAAAGCCACTGTTCTCAAAACTGCTTGGTACTGGCACAAGAACAGACATACAGACCAATGGAATAGAATAGAGGACCCAGAAATCGACCAAATCCACTATGCTCAATTAATACTTGACAAAGGCAGCAAGAGCATACAATGGAGTCAAGACAGTCTCTTCAATAAATGGTATTGGGAAAACTGGACAAATATATGCAAAAAAATGAAACTAGACCACCAACTTATACCATACACAAAAATAAACTAAAAATGGATAAAGGACTTAAACGTAAGACAGAAAACCATAAAAATCTTAGCAGAATCCACAGGCAGCAAAACCTCTGACATATGTCGAGGCAATTTCTTCACCAATACAGATCCTATGGCAACAGAAACTAAAGAGAAAATAAACAAATGGGACTACATCAAAATAGAAAGCTTCTGCACAGCAAAAGAAACCATCAAAAAACAACAAAAAAAGCCCACTGCATGGGAGAATATATTTGCAAATGTTATCTCCAATAAGGGTTTAATCTCCAACATTTACAGGGAACTCATACAACTTAACAAAAGGAAGATAACCCAATCGAAAAATGGGCAATGGACCTAAATAGATACTTTTCAAAAGAAGACATAAGGAAGGCCAAGAGACATATGAAAACATGCTCAAAGTCACTAATCATCCGAAAGATGCAAATCAAAACGACAATGAGGTACCATCTCACACCTATCAGAATGGCTATCATCAACAAATGAATAAATGACAAGTGCTAGCGAGGATGCGAAGAAAAAGAAACCCTCGTGCACTGCTGGTGGGAATGCAGACTGGTGCAGCCTCTGTGGAGAACAGCATGGAGTTTCCTCAAAAAATTAAAAATGAAACTCCCATTTAACCCAGTGATCCCACTTCTAGGAATATATCCCAAGAAACCAGAAACACCAATCACAAAAGATATATGCACACCTATGTTCATAGCAGCACTATTTACAATAGCTAAGATTTGGAAACAGCCTAAGTGCCTATCAGCAAATGAGTGGATTAAAAACTGTGGTACATCTACACAATAGGATACTATGCTGCTGTAAAAAGGAAGGAACTCCTACCATTTGCAACAGCATGGATGGACCTGGAGAGCATTATGCTAAGCAAAATAAGTCAGTCAGAGAAAGATAAATATTGCATGATCTCACTCATTTGTGGAATATAATGAACAACATAAACTGATGAACAAAAACAGATCCAGAGACAGAGAAGCATCGATCAGACCGTCAAACCTCAGAGGGAAGGAAGGGGAGGGTGGGGGTAAGGGGGAGAGATCAACCAAAGGATGTGTATGCATGCACATAAGCATAACCAATGGACACAAACACCAGGGAGGGGAGGGCATGAGCGGGGGGGAGGGGGGGGAGTAAGGGGGGGTTAAGGACAAATATCTAATACCTTAATAAAGAAAATAAAATAAAATAAAAAAATACAAGTGTCAACCAAATTCACAATCGACAATGACAGATCAAAACACATGCGTGCAATTGGCGCCAGTGAGAGCTTTATATGTATCACGCATATGTGAGTCAACTTAGCCTTTTATATTTAAACTTGCTTAATTAGACTGCTTTCTGATTTAGCTAAACTTTCCCCAGACCCATGAAGCACCTCAATTTCTCTTTCAAGTAACAGTCAGCAAAACAGCAGTAAATATCAACACGAAGCAGATTATTATTGTCGATCACACAGGGAGAAAGGGTAAAACATTTAACTGTAGCAGTGTTTGACTATATTCTGCACAGTGAGAAAACCTGAAGTCATTTTCAAGGTCCACCAATTTTTACTTCTTCTTAGTTGGGTCAAGTTTCTAAACTTTCTAAATCTCTATTGTTTTTGCTAATAAAAAGAAAATAGGATTCTACAGTCTCCTATCTACCTACTCCAGGACTTCTGTGAGGATCAAATGAGATGAAGCATGTGGAAACACTTCACAAACATTTGGTTGAACTGTAAAATGTTTCCACCTGGCTATAAAGCAAGTTGGGCTCCTGAGCTGAAGAAACTCCAAGGAGGCTAGTAGCTAGGGAAAGGAAGCTGGGCGTTGCTACATGACATCATTGCCCGGCACCTACAGCGACCATTTCCGAGCTGGGCTGGGCTGTGGACCACATTTTGCACCATGTAGTCTTGGCAGCACTGGCTGCAATTTGGTGGGGTGTCACTCCGGGGTGGTGGCAGGGCCTGTGTCCCACTTGGGGGAAGCCGAGTGTTGCTTTGTGGAGCCAGGTCCCCGGTGCTGTTTATTGTTAAATGGCTTGTCGCTAGGGAGAGGAAGCCGGGAGTTGCTACATGACGTCATTACCCGGCACCCACAGCCACCGTTTCTGTGCTGTGGGCCACATTTTGCACCATGGGGTCTCAGCAGCATTAGCTGCCATTTGGTGGGCTATCACTCTGAGGTGGTGGTGGAGCCTGTGTCCCACTTGGGGGAACCCAAGTATTGCTTTGTGAGCGCAAGGTCCGCGGTGCCGTTTCTCTGTAAATGGCCAGTGCACATCACAGCAACTCCTGCACTGAGCATCTGCCCCCTGGTGGTCAGTGCATGTCACAGCAGCCAGTCAGACACTTAGCATATTAGCCTTTTATATATTTAGACTAAAGCCCCCGAGTGCACAAATTTTTGTGCACTGGGGGGGAAGGGGGGGCCCCTCAGCCTGGCCTGTGCCCTCTCGCAGTCTGGGACCCCTCGGGAGACAACGCCCTGCTGGCTTAGGCCTGATCCCGAGTGGCAGAGGGCAGGCCCAATCCCTAGGTACAGCCCCTAGTCGGGCTCAGAGCAGGGCCAATTGGGGAGTTGGGGCGCCGCCCCCTGTCATGCACAGAGCAGGGCGGATCAGGAGGTTGAGATGCCACCCCCAGTCACGCTCAGGGTAGGGCCGATTGGGGGGTTGGGGCACCATCCCCTGTCACACTCAAGGCAGGGTCAATGGGGAGGTTGCAGCGCCACCCCATCACGCACAGAGCAGGGCCCATCAGGGGGTTGAGGAGCTCCCCCCTGTCACTCAGAGAGTAGGGCCGATAGGGGAGTTGGGGCACCGCCCCCTGTCACACACAGAGCAGGGCGGATCAGGAGGTTGGGGCGCCGCCCTCTATCACCCACAGAGCAGGGCCGATCAGGGGGTTGGGATGCCACCACTCTCACACTTAGGGCAGGGCCGATGGGGAGGTTATGGCACTACCCCATCACACACAGAGCAAAGCCCGTGGGAGGGGTGGGGGTTGTGGCGCCGCCCTCTATCACCCACAGAGCAGGGCAGATCAGGGGGTTGGGGCGCCGCCACTCTCACACTCAGGGCAGGGCCAATGGGGAGGTTATGGCTCTACCCTGTCACACACAGAGCAGGGCCGATAAGGGGTTTGGGGCGCCGCACCCTGTCACACACTGAGCCGCAGGGCGATCAGAGATTGGGGAGCTCCCCCGTATCAGGCATAGAGTAGGGCTGATCGGGAAGTTGGGGCGCCTTCCCCTGTCACGAACAGAGCAGGGCGGATAGGGAGGTTGTGGCCCCACCCCCTGTCACACACAGAGCCGCAGGGCAATCAGGGGGTTTGGGTGCTGCCCCCTGTCACGCTGATCCCGGTGCCCAGAGGCCTCTCGGCTCCGCTGATCCCGGTGCTGGGAGGCATATTACCCTTTTACTATATAGGATGGAGGCCTGGTGCATGGGTGGGGCTGGCTGGTTTGCCCTGAAGCGTGTTCTGGATCAGGGTGGGGGTCCCCACTGGGGTGCCTGGCCATCCTGGGTGAGGGGATGATGGCTGTTTGCAGCTGGTCACACACCCTTCAGGGTTGGGGTCCCCACTGGGGTGCCTGGCCAGCCTGGGTGAGGGGCTGAGGGCTGTTTGCAGCTGGTCACACACCCTTCGGAGTGGGGGTCCCCTCTGGGGTGCCTGGCTAGTCGGGGTGAGGGGCTGAGGGCTGTTTTCAGGCTGGCGGGTGACGAAAGCTCCCAACTGCTCCTCTTTTTCTTTTTTTTTTAAATTCTGGGCCAGCTTTAGCTCTGAGGCTCCAGCTCTTAGGCCTCCGCTGCTGAAAGTAGGTAATCGAAACAATGTATAACTCCAGCTCTGACTCCAGCTCTGAGATCCCAGCCCGCTGAAAGCTGGTTTCTGGGGGTTTTTTTAGCTTCTATATTTCTTAAAATGTTTCAAACTGCAGGCACAGAGGCCGGCAAGGCAGGCGGGGAACGTTGGAATCCTCCGTCACTGAAGCAAGCAAGCCTCATGTTAGTTTCAAGCTTCCTGGCTGCCGGCCGCCATCTTGGCTGACTGTTAATTTGCATATCTCCCTGATTAGCCAATGGGAAGGGTAGCGGTCGTACGCCAATTATTATGTTTCTCTTTTATTAGATAGGACTAGAGGCCCGGTGCACAAAAATTGTGTACTCGGGGGGGAGGGGGGCCCCTCAGCCTGGCCTGTGCCCTCTCACAGTCTGGGACCCCTCGGGAGATAACGCCCTGCTGGCTTAGGCCTGCTCCCGGGTGGCAGAGGGCAGGCCCAATCCCTAGGTGCAGCCCCTGGTTGGGCTCAGAGCAGGGCTGATTGGGGAGTTGGGGCACCGCCCCCTGTCATACACAGAGCAGGGCGATCGGGAGGTTGTGATGCCACCCTCAGTCACACTCAGGGTAGGGCCGATTGGGGGGTTGGGGCACCATCCCCTGTCACATTCAAGGCAGGGTCGATGGGGAGGTTGCGGCGCCACCCCATCACGCACAGAGCAGGGCCAATCCGGGGGTTGGGGCATTTCCCCCTTCACTCACAGAGCAGGGCCCATCAGGGGAATTGAGGCTCTGTACCCTGTCACGCACAGAGCAGGGCCAATCAGGGGGTTGGGGCGCAGCCCCCGTCACGCACAGAGCAGGGCCCATCAGGGGGTTGGGGCGCCGCCCTCTATCACCCACAGAGCAGGGCCGATCAGCGGGTTGGTGTGCCGCCACTCTCACACTCAGGGCAGGGCCGATGGGGAGGTTATGGCTCTACCCCGTCACACAGAGAGCAGGGCCCGTGGGGGCGGGGGGGGGGACTGGGTCGCCGCACCCTGTCACACACAGAGCCGCAGGGCGATCAGGGGGTTTGGGTGCTGCCCTCTGTCACGCTGATCCCAGTGCCGGGAGGCCTCTCGGCTTCGCTGATCCCGGTGCTGGGAGGCATATTACCCTTTTTCTATATAGAATAGAGGCCTGGTGCATGGGTGGGTGCCAGCTGGTTTGCCCTGAAGGGTGTCCTGGATCAGGGTGGGGGTCCCCACTGGGGTGCCTGGCCATCCTGGGTGAGGGGATGATGGCTGTTTGCAGCTGGTCACACACCCTTCAGGGTGGGGATCCCCATTGGGGTGCCTGGCCAGTCTGGGTGAGGAGCTGAGGGCTGTTTTCAGGCTGGGGGTGACTGAAGCTCCCAACCGCTCCTTTTTTTCTTTTTTTCTTTTTATTCTGGGCTAGCTTTAGCTTTGAGGCTTGGCTCCAGCTTTTAGGCCTCCACTGCTGAAAGTAGGTTTCTGGCCTTTGCTTACAATGTTGCGATTCTGCTGGCTGAAGCCCGGCAGGTTTCTGGGGTTTTGTTTAGCTTTTATGTTTGTTGCATAGTTGCTTGCAGCTCAGAGGCCTGCAGCGGCAGGCAGGGAACGTTGGAGTCCTCCGTCACTGAAGCAAGCAAACCTCATGTTAGTTTCAAGCTGCCTGGCTGCTGGCCGCCATCTTGGCTGACAGTTAATTTGCATATCTCGCTGATTAGCCCATGGGAAGGGTAGTGGTCGTACGCCAATTACTATGTTTCTCTTTTATTAGATAGGACTAGAGGCCTGGTGCACGACTTTAGTGCACTGGAGGTGGGGAGGGGGGTTTCTCAGCCCAGCCTGTGCCCTCTCCCCTTGGGGACCCCTCAGGGGATGTCCAACTGCCGGCTTAGTGGGCCCGCAGTGAGCCTAAGTCGGCAGTTGGACATCCCCCAAAGGGTCCTTAGCGCTGTTGCGGAGGCAAGAGAAGCTCCCATCACCACCACTGGTTTCGCCAGCAGTGAGCCCAGCTTCTGGCTGAGCAGCACTCCCCCTGTGGGAGCACACTGACTACCAGGTGGCATCTCCTGCGTTGAGCATCTGCCCCCTGGTGATCAGTGCACATCATAGCGACTGGCCATTCTGCTGTTCGGTCGATTTGCATATTAGGGTTTTATTATATAGGATAGTACTGGAGGTCCTAGCAAGAGTGAACAGACAAGAAGAAAACATAAAAGGCATCCAAATTGGAAAGGAGGAAGTAAAACTGTCATTACTTGCAGATGACATGATACTGTACACAGAAAACCACAAGGACTCCACTAAAAAAAGGTAGATTTAATAAAGGATTTTGGCAATGTAGCAAGATACAAAATTAACATCCAGATATCAGTGGCATTCTTAGACACCAATAATGAACTCTCAGAAAGAGAAACAACAAAACAATCCCATTTACCATTGTAACAAAAAAGTGAAATAGGAATACATATAAGTAAGGAGGTAAAAGATTCGTACTCAAAAACTATAGGGCGCTGAAAAAACAGATAGAGGAAGATATAAACAAGTGGAAGAATATGCCATGTTCATGGATTGGTAGAATCAACATCATTAAAATGTCCATACTACCCAACACAATCTACAGATTCAATGTAATCCCTATTAAAATACCAATAGCATATTTCACAGACCTAAAACCAACACTCCAAAAATTTATATAGAACCAAATAAGACCCCAAATAGCTGCAGAAAACTTGAGAAAGAAGAACACAGTTGGAGGAATCACAATACTAGATTTCAAGCTATACTACAAAGCCACCATAATCAAAACAGCCTGGTACTGGCAGAAAAAAAAAAAAAAAGGCATGCAGATCAATGGAACAGTCTAGAAACCGCAGAAATCAACCCAAGCCATTACGCTCAATTAATATCTGACAAAGGAAACAAGAGCATACAATGGAGTAAAGACAATCTCTACAATAAATGGTGTCCAAATGATAATTGGACAGCTACATGTGAAAAAAATGAAACTAGACCACGAACTTACACCATACATAAGAATAAAGTAAAAATGGATAAAAGATTTAAATGTAAGTTGTGAAACCATAGAAATCCTTGAAGAAAACAAAGATAGCAAAATATCACACATCTCATGTAACAAAATTTTCACTAACACAACACCTAGTGCAAGAAAAACAAGAGAAAAAAAATAAACAAATGGGACTACATCAACATAAAAAGCTTCTGCACAGCCCTAGCTGGTTTGGCTCAGTGGTAGAGTGTCAGCCTGTGGACTGAAGAGTCCCGATTTCCATTCTGGTAAAGGGCACATGCCCAGGTTATAGGCTCGATCCCCAGTAGGGGTCATGCAGGAGGCAGCCTACAAATGATTCTCTGTCATCATTAATATTTCTCTATCTCTCTCCCTCTACTTTCCCCTCTGAAATCAATAAAAAGCTTCTGTACAGCAAAAGAAAACAACATCAAAATGAAAAGGGAACCCAATGTATGGGAGAACATATTTGCCAATGACCATCTGATAAGGGGTTAATATTCAATATATATAAAATACTTGAACAAATCAACAAAAGGAAAACAAACAATCCAATAAAAAAAAATGGGCAGAAGAACTAAATAGACACTTAACCTATAGCAGACATACAAATGGCCAAGAGACATATGGAAAAATTTTCAACGTCACTAATTATCACAGAGATGCAAATTTAAATGACAATGAGCTACCACCTCACACCTGTCAGAATGGCTGCCATCAATAAATCAACAAATAACAAGTGCTAGCTAGGATGGGGAGAAAAAGGAACCCTAGTACAATGCTGGTGGGAATGCAGACTGGTATAACCACTATAGAAATCCGTATGGAATCACTTCAAAAAATTAGAAATGGAACTGCCATTTGACCCAGTGATCCCACTTCTAGGAATATATCCTAAGAAGATTAAAACACCAATCAGAAAGAACACATGCACCCCTATGTTTATAGCAGTGCTATTTACAATAGCTAAGGTCTGAAAACAGCCCAAATGCCCATCAGTAGATGAATAGATAAAAAAACTGTGGTACATCTACACCATGGAATACTATGTAGTCATATAAAAGAAGAATCTCTTAACCTTTGAAACAGCATGGAGGGACCTGGAGAGTATTATGCTAAGCAAAATAAGCCAGTCAGAGAAAGACAAGTATCACATGATCTCACTCATATGTGGAATCTAATGAACAAAATAAACTAAATATGAAGATTTTTATTTAAATCTCTGCTGTTAGGTAAATTAACAGGTACAGGCACAATAGTATACAGGCATAAAAAACGATGATTTAGATATCTACACTAATAAAAGAGAAACATGCAAATTGATGTCACTCCACTACACCCACCAGCCAATCAGGATGAGTACGCAAATTAACCCAACAAAGATGGCGGTTCATTTGCATATGCAGGCACAGAGTGAAGACTGAAGACGACTGAAGATGACTGAAGACTGAAGACGACTGAAGACGGAAGATGCTTGGCTTCTCCGCTGCAGCCGGAGCGGAGAAGCCAAGCCTCGCTGCTGCGGCTGGACCAAAGGCCTGGGTCCCGGGTGCCAGAGGAAAACCGGTGCCAGCAGCCAGGGGAAGGAAGGCCTATTGCATGAATCTTCGTGCAACGGGCCTCTAGTATATCATAAGACTTTAATATAGAGTACAAAACCTATAATATTCCCTTCATGTAAAATTTGTATGTGTATATGCACAGAGATAGTTCATTAGAGAGAAACATAAAAATGTTAACAGTGTGCCCTAACTGGTTTGGTTCAGTGGATGGAGTGTCGGCCTGTGGACTAAAGGGTTCCAGGTTCGATTCCGGTCAAGGGCATGTACCTTGGTTGTGGGAACATCCCCAGTAGGGGGTGTGCAAGAGGCAGCTTATGGATGTTCCTCTCTCATTGATGTTTCTAACTCTCTATCCCTCTCCCTTCCTCTCTGTAAAAAAATCAATAAAAAATATATTTTAAAAAAATGTTAACAGTGTAGCTATGGCCACTGTGGCTCAGTTGGTTGGAGCATCATCCTGTGTACCAAAGGGTAGTAGCAGTAGCTTTGATTCCTGGTCACAGCACATAACCAGGCTGTGGATTTGATCCCAGGTTGGGGTATGTGTGGAAGGCAACCAATTAATATTTCTCTCTCACATCGATGTTTCTCTCTCTCCTCCTCCCATCTCTCTTCTTTCCTCTTCCTCTCATATCAATTTAAAAACACACACACACACATATCCTTGGGTGAGGACTAAAAAAATAAAAGTTCTAAATATATTTTCAACATTAACTATAAGATTTTAACTGCTGCAGTTTGAATATGACTTGTCCACATCTTTGTGGTCATATACCACTGATGCAAAATGGCTATGGCCAAAACATTAACTACAACTTGGAAGAGGGCAGAAAATTAATAAATGAATGTTTCATATATCTAAGTAAAGGCCCAGTGCACAACATTCATGCACTGGTGGGGGAGGAAGGGTCCCTCAACCTGGCCTGCGCCCTCTCACAGTCCAGAACCCCTCGTGGGATGTCCGAATGCTGGCTAAGGCCCACTCCCCACAGACATCCCCCAAGGAGTCCTTAGCACTGCCACAAAGGCGAGGCAGGAGAGGCTTCCGCCACCACCGCTGGGTTTGCCAGCCGTGAGCCCAGCTTCTAGCTGAGCAGTGCTCCCTCTGTGGGAGCGCACTGACCACCAGGGGGCAGCTCCTGCATTGAGCATCTGCCCCCTGGTGATCAGTGTGCGTCATAGCGACCGGTCGTTCCGCCAATTTGCTTATTAGCCTTTTAATATATAGGATAAGACAGCACTAAACTTAGCTCTTAAACTGCAAAGCCCATAATTATGCCTCGTTATATTTATTTTCTATAAGCACAATCACACCAAGTTGTCTTTCTTCCACCTTAAATTTCTTAAAGAACTAAAAAAAAATTACATAAGCATCCTTAAGTTAAACTATCATGAATGTCCACAGAAAGAACTGCTCCTCATTATTGCCAAGAGGACATGACAACCAAAAAAATAAAAAATAATCAAGGCAAAGGACCAAACCTGGGAAAAGCCAAGAAACAGAGAATAGAAAATATTAAATTAAATAATAATCAGGAAGATAAATGTACCAAGAAGGGAAAAACCTAAGAAAGGAAAAAAGAATGGTTAATTTCACTTATATGCATGAATTTAGACAGTTAAAGCAAACATACGGGAAAAAAACTAACCTGGTTTTCCTCCTGCACAACTCTATACTGTTCCTTCCAAACAGTGATTTTGGAAGCTTCATCTTTTCTGAGGGCTCGCTCTTTCTTCAGCTCTGGGCTCCAGAAGGTCTTGATGCTATTCATTGAAGAACTTAATTTGCTCTCCTTTACTTCCACATCCTTCCGCAAGAGATCATTTTCCCTTAATACTTCCTTCAGCTGTGTCTGCAGATCCATGATTGTGTTATCTCTTGCCTGGCGAAGTGAGTGAGGAACAGTAGATGCCATACTCACAGGAGGGAGGTGATGCTCTCCAAATGCTATGGTGTCACTAGCAACCCCACCACTAGCTATATTAGGGCTACTGCCCATAGCAGTCATCCTAACACCATAAGGCAGACGTCCCCCAGAACGGCCAAGTGTCATAGTGCTTTTAGGTGTTTCTGAACCCACATTTTCATGGTCACTTAGGTACATAGGGCCAGATGTGGCATAGGCAGCATTTAAGGACTGGATATTCTCCATTGAAAGGGTTTTCCCACTGCCACCTCCAACACTGCTTCCAGAACTCCCTCCTGTACTATTGGTTCGACGATGGCCCAAGCGAGGGGAACGTGGAAGCCTAGGTGAACGCCCAGGGCTCTGGTTGCTCGGTTCCACCTTCCCAACTGAGCGAGCACTTCCATACATGACTGCAAGATGAATTTATGTACCAGGAAAGGTATAAAGCAGAGAGCAAAATATATAACTCCGTGAGGTTTCTCTATGGCTGTAAGTTTGCTTAAGGCAAATCAGAAATAACAGGTCCTCAGCTGTCCAATCTTGAAGAAATATCTTACACCATATCTGTAATGAGAAGATAACACAGTAAATCCTCCAATAATAACCATTTCCCTTATAAGAAACACTTCATTACCCCCACTTGAGGAAGCTCTCCCTTCTATCCTCTATTTACTCATGCATCCAAAATTTGTCTACAGCACAATTTTTATTTCATAGTAAACATAATTCTATAAATATTTCACATTTCCCAAAAACTGAATATTGAAACCATACCAAGCAAATGAAAAAGTTATTGCCAAGGAAAAAACTATTTGAAGATATGATTTTCTAACTGGAAACCCAAGAGTATAAAATGAAAAGTTATTAGGATTAATAATAAAACCCAACAAGTTTGTCAGACACAAGATTAATATATAAATAGCAATACTTTCTTGCACATTAGTAATAGTAACTAGAAAATATAATTTTTTAAAAGTTCATTCACAATAGTAACCATAAAAACACCTTTTGATATAAATCTAACAAAAAAGCACTCTTTTTTTTTTTTTAAATTACAAAACTTGAGGAGAAAACCAAGATGGCAGCAAAGGTAAACACCGGAGTTTGCTGCCTCAAACAATCACTTCAAAAATACAACTAAAAGACGGAATGGACATCATCCAGAACCACAGGAAGGCTGACTGAGTGGAAATTCTACAACTAGAAGGAAAGAGAAAAGCATACCAAGACTCAGAGGAGGCGCAGTGCGGAAGTAAAATACTAAGGTACAGAGGCGAACACGGAGCGGGCTGGCGGCTGAGGGCGTGGTTGTCCTTTTCAATCGGGAGGGAGTCTTAGGCTCTGAGCTCCAGTTCCGGGTGAGTCTCTGGGGACCCAGACTGACACGGGAGAAGCAGGACTGTCTGGCATTGGTCGGAACTCGAGGGCAGCTTTCTCTCAGAGGGCCTTGCAGCGATTGCCGAGACACTGAGAAGCTGGGCCTCTGAGAGCAGCCATAACTGCTAGCCCTGCCCTATTGATTCTGTGGGACCCGCCCCACCCAAGCCCTGCAGGGAGGCTTTTGCTGGATAGCCTCAGGCAGAGGCTAGATTAGCACCTCCCTAGAGATCCAGGAGCCAGTGTACCCAGAGGTCAGAGTGGGACCATCCAGTTTGCAGCTCTGTGGAACCATAAAAGACACACTCAGGGGGAAGACTCAGTGAGCACCAAAGCCCCATTGAAGCAAGTCTTGCCCCAGAGGGGTGTCTCCAGCACAGAAGTTCTCCCATTGCAGACACAGCTGATTCTCACAGCCAATTGGCCTGGAGGCCAATTCCTCCCAGTGATACCTACAACAATCAAGGCTTAACTACAACAAGACTGTGCACAAAGACCACAAGGGGGTGCACCAAGAGTGTCCTCCTCAGGTAATTGTGGAGGCTGAACCACTGGGCCCTAGAGGACACTTAGCACAGAAAACCACCTTATCAACACAGGGAAGCATAAAAAATGCGGAGACAAAGAAAAAGGACACAAATGACAGAAATGGAGGAAAGCAAACGACTGGATATAGAGTTCAAAACCACACTTTTAAGGTTTTTCAAGAATTTTCTAGAAACTGCCGATAAACTGAATGAGACCTACAGGAAATCTAATGAGACCCTCGAGGTTGTGATAAAGGACCAACTAGAAATTAAGCATACACTGACTGAAATAAAGAATATTATACAAACTCCCAACGGAAGACTAGAGGATCACAAGAATCAAGTCAAAGATTTGAAATACGAAGAAGCAAAAAGCACCTAACCGGAAAAGCAAAATGAAAAAGGAATCCAAAAATACGAAGATAGTTTAAGGAGCCTCTGGGACAGCTTCAAGCTTACCAACATCCGAATTATAGGGGTGCCAGAAGAAGAGAGAGAGCAAGATTTTGAAAACCTATTTGAAGAAATAATGACTGAAAACTTCCCCTACCTGGTGAAAGAAATAGACTTACAAATCCAGTTAGTGCAGAGAACTCCAAACAAAAGGAATCCAAAGAGGACCACACCAAGACACATCATAATTAAAATGCCAAGAGCAAAAGACAAAGAGAGAATCTTAAAAGCAGCAAGAGAAAGAAACTCAGTTATCTACAAGGGAGTACCCATATGATTGTCAGCTGACTTCTCAACAGAAACTTTGCAGGCCAGAAGGGAGTGGCAAGAAATATTCAAAGTGATGAATGCCAAGAATCTACAACCAAGATTACTTTATCCAGCAAAGCTATCGTTCAGAATTGAAGGTCAGATAAAGAGCTTCACAGATAAAAAAAAAAAAAAGCTAAAGGAGTTCATCACCATCAAACCAGTATTATATGAAATGCTGAAAGGTATCCTTTAAGAGGAAGAACAAGAAAAAGGTAAAGATATAAATTATGAACAACAAATACACATCTATCAACAAGTGAATCTGAAAATCAAGTGAATAATCTGATGAACAGAATGAACTGGTGATTGTAATAGAAGCAGGGGCATAGAAAGCGAGTGGACTGACTATTCTTGGTGGGGAAAGGAGTGAGGGGGATGCGGGAAGAGACTGAACAAAAATCATGCACCTATGGATGAGGACAGTGGGTGGGGAGTGAGGGAGGGGGGTGGGGTGAGAACTGGGTGGAAGGGAGTTATGGGGGGAAAAAAGAGGAACAACTGTAATAATCTGAACAATAAAGATTTAATTAATAAAAATAAATAAATAAATAAATAAATAAATAAATAAAATTACAAAACTTTACTGAAACAACACCTGAACAAAAGGAAAGATATCCATGTTCATGGATAAGAACACAAACACTGTAAAGGTGGTCAGTTCTTCCCAACTACTTCAAATTCCAATGAAAATCTCTACAAGATTCTTAACATAACTCTAAAGTTGATTCTAAAATTCAAATAGAAAAGTAGAGATATAAGAATAACCAAACGACCTGAAATAAAAGAAAAAGAAGGAATATGTCCCCTAAATAGCAAGATAAATTACAGGCCCAGGATCCTTTGTTTGCAATCCAAAAATCCAAAATGTCTGTAAAGTGTTTTGTTTTTTTCTTTTTAACTCACTTAGGAGCAAAACCTGACCTGATCTAAGGTCACTTATTTTTTATATGCATCTCACTTACTGTGATTATTCATACACTTCACTGAGAAAATAATATGTAGGACTTACAAGATACTGCATAATGCCCATTGGATACTACTGGGGGAAAATATAGATTCTAATATCACATCTGAACCCCAAGGATTTCTCATAAAGACTTATAGCCTTTTAAAGCTATAGAAATTAAAAATGTATAATACTGGTCCACAAATAGTCTAAATTATATATGTGAGTTTAGTATATGCTTAAAGTAACATTTTATTTATTTATTTATTTATTTTTAATATATTTTTATTGATTTCAGAGAGGAAGGGAGAGGGAGAGAAAGAAACATCAATGATGAGAGAGAATCATTGATCGGCTGTCTCCTGCTCGCCCCCTACTGGGGATCGAGCCCACAACCTGGGCATGTGCCCTTGACCAGAATCGAACCCAGGACCCTTCAGTCCACAGGCTGATGCTCTATCCCTGAGCCAAACCAGCTAGGACCTAAGAGTAACATTTCAAAACAGGAAAGGACAAACATCTAATAATGGAGTCTAAACAAATGGTACTCAGGAGGTCACGATTCGATTCCTGGTGGGGGCACACGTCCAGATTGCAGGCTCAGTCACCAGTGAGGGGCATGTAGGAGGCAGCCAATCAATGATTCTCTCTGATCATGGATGTCTCTATCTCTCCTTCTCCCTTCCTCTCTGAAATCAATAGAAATATATTTTAAATATATATACATATACATACACACACACATACACACATTTGAAAACTACTAAAAATGTTAGAAGGAAACAGGATAATATCCTATGAACTTAAGTTAAAGTAAGTGTTCTTAAATAAGAAACAAAAAGCAAAAACCATTTTTTAAAAAGCTAATACATTTAAATTATATCAAACAGACAAAGTATACCCCAAAAATCACTACAAGCAAAATTAAAAGGAAAACCCAAAACTAGGTGAAAAAAATATATCTAACATATGTATAAAAGATCTGTATACAAAATATATAAAGAACCAGGCCAGGAGTGGCTCAGTTCTTGAGTATAGACCCAGGAACCAAGAGGTCACCGGTTCGATTCCCCAGTTGGGGCACATGCCCAGGTTGCGGCTCAATCCCAAGTGTGGGGCTTGCAGGAGGCAGCCAATCAATGATTCTCTCTCATCATTGATGTTCCTATCTCTCTCTCCCTCTTTCTTCCTCTCTGAAGTTAATAAATATATATTTAAATATATATGTGTATATATATATATATATATATATATATACATACATACACACACACACACAATTTAAATATTGAAACATATTTAAATCATATATATAATTCCTACATGGGAAATGCCAAATTTGAGACAGCACTAATTAGAGGGGAACGGAATATATTGTAAAGGGAGGTTGGGTGAGAGTGGAATTCTTGTGGAGGCTTTAGTTTCACCTGTAAAATGTTATATTCATACTACAATAAAGCTTTAATTTTTTAAAAAAAAAATGAAAATATAGTCATATCCTACAAGTATAAAATAAATTTTTAAAACACAAAGTCAGATCAGGAAACCAAGATGGCAGCATAGGTAAACACAGGAAATTGCTGCCTCGCACAACCACTTCAAAAATACAACTAAAAGACAAACAGACATCATACAGAACCACAGGAAGGCTGGCTGAGTGGAAATTCTACAACTAGAAGGAAAGAGAAAAGCACAATGAGACTCAGAGGCGGTGGAGAAGTAAAGTGCAGAGGTACGGAGGCTCGAGCGTGAGCGGAAAGGGGCTGGAAACGGAGGACGCCGGTGTCTTTAGCAATCGGGAGGGAAGCACAAGCTCCCAATGGCCCTGACTCCAGTTCCAGGCGAGTCTCTGGGGACCCAGACTCATACGGGGAGAAACTGGACTGTCTGGCATCGCGCGGAACTCGAGGGCGGCTTTCTCTCAGAGGTGCTTGCAGCGATTACTGGGACACTGAGACCCGGGACCTCTTAGGGCAGGACTGAGGATCAGCCATAGCTGTTTGCTCCGCCCTGTTGATTCCCTGAGACCCCACCCCACCCAAGCTGTGCACAGAGGCTTTTAAAAAGCCCATATGAATGGGCTGGCCCTTTGAGAACTAAAATTACCTAACAAACTGCATCTGGGTCAGAAAGACCCAGAACATCCAAAAGAAGGCCCAACAGCAGCTTGCATTGCTTCACAGCTGGGCCTCATCTGGGCACCTCCAAAACCCAAACAACGAAAAGGAACCTGCAGATCTCTCCATAGCTCCTGCTGGGTAGCCTCAGGCAGAGGCTAAATTAGCACCTCCTTAGTTCCAAGAGCCAGTGTACCCAGTGGTCAGATTGGGACCATCCAGATTACAACTCCTCAGATCCATAAGGGACACACTCAGGGGGCAGACTCAGTGAGCACCAAAGCCCCACTGAAGCAAGTCTTGCCCCAGAAGGGTGTCTTCAGCACAGAAGCTCTCCCACTGTAGACACAGCTGATTCTCACAGCCAATTGGCCTGGAGGTCAATTCCTCCCAGTGATACCTACAACAACCAAGGCTTTACTACAACAAGACAGTGCACACAGCCCACAAAGGGGTGCACCAAGACTGGGGAGGCTGAGCCACTGGGCCCTATAGGACACCTAGCACTAAAAGCCACTCTATCAACACAGGGAAACATAAAAAATGCGGAGACAAAGAAACAGGACAGAAATGACAAAAATGGAGGGAAGCAAACTACTGGATATAGAGTTCAAAACCACACTTTTAAGGTTTTTCAAGAACTTTCTAGAAACTGCCGATAAATTTAGTGAGACCCTCGAGGATATGAAAAAGGACCAATTAGAAATTAAGCATACACTGACTGAAATAAAGAATAATATACAGAGATCCAACAGAAGACATGAGGATCCCAAGAATCAAGTCAAAGATTTGAAATACGAAGAAGTAAAAAACACTCAACCAGAAAAGAAAAAAGAATCCACAAATATCAAGATAGTGTAAGGAGCCTCTGGGACAGCTTCAAGCATACCAACATCTGAATTATAGGGGTGCCAGAAGAAGAGAGAGAGCAAGATTTTGAAAACCTATTTGAAGAAATAATGACAGAAAACTTCTTCTACTTGGTGAAAGAAATAGATTTACAAGTCCAGGAAGCGGAGAGAACCCCAAACAAAAGGAATCCAAAGAGGACCACACCAAGACACATCATAATTAAAATGCCAAGGGCAAAAGACAAAAAGAATCTTAAAAGCAGCAAGAGAAAGAAAGTCAGGTACATACAAGGGAGTACCCATACGACTGTCAGCTGACTTCTCAACAGAAACTTTGCAGGCCAGAAGGGAGTGGCAAGAAATATTCAAAGTGATGAATAGCAAGAACCTACAACCAAGATTACTTTACCCAGCAAAGCTATCATTCAGAATTGAAGGTAAGATAAAGAGCTTCACAGATAAGAAAAAGCTAAAGGAGTTCATCACCACCAAACCCGTATTATATGAAATGCTGAAAGGTATTCTTTAAGAAGAGGAAGAAGAAAAACGTAAAGATAAAAATTATGAACAATAAATATATATCAACAAGTGAATCTAAAAATCAAGTGAATAAAAAATCTGATGAACAGAATAAACTGGTGAATATAATAGAATCAGGGGCATAGAAGGGGAGTGGACTGACAATTCTCGGGGGGAAAAGGATGTGGGGGGTGCAGGAAGCGACTGGACAAAAATCGTACACCTATGGATGAGGACAGTGGGGGGTGTAAGGGCAGAGGGTGGAATGGGAACCAGGTGGAGGGGAGCTATGGGGGGAAAAAAGAGGAACAACTGTAATGATCTGAACAATAAAGATTTAATTAGGAAAAAAAAAAAGATAATCTACTTCAAAGCCTCCAAAGGGAAGCAGGAAAATGCTGCTGAGACAAAAGAGAAAAGGATAGAAGGGGAAGAGGCACAGCTGTGGAGGTCAATTCTTTGCAGTTAGCATTTTCTTTTAATATATTTTTATTGATTTAAGAGAGGAAGAGAGAGGGAGAAACATCAATGATGAGAGAGAATTACTGATTGGCTGCCTCCCTACATGCCCTCCCACCAGGGATCGAGCCCACAACCCGGGCATGTGCCCTTGACTGGAATCAAACTTGGGACACTTCAGTCTGCAGGCTGATGCTCTATCCACTGAGCCAAACCAGCCAGCGCCGGTTTAGTATTTTAACATCTAAACTCTACTTCCCATATTCATTATCAAATAAATCTCCATGAGGTCTTAAAATAAAACAACAAAACTGAGTTCACACCTGGCCACTACTACATATTCATACTACAAGCTTGTCAGCTAGATCAGGAAAACCATAAAAAGAAGAATACTAGAAAATTCCAGACTCATTTTTCCATACAAGAAAAGCATTGGTCTCAATACCTATATACACACTGAGAGAAAACACCAGCCAGCCTGGCCTGACCCCACAGGCACCCATATATATCCACTCAGAATCCTGGAGTATTTATGGGTGCCTACATATAAAAATACTTCCACATACAACGATTGCATGTTAAAAGGCTAACTCTTCCCACAAGTAGTTACAAGCATAACATGCAACTGCAAACAGCAGTCTCTCACTCCTTCCTCACAGATTAGAAGGATAATAATAGCTGTCTACAACTCAAGTCTCCAAAGGAATACCAAATATTCATAAATCAAACAGAAGTAGAAAATCCTTTAATGGCAACATAGTAATCTACTTCAAATTAATTACAATTGGATAGGTTGACAAAGATGTGCTATGACATATTTATAAGGTTAACTAAAAATATAATACATCAGCCATTAGCTATTTAAAGCATTATATGTGAAATTCTGACCCAAATCTCAAAATTACTGCTCCTATATGCTGTGATGGGTTATACTAATACTCATTAGCATTTATTATCATAAAATTAGTTGAATATTTTATTTTATTTTTTTTCTTTTTTTTTTATAATTAAATCTTTATTGTTCAGATTATTACATTTGTTCCTCTTCCCCCCCCCCATAACTCCCCTCCTCCCAGTTCCCGCCCCACCCTCCGCCCTCACTCCCCACCCACTGTCCTCATCCATAGGTGCACGATTTTTGTCTAGTCTCTTCCCTCATCTCCCACACCCCTTTCCCTCCCAAGAATAGTCAGTCCATTCCCTTTCTATGTCCCTGATTCTATTATAATCACCAGTTCATTCTGTTCATCAGATTATTTATTCACTTGATTCTTAGATTCACTTGTTGATAGATGCATGTTTGTTGTTCATAATTTGTATCTTTACCTTTTTCTTCCTCTTCCTCTTCTTAAAGGATACCTTTCAGCATTTCATATAATCCTGGTTTGGCGGTGATGAACTCCTTTAGCTTTTCCTTATCTGTGAAGCTCTTTATCTTACCTTCAATTCTGAATGATAGCTTTGCTGGATAAAATAATCTTGGTTGTAGGTTCTTGGTATTCATCACTTTGAATATTTCTTGCCACTCCCTTCTGGCCTGCAAAGTTTCTGTTGAGAAGTCAGCTGACAGTCGTATGGGTATTCCCTTGTAGGTAACTGAGTTTCTTTCTCTTGCTGTTTTTAAGATTCTCTCTTTGTCTTTTGCTCTTGGCATTTTAATTATGATGTGTCTTGGTGTGGTCCTCTTTGGATTCCTTTTGTTTGGGGTTCTCCGCGCTTCTTGAACCTGTAAGTCCATTTCTTTCACCAGGTGGGGTAAGTTTTCTGTCATTATTTCTTCAAATAGGTTTTCAATATCTTGCTCTCTCTCATCTTCTGGCACCCCTATAATTCTGATGTTGGTACGCTTGAAGCTGTCCCAGAGGCTCCTTACACTATCCTCGCATTTTTGGATTCTTTTTTCATTTTGCTTTTCCGGTTGAGTGTTTTTTGCTTCCTCCCATTTCATATCATTGACTTGATTCTTGTGCTCCTCTGGTCTGCTGTCGGGAGTCTGTATAATATTCGTTATTTCAGTCCGTGTATGCTTAATTTCTAGTTGGTTCCCCAATATAACATCGAGGGTCTCATTAGTTTTCTTGAGGATCTCATTAAGTTTATCGGCGGCTTCTAGACAGTTCTTGAGAGACCTTAAAAGTGTGGTTCTGAACTCTATATCTTCCATTGACAATTTTGTCCTGTTTCTTTGTCTCCACATTTTGTTATGCTTCCTTGGTGCACCCCCTAGTGGTCTTTGTGCGCAGTCTTATAGTTAAACCTTGATTGTTGTAGCTAATACCAGGGAGGGTTTGACCTCCAGGCCAAGTGGCTATGAGAATCAGCTGTGTCTGCAGTGAGAGAACTTCTGTCCTCTAGGGAGGTGCTAATCTAGCCTTTGCCTGTGGCTATCCGGCAAATGCCTGTGTGCAGGGCTTGGGCGGGGCGGGTCGCACAGGATCAACAGGGTGGGCCGGAGAGAGCAGTTATGGCGGCTCTCAGTCCTGTCCCCAGGGGCTCTGCCTCTCTGAGTCCCAGCACCCACTGCAAACCTCAGAGAGAAAGCTGCACTCGCTCTGACCAAAGCCAGACAGTCCCGCTTCTCCCGTTTGAGTCTGGGTCCCTAAAGACTCGCCTGTATCTGGAGCTCCGAGTCTGCGACTCCCTCCCGATTGAAAACGCCAACCGCGCCCTCCACCGCCAGCCCGCTCCATGCACTCCGCACCTCAGAATTTGACTTCAGCACTGCGCCTCCTCTGAGTGTCCGTATGCGTTTCTCTTTCCTCCTAGTTGTAGGACTTCCACTCAGCCAGCGTTCCCGTGGTTCTGGGTGATGTCCGTTCCGTTTTTTAGTTTCACTTTTGAAGTAGTTGTTCAAGGCAGCAAACTCCGGCGTTAACCTATGCCGCCATCTTGGTTCTCTCATAAAATTAGTTGAATATTTTAAAACACTGTATTTCAACATTTTAAAAGATTCTGTTCATTTTAAAGGGTTATAAATGTCACTAGGGGCAAGAAATATGCTCCTACCTTAGGCACTCTATGAAAAGATTAACAATTGTAATTCCATTCAAGTACAGGTTGACAGAATCTATCGAATAAATTTTAAATGTGCAAAACCCCTCTGACCTCGAAGCCTCACTTTTAAAATTATCCTCCATAAGACATATTTCACAAGTTCAAGAATATACATGCAATGATGTTCAATTATTGTATTATTTGTACCAGAAAAAAGAGAAAGAACCATGCCGCAGGATGGTTCAGTGGTTGAGCAACGATCTATGAACCAGGAGGTCATGGTTCTATTCCTGGTCAGGACAGAGCTACACAAGGCGTTTGCGTATAGCCATGTAAAGAGTTATGGTTTAAAAAAAAATCCTTGGTAGACTTTATTTTGAGAAGCATGGTAACAGGTAGGAAAATAATGGACTCGTGATCAATGAGAAAGAAATTGTGATTTTTAATGGCTCTGCAAATTCTTTTTCTGAGCCTTTTTCTCAAGTCCCATCTTGCCCATTCTATCTGGCAATCTGCTATTCTTCAAATGTTTTGGAGGATATAAGAAATAATTATAATGCTTCCACCCCTCATCTCCTGACCCCCTATGCATTGTATACCTAGTGTGTGGTGGGAAATCTTGCTGTCTTCACAATATTTCCCATATGCTCACAAAGGTCAAAAATAACATTATACATTTTACATCTGTATTATTATAAATTATGAAAATATTGCTGCCTTTAGGACCAACAGATAGGTGGGATGTTATGTGCCAAGAACAGTTGGTGGCGGCAGGTGGAAATGCTGTGTTGAGAATGATTTTGAGACCAGGTCCAAAAGGAAGAAATGCTCACCTTAAATTACAGTGGCTTTTCTCTTTTGTTTCTGTTTAAATTTTTTAAACATTTTTCTTTTGAAAAAATATCATATACCCATTTGGAAAATTTTGACAACTTTTAAGAAGAAATTAAACACATTTCCTCCCATTCCTTTCTTATATATGTATATTTGCAAAGTCAAGAGTATGTTAAATGTATATCCACTTTCATTTACTGTATTATAAACATTTTTTGTCAGACATGGATTGTAAATATATTTTTGTAGGCAATGTTAAATCATAAAAATTTCACTTAAACATTTCTCTGTTGAATTATACTAATAAAGCTGGTATGTCATAATTCATAATATAGCTGTTTTTTCTATATTTTAGATCATTTTAGTATATTGGTTTCCTGTTTATAGAATTACTGGATCAAAAATATAAATGTTTTTAAGACCTTTAACCATTTCAAACTTGCTGCTTCTCAAATGTTTTTATTATTTTAAGAAAGAAAATCAACACTTTGAATTCACCTGCTTTTATTATTTTAAGGAAGTAAATAAAACATTGTGTACCTACAAGTTTTCACTTACAATTTTAAAATTTAGGACATGTTTTATACATTCAAAAAGAATTGTATAATTCTTACCTGTGTACTCACCACCTAGCTTAAATAAAATATTATAGAGTTAAAAACTCCTTGTGTGGTTCTGCCTGATTATAGATGTCTTTATAATGATGTGGATGTTTAATTTTATCCAATAATACAGGTCTAAATCCAAGATCTTTTTGGCCAGAATTCAGAATTTCTCAAATATAAGAAAGGTGATATGATGCATATACTATATGCAGTATACATTATCTAACTTTCCAAACAAGGTTGGCGGGGAGGGGGGGGGGGGGTGCCTCCCAGCTCCTTCATCAAACATTGGTATTTCTGCATTAGTTCAGGTGTGGTTTTGTCACCAAATTAGTTACAAAATTTGGGGGTTTTCAAAGATATCTGAAATTCAAGTTTGTGGATATGGGCTTATGAACATGTGTGTTTGGTTCATTCAGTTTGATCAGTCTGGTAGGATTTTTTTTAACTTTGTGTTAAACTGATCATAATGATGAGATGTGGATATAAAATGAAAATATAACTATAATACAATTTTTAATATTTTAGGATTTTAAAAAATCAGGATATCAGTGAGGACAGGAGTCTTTGGGAAAGGCTACACAACCTAAAACTAAGTGCCACAGATTGCTGATATAAGTCGAGAACATCCATGATTAAAAACCTAGTATTTGCTTCTAAGTATCTGCTTGACAAGATATTTGTCATGCTGAGAACTCACACTTGAGTCCTTACAATTAACTTGATTAACTGATTGATAAGAATTACTAAAAACCACAATTAACTTGATTGTAACTGAGTTAGTCACCTTCTCACTCTTCCATTAAAAAGAATGAAATGGCAATCAACAGCTGTTTTAAGTGTCATTGCTGCTTCAAAAAGAGGTGCTCTTTTTGGTAGGTCTGACATCAAAACAGTGCTCCTTTAGGTACATGGTTCTGTAATTTTTCTAGGAGCATCAGATTAAGGTCATACAATCTGAATGCCTGGTGTTAGAAATCTGATATGCTACATGCTGAGGGTGGAAGCAGAGACATATGTGCTTTCTTTCTTTAACTTGTAGAGGTCCTCCCTCTGCTCCCCCTCAACCTCCTGCTACACATAAAGAGCTTATCAGCCTAGGGCCTAGCCCAATAATCTATAATAATAAAAGCATAATATGCTAATTAGACCAGACGTCCTTCCGGAAGACCTTCCAGACAAAGCCAGGGCTTCAAGGTTAGCCCAGGTAGTGGGTGCCTGCCAGCGGCCGGAGGGTAGCCTGAGTCCCAGGTGCCAGAGGGAAGCCAGTGCCAGCAGCCGGGGGGGGGGGGGGGGGGGGGTGCCTACTCTTAAATGAATTTTGTGCATTGGGCCTCTAGTTATCATATAATAATGGTAAATGGTTGAGGTCTTTATTTAAGCTCTTAGTTTATAGTGACTCTGTGTGTGTGTGTAAAAGTAATACATGCTCACTGTTAAAACAATTTACAAAGAAAGAAAAGAAGTATACATGCAAGGGAAAATCTGGCTTCATCTGACCTTTCAGAAATTATTAGATCTAAAGAATTTCTGTGTATATCCAAACATATATATGGAAAAAGATGTAGTGCATATATAAAATGAAATATTACTCAGTCATAAAGAAGAATAAAATCCTACTATTTGCAATAATATGAATGGACCTAGAGGGTATTATGATAAGTGAAAAAAGACAGGCAGAGACAAACAGATTTGATTTCACTTATATGTGGAATCTAAAAAATAAAAACAAATGAACAAACAAACTCACAGGTACAGAGAACAAATTGGTGGTTATCATGTGGGAGGGAGCTTGGGGGGCACTGGGTGAAAAAGGTGAAGGAATTAAAAAGTACAAATTGGCCCAGCCATTGTGGCTCACTGGTTCAGCATCCACTTATGAACCAGGAGGTAACAGTTCAGTTCCCGGTCGTGGCACATGCCTGGGGTGAGGGCTCAATCCCCAGTAGGGGGCATGCTGGAGGCAGCCAATCAATGATTCTCTCTCATCATTGATGTTTCTCTCTCTTTCTTCCTCTCCCTTCCTCTCTGAGGTCAATAAAAATGTATTTAAAGAAAAAAAAAGAAATACAAATTGGCAGTTACAAAATAGTCAGGAAGATGCAAAGTACAGTATAGGGAATATAGTCAATAATATTTTAATAACTATGTATAGTGCCAGGGGAAGTATTAGACTTACCAGGGGACTACTTCCTAAGTTATATAACTATCCAACCACTATGCTGTACACCTGAAACTAAAATAATAATGAATATCAACTATAATTGAAAAAATAAATAAAAGTTAAATTTAAAAACTGATACTCAATTCAGTTACTGGATAACTTTTAAGCACATCTGGAATTAGTTGGGTATGTGAATCTACTTTTTCAACAGTAAATTTTATAAAATATAAATACAAATCAATTATTTCTGAGAAAAACCTAGCATCTGAATTAAGATATGCTATAAAAGTGTACAATTGACTTCAAAGACTTACTTACTTGTATGCATATATACATAACCCATGAACACAGACAATAGGGTGGTAAAGGCCTGGGGCAGGGGATGGGGGTGAGCTAGAAGGGGTAAAGGGGGGAAAGGGGAACATAGGCAATACTTTCAACAATAAAGATTTAATTAAAAAAAGAAAAATGAATGTAAAATTTCCCATTAGTAATTTTTTAAATATGTTTCAACCTGTTAAAATGATATTTTGGATGTTTTAGGTTAAATAAAAAACATTATAAAATTATAAAATCTAATAGTTTCTTTTTACTCTATAATGTGGTCATGAAATTTTTAATTACATAAGTGGCTCACATTATGTTTCTATTGGACAATACTTTCTAGAGGTTCCTGTTGCCCCCACCATAGCCATTAATAGCTCAATGAATGGCATCACCCTCCTTCTAGCTCAGTGCTGTCCAATAGAACCTTCTCTGATTATGGAAGTGTTCTACATCTGATGATGACTGGGTGGTGGTAGTGGTGATTTGTCTGACTCACAGAATCCCTTGGGATATTGTGGAGCCAGAGTTCCTGGGAGACTGGAGAATACCATCTATTATTTTGACTGTTCTCTGGGGGAAAGGTAGTAAGTACAAAAAACTGCAGACCAGGCTGGCGGATGTGGTTCAGTGGTTGAGTGTCAACCTATGAACCAGGAGGTCATGGTTTGATTTCCGGTCAGGGCACATGCCTGGGTTGCAGGCTCAATCCCCAGTGAGGGGTGTGCAGGAGGCAGCTGATCAATGATTCTCTCTCATCATTGATGTTTCTCTCTCTCTCCCCCTCTCTCTTCCTCTCTGAAATCAATAAAAATATATTCTTTAAAAAACTGCAGACCAGTGTTGTGCAACAGAACTTTCTGTGACAATGGAAATGTTGTATGTCTGCACTGTCCAATACAGAGGCCACTAGTCCCATCTGGCTATTGAGAATATGCAATATCGCTAATGCAACTGAGGAACGAGTTTTAAATCTTATCTCATTTAAATTACTATAAATTTAAATAGCCATATATAGCTAGAGACTACTGTAGCAGACAACACTGCTTCTAGCCTACCTTTTCCATCTCAAAGTCTGGGAGTCAACTTAGTCTCCTCCGTCTCCATCAACTGTCCTTTCCCCCATAGAAACACACACACACACACACACACACACACACACACACACACACACACTGAATTACCCAGTCTTGTGTTCTTTAAAGCTTTCAATTCTGTATGCTTCTCTATCGCCACTGCCACTACTTTCCTTTTCAGGCTTTTCAAGGGGATAAGGCCACTTTCAAGGGGATAAGGCCACTGCCTCCTAGTTGATCCTTAGACTCAGAAGAGAGGTAAAAGCTAAACACAGAAAAAACGAATACTCAACATACAGATGCAAAATGAAATACAGGAGATGAATCACCCACAGAAAATCAAACATTTAATGAATGGGTAGAAAAAGGTTCAACAAAGGTGACTGAGAAAGAGGCCCAGAGACCCAGGAAGAAAACCTGAAACGTAATCTGAAGACCCCAAAAGAAGTGAGAGTTTTACAAAGGAAGGAGAAATCAACTGTGTCAAAAGCTGCTATAGTAGGCTATCTTGAAAACAGCTCTGAATGATCTTTACCTCCCAGTATTAATGCTCTTGTGGGATCCTCCTTCCCCCACCACTTTGTGTGTGTTAAACCTAGTAACTCCCTTCTAACAAAGAGAATACAGCAAAAGTGATAGAATGTCACTTCCTATAGTATTAGGTTACAAAAACACTCTGCTTATTATTTCCCCTCCCAACCTCCTCCATAGAGTTCTCAACCTGGGAGAAGCAAAGTGCCATGTAGCAGAAACCCAAATGGCAAAGAGACTGATTTCTCAAGCACACAGACAACAAGGACCTCAAACCTGACAAGAGCCACATGAGTGAGCTTCGAAGCAGACTCTCCCCAAGTCACCTTTGAGGTGACTGCAGTCCTAGTCAATTAGATTGCAGCCTTATGACTGACCCTGAATCAGACACACTTTATCTAGATGATGCCTGACCCTCAGAACTATGAAACAATAAATGTTCGCTATTTTTATAAGTTCGGGGGTAATTTGTTGCATAGCAATAGGCAACTGTTACTAACTGCAGCAAAAGTTTTCAGTAAAACTGTGGAGACAGAAACAAGACAGAAATAGGTTGAGAAGAAAATTGCAGGTGAAAAAATGGAGATGTCTAGCAACTGTAGACAATTCTTTCAAAAAGATTTGGCAGTAAAGTAGAAAACAACTTAGAGGAAGTATTAGAAAAAGTATGAAGTTGGAGAAGAGTTTTTTGTAAAGACGAGAGACTTTAAAGTTCAAGTGATGATAAGAAGCCAATAGGGTGGAAAAATTCACTCTCAAGGAACTTCATTATCAAGAAACTCCTCAAAAAAGACGGAACAGACATCATCCAGAACCACAGGAAGGCTGGCTGAGTGGAAATTCTACAACTAGAAGGAAAGAGAAAAGCATACCGAGACTCAGAGGAGGTGCGGTGTGGGAGTAAAATACAGAGGTACAGAGGCACATGCGGAGAGGGCTGGCGGCTGAGGACACAGTTGTCTTTTTCAATCGGGAGGGAGTCTCAAGCTCTGAGCTCCAGTTCCAGGCGAGTCTCTGGGGACCCAGACTCATACAGGAGAAACTGGACTGTCTGGCATCAGTCAGAACTCGAGGGCAGCTTTCTCTCAGAGGTGCTTGCAGCGATTGCCAGGACACTGAGAAGCAGGGCCTCTGAGGGCAGGACTGAGAGCAGCCATAACTGCTCACTCCACCCTGTTGATACCCTGGGACCCCGTCCTGCCCAAGCCATGCACAGGAGGCTTTTGCATATGAAAGGCCTGGCCCTTTGCAATCTGTTAATTACCTAACAAACTGCAGCTGGCCCAAGGCCCAAGGGCAACTTGCATTGAGTCACAGCTGGCTCCTACTGGGTAGCCTCAGGCAAAGGCTAGATTAGCACCTCCTTAGAGATCCAGGAGCCAGTGTGCCCAGAGGTCAGAGTGGGACCATCAGATTGCAGCTCCTCGGATCCATAAAGGAAACACTCAGGGGGCAGACTCAGTGACCACCAAAGCCCCATTGAAGCAAGTCTTGCCCCGGAGGGTGTCTCCAGCACAGAAGTTCTCCCACTGCAGACACAGCTGATTCTCACAGCCAATTGGCCTGGAGGTCAATCCCTCCCAGTGTTACCCACAACAATCAAGGCTTAACTACAACAAGACTGTGCACAAAGACCACAAGGGGGTGCACCAAGAGTGTCTACCTCAGGTAATTGTGGAGGCTGAGCCACTGGGCCCTGTAAGACACCTAGCACCGAAAGCCACTCTATCGACACAGCGATAAAAAAATGCGGAGACAAAGAAACAGGACACAAATGACAGAAATGGAGGAAAGCAAACTTCTGGATATAGAGTTCAAAACCACACTTTTAAGGTTTTTCAAGAATTTTCTAGAAACTGCCAATAAACTTAATGAGATCCTCAAGAAATCTAATGAGACCCTCGAGGTTGTGATAAAGAACCAACTAGAAATTAAGCATACACTGACTGAAATAAAGAATATTATACAGACTCCCAACAGCAGACTAGAGGATCACAAGAATCAAGTCAAAGATTTGAAATATTCAGAAGCAAAAAACACCCAACCGGAAAAGCAAAATGAAAAAAGAATCCAGCCAAACCGGTTTGGCTCAGTGGATAGAGCGTCGGCCTGCTGACTCAAGGGTCCCAGGTTCGATTCCGGTCAGGGGCATGTACCTTGGGTGTGGGCACATCCCCACTGGGGGGCGTGCAGGATGCAGCTGGTAGATCTCTCTCATCGATATTTCTAACTCTCTATCCCTCTCCCCTCTTCTCTGTAAAAAAATCAATAAAATATATTTAAAAAAAAAAAAAAAGAAATCCAAAAATACGAAGATAGTGTAAGGAGCCTCTGGGACAGCTTCAAGCGTACCAACATCAGAATTATAGGGGTGCCAGAAGAAGAGAGAGAACAAGATATTAAAAACCTATTTGAAGAAATAATGACAGAAAACTTCCCCTACCTGGTGAAAGAAATAGACTTACAAGTCCAGGAAGCACAGAGAACCCCAAACAAAAGGAATCCAAAGAGGACCACACCAAGACACATTATAATTAAAATGCCAAGAGCAAAAGACAAAGAGAGAATCTTAAAAGCAGCAAGAGAAAAAAAGTCAGTTACCTACAAAGGAGTACCCATACGACTGTCAGCTGATTTCTCAACAGAAACTATGCAGGCCAGAAGGGAGTGGCAAGAAATATTCAAAGTGATGAATACCAAGAACCTACAACCAAGATTACTTTACCCAGCAAAGCTTTCATTCAGAATTGAAGGTCAGATAAAGAACTTCACAGATAAGGAAAAGCTAAAGGAGTTCATCACAACCAAACCAGTATTATATGAAATGCTGAAAGGTATTCTTTAAGAAGAGGAAGAAGAAGAAAAAGGTAAAGATACAAAATATAAACAACAAATACACATCTATCAACAAGTAAATCTAAAAATCAAGTGAATAAATAATCTGATGAACAGAATAAACTGGTGATTATAATAGAAGTAGAGGCCCGGTGCATGAAATTTGTGCATGGGGGGTGGGGAGAGGGGCGGGTATGTGTCCCTCAGCCCGGCCTGCACCCTCTCCAATCCGGGACCCCTCAGGGGATGTCTGAATGCCGGCAGTCGGACATCCCTCTCGCAATCCAGGACCTCTAGCTCCTAACTGCTCACCTGCCTGCCTGCCTGTTCACCCCTAACCACTCTGCCTGCCAGTCTGATTGCCCCTAACCACCTCTGCCTCGGCCCCCGCCACTGTGGCTTTATCTGAATGATGTCTGGAAGACGTCCGGTCTATCTGGTCTAATTAGCATATTACCCTTTTATTAGTATAGATTAGGGGCATAGAAAGGGAGTGGACTGACTATTCTTGGGGGGTGGGGGGATGCGGGAAGAGATTGAACAAAAATCGTGCACCTATGGATGAGGATTGGGGGGGGGGGTGAGGGCGGAGGGAGGGTGGGAAACGGTTGGAGTGGAGCTATGGGGGAAAAAGAGGAACAACTGTAATAATCTGAACAATAAAGATTTAATTTTTTAAAAAAAGAAGAAAAAAAGAAACTCCTCTGAAAGTTCTCACTACCTCTCTGCCTTAACTGAAAACTGGCTTTCCCAGGACACCTTTCAATGCAGCCCTTTCAAATAGAGGCTATTAAGTCTCTGATATTCCACACCCAGCATTGGAAAATTAGGCTGGTACCCATCTTTCTTCCAACACCAACTCCAGACCATCATTCCTTAACCCTTATGTAAAATCCTTGTTACTCTGATTCTCATGCTATTCAGCAACAGTCTTCTACCTCTACCTCTAGTATAAGCTAATAACCACCTGGACATCTTCAGTGAAGATATGCTGGCAACTAGTTCACATGGCCACTATCTTCTATGCCATCTTTCCTGGGTCATTTCAATACACATATGGTTGAGTCATCTAACACCAGTTCCTCAAACCCATCATCCTCTCTAATCTCTGGGTATAGCCATTTACAACCAGTTGTGAAGTCACTTAGTTGTATTATTATCCGTTCATTCATTGAATATTTAGTATCTATTATTTGCTCAGGAGAGAACACATGACAGATAGTCCCTGTTCTTATGAAATCTAGGACATATTTTTCATATTTTCCACAAAGACAGGTGAAAAGATCCAGCTGAAGTCTAGATACATTACAACTACATTTCCTTTATTAATCAGTCTAGAAACCAAGTCAATCCTAGGAAACTAGAATTGCATGCTCAATCCTAGTGATCACTATTTCCCTTACCTTTTAAATAATCTATTCTAAAATATTGCTAGAGTTCAATATTAGATTCATTGATCTATAAATGTGTAATTGTGCTGCCCAACATAGTAGCCACTAGTCACAAAGCCTGTTTAAATCAATTTCAATAAAATTAAAACTTCAGTTTCTCAGTAACACTACCCAAAGGTCAATAGACACATGTGACAAGTGGCTACTAAACTGAATAGTGAAGATAAAGAACATTTCTATCATCACAGAAAGTTTTATTGGAGAGTGCTGGTCTAATGTTTTTGGCATTCTCCTCCTTCCTCCCAGAAAAAAACTTAAAATGATAAGTGTCATTTTCTAGTCTCCTGAAAACTCTCTGGAGCTCTACAATAAAAGCTTTATGAGGCACAAAAGGGTCGCAGGTTCGATTCCCAGCCAAGGGCTCATACCTGGGTTGCAGATTCCATCCATGCCCTGCTTGTGGGGGGGAATAATCAATGTGCCTCTCTCACATCAATGTCTATCTGTCTCTGTGGGTCTGTCTCTGTCTCTGTCTCTGTCTCTCTCCTTTCCTTCCTCCCGCCCCCCTCCCTCTTACTCTCTCCAAAAAAAAACAACAAAAATCAATGGAAAAATTATCCTCAGGTGAGGATTTAAAAAAGAAAAGCTTTATGAGTACCACCTGCTTTATTCTTCAGAACAATCACATTCTCATTTTATAACAGAAAATTCCCATTTTTATGGATGAGAAAATTAACTGAATTTTAGACAATAAAGTACTCACTCAAAAATTTAGACAATAAAGTCTCTACAGATTGCTGTCACAGATAGGAAATGACAGCAATCCATATAGAGTTTCAGCAGATTAATAATGTAATTATTACCCTGGCCAGTATGGCTCAATTGGCTGGGTGTCATCCCTTGCACTGAAAGGTTGCCAGCTCGATTCCCAGTCAGGAAAGGCTCTATCCCGGGTATGGGGTGTGGTGTGCAGGAGGCAGCCGATCGAAGTCTTGCTCACATCAATGTTTATTTCTCTCTCTCCTTCTCCCTTCCTCTCTAAAAATCTTTTTAAAAACTAATGTAATTATTTTGCCTTTTAGACAACACACTTTTTAACAAAAAGGGATGATACCAACACCTCATACTGGCACTAGACATTTCAAAGTACTTTTAGACCCCCTAATCTGCCCTACAGCTTTCTTGCCTTCGGGTTCTACATATGCTGTTCCTTCTGTTTACATCCTTTTCATTTGGCCAAATTCTACTTATCCTTAAGATTTCATCTTAGATCTTCCCACAAACCAGTTTAGGGACCCATTCCATGAACTCTGTATGTCACCAACTGAAGACCACAAACTCCAGTTAACTTTTCCTCTTCTCCCACTAGTATGAAACTCCTTAAGAATAAGGAACCCTGACCCTTATTATCATGAAATCCATCTGGCTTAGCCCAGGGCTTGAAACACAAAGGGTACTTAATAAACATATGATAAATGAAGGAATAATGAAAACAAGACACTTAGATAATCAAATCATTTCACAAGTATTCACTCAACCAAGTAAAACATTATCTAATTTGACTTTTACACAAACCTAGGCTTCTATTCAATCACAGAATGTTAAAAATGCACTAAATGGCTTCATTGCAAGATGTTGGTAACAAAGTAGTTCACAAACATGCTTCCCACATAATATGCAAAACAATAAGTAAAAACCGAAGGTCAAGAGGTGACTGGTAAAGAACAGGGAGATAAAAATGTTCTAAAATTGACTGTCATGATGGTTGCACAAACAAAACTGAATTGTACACTTTAAAGAGGTGAATTATATGATATGTAAATTATCTCTCAATAAAGCTATAAAGCAAAGTTATAAAACAAAAAGTCTGCAGCTAGCCGTAAATCATGAAAACAAATATTAAGCCTACAAAAAAAACTTGATAAAATACTTGTTATATTTATGCAATTTTAAAATAGTTAAATGCCATATTATTTTACAAAATTTCACTGGTTAGGAAAAACAATAAATTGGAAATAGAAATCATCTTCAGGAATAACTGGATGGAACAGGAAAGACTTACTTTTCCCTGTGTACTCATTTATACCTTCTGATTTGCAACATGTATTACCTATTTTTTAAAAAATAAGTACATATAAGATTAATAACAACAAAGTCCTTAGTGCAGTAAAAGTATATACTCCCAGGCTGCCTATTTTATTTTGAGAAGAATAAAGAATAAAATATATATGATTTTTTTAATCAATCCAGGAACATTTGTCTCATCTCACACTGAAAAGCATTTAGTCATTTCTCTAGTATAGACACTATAATCAAGCAGAATCTCTTATCCAACACTCTGACACATCTTTAAACAATGACAGTTATTCCCTCCTTGAAAACTTCCTGTCCTTCCTTTCTAGTACATCACACTCCTCTGGTTTTCTAACTCAATGCCTCGTATCAATTTCCTTTGCTGCATTCCTCATTTCCCCAGAAGATATCTAGAAGATAAGACCCATGAAGGCAGGGATTTTTGTCAGCTTATTCACCACCCAGAACCATACTCAATAATAACTGTTAAATGAATAAAACAATGCCCCAAGACATACTGAAGGCATATTGAAGATCCATAGAAATAAATTATTCCACGTAGCCTATATTTTGTTTATTACATTATATTTCTCTGAAAATTGATAATTGATGTAGTAATTATTTTGATTAACCAAAATACTTCATTATCTGGTCCTTCTCCATCAATGTTTTTGATACAGTATGTGTAAAATACACATTTAATAGGCCTTATACTACTTCTAAAAGCATAAATGTAGTGTAGAAAAAGAGCTGTTGTTGCTATTAGAACCTTCACTTTTATTTTGTTTCCAGTATTAATGTTTAATTAACAGACTGACATACTTGTCTGACTTTAGTAATGGAAAAAAATAAAATAAAACACTTCAGCAGACTCAACAAAGATATCGCAGTAATGTCCAGCAAGTGATATTTCTTGAAAAATAAAATGTAGGGGTTTTACTAGTTTGAAAGAATATATGCACACTTATGTTCATTTCAGTGTTATTTACAGTGTTATAGCAAGATTTGGAAGCAGCCCAAGGGCCCATCAGTAGATGAGTGGATTATAAAGTTGTGATACATTTACACAATGGAATACTACTTGGCCGTAAGAAAGGAAATCTTCCCCTTTGCAACAGCATAGATCAGTGATGGCGAAGCTTTTGAGCTCGGCGTGTCAGCATTTTGAAAAACTCTAACTTAAATCTGGTGCCGTGTCACATATAGAAATTTTTTGATATCTGCAACCATAGTAAAACAAAGATTTATATTTTTGATATTTATTTTATATATTTAAATGCCATTTAACAAAGAAAAATCAACCAAAAAAATGAGTTCGCGTGTCACCTCTGACACACATGTCATAGGTTCGGCATCACTGGCATAGATGGACCTGGACAGCATTATGCTAAGTGAAATAAGCCTGTCAGAGAAAGACAAGTACCATATGATTTCACTCATATGTGGAATCTAATGAACTAACAAACAAAATAAAAACACTCATAGAGAGAGAACAGACTGACAGCTGTCAGAGGAGAGAAGGGTTGTGGGGCTGGGAGAAAAAGGTGAAGGGATAAAAAAAAAAATTTTCATAGAGAGACAACAGTATGGTGATTACCAGAAAGAGAGGGGGGTGCAGAGAGGTAGAAGAGGAATATTAGGGGATAAATGGTGATGGAAGGAGACTTCACTTGGGGTGGTGAACACACAATACAATATATAGATGATGTAGTATAGAATTAAATACCTGAAACCTATATCATTTTATTAACCAATGTCACCCCAATAAATTTCATTTTTTTAATACAGTTTTTTTTTCAGGTATAAGAAAGTCTAACAAGACACAGATCACTTCTACCTTTACACTGTCCCCAAATCATATGATTTCATTCCCTCAAGGAGAAGAATCACATCTCACTGTCGGCCATGCGAATGTCTGTTTAGCAATATACATAAAGTTGCACCTGGAATCTTCACACTTGTCCCCCTGTGTATCCAATTAAATCAAAGTATAGTTTAAAACCCAAAACTAGTTATGTAAATTTTAACTTTTCCTTCTAATTAACTAACCCAAAATCAAAACTATTCATTCTACCAACTTACAATTTAATCTGTCTAAATACAGTTAATTAAGTATTTTATTTATAATTACAATTAGACCACACCCTTTCTCTCTTGATGGTTATTATATCCTCTGTTTCCTATAAGTCTCTTCAAGCAGAAGTATTTGCTAGAAGATAATAGTCTGCTCATTAAGTAAGCATGTTAAAAAAGGCAATGATCTGCAACTACTGACACTGACATCTATATATTTCTCTCTTGGGTTACATGAAAGCATTTCTCTGGCTATGTTCCCAAATAAATTGAGTAAGCCTGAGTAAGCCTTGGGAAAGTCTCTGCTTAAATTCCATTTCATGACGGTTTCTCTTCCTCCATAAATGAATTATTGAGAGCCATGCCTACTTCCATCCATCATATAATACATGTCCATCAAAGGACCTGTTTCTGAGCAAGAAATAGCTTACCAGACTGATAGGTAAGGTCACTCAATACTGTAATGTTACAGGGTGCAGGAAACCATAAGAGAAGATTCTGATTTAATGTGCTAAGTTGTGAAACAATGATGTGAAGAACACGGAACACTGTTTACTCTTAGAAATATCTTCCTATGAAGTGACACATGCCCCCAATATGTTGTTATTAAAGAGCATTTTTAAAGCACTTGACTCTAGGAACAATTCTCAGAAATTGAGAGGATTTACCGAAAAAGAAAAATTATTCCTCTTTATTTTGAAAGTGTCTAATAAAGAAATCTAACATTGAGAAGTAAAAATAATTGTGAACACAAAATGTCTAAATGTCAAGGTCTACTGTAAAACAAGCTGTAAAGGACAGATGTGCTTAAAACACTTAAGCATTTTTCATATAATTAGCTCTGAGAGGACTGATCAAATTGTTCATTTTATCCATCCAAAGCAGTCAACCACAACCACCTGCAACTATTTTTGTACCCAACAACGTGTCTTCCAAAGCCACCACCTGAGTCTCAGGCCTTCTCTTTAGGGGCCAGGATAGAGCTTGTAAATGAGGTGGTAAAAAGAGATCTTCCCGGCGAAGAAAAAAGCCTGGAAGGTAACACCTTTAAGGATCTAAGTGTCATGAGACCTATTTCCCTAACGCTGCTACCTGAATGAAATGGTCTTCACCCGCGGTCTCACTCTTCTTGGAGAGTGTAAAACTTCAAACCCAGCCACGCTCACAACTGACCCATCCCGAGCCAACGCGGAGGAATTCTCTTCCCTCCCCGGCCCCCCGACCCACTCTGCCAGGAGAGAGAAAAAAAAAGGAAAAATTACCAAAACCCTAAAGCAAGAATGTGAGCCCTAGTGCCACAGCTTCTCCAGCTGCCTCAAAGGTAACATCCACAGCTCATCTTCCTTTTGAAACCCAACCGTTCATCGCCCATCTTACAATTTCCCAGAAGGAAAAAAGGAATCCTCCTCTTCAACATTTTACATCCATCGCCCAAACCCACAGATCCACCCAGACCGCACCCCAACCTCCGCAGGGCTCCCCAATTCCTTTACCTCGCCCGCAACATCACGTCTCACAAACCTTCCTACCTCGGTCCTCCAAGCGCCCACCCCGCCTGCCCCGGGTTCCCGCACATCTGCCTCCGCTCCCGCCCAATCCCGGGCTTGGCTGGGTGGAGCCCGCCGGTGGGCTGGGTGAGTTAAGGTGGGCTGAGATGGGTTGGGGGTGGGGTGGGGTGGGGTGGGGTCCGCCCCTCCCCAGACTTCGCGATCCCCCAGGCGGGGACGAGAAGGGGGGGCTGAAGCCTCACCTACAGCTCCGCCCCTCCCCGGGGGGCGCGCTGACCTGCCTCGCCAGGGCCCTGAGGAAGACGCTGGGTAAGAAAAGGCAAAACGCCTCAGGGCCAGCGACAGCCGGGAAGCTCTGGGTCCCGCCCGACTGCCGAGCTGCCCCGCGGCGGCCGTCTCACCGGCTTAGCGTTGCCGCTGTTGCTGCTGTTGCCGCCGCCCCGGCGCCGCCACCGCCGCCGCCGCCTCTGCCACAGCCACAGCCACAGCCACAGCACGGCCCCGGGCGCCCGCCGACGTCACCGCCCCGCCCTGCGCGAGCCACCTAGCCCCGCCCCCAGCCTGGCCGCCCCGCGAGCTCCGCCCTCAGCGGAGCTACCTCGCTGCCCCGCGCCCTCCGGGGGCCGCCGCTCTGCAACCTGCAGGCCTCCGGCCCCTTCCGGGGAAAGGCGGGTGAGGGGCCGGGGGCGAGGGTGACTCAGGCTCCCGCGGTGGCTCCGCGGAAGCTGAGTCACGGGCGCGGGGCGTCCACACGCACACACCCCCCACGCGCGGCCCCTGCGGCCCCGGGGGCGCAGAGCCGGCGCCAGCTCGGGAGAGCGGCGGTAGGTGGGAGCGAGGAGAGGCGGCGCTTGTCTCCTCCTGCTTTCCGTAGGAAGTGGACCGGCCCGGCCCGGAGAGCGGAACGCAGCCCTCCCGACCCTTAGAGTCGCCCCACCCCTGCCGTGGCCGGGCCCGTTACTCCGCCGCCGCCGAGGGCAGTAGCTGTAAGGGTTGGCGGCGCGCTCACGGCCGCAGGGCACCCTTTGTCCGCGGAAAGCTTTCATTGACCCCACCCGTAGTTTTTACGAAATGTGGCTCCTGAGGTCGTCATAGGATCTGGGTCTGAGACGCAGCCCTGGGGAAGAACGCCGGTGTCGCGGGAGACCCAGGCCGGTGTAGGTCGCTTTCCCGCGGTGGTTGTGACGGGAGAGGAGAGCGCGGGCGGAAATTGGTGTCCACAGGCGGCCCCTGCGATGTGCCAGGTACTGTGCTACGTGGTCTGTCTGAGTCCAACCCGCAGCGAGGCGAGTCTGCCGGACACTTGCACCGTATTTCACGCAACCCAGGGTTCCTGTGCGGCATCGCAGTCGCGTTTCTTTTGCTGGAGCCATGCAAAGAGGGTGACTGCGTCCACTAATTTAAAGATGTGCCTCTAAACCAAGAATGTAAGAGTGATGTGAACTATATTTATTCCCAGCCTTCTAGTGTTTATTAAAATAATGTAAAATGCCCTTGAAAGTGGAATTTTCATTTTACCCCTACTTACTCTCCCCCACCACCATTAACCAGTTTACACTGCCTCCTAATGCGACTAACATTTTCCCGTCTTTCCTCAGTATTCACATTCATTCATTCATCAGCTCCTACTGGTTCATTCTGCCCAGGCTCTCTGATTGTTCCCTCCCAGGATCGTTATTGCAGCTTCTCATCCTGCGGGATAGTCGCCCCCTTCAGTACATTCAACATATGGCTACCAAATGTTAGTTAGACTGCCAAATCAGCACCCTAAAATATTTCACTTCTTGGACATCTGTCTGTTTACCCAGGAAAAGCCATCCCTTAACTGTTTTTCAAGAGAAGTGAGTTGTTATATCTTTCTAGTTTCCATTCTGCCCTCTGCTTGTGTTACCTTGGAAAATCACTTTACTTATAGGCCCTACTTTTCTTAACTGTAAAACGGGGTGTGAACTATATGTCTAAGATCCATCATATCCCTAAAATGTGTGGATCTGGAGAGTTAAGATGCTAAACACTAAATCATACATACACAGGAATACTGTTAAGATCACAGACTCAGAATTTTGTCTTTGTTTTTCGGGGTTTTTGTTGTTTTTCTGCCATTCCACTGGTTGTTTTTATTTCCTACGCTGACCCCGGTATCTTTTTAGGATTTATTAAAGCTGGCTAACTGAGCACATGCAGTCATTGCCTCTTCTTCCTGAGACCCCCATTGAAATACTTGGAATTTAAAAATCATACAAACCCATGGAAAATGGGAAGGGGCCCGATAATTTTTTTTATCTTGGCACACCGAAAGTAGGTTTAGTCTGACTAAACAAAATGGAAGAAATATAATGTGTAATAGGTACACATCGAGGTGCTGCAGCCAAAGAAAGGGGCCTATCTGCCAGAAGTGATTTAGAGAAACTGAAATTTGGAGACAAGACAGCAAGAGTGAGAAGCAGAGCTGGAAACAGGGAAACTAAATAAAGGTTTGCATATGAAACAGCACAATAGCTAAGCATTTATCCCAGGCTAAAAATCAAGAGTTCTCATAATCTCTGGGGAGGAACCTGGGCAGCTATTTGAGCATTAATGACTAAGAGTAAAGCATTCTTCATTCTGGCACAATAGCCCATTTCCTACTCACTCAACCTAGAGTGAACTTGTGCAAGTTGGCAAGACCCTGTTAAGTTCACAACATTCCTAATAAGCATTCCAACTACCTCAAATATGAACAGACAATCAAGGATTATTAGATATTTAAAGAAAGTCTCCAACTTGAGGGAGAGAGGAAGTTAAACAAAATGTAACCACAGAAGAAACACAAAAACATCAGAGAAGTTAAAATAATTAGTATGCTCATAGACATGACATTTATGAAACAAGAATAGTATACTCAGATGAAGAAACAATCCAAGAATAGAAAGTAGGTTGTGAAATTAGAAATAAGAAATTGTCAAAATTATAAATTTACCTTAACTATTAAAAGATAAACTTTTAAGAAAATAAAAGGGTGAGCCACTTGGCCTGGAGGTCAAACCCTCCCTGGTGTTGGCTACAACAATCAAGGTTTAACTATAAGACTGTGCACAAAGACCACTAGGGGGTGCACCAAGGAAGCATAACAAGATGCGGAGACAAAGAAAGAGGACAGAATTGTCAGTGGAGGATATGGAGTTCAGAGCCACACTTTTGAGGTCTCTCGGGAACTGTTTAGAAGCCGCCGATAAACTTAGTGAGATCTACAAGAAAACTAATGAGACCCTCGATCTTATATTGGGGAACCAACTAGAAATTAAGCATACACGGACTGAAATAACGAATATTATACAGACTCCAGACAGCAGACCAGAGGAGCGCAAGAATCAAGTCAATGATTTGAAATGCAAGGAAGCAAAAAACACCCAACCGGAAAAGCAAAATGAAAAAAGAATCCAAAAATGCGAGGATAGTGTAAGGAGCCTCTGGGACAGCTTCAAGCGTACCAACATCAGAATTGTAGGGGTGCCAGAAGATGAGAGAGAGCAAGATATTGAAAACCTATTTCAAGAAATAATGACAGAAAACTTCCCCTACCTGGTGAAAGAAATGGACTTACAGGTCCAAGAAGCTCGGAGAACCCCAAACAAAAGGAATCCAAAGAGGACCACACCAAGACACATCATAATTAAAATGCCAAGAGCAAAAGATAAAGAGAGAATCTTAAAAACAGCAAGAGAAAGACAAGCAGTTACCTACAAGGGAATACCCATGCGACTGTCAGCTGATTTCTCAACAGAAACTTTGCAGGCCAGAGGGGAGTGGCAAGAAATATTCAAAGTGATGAATGCCAAGAACCTACAACCAAGATTGCTTTGTCCAGCAAAGCTATCATTCAGAATTGAGGGTCAGATGAAGAGCTTCACAGATGAGGAAAGGCTGGGGGAGTTCATCACCACCAAACCAGGATTATATGAAATGCTGAAAAGTATCCTTTAGGAGGAGGAAGAGGAAGAAAAAGGTAAAGATGCAAATTATGAACAACAAATTTGCATCTATCAACAAGTGAATCTAAGAATCAAGTGAATAAATAATCTGATGAACAGAATGAACTGGTGATTATAATGGAGTCAGGGACATAGAAAGGGAATGGACTGACTATTCTTGGGGGGGAAGGGGGTGTGGGAGATGCGGGAAGAGACTGGACAAAAATTGTGCACCTATGGATGGGGACAGTGGGTGGGGAGTGAGGGCGGAGGGTGGGGCGGGAACTGGGAGGAGGGGAGTTATGGGGGGGAAAAAGGAGGAACAAATGTAATAATCTGAACAATAAAGATTTAATTAAAAATAAATAAATAAATTTAAAAAATCAAAAAAATAAAAATAAAAAAATAAATATATTTTTATTGATTTTAGAGAGAGAGGAAGGCAGAGGGGTAGAAAGAGAGAAACATCGATCAGCTGTCTCCTGCACATCTCCTACTGGGGCTCGAACCCCACAACCTGGGCACATGCCCTGACCAGGAAATGAACCAGCAACCTTTTGGTGCATGGGAAGATGCTCAGCCAACTGAGCCACACCAGTCAGGGCAAGTTATCATTTCCAAAAGGTGAAAAACATGCACTCCCTATGTTCATTGTAGCATTATTTACAATAGCCAAGATAAAAAAAAAAAAAAAAAAAGAAAAAAAAAGGGTGAATGTAATATGTTACCCTGTGCCGATATTGTATTGCTGATAAAGTTCCTTACTTCACAGGAGCTCTATGTTCTTCTAGATAGGAATAAAAAAACACAAGTCTTAATTTCTCATGTGTATAAATTTAGGTGGTTTTAGGCAAAAATAAAATATCCCAAATCTATTTTCTAATTTTTTTTGAACATGTATCTAAAAAAAAATATTTGGATATGTAATAAAATTGCATCATGATAAAAATAAAAAATAAATTTGCCCTAGCCGTTTTGCTCAACAAATAGAGCATTGGCCTGCAAACTGAAGGATCCCAGGTTTGATTTCCGTCAAGGGCACATGCCCTGATTGTGGGCTCAATCCCCAGTAGGGGGTGTGCAGGAGGCAACCAATCAATGATTCTCATCATTGATATTTCTAGCTCTCCCTTTCTCTCTGAAACCAATAAAAATATATTTTAAAAATAAATAAATTTTTAAAAAAGAATATAAGAGAAATAGTCAAACTAGCAGAACTAATAAGAGAAAAAGAAGGAACCTGGCTGGAGAACCTGGCTAGAGAACCTGGCTAGGCTGCTGATCAACTGAACGCTGTCTCCGTGTCATTCCTTCTTCGCTGACTCCGTCCACACCTTTGGGAACCCCTGGACCTGCTGGGGTTGGACCCCGACAACTCCTTTCTGCTGGTGAATGCCGTGGAGTAAGCATCGTTGGAATTCCCCCTGTTGCAGTCATCATGTCTAAGTCTGAGTCTCCCAAAGAGCCGGAGCAGCTGCAGAAGCTCTTCATCGGAGGTTTGAGCTTTGAAACAACCGATGAGAGTCTGATGAGCCATTTTGAGCAATGGGGAATGCTCATGGATTGTGTGGTGATGAGAGATCCAAACACCAAGCGCTCCAGAGGCTTTGGGTTTGTCACCTATGCCACTGTGGAGGAGGTGGATGCAGCCATGAACGCGAGACCACACAAGGTGGACGGAAGAGTGGTGGAACCAAAGAGGACTGTCTCCAGAGAAGATTCTCAAAGACCTGGTGCCCACTTAACTGTGAAAAAGATATTTGTCTGTGGTATTAAAGAAGACACTGAAGAACATCACCTAAGAGATTATTTTGAACAGTATGGGAAAATAGAAGTGATTGAAATCGTGACTGACCGAGGCAGTGGCAAAAAGAGAGGCTTTGCTTTTATGACCTTTGATGACCATGACTCTGTAGACAAGACTGTCATTCAGAAATACCACACTGTGAATGGCCACAGCTGTGAAGTAAGGAAAGCTCTATCTAAGCAAGAGATGGCTAGTGCTTCGTCCAGCCAGAGGTCAAAGTGGTTCTGGAAACTTTGGAGGTGGTCGTGGATGTGGTTTTGGTGGAAACGATAACTTTGGTCATGGAGGAAACTTCAGTGGTCGAGGTGGCTTTGGTGGCAGCCGTGGTGGCGGTGGATATGGTGGCAGTGGGGATGGCTATAATGGATTTGGTAATGATGGAAGCAATTTTGGAGGTGGTGGAAGCTACAATGATTTTGGCAATTACAACAATCAATCTTCAAATTTTGGGCCTATGAAAGGAGGAAACTTTGGAGGCAGAAGCTCTGCCCTTATGGTGGTGGAGGTCAATACTTTGCCAAACCACGAAACCAAGGTGGCTATGGCTGTTCCAGCAGCAGCAGTAGCTAGGGCAGTGGCAGAAGGTTTTAATTACTGCCAGGAAACAAAGCTTAGCAGGAGAGGAGAGCCAGAGAAGTGACAGGGAAGCTACAGGTTACAACAGATTTGTGAACTCAGCCAAGCACAGTGGTGGCAGGGCCTAGCTGCTACAAAGAAGACATGTGTTAGACAATACTCATGTGAATGGGGGAAAAACTCGAGGACTGTATTTGTGACTAATTGTATAACAGGTTATTTTAGTTTCTGTTCTGTGGAAAGTGTAAAGCATTCCAATCAAGGGTTTTAATGTAGATTTTTTATTTTGCATCCATGCTGTTGATTGCTAAATGTAATAGTCTGATCATGACACTGAATAAATGTGTCTTTTAAAAAAAAAGAGAAAAAACAAAGTACAAAAAATTACCCCAAAAATAATGGAAGAAAATTTCCCAGAACTGAAAGCATCTACTAGTACAGGACACAAACAGAAAAAACAACCCTGTGAAATATTACAACTAAAGTTAAAGAGAAGATCCTAAATTTTCAAAAAGGAAAAAAAGTGACCAAGATGCTTTAGAATTCTTACCAGCAACACTAGCTATGAGAAGATAATAGACAGAGACCTTCAAGTTTCTGAAGGAAATATTTCTTGAATTTTAAATTATTAGGGAAAAATTTGTTTTAACTCTTATTTATCATTAAGTAAAAGAGCAAAATGAAAAAGTTTTCAGATATTCAGGGACTCATGAAGCTAAACTCCCACATATCCTTTTTTAAAAAAGAGTTACTTGAAGATGTATTCAAACAAACTGAAGTAGAAAATACAAAATATCCAGGAATCGCTACATCTAATTCAAGAAGTCTAGGCGTTCTGGGAGAGAAATCTGAAAAAAAGAGAATTTGACTGAATCGTTCATTACTGTGATAGAAAGCTTAGAAAATGCTGTTTTCTGGTATTCAACTTTTAGGTCCAACCTATTAATAAATTATACGGATGTTGACTCCGTATCCTAACTCCTAAACGGAAAGAAAAAAAGGAACGAAAAAATATCCCACTCCTCACCCTGGCAACTACCCTTCTATTTTCTGTCTCTATGATTTTAGGAAATGAAAAAGTTCTAGAGATGATGGTGGTGATGATTGCAGATCAATGTGGGTATACTTAATGCCATACAACTATGCACTCAAAATAGTTGAAACAGTAAATTTTATGTTATGTATATTTTACAATTAAAACTCTTTTATTTTTTGTACTTCAAGGGCAGTGTTTTGGAGTGAATTGTATTCCTTCAAAATTCCATGCCCTTTCCCAAAAGGACAGGGTTTGGAGAGCTTCCAAGTTGGTAAATACATTGACTGTGAGGAAAGTGGTATGCCTGGAGAGGTCATGGAAGGTCTGCACCCATTTCCCATTCTTTTCCCTATGTGTCTCTTCCATCTGCCTTTCCTGAGTTATATACTTTTGTAATAAACCAGTAATCTAATAATTAAAATTTTTCTTTGTGTTCTGTAAGCCATTATAGCAAATTAATTGGCTCCAAGAAGGGGATCATGGAAACCTTCGATTTATAGTCAGTTGTTCAGAAGTACAACCTGGACTTACGATTGGCATCCTGAGTTGGAAGAGGCTACTAGTTGGAGCCTCCAATTAGTAGCCAATTGGTCAGAAGCACCAGTAACAACTTGCCCTTGGAACTGGAAAGGGAGGGAGGTGCAATGTTGTGGGACTGAGCCCTTAACCCAGGGGTGAGCAAACTTTTTGACTCGAGGGCCACAATGGGTTCTTAAACTGGACCGGAGGGCCGGAACAAAAGCATGGATGGAGTGTTTGTGTGAACTCATATAAATTCAAAGTAAACATCATTACATAAAAGGGTACGGTCTTTTTTTTCAATAGTTTTATTCATTTCAAACGGGCGGATCCGGCCCTTGGGCCGTAGTTTGCCCACGGCTGCCTTAACCTGTGGGATCTGATGCTATCTCCAGATAGATAGTGTCCGAATTGAGTTGAATTTAGGACACTCAACTGGTGTCTGGAGAATATCTCCTTGGTGGTATGGGAAAACCCACTCGTAGGTATATGGCCAAAAGAATTTAAAACATATATCCATACAACAATACAAAAAAAATGCATATGTGAATGTTATGGCAGTGGAAACTAAATAATGAATAAATTCCTCAAAAAACATAACTTTAACTGAATTGCTCTCTTGCAAGAAAATAAAGGAATTGTCCTCAAAGATTCTGACTTGTAAAAAACAAATGTTTATTTCTCACTGTTGGAAATTGACAGCTGGAGGAAGAGGCAGTCCACTGCTGTGGCTGTGCTCTAGATACAAGTCAAATTCAAGTCAGTTCTACATGTCTCACATTCAAGGACCCAGACTAAAGGAGCAATAGTCACCTGGGTTATATTTTCCTCATGGTGGAAAACAAGCACACAAGAAGCTAAGGCACAAAAACTCATTTGAAGCCTCTGCTCAGTTGTGCCATAAACCCTGTGTGCTCACATTGCATGAACCAAAGCAAGTCCCATGGCCAGGTCCAACATAATGGTGTGGGAAAGTATGCTCTTCTTATTGAAGAGGGAGGGAATAAACAAGGGAAGGAAAAAACATGCCCTTACCTTTAAGAAAATTTTCTAAAAATCATGCACACCCCTTCGGCTTATATCCCATGGTAAAAGCTTTGTACGTGATCATTCCTTGCACAAGGGTAGATTGAAAAAATAGCCTTTATTGTGGATGGTCATGTACCCAGTTAAAATGAATAAGTTCTATTACTAAAATAAGAAGAAAATGGCTATTGAGAAACAACTAGCAATCTGCCACAGCTTCTAAAAAATTACTAAAATTTAAAAACTTAATAGACACATTAGATCCACCTAAAGAACAAATGCAGAAGATACAGCTGAGGAAACTACCTGGAATGCTGCACATAGGGACAGAAAGATTGAAAAAGAGCCCTAACTGGTTTGGCTCAGTGGATAGAGTGTCGGCCTCTGGACTGAAGGGTCTGGGTTCAACTCCAATCAAGGGCACATGCCCGGGTTGCGGACTCGATCCCCAGTAGGGGGAGTGCAGGAGGAGTCAATCAATGATTCTCTCATCGTTGATGTTCCTATCTCTCTCTTCCTCTCCCTTTTTTTCTGAAATCAATAAAAAATATATTTAAAAAAAAGAAATGGCCAGCCAGTGTGGCTCAGTGTTTGAGCGTCAACCTATGAACCAGGCAATCATAGTTTGATACCCAGTCTGGGCACATGCCTGGGTTGTGGGCTCGATTCCCAGTAAGGGTGTGCAGGAGGCAGCCAATCAATGATTCTCTCTCATCATTGATGTTTCTATCTCTCCCTCTCCCTTCATCTCTGAAATCAATAAAAATATATTGAAAAAAAGAAAAGAAATGGCAGAGAGAAAAGGCAGTTTCCTAATTTAAAACTATTTAGAGTCCCAGAAGGAGAATTGAGAGAATGGAAGTAAACTAACATTCATATACCTAATGGGTGAAGACTTTATCCAAACAATAAAAGATGTAAGTCCGCAGATCAGGTATCACTAAGAGTACTCAGCAGGATCAGTAAAAAGAAATTCAACCTTGATATATTGTAGTGAAATTAAGAACATAATCAACAGATATTTTTTTGACAACACATCTTCAAATCAGTTATATATTAGTTTTCTAGGGCTGCTGTAACCAAGTGCCACAAACTGGGTGGCTTAAAAAACAGAAATTTATTGTCTCACAGCTCTGGAGACTAGAGGTCCAATATCAAGGTGTCAGCAGGGCCATGCTCTCTCCGAATCGGTAGGGAAGGATTCTTGTTTCTTGCTCTGTGATTTGCTAGCAATCCTCGTCATTTCTTGGCTTGCCAGTGGCAGCACTTTAATCTCTGGTTTCATTATCACCTGGCATTCTCAATTTGTGTGTCTATGTCTCTTTTCCTCTTATAAGGACGCCAGTCATATTGGATTAAGAGCCCACATTCTGCAATATGAACCTATCTTAACTAATTATGTCTGCAATCACCCTATTTCAAAATAAGGTCACATTCTTAGGTACTCGGGATTAAGGCAGTGGTTTCTCAACCTGTGGGTCACAACCCATTTGGCGGTCGAACGACCCTTTCACAGGCGTCGCCTAAGACCATCCTGCATATCAGATATTTACATTATGATTCATAACAGTAGCAACATTACAGTTATGAAGTAGCAACGAAAATAATTTTATGCTTGGGTCACAACATGAGGAACTGTATTTAAAGGGCCAGAAGGTTGAGAACCACTGGATTAAGGTTTTAACATATCTTTTTGAGGGATACAATTCAACTCATAGAATCAGATAAATAAATGATCAGTTAACTTACAAAGCAACAGTAATTAGACTGATAGTAGACTTATTAACATAGGACAGAAGCCAGAAGACAGAATAATATCTTCAAGTGCTGAGGGAAACTAATTGTCATCTTAGAATTGTATACCCAGGAACGCTATTTTTTAAGATTAAGGACAAAATAAAGATATTCTCAAATTAACAAAAGCACAGGGTTTATTATCAGTTGATCTTCATTAAAAGAAAATCTAAAGACATTTCAGAAGAAAAATAATTCTAGAAAAAAGATCTGAAAGACAGGAAGTTAGTGATTAAAGAAATTAGTGAACATATGGTGATATCTAAATATACATTTTTTTAACTCCCAAAAATGTATTGAAAAAGAAATAATAAAACTGAATGTTCCTATAACGAGAAAATTTTATATTAAAACCTCTTCCAGTCCCCCTCTTCCCTCCCTACTCTTCTACTCCCTCTAAAAATCAATGGGAAAAATATCTTTAGGTGAGGATTAACAACAACAATAAAATAATAAAAATATTAATGTCCTAGCAAATGTTGTCAGTGTCCTTCCCATATTCCTTCAACTTTCCCACTTCAACGAGCTCTAGGGATGTCCCAGGTTTTGCATTTATTCGCCTGATGGCTTTTTTCTTAAACCTCTGCCTAAGGCAGGCCAATGGGAAATTGGCCCCTATAGGAGCAGCCATCAATCAATGACTGATAAAATTCAGCAGATAAATATTCAGGGTTCCCTGCCCTCTGAGCGGGATAACTCTGAAATACATGTTTTACACTAATTCCCTGAATTATCCAACAGTATAAAGCAGTTTCTTCAGTGGCAACTGGCTTGATAACACACCCTTTTATTGTCTGCTTTCTTTCCCTGTCTCACTTCCCCACTACTCTACTAGTATTTCCTGGGATTACCTCCCAAATAAATGACTTGTGTTTGAATCCTGTCTCAGAGCCTGCTTCTGGTAGAACCCATTTCCATGTCCACATGGAAATGTCAGATATGCAGTTAGATATGAATCTGGAATTCAGAGGAGAGGTTCAGACAATTGATGAATCGTTGGCAAAAGGTGGTATTTGTTCTGGTTATCTGTTTCAGCAAGAAACTTTACCTCAAAATTTAGTGGCTGAAAACAACTTTTTTTTTTTGCAGCTCACAATTTTGTGGATCGGAAATTTGAGTCTTTCTCAGCTGGGCAGTTCTTTTCCACGTGGCATTACCTAAGGTCACTCACTCCATGGTATTCAGTTGCCAGATGAGCTAGAACCCAGCACAGCATGTAAAGCTATGAGCCAAGATGAGAACACCAACGGTGTGAATGGGGATGAAGTTCAATCACTGAAACTTCCAATGTTGAGAAATCAGTGAGCAGAGGAAGAACCAGCAGCAAACATTGAGGACTGTGTCATATGGTGTTGATAAATTATATGCTGTTGATAAATCATTAATATGAGAATTAAAAATTGACATTGGATTTACTAATATAAAAATCACTGGGGACCTTGACAAGAGCAGTTTATTTTGGTGGTTGAGTTGAAAGTTCATTGATTGGTTAGAAAGAATGGGTGTATATATAAGTTGTGAGTATCAGCAATTCTTTAGAGAATTTCTGTTATAAACAGAAGTGGAAAAATTCTTCAGGCACTGGTGGGGAAAGTGAGGAAAATGTTATGTTCCCATGAAACTTTCTCCTATATCCAAATTCCATTTGACATCATCTATTCTGGTCACTTCTGGCTTGGGCCGTGTGGGTGAAGGAAGCATACTGGCTGGTATAATAGTTTGGGATCCTCCTTTATTACCTATTTTATTTGCAAAATGGGAAGATAACTAAACTTGCTTTAAGTATCTACTAAATCATTTTAAATCCAAAATTGCAGGGAGGACTAGTAATTTATGTAGCCATACACAATAGTTTCTAATTTGACCCTTTGAAGTTTTTTTACACCTGATAAATGTCCATATTGTGTAGGTTAAATAGAATTAGCCACAGTAAGGTTTATAGTTGTAGTTTTGTGTCAAATTCTATGACCACAAATATTGGAAAGCAGGCCCTAGCCGATTTGGCTCAGTGGATAGAGAATCGCCTGCGGACTAAAGGGTCCTGGTTCGATTCCAGCCAAGAGCACATGCCGGGTTGCGGGCTCCATCCCCAGTAGGTGGTGTGCTGGAGGCAGCCAATCAATGATTCTCTCTCATCATTGGTGTTTCTATCTCTCCCTCTCCCTTCCTCTCTGAAATCAATAAAAATGTATTTTTAAAAATATTGGAAAGCAGTATAGGTCCTAGGTCCATATTATGGCTTAACCTCTCCATGCTTTAATTTCTTTGTCTAAAATGGAGATAATGTTAGTAACCATCTCATAAAGTTATTGAAAGAATTCAATGAGAAAAAATACATGTGAAGTGCTTAAATTAGTAAGCACTTACTATGTAGTAAATACTTGATAAGGTTACCTGCTACTATTTTCGAACAGTGAATCAGTTAGGAATGCTTTCAAGTGTAAGAGAACACCTAATTTACAGCGGTGTAAATAAGAAAGGTTTGTTTCTCTCATATGGGAGGCACCTTGGAGATAGGTGGTTGCTAAAAGTGGTTCATTTTTACAATGCCAGGGCTTGGCCTCTTTTCAGTTCCATTGGTTCAACACTACCAATCATCACATTGTCAAAGGCATTGAAAAGCAGAAAGCAGGGTCAAGGAAGGGCAGAGAGTTTCTCTTCCTGTGCCATTCTCTTATTAGAGAGGAAGCCACCGCTCTGTGTCTTGTGTTTTGTTTTCCAAGATTGTCTTAATTTGAGAAAGCCCTCAGCCAAGAACTGGAGGTGCTGGTAGCTGGAGATCAGGATGTCCTAAGGGCAGTATGTGGTTCGGTGAAATGGTGTGGGCAAAGCACCTGCTAAGCTGCTATGAGGCATCTGGAACACTACATGTTCAGAAACAAACTTCTGAATTCTATCCCCAAATCTGCTCTTCACACAGCTTCCCCATATCAGTAGATGGCAAATCCATCCTTCCAGTTGCTCAGACCAAATGTTACAGTTCTCCTAATTCCTCTCCTACACCTTATACTCCTTAGTTAATAAATCCTGTCAGCTCTACCTTCAGACTAAGTCAAGAATCAACCCCTCTCACCGCCCCTGTCATTACATTAACCCAATTCCCCATCATTTCCTACCTGGATTATTTCAGTAGTTTCCAAACTGGTCTCTGTGCTATCTTCCCTCTCCCACCATCCTTTTAAAAAGCCAGATCATACTATGTCACTTTCTTGCTCAAAACCCTCCAACAGATTCCATTCTCATTCAGAGTAAAATCCAAATTCTTATAATGGCCTATAATTCCTACAAGATTTGATCTGCTCTGATACTTTGACCTCAGCTGCTACTTTCCTATCTCATTCAGCTCAGGTAGCACTGAGTTCCTTGCTATTCCTCAACCATCCCAGGCACGCTCCCACCTCCAAATTGCTTCTTCTGATGGGCACAGTCTTCTGCCGATGGCTTCAAAGTTTGTTTCCGCGCTTCCTTAAAGTTTCAGATGTCACCACCCCTGAAACTTTCCATGACCCCTATACAGAACAGCCATCTCTCCACGTACTCCCTGACCCCTTACTCTGTTTTAATTTTTCTCCATCTGACATACTATATATGTATGTTTATATATGTGTATGTGTACTATACTTATTTAGTTGTTTACTTTTTATCTCCCCCACTGAAATGTAAATGATATGAGGGAAGGGACTCTGTTTTATTCCACTTTAACCCTAGTGCTTGGAAGATAGTAGGCATTTGGAAAAAGACTTACTGAATTAATAAATGACTGAACAAACAGTATTAGACATTTGTGTACAAAGATTTGTGCATATTTCTTCCATATTTTATGATTCAGTTGTATATGTTTCCAAATTAGATTATTAAATAAGAAGGTAAAGAAGCTTTTCAGCTTTTATTAAAAATTATCTTGTTACAACAGCAATAGAAAATTAACACATCATCTCTCAGAGTGCAAGCTGAAAATCACTTTCCAATTTTCCAAGTCAGGTTCCCCAGTTAGACACTTTATTAACACAGCACTATTTTTTAGGACTTTAAAGCATGTAAAACACCCATAATTAAAATTTATTGTTTCATTAAAAAAAAATTATCAAATGACTTTAAAAAATAATTAAATCAGTTATATAGAGGGTGCCAGTCATACGATGCGCTTGCTGGGCATTATACCTTTCAACTTTTCTACAAATTTTATAGAACGGACTAACAAAAAGGGTTATTTTTCTATATTATTTGTAGCCATCAATAGTACTTTAATACAATATAATGTATAACATAAAAATATAATGTAACATAAATAGTACTTTTAAAAAATTAAAATCTCACCCACAGGTTTTCTCAGGTTTATTCACCTCTGACCTATCCTTCACTGACTATAATTAAAGGTGAACTTATTAACCTATTCTAAATACTGCTTCCCTATTTTCCTTTATTAAGTGTCATAGAGACCTCTCAAGTTCAGGATTTCAAGTCCTATTTATTAGGTTTTATCTTAATTTAAAAATTTCTCGCTCGGCCAGTGTGGCTCAGTGGTTGAGCATCGACCCATGAACCAGGAGGTTGCGGCTCAATTCCTGGTTAGGGCACATCCCAAGTTGTAGGCTCAATTCCCTGTGGGGTTGTGCAGGAGGCAGCCGTTCAATGATTCTCATCAGTAATGTTTCTCTCTCTCTCTCTCTCTCTCTCTCGTCCTCTCTCTGGAAAAAACAAACAAAACCTACTATTGAAAAAAAAATTTTCTTACACTAGAGGGAAAGGCAGTTTTTTTCTGCCTTCATGACTGTGCCTTTAAAAAAAATACCATGTTTCTCCCCACAGTGTTTTCTGTATCCTGTAATAATATGAATGCATAATTGCCTATATTAATATGTCAGATATGTTACATACAATATAAAAATATTTTACTTGTTACATATTTCACAATTGAATATTTTTTTCTTTTAATTGGTAGCATTAGAAGAAAATAGAAAGTAAACAACTAAATCAGCATAGTACATATACATATACAAATATAAGTATGTAGTATATCAAATGGAGAAAAATTAAAACAGAGTAAACGTCAGGGAGTTCATGGAGAGATGGCTGTTCTGTAGAGGGGTCAGGGAAGGCTTTAAGGGAGGTGACATCTGAGACCTGAAGGAAGCGAGATAGCTTGCTTATATATGTTCACTTGCGTATACTTCATACAATTATATTTTCATAGAGAGGAGTTACGTGTAGCTATGCTTTTGTTTGTTTCAAAGTCTCAGCAAGGAATGTGCCTGGCTTTGGTTATTGGTGAGAAAAGTAGTTAATGTAACATTCAAATTATTTTTTCAGATATTACCTTGTCTTATGAAATACCACCTCTCAAATGTTATTTAAAATTTCCATTTGCAACCACTTCCTCCCAATGCCCACCCCAACTGCTTTTCTAAATCAACAGTTCATAGTTCCTACTTTGTTACTATTCTTTCCAGTTGTCATTTAAACCTAAGAGCTAATTATCTTTGTCAGCCACCATTCCTAATAGGCCCAACTTTCAAACTACAAGACATTTCAAGACATTTAAGAAGTTTTTTTGCTAAAAGAAATGTTGTCTTACTTTTGGTTCAAACATCTTGCTTTTATTTTAAATGATGGATAGCTTCCTGACTGTATTAGATTGTGTCAAATAAGAATCCAGTGACCACACTAATCAGCAAAATGAGATAAAAAAGCAACAACAACAATAAGAAAAGGAATGTGACTCTGGAAAGAAAGACTTAATTACTATTATATCACTGGAAGTGTAGGTGAGATATATGAAGAAGACAGTTCTCAGTTCTCCCTAATGTGACATGTAAGTCAACAGACAGGAAGCACAAGTTCTAAATTAAGTTATCACCAATATATATCGATACGTAGTTTTTATCATTGTAATCCTCCCAGATTTTGTACTTCACACTTAATATTGTAAAACCATTCTAAAATTCTTGTAATGCTAACAATTATAAGAAAAAGTATTCAAATGAGAATATACTACATAACAAGAAAAATATTTTTATATTTTATATAATATATTTAAATATAAATACAATTAGGCCAACCCCACCAAATTCTCATTTAAATACAGTAAAATTATTAATCATTATGCTTTGGGTATGAATCAATTCTCATTGTTAGAATGTTAAATAATTCTTTGATTGGCGCTCCTGGGATGCAAAATGACTCACTAATTCTTCTTCTTCTTCTTCTTTTTTGTTAATCCTCCCCCGAGGATATGTTTCTATTGATTTCGGAGAGAGAGGAAATGTGAGAGAGAGAGAGAGACAGAGAGACAGAGAGACAGAGAGACAGAGAGAGAGAAAGTCATTGATGTGAGAGAGAAACATCAACCAGTTTCCTCCCATATGTGTCCCAACTGATGATCAAACCCAAAACCCAGGAACTGAACCTGCAACCTTTGGTGTATGGGACAACATTTCAGCCAACTGAGTCACCAGGCCAGGGCTCACTAATTCTTCCTAATTTGTTCAACTAATATTTATTGACTTCTACTATGTGCAAAGTATAGTTCATGACAATGAGGATGCAGGAGGCAAACTCTCTGCCCTCACTGGGCTAATATTCCTACAGGGAAAGACAGATGTAGGTCTTTCCTGCGCAGAACACATCTTTAAGCATGTGCTGGTTTTCTACATTACAAGGAATGTGGCAGAGCTTTTCAAAATTCTCTAGCTTTTCTTTTCATACACACACACACACACACACACACACACACACTGAGTGGCCAGATTATTATGACCACCTGACGTTTGTAGGCAAATTAGCCGTACACTGCATCGTATGGGATATGGAAGCCAAAGGCCTGTTTGAACACATTTGCTGTTACCAAGATAAAATGTCTCCAATTCGCACAGAAACACAAGGATTGGACAGTCGAGCATTGGAAAAAAGTCATATGGTCCAATGAATCACGTTTCCAGTTGCATCATGCAGATGGTAGAGTGAGAATTTGGTGGAAACTGCATGAAAGCATGCACCCCACATGCATGAGTACAACCCTTGAAGCTGGTGGGGGCAGTGTTATGGTTTGGGGCATGTTTTCCAGGCATGATTTGGGCCCTTTAATTCGTGTGGAACAACATCTGAATAGCACAACATACCTAAGTATCATTGCTGATCAGGTTCATCCTATCATGTTGATGGCATATCCCAATGGAGATGGCTTCTTCCAACAAGACAATGTGCCATGCCACAGTGCTCATATTGTACAGGAATGCTTTCAAGAACATGAGGGAGACTTTACCTTGCTTAGGTGGCCCCCACAATCACCAGATCTCAATCCAATTGAGCATTTGTGGGATGAAGTTAAAAGAGCCAACAGGCAGCTGGTTCCACAACCATCAAATCTCACAGAACTGGACAGTGCTATTCATCAGGCATGGTGTCAGATTCCTCGCATCACCTTTCAACATCTCGTGGAGTCAATGCCAAGAAGAATCGCCGCAGTATTGAAGGCAATAGGTGGCCCAATGAAGTACTGATGGGGTGGTCATCATCATAATCTGGTCACTCAGTGTGTGTGTGTGTGTGTGTGTGTGTGTGTGTGTGTGTGTGTGTGTGTTTATTGATTTCATAGAGGAAGGGAGAGGGAGAGATAGAAACATCAATGTTGAGAAAGAATCATCCATTGGCTGCCTCCTGCATGACCCTTACTGGGGGTTGAGCCTACAACCTGGGCATGTACCCTGACCCAGAATCCAACCACAATTTCCTGGTTCATGGGTCATACTCAACACTGAGCCATACCAGCTGGCCCTAGCTTTTTCTTTTAAACTTTAGGTTAGCCCAGTGATTTTCAACGTTTTTTTATCTAATGGCACACATGAGATGAAAATTACTAAAATAATCTGGAACACCAAAAAAATATACAAAAATATACAAAAAAAAATACTTACAAAACTACCAGGCATAATTTTTATTCATACACACCAGATGGCTTTGTTTTGTTGGCTGTTGTCATTTTTTAAATTTGAAAATCTATGGGAAAAGAGATCAGTGCCCCTGACTATATTAGCAGGTATTGCATGTTTTAAAATTCTTGCATCATACCGGTTGAAAATCGCTGGGTTAGCTTATGGTTGTTCTAATATTTTCACCAACCCAGGCCCAGGGAAGTTAAACAATTACCTCTAAACATTTTCAACAAATACCTCTGGGGGAAAGGTATTTGAAGTAGCCTTGCATGTGAGTTTTCTAGGGAAGCCCCAAACAGATCAAGTGAGCAATGACCAAAAAAAAAAAAAAAAGTAAGCCAACAGGAGGCAAAAAACAAAAAGATGAGCTGAAAGCATATAACAGAAAACTCCAAAAATAACTATGGTTTAAACAAGATAATTATTTTTCTCTCACATAAAATAAGAATGGAGAGTCCAGCTGGTGGGGCTCAGTGGTTGAGCATCGATGCAGGAACCAAGAGGTCACTGGTTCAATTCCGGTCAGGCACATGGCCGGGTTGCAGGCTCGATCCCCAGTCACCCCAGTTGGGGCGAGCAGGAGGCAGCCAATGAATAATGTTCCTCCCTCATAGATGTTTATATCTCTCTATCCTGCTCCCTTCTTCTCTCTCTAAAAATCAATAAAAGCATATATTTTTTAAAAAGAATGACAGTAGATAATGCAAAGATAGTATGGCAGCTTTACAGTGTCATCAGCTACCCAGGCTCCCATTGTTCTGCTTTGCCATTTTTAAAAATATATATTTTTATTGATTTCAGAGGGGGAAGGAGAGGAAGAGAGAGATAGAAGCATCAATGGTGAGAGAATCATTGGTAGGATGCCTCCTGCACGCCCCTCACTGGTAATCAAGCCTGCAACCCGGGCATGTGCCCTGACTGGGAATCAAACCATGACCTCTTGGCTCATAGGTCAATGATCAACCACTGAGCCACACTGGCTGGGCTGCTTTGCCACTTTTATCTAGTGGTTTCTAGTTTAGGGTCTCCTAGGAGTCCAATATAGACACTACTACTTACATTATCATGTGTAAAAAGGTAGAAGAAAAGAGGAGCTTGTACACCTATGGATGAGAACAGTGGGTGGTGGGGGTAAGGGCAGAGGGTGGGGTGGGAACCGGGTGGAGGGGAGCTTTGGGGGGATAAAAGAGGGACAGCTGTAATAATCTGAACAATAAAGATTTAATTTAAAAAAAAAAAGAAAAGAGGAGCACATCTCTTTATATTAAGGAGATTTCTAGAAGTTCCATGCAACTACTTATATCTTACTAGAGGCCCAATGCATGAAATTTGTGCAAGGGGCTCGGCCCTCGAAGCCTCTCGTAGCCCTGGTCAGCCCTCACCGCCCCTCCCAGTCTCAGCTGGCCCTGGCAGCCCCAGCTTCATCCTGAAGGTTGTCAGGATGGTCGTTCTGCTATTTGGTCTAATTAGCATATTAGCTCTTTATTATACAGGACTAGGAGCCCAGAGTGCAATTTGAAATTGCGCGGTGCTGCCCTACCTTGACACCTGAACGTCTCCAAGCAGAGTTCCAGTACTCTGGCCCAACCCCCAAATCCTCTGGCCTTCTCTGGCCACTTCAAGCCGGCCCTCAGTCCCTCAAGTCACCTAGGGCTGCTCCTGCCTTCTCTGGGTGCCGCCCTGCTTCCGCCCATCTCCAGAGCAATGTGGCAGCTCTGCCTGGTCATGGCGCTGGAGGAGAGCGTGGAAGCCTCCTGCCTGCTGCTCTGTGCTCCTTCCCCTGGCAGGTGGGCCACAGGGCACTCAGAGTGTGAGCGGTAGATGGCGAAGAACTGGTGAGGGGTGGGGGCTATGTGCTCTCACCCCTGCCCTCCCCAGCTCAGGATAGTCCCGCCTCCTCCAGGTGCCTCCCCGCTTCTACCCTATCTCCAGAGCAATGTCCCAGCTAATATGCTAATGACCTGGTTGTTACCCGTTACTGCATATCAACCATTAGCATATTAGCTCTTTATTAATATAGATTAGCCAGGACTTGGGTCAACTGTTCAGATATAGATATAAGGAAAGTTGGGAAATCAGTCTTTTATCTGAGTGACTTAAACTGGGATTCTGGTCATGAGAGAAAAGAAGATAAATTTGGAAGGCAATTAGCAGAGACAATTAATTCAAGAAGTAAATAGACTAACTATGTATATGCATCAAGAGGCCTTGAACACAGCTCGCTCTCTCTCGTTCTCTCTCACGTGCGCACACACACACAGTAACTATGTGAAGCAATGGATGTGTTAACTAACCTTATTGTGGTAATCATTTCAGAGTACATATGTATACCAAATCATCACATTATATATCTTAAACTTATACAGGGTAATAAAGCTAGAGAAAAAAATAAAAATACATACTAGTAAATATGTAATGGTCTCTGTTCCTGGTTCCTGGCACAGAGCTCCTAAATCCTTTGTATTTTCCTAAGTGATAAGAGCTTTAGAAACATCCTTTGTTCTAATGATTGGTCTTTGACCTTGGTTCCTGACACAGAGATTTAAGAATCCTTTGGAATTTCCTGGGTGATAAGGGTGTCTTTTGTTCTAATGAGGTGACTCTAGGTGGGCTCCTGAATAACATCATACTGGGGACCGGTCAGCAGAAAAACCAAGCCATGAAGCTTGGAACTTTGCCACCTTACAGCCATCTTTTCGAAAGGGGCAAAGGGCTAGAGATTGAGTTATGATCAATCATGCCTCCATGATAAAACCTCCACAAAAGTCTCAAAAGAGGGATCTGGATTGCTAAATACATCCACGTGTTGTTAACAACTCCATAGGGACAGAAACTCCTGTGTTCTAGACTCTTCCAGACCTCATCCTATGTATCTACTCATCTGGCTGCTAATCTGTATTCTTTATCATGTCCTTTACTATGTAATAAACTGGAAAATATAAGTAAGTATTATTCTGAATTCTGTGAGTGGTTCTAGCAAGTGATTGAATCCAAAATGGAGAGTCATGGGAACTTCTGATTTGTAGTCAAGTTGAATAGAAGTTGTGGTTAACCTGGAGACCTCCCACCTGCAATTGACATTTGAAATGAGGGGCACTCTCATGGGATTGATCTAAGCTGTGGAGTCTGCCTAACTCTGGTTAGTGTCAGGATTGAATTGAATCATAGGACACCCAGCTGGTGATGCAGAGAATTGCTTGATGTGTGGAAAGCACACACATTTGGTGTCAGAAGTGTCCTGAGTGTTTAAGTATTATGGGAGTAACGAAGAAATACATGGGAGAAAGAATGTGGTTTCCCCTGACACTTTCTCACTCATTTCATTTAGTTGTTTGCAAATGTCATGTTATCAGAGACACCTTTTCCAACTAATCACCCTGCTTAAAATAGTACCACTTCTTTCATCACTCCCTACTTTCTGCCTCATTTTTCTTTTCTTTTCTTTTCCCTGAATTTATTGGGGTTCAGGTTTCAAGTGTACAGCTCAATAAAATCTCTGATTTGTAGGTTTTAAACCTCTTATCTGCACACTGCATCGTGTGTCCATGGCCCCAAGCCTACTCTATAGTCCCCTTTTCTCCCCGTTTCCCACCTCTACCTACCCCTCACCTGTCTTTCCCTCTGGCTATCACCAAATTGTTGTCTGTGTCTATGTGTTATATATATTTATGTGTGTGTTTTTGCTTAATTTCTTCACCTTCTTTCATCCAGTTGCCCAACCACCCTCCCCTTTGACAGCTGTCAGTCTGTTCCCTATATTCATATTCTTTCTATTTTGTTCTTCAATATATTTTGTTCTTTAGATTCCACATATAAGTGAAATCATATGGTAAGATTCCCCTTTGTTATGACCAAGTAGTATTCCATTATGTAATTGTGCCACAGCTTTTTTATCCACTCATCTACTTATGGGCACATGGGCTATGTCCCAATCTTGACTATTGTAAATAGCACTGCAATGAACATAGGGGTGCATATATTCCTTCAAATTAGTGTTTTGGGTTTCTTTGGATATGTTCCCAGAAGTGGGATTGCTAGGTAAAAGGCAGTTCCATTTTTAATTTTTTCAAGAAACTTTATACTGTTTTCCACAGTAACTGCACCAGTCTGCATTCCCACCAACAGTGCAGAAGTCTCTTAGACTTTCCTCATTTTTAAACATTGATTGCTTGATTGATTTGAGAGAGAGAGAGAGAGAGAGAGAGAGAGAGAGAGAGAGAGATCAATTTGTTGTTCCACTTATTTATACATTCATTGGTTGATTCTTGTATTTACCCTGGCCAGGGATCAAACCCACAACTGTGGTATATTGGGATGGTGCTCTAACCAACTGATTCACCTGGCCAGGGCCTCCTCATTTTTTTAAAATTCCTTTTTCTTTTTCATGCTCTGCTTTGATGCTTACTGTTATCTTCTAAATTGCTGATTCGATCCTCTGCTTCATCAAACCTGTTGTTGATTCCTTCTAATGTGTTCTTTATTTCAGATATTGAATTCTTCCTTTTTGTCTGATTCTTTTTAATGGTTTCTATGTCCTTTTTAATGCTTACTATCTCTTTGTTTAAGTTCCCACTGAGATTATCCATTCTACCCCTAAGGTCCTTGAGCATCCTAATAACCATTATTTTAAATGCTGCATCTGGCCTGGCGGGTATGGCTCAGTAGTTGAGCATCAACCTATGAACCAGGAGATCAATGGTTTGATTACTGGTCAGGGCACATGCCCAGGTTGCAGGCTTGATCCCCAGTAGGGGGCATGCAAAAGGAAGCCAATCAATGATTCTCTCATCATTAATGTTTCTATCTCTCTCCCTCTCCCTTCCTCTCTGAAGTCAATAAAAATATATTTTTAAAAAAATGCTGCATCTGGTATTTTGTTGCTTCCATTTCATTTAATTATTTTTCTGAGGATTTCTCTTGTTCTTTCATTTGGGGCATATTTCTTTGTATCACCATTTTGTCTCTGTGTATTAGGTAGATCTGCTATGATTCCCAAACTTGTTATGATGGCTTTATAATGTGTCTTATTGGGATCAGCAGCACGATCTTCCAGATCACCTGAGCTCTGTGCTCCAAGAAGGTTTCTTGTGGGTTATGTGCACTCTGATGTTGTAGCTGCATCTTCAAAAATAAATAGAGAGTTTAGAGAGACAGAGGAAGGGATAGATAGAAAGAGAGAGAAAGAAACATTGATTTGTTGTTCCACTTATTTATGCATTTATTGGTTGTTTCTTGTATGTGCTCTGACTGGAGGGTTGAACCTGCAACCTTGGCATATTGGGATGATGCTCCGGTAAACTGAGCTACCTGCCCAGGGCCTGTAGTTTGGTCTTGAATGCTGTTGGCCCTTTTGTGGGTGGAGTTAGCCCTTCAGGCTGGCTGACTATAAGGATAAACCTTGAATACCATGTATGAGTCACAGTGCAGGGGCTGCCCTACGAGGTGGAGTTGTTCCCAGCAGGTTCTAGTGCCTGCCAGAATCCCCTTCTGAGTGTGACACTTCTGTGTCTAGACGGGTTGAGCTCTGGTGTGGTCTGAAGTCCACCACTGGTTGTGTTGGTTCTGTGTCCACTTGTGCAAGGTTAAAGTACAGGTTGATGTCAAAAGTTTTATATAACCAGCCGTGGGCTACCTGTCTGAAGCTACCATGCTATTCACTGTTTGTGGCTGCATCTACTGGGCCTGGGTGCGTGTAGGAGGGGCCAATCTGTGGACAAGGGTCAGCTTCCTCCAACTTAGAGTTGGGGGCAGTTCTGTAAAAGGTACGAGGCTCCCTGAGGACGTCCTCAACCTGTCAGCTATTCTGCCTCCTCCCTGAGGTTGCATGGTCTTCCTCCAGAGTTTCCAAAGAAAGGCTGTAGAGTGTGCTCAGGCTGGCAGGTACCCACAGACCCTTCCACAAGTTGCAAGCTCAGTTGGGAGGATGGGGCTAGTGGGTCCCTATGGGGGGGACACATGGTCAGGCATTCACTGAGGTAAAAGTGGTCCCTACTCTGGAGCTAAACCACTCAGTCTCTGCCAGAGTCTCCAATTTTGGCTCCCTCGGGAGGAGCAAGCTTAGGAGGGCAGAGCCAATGGGGCTCAGGAGGACAGATCAAAAGAGTCTCCCACCGGGGTTGACGCTGGTGAACCCATGGGAGGGGAAAAGTACTTCATCACAGTCCCAGACAATAGCCTTTGAGGGAGACACACTTCGAATAGTCCAACTATGAGCAGCCCTCTTTTCCCAGGGGAACTGAGCTCAGCAGAGTGGGGCCACTGGAACTTGTATGGGCAGATCCCAACAGTCTCCAGTGGAAGTAGTGCCAACAAGCCTGTACGAGGAGGGTGGGCACTTCTTCCCTTTCCTAGGGTAGCACAGGCTGAGCTTGCAGTGGAGATAGGAGTGCCCTCCGCCTCATAATGTAGCTACACAACCCAGCCCCTGCCCACCGGCTTCCTGGATAAAAGTATCCCTGGGAGACACTTGCTCCGAAAGTGCTGCATGGTGCTCTGATCCCCCTATGCGACTGAATTCAGTGGGCAGGACCACTAAGTGGTAGAGCAGGCCCAGTGATTCAATAGGTGGGGTGAGGTGTGAGCTGTACACTCAAGGTGAGGAGGAACGTTCTCCCTTTATAAAAATCTTTTTTAAAATTTGTATAATTAATTTGAGAGGGAGAGAGAGAGAGAGAGAGAAAGGAAGAAGGAGAGAGAGAGAAAGAAACATTGATGCAAGAGAGAAACATTGATTGGCTGCCTCTCAGGCACCCCAACCAGGAATCAAGCCCACAGCCTGGGCATGTGCCCTTGACTGAGAATCAAACCAGCAACTTTAGGTGCATGGGACAATGCTCAACTAACCGAGCCACACCAGCTGGGGCAAAAATGTTTCCTTTTAAAGCTACACAGTTCATTCTGAGTCTCTACCAAGAGCTTCTCCATACAAAAGAGCACCTCAAAGTTCCCATCAAACCCTTCTGCAGGACCCAAGCATGGCAGTGTGGTGTTGCCAGTAGTTGGAAAATTGGGCAGTGACTCCAGGTGGTGCTGTAACAATAGGAGCACTCAACCCTGAGAAGGTAGGTCTGAGTCTCTAGCCAATTCACTTCTCTCCCAAGGGGACTGAATCTCCACTGATTTTTACCACCAGATGCTATGTGGGCTCCTCTTCCTATCTTTGTTGCTCTGGGTTGGCAATCCCTGCATGGGGTTGAGACCCCCATGCTCCCGTGTGGAGGGAGTTTTGCAGTCAAGGTATCTCTCTGGCCAAGTCTCCACCCTTCTTACCAGTCTCTATGTGGCTTCTTCTGTAAATCCTTGGTTATAATCTTTTAGTTCAGCTAGCCTTCATTTGGTTATTCAGATTGATTGCTATACAATTTAGCTGTAAATCTGGTTTGGCGCCAGGAGCCGATGACTGTAGCTTCCCCTACTGTGTGGCCATCTTGGAATCTGCATGTCTATTTGATTTCTCTCCCCCCCCCCCCCGCTTTTTTTTGTTTTGTTAATCCTCACCAGAGGATATTTTTTCCATTGATTTTCAGAGAGAATGGAAAGGATGGAGGGAGGGAGAGATGGGGAGAGAGAGAGAGACAACATAGATGTGAGAGAGAAACATCAGCTGGCTGACTTCCATAGGCACCCTGAGTGGTGATCAAACCTGCAACCTGTTTATGGGCCCTGACCAGAATCGGACCTGTTACTTTTTAATATACAGGGACCAAGCTCCAACTAACTGAGCCACACTGGCCAGGGCCCTCTCCCCATTTTTTAATTGGATTATTTTTTGGCTAATGAGTTGTATGATTTCTTTATAATTTTGGAATTAAGCCCTTATTAAATATATGGTGTGAAAATATTTTCTCCCCTTCCATTGGTTCTTTTCATTTTTTAAAATTGTTTTTCCTTTTTATTTTGCTGTGCAGAAACCTTTTATTTTGATCTAGTCCCACTTGTTTATTTTTGCTTTTCTTGATTGTGCTTTTGGAAGTTGATCTTTTATTTATTTATTTTATTTATTATTATTATTTCTAATCCTCACCTGAGGATACTTTTCCATTGATTTTTAGGGAGAGTAGAAGAGAGAGGGAAAGACAGAGAGAAACATTGATGAGAGAGAAACACATTGATTGGTTGCCTCCTGCATGAGCCTCGACCAGGGCCTGGATCTGGAAGAAGCCTGCAACCAAGGTACGTACCCTGACCATAATCAAACCTGGGACCTTTTGATCCGCAGGCTGATGCTCTATCCACTGAGCCATATTGGCTAGGGGCTGGAAGTTAATTCTTTTAAATGAAACATAAAAACTAAAGCATTAAAGGCACACTTTTAAAAAATATGTTTTTTATTGTTCTTATTTTTATTTTATCTTCTTTAAAAATATTTTTATTGATTTCAGAGAAGAAGGTAGAGGGAGAGAGAGAGAGATAGAAACATCAATGATGAGAGAGAAACATTGATTGGCTGCCTCCTGAATGCCCCACACTGAGGATCAAGCCCGTAACCCATGCATGTGCCCCAACCGGAAATTGAACTGTGACCTCCTGGTTCATAGGTTGATGCTCAACCACTGAGCCACTCTGTCTGGGCAATTTCTATGATATACGATCTGTATATTGTATTATGTGCCCACCACCCAAAGTTAAACCATCTTCTTTCAGCATATATTTGGCCCCCTTTACCCTCAATCCCTATTCTCCCTTTCCTCATAACCATCCAACTATTGTCTGTATTGATGAGTTTCAGTTTTACATCACACATATGAATGAAATCATTTGGTTTTTATCTTTTTCTGACTAACTTATTTCGCTTAATATTCTCAAGGTCCATCCATGTTGTTGCAAATGGCAGTATTTCATCTTTTCTTATGGCTGAGCAGTATTCCATTATATACATGTACCACATCTGCTTTATCCAATCCTCTACCAAAGGACATTTTGATTGTTTCCATGTCTTGGCCACCATGAATCATGCTACAATGAACATAGAGGTGCATATATCTTTGTGAATAAATGTTTTTGAATTTTTTGGTTAGATACCCAGAAGAGGGATTGCTAGGTCATATGGTAACTCTATTAATTTTTTAAGGAACTGCCATAATGTTTTCTATTGTGGCTATACCAGTTTACATTTCCACCAGTAGTGAATGAGGGTTCCTTTTTCTCTGCAATCTCTCCAACATTTGTTATTTCTTGTCTTGTTGATAATAGCCATTTTAACAGGTGTAAGATGGTATCTCATTGTAGTTTTGATTTTGTAAATTTTCACTTCACAAGGTGTTAAAGTTTGTTTTTATCACCCAGATTGTCTTCTTCAATAATTTTAAGCAATAGTATCAAAGGAGACAGCTTCACGGTTCAGTTATGGAATGATATAGAAACAATCTGAAGCTTTTCTAAATTCCTTTTGTTAAATCATGAAATTTCAGTGTTGGAAAGAGACTTGGAGGCTATTTAGTCTCGGGAAGTAAGCACAGAACAAGAGACAATCTTTTTTAAGTAGTAAAGTTAATATTGATCACTCACCCTCCCAAAACAATGAAACCAATGGGCAATCCTTTTTTACTGTAAAAAAGCCTTCTCTCAGAGGTGAAAAAATTGAGTTAATGGATATAGAACTAGACTTATTCTATCTTTTGTTAAAGCTACAAAAATACTGTAAAAGTAATTGTTTTATATTTTAGAGAGCCTTATAGTTTATGAAGTTCTTTCCTCTAGTAATGATCATGTTTTACATTTGTAGGAAAACTTACACTTTACAAAGCTTTTTCACTCATAAGATTTTATTGGATCTTCCCAAAAATTCTGTGAAGTGAATAAGACAGGCATTATTTCCATTTTAAAAGCATTTCATGTTAACATAATTTCAGTCTTAAAGTTGGCAATAATACAAAGAAGTTCCATACAACGACACTCAGATTCTTCAACTGCTAACATTTTACCACATTTCCTTTATATCTATCTGTTGTTCTAAAATATTTTTTTCTTAACTGTTTTCAAGTTATAGCCCTTTACTTCTAAAAACTTCAATATATATGTATATATATGTCTTTTTTTCATTTTTTAATATATTTTATTGATTTTTACAGACAAGAAGGGAGAGGGATAGAGAGCTAGAAACATCGATGAGAGAAAAACAGCGATCAGCCACCTCCTGCACACCCCCTACTGGGGATGTGCCTGCAACCAAGGTACATGCCCTTGACCGGAATCGAACCTAGGACCCTTCAATCCACAGGCCGGCACTCTATCCACTGAGCCAAACCGTCTAGGGCTCAATGTGTACTTTTAAGAACCAAGTATATTTGTTTACACATAATTTTAAAAATCAGGACATTAACATCAGTATAATACTGTTAGCTAATTTATAGACATGTAAATGTAATTTACAGACATTTCATGTCTCTTTATTTTTTTTTATTTTTTTTTAAATTAAATCTTTATTGTTCAGATTATTACATTTGTTCCTCTTTTTTTTCCCCCCATAACTCCCCTCCTCCCAGTTCCCGCCCCACCCTCCGCCCTCACTCCCCACCCACTGTCCTCATCCATAGGTGCACGATTTTTGTCCAGTCTCTTCCCGCATCTCCCACACCCCTTTCCCCCCCAGGAATAGTCAGTCCATTCCCTTTCTATGTCCCTGATTCTATTATAATCAACAGTTCATTCTGTTCATCAGATTATTTATTCACTTGATTCTTAGATTCACTTGTTGATAGATGCATATTTGTTGTTCATAATTTGTATCTTTATCTTTTAATACCTCTTCCTCTTCTTAAAGGATACCTTTCAGCATTTCATATAATCCTGGTTTGGTGGTGATGAACTCCTTTAGCTTTTCCTTATCTGTGAAGCTCTTTATCTGACCTTCAATTCTGAATGATAGCTTTGCTGGATAAAGTAATCTTGGTTGTAGGTTCTTGGTATTCATCACTTTGAATATTTCTTGCCACTCCCTTCTGGCCTGCAAAGTTTCTGTTGAGAAATCAGCTGACAGTCGTATGGGTATTCCCTTGTAGGTAACTGAGTTTCTTTCTCTTGCTGTTTTTAAGATTCTCTCTTTATCTTTTGCTCTTGGCATTTTCATTATGATGTGTCTTGGTGTGGTCCTCTTTGGGTTCCTTTTGTTTGGGGTTCTCCACGCTTCTTGGACCTGTAAGTCCATTTCTTTCACCAGGTGGGGGAAGTTTTCTGTCATTATTTCTTCAAATAGGTTTTCAATATCTTGCTCTCTCTCATCTTCTGGCACCCCTATAATTCTGATGTTGGTATGCTTGAAGCTGTCCCAGAGGCTCCTTATACTATGCTCGCATTTTTGGATTCTTTTTTCATTTTGCTTTTCCGGTTGGGTGTTTTTTGCTTCCTCGCATTTCAAATCATTGACTTGATTCTTGCGCTCCTCTGGTCTGCTGTCGGGAGTCTGTATAATATTCGTTATTTCAGTCCATGTATGCTTAATTTCTAGTTGGTTCCCCAATATAAGATCGAGGGTCTTATTAGTTTTCTTGTAGATCTCATTAAGTTTATCGGCGGCTTCTAAACAGTTCTTGAGAGACCTTAAAAGTGTGGTTCTGAACTCTATATCTTCCATTGACAATTTTGTCCTGTTTCTTTGTCTCCGCATTTTGTTATGCTTTCTTGGTGCACCCCCTAGTGGTCTTTGTGCGCAGTCTTATAGTTAAACCTTGATTGTTGTAGCTAATACCAGGGAGGGTTTGACCTCCAGGCCAAGTGGCTATGAGAATCAGCTGTGTCTGCAGTGAGAGAACTTCTGTCCTCTAGGGAGGTGCTAATCTAGCCTTTGCCTGTGGCTATCCGGCAAATGCCTGTGTGCAGGGCTTGGGCGGGGCGGGTCGCACAGGATCAACAGGGTGGGCCGGAGAGAGCAGTTATGGCGGCTCTCAGTCCTGTCCCCAGGGGCTCTGCCTCTCTGAGTCCCAGCACCCACTGCAAAGCTCAGAGAGAAAGCTGCACTCGCTCTGACCGAAGCCAGACAGTCCCGCTGCTCCCGTTTGAGTCTGGGTCCCTAAAGACTTGCCCGGATCTGGAGCTCAGAGTCTGCGACTCCCTCCCGATTGAAAACGCCAACCGCGCCCTCCGCCGCCAGCCCGCTCCGCGCACTCCGCACCTCAGAATTTGACTTCAGCACTGCGCCTCCTCTGAGTGTCCGTATGCGTTTCTCTTTCCTCCTAGTTGTAGGACTTCCACTCAGCCAGCGTTCCTGTGGTTCTGGGTGATGTCCCTTCCGTTTTTTGGTTTCACTTTTGAAGTAGTTGTTCAAAGCAGCAAACTCCGGCGTTAACCTATGCCGCCATCTTGGTTCTCCCATCTCATGTCTCTTTAATGTTCAATCTGAAACTACCTCAGGTTTTTGGGGTGTGTGTGTGTGTGTGTGTGTGTGTGTATTTTGTAGATATAGGTATACATATATTTATACTCAGAAATAAAGTATACATCTTTTAATTTCAAAGTTACTATCATACTTAATTGGTAAGTACCAAAAATAATCTTACTGAAGGTGGAAACAAGATAAAGATGTCCTTTATCACCAATATTATTTATCATTCTTTTGAAGTTTTTGGCAATGTTATTAAACAATGGAAAGGTATTTTTAAAAAGGGCTAGGGGATAAGAACAATCAATGACAAATGATTTGACTTATTTATCAGAAAAACCCAAGACAATTAAGTGAAACCTATACAAATACAGCTGGGAACATAGGTAATACATAGAGCTCAATCGTTTTTATCTTTCTTTCACTAGGAAGATTAATTTTGCTGGATATAGAATTCTAAATTAAATGCCTTTTTCTTTTTTATGCTTTAACTATTTCACTCCACTCTCTTCTGATTGCTTGGTTTCTGATGAAAAATACTGTAAAATTTTTACCCTTGTTTCTTTATAGGTAAGGTGGCTTCTTGTGTCTGGCTTCTTTTAAGATTTTCTTTTTGTCTTTGGTTTCCTGAAATTTGAAATGACAGGCTTAGCTATATGTTTTGTTTTGTATTTATCATCATTAGAACTTGCTGAATTTTATGGATCTGTAGTTTGGAGTCTGTCACCCTATCTAATAAAAGACAAATAGGGTAATTAACCGTACCTCCGATACACTTCCCATTGGCTAATCAGGATGATATGCAAATTAACTGCCAACCAAGATGGCGGCCGGCAGCCATGCAGCTGAAGCGAACATGAGGCTTGGTTGCCCCGGTGATGGAGAAAGCCAAGGTTCCCCGCCTGCCGCGGCCCTGAAAGCAACAGCTCCGAAAGCAATTATGTTTCACTTATAGAAGCTAAACAAACCCCAGATACCTGCTTTCAGCCAGCCGAGGTCTCAGAGCTGGAGCTGCAACAGTGTTTCAATTATAGAAGCCAAACAAACCCCAGATACCTGCTTTCAGCAGCCGAGGCCTCAAGCTGGAGCCAGGCTTCAGAACTGGAGCTGGCTCTCAGCTCCAGTGACAGCCATAGAAGGTAAATAAATCCCAGAATTTAAAAAAAGAAAGAAAAAAAGGAGAGGTTGGGAGCTTCAGTCACCCGCCAGCCTGAAAACGGCCCTCAGCCCCTCACCTAGACTGGCCAGGCACCCCAGTGGGGACCCCCACCCTGAAGGGGGTGCGACCAGATGCAAACAGCCATCAGCCCCTCATCCAGGCTGGCCAGGCACCCAAGCGGGACCCCCACCCTGATCCGGGACACCCTTGAGGGCAAACCAGCCGGCCCCCACACATGCACCAGGCCTCTATCCTATATAGTAAAAGGGTAATATGCAAACTGACCCTAATAGCAGAAAGACTGGGAATGACTGGTCACTATGACACACACTGACCACCAGGGGGCAGATGCTCAATGCAGGAGCTGCCCTCTGGTGGTCAGGGTGCTCTCACATGGGGAGCACTGCTCAGCCACAAGCCAGGCTGATGGCTGCCAGTACAGCAGTGGTGGTGGGAGCCTCTCTTGCCTCCTCAGCAGCACTAAGGATGTCCGACTGCAGTTTAGGCCTGCTCCCGGCTGGCAAGTGGACATCCCCCGAGGGCTGCCGGGCTGCCAGAGGGATGTCTGATTGCCATCTTAGGCCCAATCCCCTGGGGAGCAGGCCTAAGCCAGCACGTGGTCATTCCCCGAGGGGTCCCAGACTGCGAGAGGGCACAGGACAGGCTGAGGGACCCCCCCACCCCCGAAGTGCACAAATTTTTGTGCACCGGGCCTCTAGTTTATTTTTATAATGTTCTCTGGCATTATTACTTCAAATATTTCCTCTGCTTCGTTTACTCTTTTTTTCTCCTTCTAGTATTCCAATTATACTTTTTGCAAAATTTCTTATAACTTTTGGATGTTCTCTTATGGTATTTTTTAAAATTCCTTTTCCCCTTTGTGCATTTCAGTTCTGGAAGTTTCTTTGACCTATCTTCAAGCTCAAGAATTCTTTCCTTGCCAATATCCAGTTTACTGATTCGCCCATTCTTCATTCTTCATTTCTGTTATAGTGTTTTTCTATCTCTAGTATTTCCTTTAGATTTCTTCTTAAAATTCCCATCTCCCTTCTCACATTATCCAGCTGTTATTAAATGTACTCTACTTTTATTCATTAAAGCATTTAGCAAATTAATTCTCAATGTTAATTTATAATTACTATCTTAAATTCCAGTCTGACAATCTCAAATTAGTGTTCTTCTCTGAATCTTGTTCTGATGCTTGCTTTGTCTCTTCAGACTGTGGTTATTTTGTTCTGTTTTGCTTTTTGTTGTTTGTTTTATAATTGCATGCCTTGTCAATATTTTTTGTTTAAAGTCAAATGTATTATATTGGATAATAGAAACTTTAGTAACGGACTCTAAAGTGAGTATTTCGCTAATCTTGCTAGGATTTTGTCTGTATTTAATATTTGCTGTAGCTATAGGTGCCAGAGACTCAAATTTCTCTAGCATATTTATTTTTGTCTCCCCTGTTGACTTTGAGCTTCACTAAGTACTGCTCCTTAAAGAGTCTTTTAATTGCAGATCTTTCAGCTGAAATCCCCTTTTCTATACTGGAGCCTAGGTGGTGTGGTAGTAAAGTGTTTTGGGGAAAAGGAATTGTTTTATAATCTTTTGACTAAATCTCAGGGTTTGTTTGTTTTTTCTTTACTGTGGCTATATAGCTGGGTAGTGACCTTCAAAAGTATTTCTTATTTTTTCCCATCCTTAAAGAAGTCAAAAAGACAAGAAAAGACTAGAGAGGATTACAGTGGTAGAAACTGCACCTGTATCATGTGAGATAAGATGCTGGAGGTCTTTCCCCTTGGAGAAGAAGCATTTGTTAAGGAAAATGCTATGTGTATTTCACAAACATTATTCTTTCCAAACTCCTGTACAAGCCAGAAGTGGATCTTTTTGACTTTTCATCATGAGAACTGGGTGGAGTTCCTGAAGATAAAATCTATGAAGGTGGGTGCCCTGTTAAAACTGATGTTTTTTGTTTTGTTTTTAAATATATTTTATTGATTTTTTACAGAGAGGAAGGGAGGGAGATAGTTAGAAACACTGATGAGAGAGAAACATCGATCAGCTGCCTCCTGCACACCTCCTACTGGGGATGTGCCCGCAACCAAGGTACATGCCCTTGACCGGAATCAAACCTGGGACCCTACAGTCCACAGGCCGACGCTCTATCCACTGAGCTAAACCGGGTTGGGCAAGACTGGTATTTTTAGAAGTTTCTCATTCACACTAATTCACATCGAGCCTCAAGCAATTTATCAAAATTACCAGCTAAGTTCACCTACCGTTTTTTGGCTCCAGAGGCTTGCTCCACATAAACAGATCTTAGCTCTGAAACTCTGGATTTGTCTGTCCAGATTTCAGAGTGTTGGCTTGTCCTGAAAACTCAGGTTTATGATGGGTTCATGAAATGTTGGTTGATTTTCAGCTTTTTAAGCTTTTTCTTTTAGGATAGGACCAATAATTTCCAAGCTCTTTGTTAGAACTGATTCTAAAAGTAACTCTCTTTATATATACATATATATACAAGCATTCCTTGTTTTACTGCACTTCAGGTATTGTGTTTTGTATAAATTGAAGGTTTGTGGCAACCCTGAATTAAGCAAGTCTATCAGCACCATTTTCTCAATAGCATTTGATCACTTTATATCTCTGTGTCATATTTAGGTAATTCTTTCATTTAAAACTTTTTCATTGTTATTATATTTGTAATGGTTATCTGTGACCATTCATCATTGATGTTATTATTGTAAATTTTTTTGGGTGCCATGAATCACACCAATATAAGAGGGCAAACTTAATCTGTAAATGCTGTTTGTGTTTTGATTTCTCCACCAACTGGGCCATTTTTCATCTCTCTTCCTCTTTTCAGGCCTCTCTATTCCCTGAGACACAATAATATTGTAATAGTCCAATTGATAACCTTACAATGCCTCTAACTGTTCAAGTGAAAGGAAGAGTTGCATTGTCTCTCACTTTAACCCAAAAGCTTGAAATGATTAAGCTTAGTGAGGAAGACATGTTGAAAACTAAAATAGGCTGAAATTTAGGCCTCTTTCATAAAAAAAAATTAGCCAAGTTGTGAATGTAAAGGAAAAGTTTTTGAAGGAAATTAAAAGTGTTACCACAGTGAACACAAGAATGATAAGTGGTGAATTGTGCTGCTATGAACGTAGAGGTGCATATATCCTTTCTGATTGGTGTTTCTGGCTTCTTGGGATATATTCCTAGAAGTGGGATCACTGGGTCAAATGGGATTCCATTTTTAGTTTTTTGAGGAAACTCCATACTGTTCTCCACAGTGGCTGCACCAGTCTGCATTCCCACCAACAGTGCAGGAGGGTTCCTTTTTCCCCACATCCTCTCCAGCACTTGTTGTTTGTTGATGATAGCCATTCTGACAGGTGTGAGATGATACCACATTGTCGTTTTGATTTGCATCTCTCAGATGATTAGTGACTTTGAGCATGTTTTCATATGTCTCTCAGCCTTATGTATGTCCTCTTTCAAAAAGTGTCTATTTAGGTCCATTGCCCATTTTTTGATTGGGTTGTTTATCTTCCTTTGTTAAGTTGTATGAGTTCCCTGTAAATGTTGGAGATTAAACCCTTATTGGTGATAACATTGGCAAATATGTTCTCCCATGCAGTGGGCTTTCTTGTTGTTTTGTTGATGGTTTCCTTTGCTGTGCAAAAGCTTTTTATTTTGATGTAGTCCCAATTGTTTATTTTCTCTTTAGTTTCCATTGCCCTAGGAACAGTATCAGAGAAGAAATTCCTTCGGCATATGTTTGCGATTTCACTGCCTGTGGAATCCTCTAATATTTTTATGGTTTCCCATCTTACATTTAAGTCCTTTATCCATTTTGAGTTGATTTTTGTGTACGGTGTGAGTTGGTGGTCTAGTTTCATCTTTTTACATGTATTTGTCCAATTTTCCCAACATCATTTATTGAAGAGACTGTCTTGACTCCATTGTATGCTCTTGCCTCCTTTGTTGAATATTAATTGGACATAGTGGTTTGGGTCAATTTCTGGGTTCTCTATTCTATTCCATTGATCTATAGGTCTGTTCTTGTGCCAGTACCAAGCTGTTTTAAGAACAGTGGCTTTGTAATACAGCTTGATATCGGTATTGAGATCCCACCTACTTTGTTGTTCTTTCTCAGGATTGCTGCAGCTATTCGAGGTCTTTTTTTATTCCAGTTGAATTTTTGGAACATTCGTTCTAGATCTGTGAAATATGCCGTTGGTATTTTAATGGGGATTGCATTGAATCTATAGATTGCTTTGGGTAGTATGGACATTTTGATGATGTTGATTCTACCAATCCATGAACACGGTATGTTCTTCCATCTGTTTATGTCTTCCTCTATCTCTTTTTTCAGTGTCCTGTAGTTTTTTTGCATATAAATCTTTTACCTCCTTAGTTAAGTATATTCCTCGGTATCTTAATTTTTTTGGTGCGATGGTGAATGGGATTGCTTTTTTAGTCTCACTTGCTGTAAGTTCACTATTGGTGTAAAGAAATGCCATAGATTTCTTGGCATTAATTTTGTATCCTGCTACATTGCCGAATTTGGAAACAGCCTAAGTGTCCATCAGCAGATGAGTGGATAAAAAACTGTGGTACAGAGAGGAAATTCAGCTGGGAGACAGTTTGCAGCTGGGAAAGGCAGAGAACTCCCGGAGAAAGGGGACTGTTTGAGACTGCCGGATCGAGATCCCCTAACCAGGCACTCTCCACTGATGCTGAAATCTCTCCTGGAGCAGCTGGCTCAGCCATGGAGACCGCACCATCTTGAGTGGCTGTTATTGGAAGCATATACATCCAGGGACCCTGCAACCACGGCACCCAGAGACTAGCTATGAACCCAGGAACACCAGATCTCAAGCAGCACGAATACGTGAACTCAGAGGAGCCCTGCTCCTCCTCACAGAAAGGTCAGATTTCGCCTAGATAAAGGTGTGGTTTGTAATTCAGGTTGGAGAGAGGAACGCACATGGGGGAAGTCTGTGCCCCACAAAGTCTGTGGCCGTTGGGGCCATCGTGATCCACGAGTGTGGAAGGGGTCCCGCAGGGCTGCTGGCAGAAGGGAACTCGAAAAATCAGCCCATAGCTGGACTGGGTGCAAAAAGGCAGCCTCGGATTTTGCCAGTGTGCCGGCTGCTTAGTGCCAGGGGAGAGAGGACATGCGGAAGAGACTTTGGGAGATTTGCGCACAGAGCTACAGAGCTGGACGGTGGAGTGTTGTGAGCCCGTGCACCTACTCAGGCTCTCTCTCTCTCTTTTTTGTTTTTCCTCCTTAAATCTCTGTGTTTGATTATTAAACCCAATACATAGGATCGCTCAATTGGGGTCATTCACAGAGACTGCAGGGAAAGTTGTTTTTGTGGAACCTGGGAATCAGAGCGGGGAGTAATGATCAAGGAACTGGCTCTGGGGCAGTCCACTCTCCCAAACCATTATTAAGTGCGATAAGGAAAACAAAAACTAAATACTGGTTAGAGAGGACTTATAGTCTCAGAGGTCAGTCCAGAAACACTGGCACGCAGGGGCTGAATCACAAACTGACTCTTCTGTAAATACAAATAAAGGTAGTCTGGGAAACAAATATGGCCTGCTTTAAAATCAGGACTGTGGTTTACAACACGGAGGAACAGTGTATCGCAGGGAACTTCAACACATTCCTGAATACCTGACAGGACTAAGGCATGCCAAACAGAAGAGTAGAGGAAGTGAAGGACCTTCACTACTGCACATTTTTATTTTTTTTTCACCTTTTACTTAAGAAACTAATTTTTTTTCTTTTTTCATCACCTGATTTTTCCTTTTTAATTACAACATTTTTATTTTTAACCATTATTATTACTACTACCATTTTACCTTTTTTTAAAGTATCATTTTATTTTCTCTTTATCTTGGGATTAGTGTTCTACATTCTAGTTTCATCTTTCCTTTAGCATCATTTTACTCTATCTCAACTTTACCTTTGTGCCAAAACTCTCTTCCTCACTTTTCCCCTTTTGTTGTCCTGTTTCTCATACCCTATTTCTGCTTTAGATTTTCCCTATTCCTTCTTTTTACCCCCTGTTAAAACTTCACCCTACTTATATATCTTATTTCCAATTCCCTGCTCTAAGTCCCTATACACCTCTCTCTTCTCTTTCTTCACTACCCAAATTTTTTTTCTTTTTTTCTCTCTGTCGTTTTGTTGTTGTTTGCTTGATTATTGATTATATTGGGGGGTTTTTTATGCTTGTTTGTGAGATTGTTTCACTTTTCATTCCTCCCCCCCCCCCCCCCCCCGGTTATTTTTTTGCTTCTGTTTTCCCTCACCTCGCTTGATATTAGCTGTTGTTTGTAGTTTGCATTCATCTCTAGGTCTCTGTTGCTGGAATTTGTTGGGATTAGTGGCTGTTCTATTGGAGTTTTCTCCCCATATAAATAGTTTCTTCCCCTCTTCTATTTCCTTCCCTTTCTTTTCTCTCTTAATTTTTTTTCCTTTTACCAATTTCATTTTTGCACCCCCTCTTTTTTTTCTTTCTTTTTCTCTTTTCTCTTTTTCTCTTCTTTCTTCCTTATCCCCTAATTCTCCTTGATATGGTGGTCACCTTTATTTGGGGTTATTAGTATCATGAATACATTTGTGTTCAGTGCCTTGTGCGTTGTGCCTTGTTGTGTTGTATTTTGTGCCTTTAAATCAACACAGCAGAGAAAGAACTACATAACCAAACACCTGGAGAAGAGCGATCATGGGGAGACAAAGAAACAGACCACATATGAAAGATAAACAGGCATCACCAGAAAAGGAAGTAAATGAAATGGAGGCAATGGAAGCAAGCAACCTGTCAAAGAAAGAATTCAGAGAAATGGTCATAAGGTGGATGAAAAGAATGGAAGACAAGTTTGTTGGAGTAGAGTTGTCCATAGTGTTTTTTAACAATCATTTGTATTTCTGTGGGGTCTGTTGTTATTTCGCCTCTATCATTTCTGATTTTGTTTATTTTGGTCCACTCTCTTTGCTTCTTGGTGAGCCTGGCTAGAGGTTCATCAATCTTGCTTATCCTTTCAAAGAACCAGCTCTTGGTTTCATTGATTTTATGTATTGTTTTTTTGGTCTCTAGGTCATTTATTTCTGCTCTAATATTTATTATCTCCTTCCTCCTGCTCACTCTGAGCTTTTCTTTTGCTCTCTTTCTAATTCTTTGAGATGTAGAGTTAGATGATTTACTATCATTTTTTTGTTTTTTGAGGTATGCCTGTAGAGCTATAAACTTCCCTCTCAGGACTGCTTTCATTGTGTCCCATAGGTTTTGGATTGTTGTGTTTTCATTGTCATTAGTTTCCAGGATGTTTTAAATTTCTTCTTTAATCTCATTGGTAACCCAATCAATATTTAATAACATGCTATTCAGCTTCCAAGTGTTTGAGTATTTTGGGTTTTTTTTTTATTGTAGTTTATTTCTAATATTATGCCATTGTGGTCTGAGAAGATGCTTGGTATGATTTCAATCTTCTTGAATTTGGGGAAACTTTGCTTGCGACCCAACATGTGGTCTATTTTTGAAAATGTCCCATGTGCCCTTGAGAAGAACGTATATTCCGCGGCTTTAGGGTGAAGTGTTCTGAAGATGTCACTTATGTCCATCTTATCTAGTAAGTCTTTTGGATTGCTGTTTCTTTGCTGATTTTTTGTCTAGAGGATTTATCCAGTGCTGTCAGTGGTGTATTAAAGTCCCCTACTACGATTGTATTGTTGTCGATCTCTCCCCTGATATCTTCCAGGAGTTTTCTTATGTATGTGGGTGCTCCTGCATTGGGTGCATATATGTTTATCAGGGTTATATCCTCTTGTTGTATTGATCCCTTTAGTATTATGAAGTGGCCTTCCTTATCTCTTGTTATGGCCTTCACTTTGAGGTCTATTTTGTCCAATATAAGTATTGCTACCCCAGCTTTTTTTTCATTTCCATTTGCCTGAAAGATATTTTTCCATCCCTTCCCTTTCAGTCTGTGTGAGTCCCTTGTTCTGAGGTGGGTCTCTTGTAGACAGCAAATGTATGGGTCATGTTTTTTAACCATTCAGCCACTCGATGTCTTTTGATTGGAGCATTTAGTCCATTTACTTTTAAAGTTATTATTGAAAGGTACTTGTTTGTAGCCATTTCTATATTTGTACCTGTTTTCTGTCTTAGCTTTTTATTTCTTCTTTTTACACCAGTCCCTTTAGCATTTCTTGCATTGCTGGCTTGGTGGTGATAAACTCCCTTAGCCTTTTTTTGTCTGTGAAGCTTCTTATTTCCCCTTCAATTTTGAATGATAGCCTTGCTGGATAGAGTATTCTTGGATTCAGTCCCTTGCTTTGCATCACTTTATAAATTTCCATCCATTCTTTTCTGGCCTGATGTGTTTCTGTTGAGAAATCATTTGATAATCTAATCAGAGATTCCTTGTATGTAACTTTCTGTCTCTCTCTTACAGCCTTTAAGATTCTCTCTTTGTCCTGAGCATTTGTCATGGTAATTATGTGTCTTGGTGTGGGTCTTTTTGGGTTCATCTTGTTTGGGACTCTGTGCTTGTGTGACTTTTTTCTTCCCCACCTCAGGGAAGTTTTCTGATATTATTTCTTCAAGTAGGTTTTCTAACTCTTGTTCCTCTTCCTGTTGTTCTGGCACCCCTATTATTTGTATGTTGTCTCGTTTCATGTTGTCCCATGGCTCCCTTAGGCTCTCCTTCTGTCTTTTAATTTTTTTTCTCCAATTGCAGTTCAGTTTGGGTGTGTTTTGCTTCCCTGTCTTCTAATTCGCTAATTCGGTCCTCCGCTTCTCCTAGTCTACTGTTGAAACTTTCAATGGTGTTTTTTATTGCAGCTATATCACTTTTCATTTCTTCTTGATTCTTACATAAGTTATTGATTTTCTCCATCCATTTCTTCTTGATTCTTGCATACGTTGTTGATTTTTCCATCCATTTCTTCTTCTTCTTCTTTTTTTTAAATATATATTTTATTGATTTTTTACAGAAAGGAAGGGAGAGGGATAGAGAGCCAGAAACATCGATGAGAGAGAAACATCAATCAGCTGCCTCCTGCACGCCTCCTACTGGGGATGTGCCTGCAGCCAAGGTACATGCCCTTGACCGGAATCGAACCTGGGACCCTTGAGTCCACAGGCCAACGCTCTATCCACTGAGCCAAATCAGTCAGGGCCCATCCATTTCTTCTTGATTCTTGCATAAGTTGTTGATTTTTTCATCCATTTCTTCTTGATTCTTGCAGAAGTTGTTGATTTTTTCCTCCATCCAGTTTATTCCAGTTTATGCACTCTAGGACCCTTAATCTGAATTATTTTTCTGACATGTTGCATGCCTCTGTTTCACTTAGCTGCTTTTCTGGCGAGGCCTCCTTTCCTTTCCTTTGGGGGTTTCTTTGTCTACCCATGTTTGATCTCACCGACAGATCTAGATGTTGAATCATTCAGGGGCTGTTCCTTGGGTGGTAGTGGCTCCTTGGGCTGTGGTTGCTCCTCGGGTGGTTGTGGTAGCAGCTGCTCCTCAGTTGGCAGCAGCTTCTCTGGTGGGTGCTGTTCACAGCCGTGGTGGCTCCTCTGGCTGGTGGGGGGAGGCTTTTCACACAGCTGCTGTTGCTCAGACAGAGGGTGTGCTGATCATGAGGCTGCTGACCCTTGGATGGGGGCGGGCTACACACACAGCTGCTACTCCTTGAACTGGGGCGGACAGCTCATGTGGCTGCTGATCCTTGAATGGGGGCTGGCTGCACCCTGCTGTTGTTCCTCTAATGTGGTGGGCTGCTTGTGGGGCTACTGCTCCTTGGACTTGGACAGGTTGATTGCAAGTCTGCTGCTCCTCCGTCGGGGTTGGGTTGCTTGCGTGGCTGCTGCTCTTCGGATGGCAGTGAGCTGCACGCGTGGCTGCTCCTCCTCGGATGGGGACGGGCCACTCACCCGGCTGCTGCTCGTCGGACAGGTGCAAGCTGTGTGTGGCTCTGCTCCTCAGACCGGTGCGTTCTGCACAGGGCTGCCGCTCCTTAGACTTGGGTGGTCTGCTCGTGTGGCTGCTGCTCCTCGGACTGGTGCAGGATGCGGGCTGTGCGCAGCTGCTGCTCCTTGGATGGGGGCGGGCTGCACAAGGCTGCCGCTCCTCAGACGTAGGCAGACTGCTCGTGCGGCTGCTACTTCTCGGACTGGTCGAACTGCTCGTGTGGTTGCTGTTCCTTGGACAGGGGCAGTCCACATGAGGCTGCTGCTCTTAGGCCTGAGGCAGGCTGCTCACGGGGCTGATGCTCCTTGGACAGGAGCATGCTGCTCATGTGTCTGCTGCTCGCGTGGTTGCAGTGCCCTGGACTAAAGCGTCGGGCTGGTCAGGAAGGAGCGTGGTTCAGAACTCACAGGAACCTGCGCCTGGGGTGGCTGGAGACTCGGTGACTGTTGGGACCACAGCCGGGGTAGAAGGTCCCTGGCAGGGGTGGCTGTAGAGTCCCAGGTGTTACCTGAGGGCACCGTGGGTGGAGATGTGGCTGGGCTCTCAGTTACATCAGTTCTCCCCTTTGAAAAGGCGAGGCCTCTGAAGAAGAGCTGGCCTCCTGGTACTGTTTGCAATGGTAGCAGCGACTGCCTAGTTAGGCTAGCCTGGTTAGCCTGCCCCCGAAGGTCCTGCCGGGTCTAACTGTGCCTCATTCACACACACACACACACACACACACACACACACACACACACACTCCTCTTTTGCATCCTTGCTGCCGCCTTCTTCCTGCCTCTGTAGCTGGGTCCAGGGTGTAATTGATCCGTTTGTTACTGAAGTTTCCTCTCCAGGTGTCTGGTTATGTGGCTTGCTAGACTTTAGCCAGACAGGATAAAATTCACCATAACAAGGCATGACCCATAGGGAACAAAGCATGAATGTACTCACGACACCGATAACCCCAATATAAGTGACCACCTGAGAAAAGAGAATTAGGGAAGAGAAAAGAGAGCACAAATGATATCTAAGAGAGAAAAAAAAAAGATAGAAGAGAAAAGAAAAAGGAGAATATATATATATATATATATATATATATATATATATAGAGAGAGAGAGAGAGAGAGAGAGAGAGAGAGAGAGAGAGAGAACACCACAGAACCAATAGACAAACCAAACAAATACAAACATCAAACACCCAGTAAAGAGGGTGGGGGCAGAATCTATACAGGCTGAGTTGATATATCCCAACACCACTTTAAAGTAAGCATTCTTTTATTGTTTGACTTGAAATGCCACTTTTATCAAATAAATTATTTATGCATTGGCTCTGATTCTAGGCTCTTTACTCAGCTTCAGATAGTGTTACTCAATAGTAGTCATCCAGAAAATGACTTGCCCTGAAGTATTTCTACTCAGATAATGAACAGTATAATTAAAAGGGGTTTATTGAAACAACCAATTTGAAAACATAAGTGAATTATTTTGTTCTTAGTATTTAATTTAGGGGTGTGATGTCTAAATTTTTTTAATCTTATTTTTGAGCACTGCAAATAGGATGTGCAATCATCACTCAATGGCAAGGCACAGTTCCAAGGGACATTCTAAAGAACCCCCTCCGCACAAGTAGCCACACAGTAATTTCCTTCCGGTCCTAGCTAACTTAAGAAGCCATCAGGGTACATCTATACAATGGAATACTACGCTGCTATAAAAAAGAAGGAACTCTTGCCATTTGCAACAGCATGGATTGACCTGGAGAACATTATGCTAAGCGAAATAAGCCAGTCAGAGAAAGATAAATATCACATGATCTCACTCATTTGTGGAATATAATGAACAACATAAACTGATGAACCAAAATTGAGCTAGAGGAAAAAAATATTTTAGAATAGAAGTAATCCTGTTTTTGCAGATTTTTAATATTTCCTACAACTTTTGTGATATTATACAATGTTAGTACAGTTTTGGTAATATTATATTTAAAATCTTTTTTCTTGAAAGATTGTTTATTGCATGTAACATTATTATATTTAAAATAGTTTTTCTTGAAATATTAATATTTATTGCATGTAACATTATTATACCAAAAAAAAAGAAGCTATCAGGTAATAATTGGGGGTGTGCCCGGTTTGCTATACCTGTCTGGGGGGTATCTATGAAGGGCTCTGATAACCATTTCTTTTTTTATTTTTTTAGCAGGGATTTGGTTTTCTTTTTTTTTTAATATATATTTTTTTATTGCTTAAAGTATTACAAAGAGTATTACATATGTCTCCTTTTTTTTTTCCCCCACCCTTGACAATCCCCTGGCCTCCCCTACCCCCCAGTGTCTTGTGTCCATTGGTGATAACCATTTCTTAATAAGACTTGAAAGCATGTTTTTCTTTCCTTGCCATATCCGTAGTGTGCACGGATAGGTATTGAGAAATTCCTCCCCGCCGCACTTCTGCATTCCAATCCGGGAATGGGTTTGTGCAGTCTTGCAGGAAGGCACGGAAAGAGTGGGCCCTAAGAGGCTCTAAGTGCATGTCCCGGGCGAGCTCATCGGCCCGCCAGGGGTCAGCAGAGATCCGGACGCCGCACAACCTGAGGGGGCGGTGGAGGGACTGGATGGAGCAATAAGAGACTAAGAATGTAGAGATCGGCGTCGCTCTTCCAGCTTGCTTTACGGCTTTCGGCAGATTGCTTTGCGGCTCTTCTCCCCTTCCTATTTGATTTACGGCTTCTCCTCCTGTTCTTCCTGGCTCCGCCCTGGCCTTGCTCTCGATTAGGACCTTCTTCCCAGAGTTCCCTTGCACATCCTTCCCAGACCCCTCTGCGCGGCTCTATCTAAACTCCCTTCCCCCTTCATTTAGCCTAGACCGAGCTCCCTGCGTGCACCGCGCGCTGCTGAGGCGCGTAAGTGGGGAGGAGGAGGCCCAGGGGGTGGCTCCGGCTAGGGCTGTGGCGTTGGGGCGGCTCGAGTCTGAGTAGAGCGCAGGGATCGGGCTGGAGCGCGAACTGCGGGTCCCAGGCATCGTCACCCTGAGTCCGAGGCCTGTAGTAACGTGCTGTGGGGGTTCAGGATCACGGTTTCTGAGAGTTTGGTTAGGAGGGACAGGGGTACCGGGAACGTGCACCAGCTCACGTGGCGCAGCCCCAGGACCCCGCCCCGGGAGGGTGGCAGCCTGTTGCTCCCCGCGGGCCTCCCGGTGCGGCCGAGCCGAGCCGCGGACGGCGGCTTGTGGGCCGGGGGAGGCTGCGGAAGCGTGTGTCAATGCCGGGCGGAGCGGAAAGGAGTGGCTGCAGTTTGGAAGGAATGACACTCGGTGTAGCCGCGTATTCAGCCTTTTAGACCTGTTCTTAAACAATTGAGATACCATCCATTTATGATTACATTTATCCTTTTAAAGAGAACAATTCAGTGGTTTTCAGTATATTCACAAGGTTGTAAAACCAGCATTGTCAAATTCCAGAACACTCAATCACCCTAAAAAGAAACCTGGAACTCATTAGTAGGCACTGCTCATTACCCCTACCCCAGCCTCACTAATCCTGTTGTCTCAGTGAATTTGCCAGTTCTAGATATTTCACAAAAGTGGAATCATACAATATTTGTTCTTTGTGTCGAGTTTATCTCGGCATAATGTTTTCAAGGGCCATCCATATTGTAGCATGTGTCAGTACGTCACGCCTTTTCATGGCTGGATAACATGAATAATAATACTCAGGTGTAGGGATATACCACATTTTGTTTCTCCATTAGTTTTGGGACATTTGGGTCCCCACTCCTCCCCACTTGTAGGCTTCCTAGAGACCTAGACCTCTAAGGTCTATTCCCCCGCAGAACTCGCAGTCTGAGGTGCACACATTTTAAAACCAAATTTAATTCTGGGATGGGTCAAGTATTTCAGGGATCTCAGTTTAGGGAAATTTGTCTTTTTAAAGTCTTCTCGGTGAACAACATAAACTGATGAACAAAAATAGATCCAGAGACTAAGAAACACTGATCAGACCGTCCAGCCTCAGAAGACGGGGGAGGAGGGTTAGAAGACAACCGAAGGACTTGTGTGCATGCATGTTAGCATAACCAATGGGCACCGACATGGGGCGGGCGGGCTTGTCTTGGGGGCGGGGATGGCGGAGGGGGGCGGTAAGTCGGGGAAAAAGGAGATAATGTAATACTTTAAACAATGATAATTAAAAAGTCTTCTAGGTTCAGCACTGATTAGACCATTAATTGTAGTGGTAACTGGCAGAGAAATGTTTGTGTGCAGTTCTCATCGGAGATGCTGTGTGTAATGTATGCCATGACTGGTCTTGTGTATGAACGAACTGGGTGTAGTGGAGAGGAGTGTATGAGAAAGTAACCGAGATAGCTGTGGGAGAGCGGTTTTACCTTAAGTGGTTCTCAACCTTCCTAATGCCACAACCCTTTAATACAGTTCCTCATGTTGTGACCCAACTATAAAATTATTTCCGTTGCTACTTCATAACTGTAATGTTGCTACTGTTATGAATTGTAATGTAAATATCTGATATGCAGGATGTATTTAGGCGACCCCTGTGAAAGGCTCATTGGACCCCCCCCAAAGGGGTCGGGACCCACAGGTTGAGAACCAATTAGTAAGCAAACCCACAGTCTATCTTTTATATGTCAAGTCTGTATTTACGAATTTATTTACTCGCTAATCTTTGAAATCCCAAATCGATACTCATGGCACTTTTGCAGATGTGCAGAATTCTGAAAAATTTGAGTTGCCCAATGCGCATGTTCCCCAGTTGAGGTTAAACCAGGCTCATACTGGAAATGAGAGTCCTTGTATACTTAGTGCCAGGTTTTTGGGTATCTCCCCTCCCTCCCCCAACCCCCCAATGTAAAGGCCTCCAGGCATATTGTTGAAATGTGCTGTCTATTGTTTAAGTGAAGGAAGGCTGTGATAGGCCTTACAAAGTTTCTTTTAGATAAACTGTTCAGCAGTGAATTCAATGTTAACAAATCAATAATATATATTAGATAAGCTGTCTTTAAACAGAAAGACATTTTATTTAGAGTGTAGTGGGGAGGTGACATTTTGAGATCTAGTTCCTTCTTAAAAAAAGTTTTTTTCTACTCTTAATTTTTTTTGTGTGTCACAAAAATTATAGCAGCATATATGTAAGTAAAAATAAAAGGGGAAAAAAACCCTTGATATCCACTCCTGCTGTTCTTGGTCCTCACCCATCATTGAGTCCTGTCAATTCTGCTTCCTGTAATACATATCCAGAGTCCATCGTTTTTCTACTACATACCTGTTATCCTTGAATCTTTATACTTTCCTTTCTGGACTGTTGTAACATAGACTCCTAACTGAACTCTCCCTCAATTATTCACTGTTGACAAAGAGCTTTCGGAGACATAAATGTCATCTTATTGTTTTCAGCTTAAAATTTCCATTGCTTCCTCATGGTTTACAAACTAAAGTTTTAAACTTTTAAAGATGGCTTCTATTACCCTTCATGATTATGTCCTCTCCTGTCTTTAATAAAGATGAAACGAGCCTTAGCTGGTTTGGTTCAGTGGCTAGAGAGTCGGCCTGCAGACTGAAGGGGCTCAGGTTGGATTCCAGTCAAGGGCACATGCCCAAGTTGTGGGCTCGATCCCCAGTAGGGGTTGTGCAGGAAGCAGCTGATCAATGATTCTCTCAAATCATTGATGTTCTGTCTATCTCTCCCTCTCCCTTTTCTCTGAAATCAAATTTTTAAAAAATAAAAAGAGGTCAGACAAAAGAGGAAAATTTCCTTATATAATATGCTTTATTCCCTTATTATTTTGTGCCTCCCTCCACATGTAATTAGAAATACATTTAGATAATAAGGAAATGGATAAGAATAAAAATTTTTCCCAATCTTGTTTACCTTCTTAATATCTCTTAAATTAATCTATTTTATATTCACAATCACTACCCTACTTCAAGTTCTTTCTCCTTACCACCACAAGCCTTTTTTTTTTTGGTCACATGTTTTTATTTGGGAAAATACCTGTCAGAAGAATTCTTGGGTTATGTGGCAGATGCATATTTAATTTCTAAAGAAATCAGGTTTATTTTAGAAATTATCATAAAACTATAAGTCTTCTAGAAAATACTAAAGACTACTTTCATGATGGGGGTGTGCAAAAGGTTTTCTTAGACAAGACTAGGACAGCAAAAACTACTTTTAAAAAGATAAATGGTATTACATTAAAATTGAAAAGGGCCCTGACTGGTTTGGCTCAGTGGATAGAGCATCCGCCTGTGGACTGAAGGATCCCAGGTTCGATTCCGGTCAAGGGCATGTACCTTGGTTGTGGGCACATCCCCAGTAGGGGGCATGCAGGAGGCAGCTGATCGATGTTTCTCTCTCATTGATGTTTCTAACTCTCTATCCCTCTCCCTTCCTCTCTGTAAAAAAATCAATAACATATATTTAAAAAATAAATAAATAAAATAAAATTGAAAAGGTCTCATCAAATACAACTCTAAGAAAATGAATAGGCAAGCACTGACACCTTTCTGACAAAGGGCTGATATCTAAGGTACATAAAGAACCATTAGGTTCCAGGCCTGAGACTAATGGTTTGTGGCCTGCTGCTTTACTCTCTGGATCTGTGGCTCCATCTTCAAGTTATTCTCCCTTTTTCTATGAACGGTAGCATGTGTTTACAGCTCAGTAATTTTATCATTGTATTTCCTGCCAACAGTGTATGAGAATTCTAATTGTTTTACATCCTTGCCAACTTTGGGTGTTGTCAGTCTTTATTTTTAACCATTCTGTTGGGTATAGTGAGGTATGTCATTATATGTATTGGTACCTTTATTGAAATTCAGATGACTATAAATGGTAGTTGATTTCTGGATTCTTCTGTTCCATTGGTCAATCCTTATTGGTACCACACTGTTATAATTAATGTAGAGTTATCATAAATCTTGAAGTCATGTAGTGCAGGTCAGCAACTTTGTTGTTGTTTTTCAAGCTTGATTTGGATAATTTAGATCCTTTGCATTTTCCATATAAATATTAAAGTCATCAGTTTCTCCAAAAAAGACTGGTAGGCTTATGATTGGGATGGCATTGAATCTTTAGATCAATCTGAATAGAATTAACATCTAAACAGTATTGAGTCTTCAAACATATGAACACTAGAGTCCCGGTGCACGAAATTCGTGCGGGGTGGGGGGGTGTCATCTCAGCCCAGCCTGCACCCTCTCTGCAGTCTGGGACCCCTTGCTCCTTACCGCCCGCTCCCTGCTCTTTACCACTTCCACCACCACCTCCGCTGCGCTTGCCAGCCGTGAGCCTGGCTTCTGGCTGAGTGGTGCTCCCTCTGTAGGAGCGAACTGACGACCAGAGGGCAGCTCCTGTATTGAGTGTCTGCCCCCAGGTGGTCAGTGAGCATCATAGTGACCTGTCGTTCCGCTGTTCAGTCGATTTGCCTATTAGGGTTTTATTATATAGGATGGTACATCTCCCTTTCTATTTAAGTCTTTTAAAATTTCTTTTAGACATGGCTGGCATGGTTGGCTCAGTGGTTGAGCGTCAACCTATGAACCAAGAGGTCATGGTTCGATTCCCGGTCAGGGCACATGCCTGGGTTTCAGGCTTCATCCCCAGTAGGGGGTGTGTTGGAGGCAGTTGATCAATGATTCTCTCTCATCACTGATGTTTCTATCTCTCTCTCCCCCTCTCCCTTCCTCTCTGAAATCAATAAAAATATATTGAAATTTTTTCAATATATTTCAAAAATATATTGAAATGTTTGTTTTCATTGTAGCAGTCTTACACATCTTTAGTTAAAGTTACTCAAAAGTGTTTTTTTAAAAAACTTGTAAATGGAGCTATCATTTGTATTATTACTCTGTACGCAACGTGCCATTTTTCTCTGACTGCTTTCAAGATTTTCTCTTTATTTTTGGTTTTTAGCAGTTTGCCTATGATGTATTTAAGTGTGGTTTTCTTTGTATTTATCCTGCTTTGAGGTTTGCTGAGCTTCATAAATGCATACATTTATGCCTCTCACCCAACTTGGGAAATTTCAGGCCATTGTTTTCTAAAATATTTCCCCCATTTTCTTAAACTCTTTTGGGACCTCAGTTGTATGCATGCTAGCCATTTTGGTATTATCCCATAGAACCCTGAAGCTCTTTCATTATTTTCAGTCTTCAAGTTTACTGACTCTTTTTTATCTCTAATTTTGCATTTTGTGAACAGGATTGACAGCTGGGATGGTTTATGAGATTCCTGGTTCAAAGGTAGTTCCTATTGGTTTGTAAGTAATCTTGGCCTTTTTATTAGAAGGCTTTTGTGGGGGAGATGTCCTTTGACTTTAAATTTTTCTCTTGAATTACAGGATCCTGTATTTTCCCTCTTTCTCCCTTCACAGAAGTTTCAAAGGGCATCTCGCCTTCCTTTCAACCTCTTCTCCCCAGAAACATTGACTTTCCAAGACTGCCTCATTGAATTCTAGACTACACTGGTCTACCAGAACACTTAGTGTCTTTACACGTAAGTGTGGGTTTTCTTTCCCCAGGAATGATTTTAGTTCCACGTGGGCTCTTCATCATCCCCTTCTCTCTTCTCTGCATTTCCTTTCCCATCTGGGGCCCACCTTGCTCTCCCTAAAGACTTTGGATGAGACTTTGAGAAATATCTCCACCAGAAATTGTTTACTTTTTCTACTTCCAGGCTAGGTGAGCTTATAGTATTTTCAGTCTTCTAATTATGTTGGAAGATACGGGATATTTGTGGGTTTTTTGTTTGATTTTTAATCAGGAGATTCTTTTTTCTTTTCTTTAAGAGTATACATTTTTATTGATTTTTGTTTAGGGAGAGAGAAAGAGAAACATCAATGTGATTGGCTGCCTACCAGGTCCCCTACCAGGGATCAAGCATGTGCCCTGACCGGGAATTGAACCAGCATCTCTTGGTGCCTGGGGCAGTGCCCAACCAACTGAGCCATGCCGATAAGGGCACTTTTTTTTTTTTTTTTAAAATATATTTTTATTGATTTCAGAGAGAAGAAGGGAGAGAGATATAGAAACATCAGTGATGAGAGAGAATCATTGATCGGCTGCCTCCTGCACACCCTCTATTGGGGATGGAGCTTGTAACCCGGGCATGTGCTCTGACTGGGAATCCAACCGTGATCTCCTGTTTCATGGGTTGATGCTCAACCACAGAGCCACACCAGCTGGACTACTTGTGGTTTTATTTGTTCTTCTTGTAAGTCTGTGTAGTTTTTGGAGGATGTATTGGGATATTTGAATTTATGTAGCTGTCATAACCTTGACTATTAGGAAGTCTTTCCTAACATTCTATTTTTAAAAATTTGAAGCCTTCAAGAAAATTACACTATGAATACCTGCATACACTAGATTCATAAGTTTGTTACTTTACTTTAACCTTTCTCTTTCTCTTCCCTCTTTTGCACACACATAGTCACATTTATTAGTTGAATGATTGGAAAGTTGCAGAAAACATGCCAGTTTACTCTAATACTTTATCACGTATCTCCTACATAACCATGATACAGTTATCACATTCACTTGGTTTAACAGTGATAAAAGGCCAGCATCTAATATGCAATCCATCATCGACTTTCCCATTGTTTCAGTATTGTCCTTTATTGTTTTTTTTCCCTGATCTAAAATCCTATCAAGGATCACACAGTGCATTTTAGTTGTCATGTCTCTTTAGTTTTCTTTACTCTAGAAGACTTTAGTAGACTTTTTGTTTTACTTTGTTTTGTCTTTTTGACATTTTTGAAGAGTCCAGGCCTTGTAGATTTGAATTTGTCTGATTATTTACTTATGATCAAGTCATGAGTAGATTGGTAGACTACTACCAAAATGATGTTGTGACTTTTTCAGTGCATCTCAGAAAGCACATGGTGCTATTATTGGTGACATTATGTTTAATTACTTGATTCAGGTGGTTATTTGCCAGATTTCTTCATTGTTAATCTATATTTTGCCACCCACCTCCCCAGTCCCCACATTTTCCCTTCAAGTGCAAATAGTTTATTTGGGAGATGACCCCAGGGCATACTGGTAGAGGAGAGGAGAGGTGAGGTGGGAAAGAAAAGTTATTAAACAAAAGTACTTGTCAAGCCAGTTACCACTGGTGGCAACCAAACCTGATTTCACTGGGGACCTCTGGAGCCAGCACGGAACTATGCTCAGTGTCATTTCATGGAATGGGTGAGAAATCCAGGGTCTTTACACACTAACTCCTGTGAGTCATTATTTGAAGTTGCTCCCTGGGGCATCAATTCTCTGGTGCTTCCAGTTTACCATTAACAGATGCAAAATGGGCCCTGGATGCCAAAGGAAGCCTTCAGCTAAAGAGATGCACATGTTGGCATTTGGAAGTTAGATGAGGGTGCACTACTGTGGTAGGAGCTGAAGGGATAATCGGCAGAGCGTTCATAGTGTCTGCTATACCTATGTACTCCAGAACCTGGAGCTTGAGGCAAAAGCTCATATGCCATTATGTTTTCAGGAAGTGCAATTTCAGAAAGCAGAAGTGAGGGAAAGAGGGATTGGGGAGAGATGAAAGATTAAATTAGTTCAAGGGTACATCTCCAAGCTGGCCACCCCTTTGTAATAAGTGAAACTGGTTGCTTGATTTCCTAAAGCTATCTCCCAGGAGGATGGCTAATACTGCATCCCAGGACAATCCACTCGAAGGAAGGAGAAGATGTGCCTCTCAGCTTCTGTATCTCACTGGTAAAAGCTTTGCCTCACGGTATATTTACTTCCCCAAAATTTCAGATTGTGCATGTGTGGGCCTTAAGAGGGTCCCACAGTTCTCACACCTCAAAGTCAAGAGGGAAACCAAAGGTGGTAGGTGAGAAACATCCAGCATGAGCAAGAAGTGAGGGACCATTGGTTATCCCTGTGTGCACTTGGTTTGAATCCACGCATACATGGTTTGCCTAATTAGCTGGGATGAAAAAAAGTAATTGGGGACCTCAGACATGCAAAGCCGAGAAGACTTGAGATGCTGCTGCATAAAATATGCGATACATTTGGATTCTACTTTCGTTTAACAAATATACACATACATGCACATAAAACACACAAACATAGTCACTTATAAAAAAGACAATAGCTATCTCTTGCTGGTGAGGGTCTAGCTAAATTTTACTTCCACCCCATATTTTTTGACATATGATTAAAGCTTATTGCCCTAGTCCAGTGGTCGGCAAACCGCGGCTTGTGAGCCCCATGCGACTCTTTGGCCCCTTGAGTGTGGCTCTTCCACAAAATACCATGTGTGGGCTCGCACGTACAGTGCGATTGAAACTTCGTGGCCCATGCGCAGAAGTTGATTTTCGGCCTGGGCGAGTCTATTTTGAAGAAGTGGCGTTAGAAGAAGTGGGGGTATGTTCGCTGAGGTTGACCCCTCAGATTGAGGACGTTTTTAGCAAAGGCCAGCTTAGGAGTACCCTAATTAAGTTAATAACAGTGTACCTACCTATATAGTTTAAATTTAAAAAAATTGGCTCTCCATAGAAATTTCAGTCGTTGTACTGTTGATATTTGGCTCTGTTGACTAATGAATTTGCCGACCACTCCCCCAGTCTGTTTGGCTCAGTGGATAGAGTGTTGGCCCACCGACTGAAGGGTGCCAGGTTCAATTCTGGCCAAGGGTTCATACTTCGGTTGCAGGCTGGATTCCCGTCTCTGGTTGGGGTGGGTGTGGGAGGCAACTAATCAATGTGTCTCTCTCACATCAATGTTTCTTTCTCTCTGTCTCTCCCCTTCCCTTCCACTCTAAAATAAAGTCAATGGAAAGATATCCTTGGGTGAGGATTAACAACAAGGATATATTTTAATTATTTTAAATCCTCACCTGAGGATATGTTTTTATTGATTTTTTTAGAGAGAGAAGGGAGAGGGAGAGAGAGAGACATTGATGTGAGAGAGAAATATTGATTGGTTGCCTATTATACTCACCTGACCAGGGATTGAACTGCAACCTGGGTTATATGCCCTGACCAGAAATTGAACCCATAACCTTTTGGTGTACAGACAGTGCTCCAACCAACTGAGCCACCTGGCCAGGCCAAGATGTTTTAATTTTGTAGTAGAACTAGAGGCCTGGTGCATGAATTCGTGCATGGGTGGGGTCCCATGGGCCTGCCCCGGATCAGGGTGGGAGGGGCTGATCGGGGACAGGGCTGGCCAGGAGGAAGGGCCAGGGTTGGTCAAACTCCTGGTCAAGGGGACAATTTGCATATTAGCCTTTTATTATATAGGATAGTTGTAAACAGTTTAGATGGAAGGCAGAGCAGTAAGCATTGTTTCAAAGCAGAAACTAGAAGTAAAAAGTGACTCCATGTTTTATGGGGAGAGATAAGGGTTGTTCTTCAACAAAAGGTTGAATATTTTATGGTAGTGTTTAGAAAAGTAGAAACAAGCTCTTTTTTAAATGTGAGAAGTGTAACTCTTGCCTTATAAAATTAGTTTCTAAAAAATTAAAAAATATATTTGGTCTGTTATCCTACATTATGTATTTCACTCCTTCCCTCATCTACTCATTGAATTACTAACCAAACACTTTGTTCCTGACTCCCTACTATGCATAAGGTACTGTGCTAGTCACTGGGGGTGTCAAAATGATTCAGAAGGAATCCCCCACCTTCTAGGATCTCATTTTGGAGTGGGGGAAAATGGCTGTGGCAGACACAGTACTCATCAATTATTCAAATGCTTTCTTATATTTTCCAGCCTCCATTGCAATTAAGTTGGGGCCATGTGACAAGTTCTGTTCATTTCTGCCCTTAGGCAGTTATGACCCGGTGTGACTCCTTCAACTCTACTGCTGCCACTATGACCTTAGAGGTCACATGTGCTACATGACACAGCTATAAGATGGGCAAGGTCACCAGACTGCCCTTGCACTGCCCATATTCCCCCACTACCCACCCCCAGGTCCCCATTCACCATCAAGTGATTGGAACCTGCCGGCTGGGGAAAGGGATCAAGAGGTGGTCAGTGCACCTCATAGTGACTGGTCGAGCAGTTGTCCTGGTCATTCTGCCATTATGGTCACTGGGCTTTTATTATATAGGACTAGTAGCCCAGTGCGTGAAATTTGTGCACATTAAAAGGGAACTAATTAGCGGAGATATTTTAATATTGCTATTTGCCCTTTCTCTATAATAGAAGTGTGAGAGATGAAAGGAAATCAGTAAAATGTATATGAAAATAATATATAAATTTATTAATAAACAGTAACAAAAGGATATAACAACAACAGAGGCATGATATAAAAATGACAAAAACATGATATGAAAACAACAAAAACATGATATAAAAACAACAGTGATACAAACAATGACTGATAAAGTGATTAAACTTATTCTAATATCTCCCTGTATACCACATTAAGAGTGAAAACACTTTTCAGAGTGCTTGACTAATTTCCCTTGTGCTGAAGTATTTAGAAGTTTAACTGTAACGTCACATGGTCTTCAAACTCGAGAGAAAGCAATATATAACTGACCATATGCGAAAACAGGTTCAGGTAGGAATATAACTACTCTGTCTAGAGTTTGTCCTTGTGATTTACTAATAGTCACCACAAATGCTGGCATCATGGGAAACCGTCGTCAAATCAATTTAAATGGGAGGCCAGTGTCAGATGGGGACAAATCAATTCTTGGAATCAGAACAGCCTCTCCCTTTGCAGATCCTGTTAATACTTCAGCCTCGATAATGTTAGGTTGTAATCTTTTGATAATAAATCTGGTACCACTACAAAGACCCCATTTACTATTACGATTTCTCAATAGCATGATGATTGCACCCACTTTCAATTTTAATATATGACACGGCATTCCCAACGGAGTAATACTATTAAGGAATTTGATGGGAAAATTTTCCTTTTCAGCATCATCTGTGGAATCAATGGAATCATCACTCACATATGTGTGAAAATCTCCAAGTATATTCAAAATTTCTTTATTTAATTTTTGAACATGTTCATTTTTTGGACAAAGAATTGCATGTTTAGATATATTTTTAATATTATCTATAGATATAATATTTCAAAAGGTAGCTTCAATAATAGATCCATTAGAAATCATTTCACAGGGGATTTCAATAATATCCATTCCTAAATGAAAACTGCTATCAAGTTTGTCATCTCCAATTTTACTAACCATCCACTATAAGCAGAATCCTCTGACCTCATATTTGTTGTAAGAGACAACTTTCTGAAACATCCCCAAACATTGCAGTACTTTAAACTCGTTTGTACTATGGCCGATCACATAGCATGCGGTACAATACTGAGACATTGTCGAAAATCTCCTCCAAGAAAGAGAACTTTCCCACCAAATACAACATTCAGACTCATAATTTCTCTTAGTAATCTGTCTATGGCGTTTATAGCATGACTGGATGCCATGGTGCATTCATCAATAATGAGAAGTTGGGCCTTTTTAATAGCTTTAGCAACTTCACTGTTTATATTGAGTCTAGAAATTGAAGTTTCATTTAATGGAATCGGTAATTTATATTGGGAATGAAAGGTTCTTCCACTGAGAAGTAAATTTGCAGCAATTCCTATAGACACTGTGGGTAAAACAGTACCACCACAACCTCTAATATAATGTATTAAAACTTTATACAGATATGCAGGTGAATAGGATTCCTAGCTGGCAGGCCCCTGACAGCAAGCTGGCCACCTGTGGATTCTGTGAGGAATGGGGCTCTCTCCTCCCTCCTTTCAGGGTCTGGGGTGAAGGTGAATGGGGTTCCTGGCTGGCAGACCACTGACAGCAAGCTCTCCAACAGCGGATTCTGTGAGGAATGGGGCTGCCTCCTCCCTACTGTCAGGGTCTGGTTTGAAGGCCAATCACGTCCCCTGTTGGGCCAGACCCAGAGTTTTACCACGCTGTGGCCTCCGCCTCAGCAACCTAGGACTGACTGCTGCTGGGTGCTCCTGATGCTCTGAGGGTGGGTTCTTCCCTCAGGCCTCTCAGAAAATGGCTCGGGTAGGGCGCAGCCCTTGGCAAGGCAACCCAGGACTCAGTACTTCCACGCTCCACTCCGAGGGCGGGTTCCTGCCTGAAACCTTGCCCTGAGGCCGGGTTCCTGCTTGAAACTTTGCCCTCTGGGAAACAGCTGGGGGAGGGCACAGCTGTTTCCAAGAGGACCCCTGCAGGACTGACTTCCTTCTGGTTGGTCGAGCTTCAGGACGTGATGTTACTTACACCCAGGGTTTTTATATAAGTAGATTGTTTATGGCTGCTTTCATGCTAAAATGCCAGTTGAGTAGTTGTGACAGACACCAGATAGCCTGCAATACCTAAAATATTTACTGTTTGGCTCTTTACAGAAAAAGTTTGCTGACTATTGCTTTATACAATAGGTATTTACATTAAAAATTTTTGTTTTTATTAAAATAATACATGCACATGTGTGAATATCCAATAGTACTAAAGCTTTATTTTGTAAAAGGAGATTCCTGCTGTACTCTTCTCCTTCCCATTACCACTCCTTAGACATGTTACTTTCTTTTAACTATCTTCTGGCTTTTATAGTTACAGTCTAAATAATAGCCTTATTCCATTATTTCTTGATGTGTCAATTTTAGATCCTAATTATTAAGTAACCTAGGTTAGCCCACTACCCTACTTTTTAGTGCTATACTATCAATAAATTTATCATTCTTAGCTGAAATGTAATGTTTTTAGTTTTCTGCATTTTCCTCAGAAAATTAACAGGAATTTAGCAATAACTAACATTTATTTAGTACTTCATATGTGCCAGGTACTAGTCTAATGCAGTTTCATGCAATAAATAAAGATTAAATGAATATTTACCATTATTGTCTTTATATTCTACACGAGAAAACAGTATTTAAAGAGATTATGTGATTCCCCTCTTTCCCCGCCCCCCCCCCCCCCCCCTTGGTCAAGCACCTAGTGGGTGATAGAGCCAGAAACTGACATTTAGAACTTGAGCTCTTAACATTATATTATAACTAGTGTCCTGGTGCATGAATATGTGCACAAAGAAAGGAAATTAATTTGAAGAAATATTTTAATATCGTTATTCACCCTTTCTCTAAAATAGAAGTGTCAACCAAATTCATGATGGACAATGACAGATCGAAACACATGCATGCGATTGGCGCCAGTGACAGCTTTATATGTATCGCGTATGTGCGAGTCAACTTAGCCTTTTAAAGATACAGAATAAACTTGCTTAATTAGACCTGCTTTCTGATTTAGCTAAACTTTTTCCAGCTCCATGAAGCACCCCAACTCCTCTTTCAGGTAATTGTCAGCAACACAGCAGTAAATATCAACATGAAGCAGATTATTATTGTAGATCACACAGGGAGAACAAACGGTAAAATATTTAACTGTAGCAGTGTTTGACTATATCCTGTGCAGTGAGAAAACCTGAAGTCATTTTCAAGTTCCACCATTTCTTTCTTTCTTTTCAGTCGGGTCAAGTTTCTAAACATTCTAAATCTCCATTTTCCGGCTAATGAAAAGAAAATAGGATTCTACAGAGTCTCCTTTCTACCTACTCCAGAACTTCTGTGAGGATCAAATGAGATGAGGCACGTGAAAACACTTCACAAACATTTGGTTAAACTATAAAATGTTTGCACCTGGCTATAAAGCAAGTTGGGTTCCTGGGCTGAAGAAACTCCAAGGAGGCTAGTTGCTAGGAAGAGGAAGCTGGGCATTGCTACGTGATGTGATTGCCTGGCACCCACAGCAACTGTTTCTGGGCTGGGCTGTGGGCTGCATTTTGCACCATGGGGTCTTGGCAGCGTTGGCTGCGATTTGGTGGGGTGTCTCTCTGGGGTGGTGTGGGGCCTATGTCCCACTTTGGGGAAGCCAAGTGTTGTTGTCGGTGCCAGGTCTGTGGTGCCATATATATATATATATATATATATATATATATATATATATATATTTGATTTTATACAGAGAGGAAGGAAGAGGGATAGAGAGTTAGAAACATCGATGAGAGAGAAACATCGATCAGCTGCCTCCTGCACACCCCCTACTGGGGATGTGCCCGCAACCAAGGTACATGCCCTTGACCGGAATCGAACCTGGGACCCTTCAGTCAGCTGGCTGACGCTCTATCCACTGAGCCAAACCAGCTATGGCATTGTGCCATTCATTTTTAAACTAGAGGCCCGGTGCACAAAAATTTGTGCACTCGGGGGGGATGGGGGGTCCCTCAGCCTGGCCTGTGCCCTCTCGCAGTTTGGGACCCCTCGGGAGATAACGACCTGCTGGCTTAGGCCTGCTCCCGGGTGGCAGAGGGCAGGCCCAATCCCTAGGTACAGCCCCTAGTCGGGCTCAGAGCAGGGCCGATTGGGGAGTTGGGGTGCCGCTCCCTGTCATGCACAGAGCAGGGCAGATCGGGAGTTTGTGATGCCACCCTCAGTCACGCTCAGGGTAGGGCCGATTGGGGGGTTGGGGCACCGCCCCCTGTCACACTCAAGGCAGGGTCGATGGGGAGGTTGCGGCGCCACCCCGTCACGCACAGAGCTGGGCTGATCAGGGGGTTGGGGCGCCGCCACTCTCACACTCAGGGCAGGGCCGATGGGGAGGTTATGGCTCTACCCTGTCACACACAGAGCAGGGCTGATGAGGGGGTTGGGGTACTGCCCCCTGTCACACACAGAGCAGGGCCAATCAGGGAGTTGGGGCGCCGCACCCTTTCACACACAGCCGCAGGGCAATCATGGGGTTGGGGAGCTCCCCCTATCAGGCACAGAGCAGGGCCAATCAGGGGGTTGGGGCGCCTTCCCCTGTCACAAGCAGAGCAGGGCGGATAAGGAGGTTGTGGCCCCGCCCCCTGTCACACACAGAGCCGCAGGGCGATCAGGGGGTTTGGGCGCTGCCCCCTGTCACACTGATCCCGGTGCCCGGAGGCCTCTCGGCTCCGCTGATCCCGGTGCTGGGAGGCATATTACCCTTTTACTATATAGGATGGAGGCCTGGTGCATGGGTGGGGCCGGCTGGTTTGCCCTGGAGGGTGTCCTGGGTCAGGGTGGGGGTCCCCACTGGGGTGCCTGGCCAGTCTGGGTGAGGGGATGATGGCTGTTTACAGCTGATCACACACCCTTCAGGGTGGGGATCCCCACTGGGGTGCCTGGCCAGTCTGGGTGAGGGGCTGAGGGCTGTTTTCAGGCTGGTGGGTCACTGAAGCTCCCAACCGCTCCTTTTTTCTTTTTTTTTTATTCTGGGCCAGCTTTAGTTTTGAGGCTTGGCTCCAGCTCTTAGGCCTCCGCTGCTGAAAGCAGGTTTCTGGCCTTTGTTTACCTTCTGTATTTGAAACAATGTTGCAATCCTGCTGGCTGAAGCCCGGCAGACTAAAGCAGGTTTCTGGGTTTTTGTTTAGCTTCTATATTTGTAACATAGTTGCTTAGAGTTGCAGCTCATAGGCCGGCAGCAGCAGGCGGGGAACGTTGGAGTCCTCCGTCACTGAAGCAAGCAAGCCTCATGTTCGCTTTAAGCTGCCTGGCTGCCGGCCGCCATCTTGGCTGGCAGTTAATTTGCATATTGCCTTGATTAGCCAATGGGAAGGGTAGCGGTCGTACGCTAATTACCATGTTTCTCTTTTATTAGATAGGATGGCCAGTGTGTGTTATGGCAGCTCCTGCATTGAGCATCTGCCCTCTGGTGGTCAGTATATATCATAGCTACTGGTCAGATGGACGGACACTTAGCCTTTTATCATACTTGTTGACGTTCATAGATTTGTAGTTTTATTAGCAAATGTGAAGAATTATAATATATAAATTTTCTGAGGCATCAACTTTGATTCTGATGTGAGACAGATGTAGGAGTAGTCAGATAAGTGGGCTAGCCAGTTGCAGGTGCTTTTCTGAGAGTAATTCTGTTTTCTAATGGATTATAAATTTGCATAGCCTCAGTCTAATGCACTGGTTCTCACACTTGAACTTGCATCAAAATCATTAGGTAGGCTTGGTAAGCACTAATTCCTGGGCCTCATGTCTAGTTTCTGATTTAGTGGGTCTGGGGTGGACTTGAGATTTCACATTTCTTACAAGTTCCTGGTGAAGCTGATGCTGAAGGGACCAAACTGGGCTAATGCTCCAGGAGTCTGTGTGTTACCTTCTCTGTGTTACATGTTTCATGTCTGTTAGTCTTCTCCCACTAGATAGCTTGTTAGCTCTTGGCAAACAGTTCAGTTACTGTGTTATATATTTTGTTGACCCTACAGAGGCCAGGGTCATATTGCACATGTAGTAGGTAGTAATAAGTTCATATCTCTCCCTTAGAGTGTTTTTATAATTTCAACTTTTCACCTGTAAACATTCTAATACATTCTCATTATAAAAATCACCTTTAGTAGCACTATCATCCTAGCAAAAATTTTAGCAGAAAGCAGAAGCAGCCCCTAAAGGACTTTCAGGGGATATGAGACTGTAGCTAAGCACCAAGGAATTTAATCCTTGACTGGGGCAGTATTTGGAAGTATTAAGTAAAGTGACTTGTAAAATCTTACATATGGATGTTTTATCTGATTTTTTAGTAGTGGCTCTTGCCTTTTGACTTCAGCATTTTTTGAGATCCTTTTTTAATCTTCTGTTTATATAGAGGTCAACCAGAATCCACATGTCTGGGACTGAGGAAGCAATTCTTGGAGGAGGTGACAGCCATCCCTCTTCTGCTGGTGGCAACTCCGTATTATGCTTTGGACAGGTAACGGTTTGGGTTTTTCACACTTGCAAAGAATGAGGTTAAGTGAAAAAGGAATGAGGAAGCAATTTGTAAAGCACCATCATGTACACATGTGTAAGCTGTTTATTGCTATTTTTCCTTTAGATGCATTATTTGGGAGCCTTTGATGAATACAGGGCATTTTGAAACTTTAGCATCAAAGTACTAACAGTACTGGGGATTACATTTAGCTTTAAATTTTATTTAGTTTTTGGATAGATTACATATTCATGTGATACAACATTCAAAATGAAACAAAGATGATATGTGAACACTTTACTGTTTCCCTATCATTCTGCCCACCTTCACCCAGTATTTTTTATGGAGGCAGCCAGAATTTCTGGTGTCATGCTATGTAGAGATACCCTGTGCATATGAAAGAGACTCTTGCTTTGTCCACCCAAATTTTGTCTTTCTCTTTACCAGAGATCTGCTTGTGAGTATTTATTTCATCTAAATAGGGCAAGGAGGAAACAACCAAGGAGATAAAAATCCAGACAAGCCCTAACTGGTTTGGTTCAGTGGATAGAGCGTCGGCCTGCAGACTGAAAGGTCCCAGGTTCGATTCCGGTCAAGGGCATGTACCTTGGTTGCAGGCACATCCCCAGTGGGAGGTGTGCAGGAGGCAGCTGATCGATGTTTCTCTCTCATCAATGTTTCTAACTCTCTATCTCTCCCCTCCTCTCTGTAAAAAAAGTCAATTAAATATATTTTAAAAAGTCCAAACAAGTAGTATATTTATCTGTGTAGGGTGGGAAATTGTTCAATTGAAGAAGAGATATACAACTTTGGAGAAGAAAATGAATAAAGACTCCCTGTCATGCTTTCTCTGCTCTCTTCCTTTGCCTGCATAAATGTTATATGCAGACTCAGAAGTGGGAATTTTTAGTTTCCCAATTCTGGCTTAAGAAAGTTTTGTAGGGATGGTAGTAACATATAAGGCAGTGGTTCTCAAAATGTGGTTCAGTGACCCCCTAGGGATCTCTCAGACCTTTTCAAAGTCCATAAAATCAAAATTATTTTCATAATATTATAAAATACTACTTGCTTTTTTCAGTCTCATTCTCTCATGAATGAACAGTGGAGTTTTCCAGAGACTGCGTAATACGTAGTGGTATCATTGCTCTGATAGCTAGTGGAATGTGTGTCTTAAAAGTGTCTCAGTTTTAATTCCTAATATTAATAGATACAGCCCACATAAACAAAAGCTGTTAGGGTCCACAATATTTTTTAGGAGTGTGTAAGAGTGTGGAGACCAAAAAGTTGGAGACTTGCTGATATAAAGAATGCTGGAAATGTGACTTTAATTTTCCTTCTGGATTGTAGTACCAGTACACAGCAGAGGAGTACCAGGCCATCCAGAGTGCTCTGAGGCAGAGGCTGGGCCCAGAATACATAAGTAGCCGCATGGCTGGGGGAGGCCAGAAGGTAGGAGAGTTTATATCTGAATAGTGGGTACCCCTAGGGCTGACTTCTCAGATGATCTTGCCAACTCCCTCTTTGGGTCCTCATGGGTTCAGAACGTCTCTTGTTTACTGATATTGATGTTTCCTACTGTCTTCGGGAAGAGATGGCTTCTAGACTTCATTGTCATCAGAAGTGACCCAAGCGTTGTCTGAGACCTTTATACCTGGCTTTATAGGATTTTTAGGTAATCCTTTAAAAATGTGTCTCTTACCATTTGTTTCTCAAATGGTAAGGTTTTTTGTTTTTTTTTTTTAAATATATATTTTATTGATTTTTTACAGAGAGGAAGGGAGAGAGATAGAGAGTTAGAAATATCGATGAGAGAGAAACATCGATCAGCGGCCTCCTGCACACTCCCCATTGGGGATGTGCCCGCAACCAAGGTACACACCCCTGACCGGAATTGAACCTGGGACCCCCCAGGCCGCAGGCCAATGCCCTATCCACTGAGCCAAACCGGTCAGGGCATTTTTAAGTTTTGTGTATGTTTTGGATCTTCTGTAATATATGACAACCTGAGATATCTGCTTTTTTGGAAACTGAGTTTTGGAAACCCCTAGGCAAGTGGATATCTTTACCCTTGAGTCTAATCCCTTCTAACTGGCTCCTTCAGGAAGGACCTTTGAAAATAAGTTCACTGAGCATTTTCCTGGAATGTTTAAGGGCAGTTTTCCCAAAAACCTGGTAAGGAATAAATGAAGTAAATTTTGTTCTACATATAAGAATGGTAAGAAATTTTAACAAGCTATTCTTTCTTTAATTTTTTCCTAGGTGTGTTACATCGAAGGCCACAGGGTAATTAATTTGGCCAATGAGATGTTTGGTTACAATGGCTGGGCACACTCTATCACACAGCAGAATGTGGGTGAGCAATGGTGACCTCTTCATTTCCCTGACTTGGCATTGTCTCATTTGATAAAAGTTATTTGTGGGTGAAGATGTTGGGTGGGTGTATTTGGTTGCCAGCTGGAAGAATATGGGCGAAGCCCAGGGATCCATACCTCCTCCTGCTGGTTTTCTCTCCCACTCCTAGATTTTGTTGACTTTAACAACGGGAAGTTCTACGTGGGAGTCTGTGCGTTTGTGCGAGTCCAGTTGAAGGTGAGGGTGAGGAAATAGACTTGCTGCCTCCAAGGTTTGGGTCGGGTGGTGAGAGAGAATAAGCAAGTAGGGAAGTCTCTGGGGTATGGCACAACTAAGCTGCCAAATGGGGCCCAGAGCTGGGTCTTAGTCAGTGTTTCTTAAGATCGTGGTATTCAAACATTTTTTCCCCTGTGTCCCCTAAGAGAATTTTGAAAAACTCTATTCTCTGCACATTTTTAAGTTGACACTTAAAAGTTTCACCATAAATACAAGTAGTTGCAAGAATATATTGTAAACTTTTACATTCTAAAATAAATCTGTTATATCTTTTTATAATGTACCAAATGATTCTAATTATCATAGAGTGTTAAATACTACTATCCATTCAAAAGTACATGAGCAAGCTATTCTTTTACTTTTAAGCAAACTATTCTTTAATCATAAGAAATTTTACATTGTTTCTTCTTGAACTCATATTCCCATTCTATTTCTCTGCTGGCTTTGTTCCTAATATAATATATATTTCTCATAGAATTTTTTTTTTTATAAGAGAGAGAGAGGAAGGGAGAGGGCTAGAGATATAGGAACATTGATGAGAAAGAAACATCGATTGGCTGCCTCCTGCACATCCCTTACTGGAGATTGAGCCCACAACCCAGGAATTAAACCAGTGACCTCTTGGTTCATGGGTTAACACTCAACCACTGGGCCACACTGGCTGGGCTGAAACCTTTTTTTATTAATAACTTTACCATATTTCTCTGCCTCGTTTGTGTATGTGTGTGTGTATAAAATTAAAATTTTTTGGTAAATTTCCAGTGACTTGAAGGATCTAAATAAAATTTTTTTTCTGAATTGAGTTATTGTTATAGGTAGTATTAGCATACAATTGATCAATCAATTTTGTTTATGTGGAAGAAACAACATAACTCCATCCAAATTTTTATACTTAATAAAAATAAAATTTTATGGAAAATGCATTTCTTGGGTGGATAAAGCTGTTTTTTTTTTTTTCTTTTTAGTTAGTTTATATATCCATTACTTAATGTTACTTATTCCTAGTCAGAACATTCAGCCTTAATTCTATTCTGACTTTTTATTTTATAGGTAGTACTGAAAAGCCTTAGTCATATAAATAAACTGGAAATGGAAAGAGTTTTGTTATAGTATCACTCATTATGTTGAATGCTTTCTGAGTTATATTTCAAAAAATCATACATTGCTATCATCAGGAATTGTATTCAGTTCTCTGTATGCTAACAACTTGATCAGATCCATCTTCACTGGTGGTGAAGGCCAAGCTGTGGATACCACATGACTTGCGAAAGGATTTGCTGTCCAATCAGTAGAGTCTGTTAAATACAATATTTAAAATTGTCCTTTTGTTAGGTGTCCAGAGGTTTTTATACCTTTAGGTAGTGCATCTTAGTGAGATTTTGGGTGGGTTGGATATGTAAAAGAGGAAGTGGGAAAGGAGAATTGTCTTAACCACAGTCACATTTCCAAGCGGATCAGATTAGGAAATAGTACTGGAAATTGAGTCTCTTAAACTCTCTGTGCCCATGTGCCCTTTCGTAGGGCCCTGGGTTATATGTGCCCAGTGTGAATGCTGCTGCTTGAGGAAAAGAAGAGCTGTAGAACCAGAGACACAGCTGCAGACTTTCATGTTAGACTTTGAACTCCTTTTCTACCTCCAGGATGGTTCATATCATGAAGATGTGGGCTATGGTGTTAGTGAGGGCCTCAAGTCAAAAGCCTTGTCTTTGGAGAAGGCAAGGAAGGAGGCAGTGACAGATGGGCTGAAGCGAGCACTGAGGTAAGCAAAAAGGGTTGGAGTCTAACCGCTTCATTTCAGTGCCTTGTTCAAAGCAGTTTTGTTCTTTTTGAAAGGGTAGTATATTCACACTAGAGGGTCAGTACACAAAATTCATGCACAGGTAGGGTCCTTAGTGGCTTCTGGCTGCCAGCCGGGGCCTCCCTTTCCCCGGCTGCCAGCTGCTGGCTGGGGCCTCCCTTCGTTCCGCGCCACCCTCTGGTGGTCAGCACACGTCATAGCGGTTGGTCAAACTCTCGAGGGGACACTTTGCCTATTAGGCTTTTATATATATAGATTGTCCAAAAATCAAAATACATAGGTCTCACTCCCTGTCTGCCCTGCTTTTCTATTTTTCCTTGTATTTTCCCAGGGCTATTTTATGCTTAAGTCTCTGCTTCTGAGAATAAGTAGTAGATTACTATGTTCTCTGTTTTGTACTTGATTTTGCACTTGCTTCTCTTCCACTCAGTAAGGTATTTGGGGACCTTTCCACATGGGTACATAAATAGTTTCCTCATTCTCTTTAACACAGCTAAACACCTCTTCATTGTGTATACATCACTTAGTTAATTAATTAATTAATTAATTAAAATCTTCAAGGATATTTTTTTTCGTTGATTTCTAGAGAGAGTGCAAGGGAGGAAGGAGGGGAGGAGAGAGAGAGAGAGAGAGAGAGAGAGAGAGAGAGAAAGAGAGAAAGAGAAACACCGACTTGAGAGAGACTCATTGATTAATTGCCTCCCACATGTGCCCCAACTGAGGTATGTGCCCTTGACAGGGAATCGAACCCTCAACCCTTCTGTCCGTGGGCTGGTGCTCTAACCACTGAGCAATTGGCCAGGGCTCACTTAGTTAACTTAGTTATTAACCTTTTTGGGTCATAGATACCTTTGAAATTTAAAGTGAATTGGATCACCAGAAAAGTACATGTATAAACATTCACTGAAAATTTGCAATACCATAGCCTGTAAGGGAGTGTATACTAGTATATCCTGAGTAAAGAACTTTAATGGAGGATTGAGCCCCTAAGGGGGTGTGTCCCATTATTGGGGAATTGGAGCAGTCCTGGGGAATAAAAGATCTCTGCTCTGGAATTTGCGCTCCATGCCAGGAGGTAGCTAATGGGGTTTTGTGAATGGTGTCTGAGTCTTCTTATTCATTGCCTCTCATTGAGGACAGGGATTTGTGACTGTTATGCCTCCTGCTGTATTCTCACAACCTAACACTGTGCAGGAACATGGCAGATGCTCAATAACCACTTTTAAAAAAAGGCGAAAGATTTATGCGATCTGAAGAGAAACCAGAGTATCAATAACCACTTTTAAAGGCATATTAGGATCTATTTTTTTGGCTGCTGTTGAGAAGCAGCTTGCACAGAGTTGTAACTCTGTTCTTTGATACTTACATATAACAGTTCTCACCCCTGTTTCCCTTTTTATTTCTTACCCTTAGAAGCTTTGGGAATGCACTTGGAAATTGTATTCTGGACAAAGACTATCTGAGGTCACTGAATAAACTTCCACGCCAGGTATGTTAGAAATAAATGAATGGAATGCATTGCAGTAAAGATATAACTAATTCCCTTGTGTCATGGGTTGAGTATTACACAGCTCTAGAGGGCCTGGAATGTGTATTTTGGACTCTGACTATCAGAGCTTATAAGAATCAGTCCCCTTATTTCACAGCTGAAGAAATTGAAGTCTAGAGAATGTTATTTCTGTCTTTTACATAGAGAATTGTGGTTGTCAGTGGTCTGTGAAATCTTAAAAGAGCACATAACCCTCAGCTGCACCACTGTCATTTCTCAGAAGCACTCAGAGCCTCCCCTGTGCAACCTTCTTGCTTTTCATTAGTCTTGGTGTCAGGGTCAGATCTCCCTTGTTTCTGTCAATGCCTATCCCCTGATCTGAGCATTGGCCTTTGAAGAATTGGGTCTGGAGTGTCCCTGTGGCTGTTCCTGTGTGGCATTCTCTGAGGTCCCTGCAGTGCTGCCACCTGGGGCAGCATTCTCTTAGGGGTACTTTTTCTTGTGGAACCCCTAATAGAGGTGTGTGTCAATTGGCATCTGTCAAAACTCCATTTATTTTCTTTTTAAAATTTTTTTTTTTATATGTTATTATATATGTACTCAGCTTGCTAATATTTTGCTATGGATTTTTGAATCCATGTTTACAACAGATAATTGTCATAGTTTTTCTTTTCTTTTTTTCTTTATAGTAAAAAACATATAATAAAATTTACAATTTTAACCATTTTTAAGTGTACAGTTCAGTAGTGAAACAGATCTCTAGAAATTTTTTATCTTTATTACTGACACTCACTACCCATAAACCCTTTTCCCTTTCTTCCAGTACCTGATAGCCACCATTCTACTCTCTGTTTCTATGAATTTGACTACTTTAGATGTCTCCTGAAGTGGTAACATACAGTTTTTGTTCATTTGTGACTGGTTTATTTCATTTAGCATGATGACCTCAAGGTTCCATCTATGTTGTAGCTTGTGTCAGAATTTCCTTCCTTTTTTTAATTTATTTTTTATTGCTTAAAGTATTACAAAGAGTATTACATATGTCTCCTTTTTCCCCCCCTTGACAATCCATCAGCCTCCCCTACCCCCCAGTGTCTTATGTCCATTGGTTATGCTTATATGCATGCATACAAGTCCTTCGGTTGATCTCTTACCTCCCCCCCCCTCCAGCCCCACAACCCTCCCCAGCCTTCCAGCTGTAGTTTGACAGTCTGTCCGAGGCTGCTCTGCCTCTGTATCTATTTTTGTTCATCAGTTTATAATGGTCTTTATTATCCATAAATGAGTGAGATCATGTGGTATTTTTCCTTCATTGACTGGCTTATTTCACTTAGCATAATGCTCTCCAGTTCCATCCATGCTGTTGCAAATGGTAAGAATTCCTTCCTTTTTACAGCAGCATAGTATTCCATTTTGTAGATTTCCACAGTTTTCTAATCCATTCATCTACAGATGGGCACTTAGGCTGTTTCCAGATCTTAGCTATGGTGAATTGTGCTGCTATGAACATGGGGATGCATATATCCTTTCTGATTGGTGTTTCTGGTTTCTTGGGATATATTCCTAGAAGTGGGATCACTGGGTCAAATGGGAGTTCCATTTTTAACTTTTTGAGGAAACTCCATACTGTCTTCCATAGTGGCTGCACCAGTCTGCATTCCCACCAGCAGTGCACAAGTGTTCCTATTCCTCCGCATCCTCTCCAGCACTTGTCGTTTGTTGATTTGTTGATGGTAGCCATTCTGACAGGTATGAGATGGTACCTCGTTGTTTTGATTTGCATCTCTGGGATGATTAGTGACTTTGAGCATGTTTTCATATGTCTCTTGGCTTTCTGAATGTCCTCTTTTGAAAAGTGTCTATTTAGGTCCTTTGCCCATTTTTTGATTGGATTGTTTATCTTCCTTTTGTTAAGTTGTATGAGTTCCCTATAAATGTTGGAGATTAAACCCTTATCGGTGATAACATTGGCGAATATGTTCTCTCATACAGTGGGCTTTCTTGTTGTTTTTTTGATGGTTTCTTTTGCTGTGCAGAAACTTTTTATTTTGATGTAGTCCCATTTGTTTATTTTTGCTTTAGTTTCCAATGCCCTAGGAGCTGTATCGGTGAAGAAAGAATTTCCTTCCTTTTAAAGGCTGAATAATATTCCATTGTATGTTAGTATCATATTTTTGGGTTGCTGCTATTGCTTGGCTGTAGTCTATAATGTTGTTATGAATATGGTTGTGCAATTACTACTTCGAGACTCTGCTTTCAATTAATTTGGATACATATCCAGAAGTGGGGTTGCTGGTCCATTTGGTAGTTATATTTTTGATGAACTTCTCTATTCTGTTTTCTATGAAGGCTGCACCATTTTGCAGTTCAACCAACAGTGCACAAGGGTCCCAATTTCTCCACATCCTTGTCAACATGTGCTATTTCTTTTCTTTTTAAAATAAATTTTATTGATTTTTTACAGAGAGGAAGGGAGAGGGATAGAGAGTTAGAAACATCAATGAGAGAGAAACTTCTATCAGCTGCTTCCTGCACACCCCCTACTGGGGATGTGCCCGCAACCAAGGTACATGCCCTTGACTGGAATCGAACCTGGGACCCTTCAGTCCGCAGGCCAATGCTCTATCCACTGAGCCAAACTGGTCAGGGCTGCTATTTTTTTTCTCATTGTTTTTATAGTAGCCTTCCTAATGGGTGTGAGGTGATATCTTTTTAAAAAATTTAATCTAATTAAAAATACATTATTTTTTGGTTAATACTTACCCAAGGATATTTTTTCCATTGATTTGCAGAGAGAGTGGAAAGGAGGAGAGAGAGAGAGAGAGAGAGAGAGACTAATTGGCTGTCTCCCAGGGCTGGGGATCGAACCTACAGTCTAGGTATGTACCCTTGACCATGATTGAACCCATGACCCGTTGATGCGCAGACCAACTCTCCAACCATTGAACCATGCTGGTTAGGTGATATCTTATTATGGTTTTGATTGCATTTCTCTGATGATTACTGATGTTGAACATCTTTTCATATGCTTATTGGCTATTTGTATATCATCTTTGGAGAAATGTCTATTCAAGTCCCTTGCCCATTTTTAAACTTGGCTATTTGATTTTTTGTTGTTGAGCTGTAGGAGTTCTTTACATATTCTGAATATTAACCTCTTTTTAAAATTTTTAAATTTTTTTTTATATTTTTATTAATTTTAGAGAGGAAGGGAGAGGGAGAGAGAGAAACATCAATGATGAGAGAGAATCATCGATTGGCTGCCTCCTGCACGCCCCCTGCTGGGGATTGAGCCCACAACTCGGGCATGTGCCCTTGACTGGAATTGAACCTGGGACCCTTCAGTCCGTAGACCGATACTCTATCCACTGAGCAAAACCAGCTAGGGCTGAATATTAACCTCTTATCAAAGATGTGATTGCAAGATTTTTTCTATTCCATAGGTTACCTTTTAAGTTTTCAAGTTTGATGTAGTCCCTTTTGTATATATCTGCTTTTTTAGCCCATGTTTTTGGAGTCATATTCAAAATATCATTGCCAAATCCAATATCATGAAGTTTTCCTCTGTGTTTTATTTTATGAGTTTTAGATCTTGGAGACTTAAGTTTAAGTCTTAACTCTATTTTGAATTTATTTATTTTACTTTTTTTTAATCCTCCTCTGAGGATATTTTTCCATTGATTTTTATTTATTTTATTTTATTTTTTTTAATTAATTAAATCTTTATTGTTCAGATTATTACATTTGTTCCTCTTTTTTCCCCCCATAACTCCCCTCCTCCCAGTTCCCGCCGCCCTCACTCCCCACCCACTGTCCTCATCCATAGGTACACGATTTTTGTCCAGTCTCTTCCCGCATCTCCCACACCCCTTTCCCCCCCAAGAATAGTCAGTCCATTCCCTTTCTATGTCCCTGATTCTATTATGGTCACCCGATTATTTATTCACTTGGTTCTTAGATTCATTTGTTGATAGATGCATGTTTGTTGTTCATAATTTGTATCTTTACCTTTTTCTTCTTCTTCCTCTTCTTAAAGGATACCTTTCAGCATTTCATATAATACTGGTTTGGTGGTGATGAACTCCTTTAGCTTTTCCTTATCTGTGAAGCTCTTTATCTGACCTTCAGTTCTGAATGATAGCTTTGCTGGATAAAGTAATCTTGGTTGTAGGTTCTTGGCATTCATCACTTTGAATATTTCTTGCCATTCCCTTCTGGCCTGCAAAGTTTCTGTTGAGAAATCAGCTGACAATTGTATGGGTATTCCCTTGTAGGTAACTGAGTTTCTTTCTCTTGCTGCTTTTAAGATTCTCTCTTTGTCTTTTGCTCTTGGCATTTTAATTATGATGTGTCTTGGTGTGGTCCTCTTTGGATTCCTTTTGTTTGGGGTTCTCTGCGCTTCCTGGACCTGTAAGTCTATTTCTTTCACCAGGTGGGGGAAGTTTTCTGTCATTATTTCTTCAAATAGGTTTTCAATATCTTGCTCTCTCTCATCTTCTGGCACCCCTATAATTCTGATGTTGGTACGCTTGAAGCTGTCCCAGAGGCTCCTTACACTACCTTCGTCTTTTCGGATTCTTTTTTCATTTTGCTTTTCCAGTTGGGTGTTTTTTGCTGCTTCGCATTTCGAATCTTTGACTTGATTCTTGCGCTCCTCTGGTCTGCTGTTGGGTGTCTGTATAGTATTCTTTATTTCAGTCAGTGTATGCTTAATTTCTAGTTGGTTCCTTATCACAACATCGAGGGTCTCATTAGATTTCTTGAGGATCTCACTACATTTATCGGCGGTCTCACCAGTCTTTTCGAGGGCCTTACTAAGTTTATCGGCAGCTTCTAGACAGTTCTTGAGAGACCTTAAAAGTGTGGTTTTGAGCTGTATATCTTCCATTTCTGACATTTGTGTCCTGTTTCTTTGTCTCCGCATTTTTTTATCTTTTCTTGGTGCACCCCCTAGTGGTCTTTGTGCGCAGTCTTGTTGTAGTTAAGCCTTGATTGTTGTCGGCAATACCGGGGGTGATTTGACCTCCAGGCTAACTGGCTATGAGAGTCAGCTGTGTCTGCAGTGGGAGAGCTTCTGTGCTGGATCTCTAGGGCGGTGCTAATCTAGCGTTTGCCTGAGGCTATCCGGCAAATGGCTCTGCGCAGGGCTTAGGCGGGGCGGGTCCTTGGGGATCTACAGGGCAGGTGAAGGGAGCAGTTATGGCTGCTCTCAGTTCCGTCCCTAGGGGCTCTGCCTCACAGAGTCCCAGCAACCGCTGCAAACCTCGGAGAGAAAGCTGCCTTCGAGTTCCGACCGAAGCCAGACAGTCCCGCTTCTCCCGTTTGAGTCCGGGTCCCTAGAGACTCGCCGGGATCTGGTGCTCAGAGTCTGAAACTCCCTCCCAATTGAAAACAACAACCACGCCCTCCGCCGTCCGCCCGCTCCGCGCGCACTCTGCACCTTAGTATTTCACTTCAGCACTGTGCCTCCTCTGAGTCTGGGTATGATATTCTCTTTCCTCCTAGTTGTAGAATTTCCACTCAGCCAGCCTTCCTGTGGTTCTGGATGATGTCTGTTCCATCTTTTAGTTGTATTTTTGATTGGTTGTTTGAGGCAGCAATCTCTGGCGTTAACCTATGCTGCCATCTTGGTTTCCCCTCGGGAAAACAGTTTTTTCCATTGATTTTTAGAGAGAGTGGAAGGGAGGGGGAGAGACACAGAGAGAGAAACATCGATTGGTTGCCTCCTGCAAGTGCCCCGACCAGGGTGGGGATTGATTCTGCAACCCAGGCATGTGCCCTTGACCAGAATCGAACCTGGGACATTTCGGTCTGCAGGCCGATGCTCTATCCACTGAGCCAAACCAGCTAGGGCTATTTTGTTAACTTTCATTAGCATTTATTTTATGCTAAATTCACTTCCTGGCCATAACTTTTTGTTTCTTCATTTTTTTCTGGGATATCTTATTATTATTATTATTATTATTATTATTATTATTTTTCAACCTACCTCTTCTGGTTTAGGAGCAGTCTGCTCTTTTTCAGTAAGGATCATCTCAATGTGCCCACGAGGTCTGTAAGTTCTGCACTGCATCTTGGGAACTTTCACCTGGAGTAGCTCAATGACCAGAGAGTCTATATCTAAACCCTTCAGTTCAGCCTTACTCTGCATTTTTTAGTGTGTGCAGCAAAAATTTAGCACTCTTTTTGGGCCACCAACCCTGTGTCCATCCCCACTCTTAGGCCTGAGGACTTATCAGTTTCACCATTGTAATGACAGAGTGGTACACATTCCTCTGTAAAGTGGCATTCTTCAGATATTCAGTGGCTTTTCAGATATGCATACCCTTGATGGCCTGGGAAGTTTCACGAGTGTTCTTAAAGTAAACATGATGATTTGAACCTCTTGATTTACATGATTTTGAGAGGTTTTCTGGATCAAGTGAATAGCAAACCATTTTTAGAGGTCACCTCAGGTTGCTGACAGGAAGAGGTAGAATTTATTTTTGTGTGTGATGTGGATTTCCAGTTTACCCAGCCTCATTTGTTGAAGAGACTCTCCTTTCCTTATTGAGTGGTCTTGGCATGCTTGTTGAAGATCATTTGATCATATGTGCAAGGTTTTATTTCTGGGTTCTGTATTCTTTTCCATTGGTCTATATTTGTCTTTATGGCAGTACCATACCATTTTGATTACTGTAGATTTGTAATATGTTTTGAAATAAAGTGGTGTGAGTCCTCTAACTTTGTTCTTTTTTTTTGCAAAGTTATTTTTGCTATTTGAGGTCCCTTAAGATTTCATCTGAATTTTAGGGTGAATTTTTTATTTATGCAAAAAATGCCATTGAAATTTTGATAGAGACTGTGTTCAATCTGTAGATCACTTTGGTAATGTGGACATTTTCTTTTTTTAACAAGCTTAAATTTTTTTTTTTAGACAAAGTATTAAATTTAAAATTTTAGAATGGTATTTGCCTTACAGAAAAATTGCAAAGCCTAGTACAGAGTTTTGTATAGGACATACTCAGTTTTCCCTATTGTAAACATTTTATAGTCATACAGTATACTTGTCACACTAATGACTTACTATTGATCTGATATTATTAACTAAAGTCCATACTATGTGCAGATTTCCTTAGTTTTTTTCTGTCCCAGGAGACTACCCAGGAGACCACATTATACTTGTCATGTCTCCTAAGACTCCTCTTAGACTTGCCTTGATTAGATGACTTCAATAGTTTTGAGAAATGCTAGAAGTATTTTGTAGAAAGTCCCTCAATTGGGATTTGTCTGATATTTTTCTTATGATTAGACTGGGGTTATGGGTTTTGGGGAGGAAGGCCATAGAGGTAAAGTGCCATTTTATCACATCAAGGATACATACTATCAACATGACTAATCATATTTGATGTTGACCTTGGTTACCTGGCTGAGTGAGTGTTTCTTAGGTTTCTCCACTGTAAACCCACTGTTTTTCTCCCCTGTTCTAATTGTCACTATGTGAGACTACACATAGCGGTGAGGAGTTAATCCCACCTTCTTGAAGGGGAATAGCCACACAAATTATACAAAATTCTTCTACACAGGAGATTTGTTTCTTCTCTCCCATTTTATTTCATTACTAGAGGCCCGGTGCACAAAAATTTGTGCACTCGGGGGGGAGGGGGAGTCCCTCAGCCCCACTTGTGCCCTCTCGCAGTCTGCGACCCCTCAGGAGATAACGACCTGCTGGCTTAGGCCTGCTTCTGGGTGGCAGAGGGCAGGCCCAATCCCTAGGTGCAGCCCCTGGTCGGGCTCAGAGCAGGGCTGATTGGGGAGTTGGGGCACCACCCCCTGTCATTCACAGAGCAGGGCGGATTGGGAGGTTGCAATGCCCCCCTCAGTCACGCTCAGGGTAGGGCCGATTGGGGGGTTGGGGCACCGCCCCCTGTCACACTCAAGGCAGGGTTGATGGGGAGGTTGTGGCGCCACCCCCGTCACGCACAGAGCAGGGCCAATGAGGGGATTGGGGTGCTGCACCCTGTCACGCACAGAGCAGGGCTAATCAGGGGGGTTGGGGCTCTGAACCCTGTCACGCAAAGAGCAGGGCCCATCAGGGGGTTGGGGAGCTCCCCCCGTCACACACAGAGCAGGGCCGATCAACGGGTTGAGGAGCTCCCCCCTGTCACTCACAGAGTAGGGCTGATAGGGGAGTTGGGGCACCGCCCCCTGTCACACAGAGAGCAGGGCGGATCAGGGGGTTGGGGCACCGCCCTCTATCACCCACAGGGCAGGGCCGATCAGGGGGTTGGGGCGCTGCCACTGTCACACTCAGGGCAGGGCCAATGGGGAGGTTATGGCTCTACCCTGTCACACACACAGCAGGGCCCGTGGGGCGGGGGGTTGGGGCGCCTCACCCTGTTACACACAGAGCAGGGCCGATCAGGGGGTTGGGGCGCCACACCCTGTCACAGAGCCGCAGGGTGATCAGGGGGTTGGGGAGCTCCCCCCTATCAGGCACAGAGCAGGGCTGATCAGGGGGTTGGCAGATAGGGAGGTTGTGGCCCCGCACCCTGTCACACACAGAGCTGCAGGGCGATCAGGGGGTTTGGGCGCTGCCCCCTGTCACGCTGATCCCAGTGCCGGGAGGCCTCGCGGCTCCGCTGATCCTGGTGCTGGGAGGCATATTACCCTTTTACTATATAGGATAGAGGCCTGGTGCATGGGTGGAGGCTGGCTGGTTTGCCCTGAAGGGTGTCCTGGATCAGGGTGGGGGTCCCCACTGGGGTGCCTGGCCAGTCTGGGTGAGGGGATGATGGCTGTTTGCAGCTGGTCACACACCATTCAGGGTGGGGGTCCCCACTGGGGTGCCTGGCCAACCTGGGTGAGGGGATGATGGCTGTTTGCAGCTGGTCACACACCATTCAGGGTGGGGGTCCCCACTGGGGTGCCTGGCAAGTCTGGGTGAGGGGCTGAGGGCTATTTTCAGGCTGGCGGGTGACTGAAGCTCCCAACCGCTCCTTTTTTTCTTTTTTTTTTATTCTGGGCCAGCTTTAGCTCTGGCTCCAGCTCTGAGGCCTCTGCTGCTGAAAGCAGGTATCTGGTTTGTTTGGGTTCTATAATCGAAACACTGTTTCAACTCCAGCTCTGAGATCCCGGCTCACTGAAAACACGTTTCTGGGGTTTTGTTTAGCTTCTATATTTGTAACATAGTTGCTTAGAGTTGCAGCTCAGAGGCCGCAGGCAGGCGGGGAACGTTGGTTTCCTCCGTCACTGAAGCAAGCAAGCCTCATGTTAGCTTCAAGCTGCCTGGCTGCTGGCCGCCATCTTGGCTGGCTGTTAATTTGCGTATCGCCCTGATTAGCCAATGGGAAGGGTAGCGGATGTACGGCTAATTACCATGTTTCTCTTTTATTAGATAGGATGGTTTTAGTTGTATTTTATTTCATTTCTGATTTCAATTAAATAATCTTTTCTTAGATAAACTAGCTAAGGGCTTTTCAATTTTGTTACTCTTTTCAAAATAACTCTTAATTTTGTTGATTTTTTTTCTATTATCTTACTGTTCTCTACTTCATGTGCCTCTGCTCTAAGCTGTATTTATTTCCCTTCTTCTGCTAGCTTATAAACTTCCCTGTTAGCATTGCTTTTGCTGCATACCATAAGATTTGTTAAGTTGTGTTTTCATTTTCATTTTCTCAAGATAATTTCTAATTTCCCTTGTGACTTATTCCTTGATCAATTGTTCTTTTAAGAGTGTGCTATTTTATTTCCACATATTTGTGGATTTTCCATTTTCCTTCTGCTATTGATTTCTAGTTCATTTCATTGTGATCGGTAAAGATACTTTGTATCATTTCTGTCTTCTTTAATTTAAGACTTGTTTTATAGCCTAACATGTGGTTTATCCTGAAGAATGTTCTGTGTATACTTGGGAAATACAGGGTGTCCCCCCAAAAATGTATACACACCCTTTGAATAATTATAAAGGCAGTATTTATTAAAATATATTTTATTTTCAAAATTAAGCTATCAACTGTTAAAGTGTGTGTACATTATTTGGGGACACCCTGTACATATCTTATTGTTGGATGGAGTAATCTGTATATGTCTATTTGGTCCAATTTGCTCTTACAGCATTCAAATTCTCTATTGCCTTATTGATCTTATGTCTGATTGTTGTATCCATTATTGAAAGTTAGGGTATCAGAGTCTCCTGTTATTGTGTTGCTATGTATTTCTTTTTTACAATCTGTCAAAATTTGCTTTATAAATGTAGGAGCTCTGCTACCTAGTATATAAATACTTATAATTGTTATATCTTCTTAGTGAATTGATCCTTTTATCATTATATTATGTCCTTTGTCTCTTATAACAGTTTTTGACTTAAGTCTATTTATGTCTGATATTAGTATAATCCTCCTGCTCCTTTTTGGTTTCCATTTACATGGATATCTTTTTATATCCTTTCACCTTAGGCCTGTTTGTGTTCCTAGATATAAAGTGAGTCCCTTGGAGAAAGCATAGAGTTGTATCTTGTTTTTTGTATTCATCCATTCAGCCACTTTTTTTTTTAAATTGGGGAAGTTAATCCATTTGCATTTAAAGTTTTATTGATAGGGAAGGACTTATTGTCATTTGGTTAATTGTTTTCTGTATGTCTTGTTGCTTTTTTGTCCCTCCTTCCTTCTCTTATTATCTTCCTTTGTGTCTTGAATATTTTTGGTAGTGACAAAATAGATTTCCCCTTGTTTATATGTGTATATTCTACAGATATTTTCCTGGAGGTACTATTGTAATTATGTAAAAAATCTTAAAGTTATAGCATTTTATTTTATATATTTTATATCCACTAACATAGATTTATAGTTACAAAAGTTTTAATGGTTTTAAAATTATATTTTATATTCATTACATATTTTAATGTTTTTCATATAAATTCTGTGCACCAAAATTAAAATTATACGGTTTTGCCCATGTATTTACCTTTACTGGAGAAATTTTATATTATATGCTTTATGTTGCTGTCTAGTAGTATCCTTTTGTTTCAATTTCAAGGAATCCAGTTAGTATTTTTTTTTCTTTTTTGTGTGAATCCTCACTCGAGTATATTTTTCCATTGATTTTTAGAGAGTGTGGAAGGGAGAGACACAGAGAGAAACATCGTTGTAAAAGAGACACATTGATTGGTTGCTTCCCGTAGGCGCTCCGACCAGGGCCAGGAATCAAACCTGCAATCAAGGTACAATGCCCTGACCGGAATCAAACCTGAAAACCTTCAGTCCACAGGCTGATGCTCCATCCACTGAGCCAAACCAGCTAGGGCCAATTAGAATTTCTTGAAGAGCAGATCTAGAGCTACTGAACTCCCTCTGCTTTTGTTTATTTGAGAAAGTCTTAATTTCTCCAATTTTGAAGAATAGTTTTTCTGGATATAGTATTCTTTGAATATGTCATCCTACTCCTTTCTAGCCTGTAAGACTTCTACTGAGAAATTTAAGGATCTTTTGAAGGTTCTCTTGTATATGATTTGCTTTTCTCTTGTTGCTTTTGAGATTTCTCTTTGTCTTTGACTCTTTTTTTAATTTTAAAAATATATTTTATTGATTTTTTTACAGAGAGGAAGGGAGAGGGATAGAGAGTTAGAAACATCGATGAGAAAGAAACATCAATCACTTGCCTCCTGCACACCCCCTACTGGGGATGTGCCTGTAACCAAGGTGCATGCCCTTGACTGGAATCGAACCTGGGACCCTTCAGTTTACAGGCCGATGCTCTATCCACTGAGCCAAACCAGTTAGGGCTGTCTTTAACTTTTAATTGACATATAACATTTTATTAGTTTTAGGTGTACAACATAATGATTCAATATTTGTATATATTACAAAATAATCATATTAAGTCAGTTAACATCCATCACAGTACTAAGTTTTTTTTCTTATGATGAGAACTTTTAAGATTTACTCTTTTAGCCAGTGTCAGATATACCATACAACCCAGTATTATTAACTCTAGTCACCATGCTGTACATTATATCCCCATAACTTATGTTATAACTAGAAGTTTGTACCTTTTGACCCACTTCATCCATTGTGCCCGCCCTGTATTGCCTCTGACAATAAGTTCTCTGTACCTAGGAGCTGATGTGTTTTTTTGTTGTTGTTGTTTAAGATTTCACAAATAAGTGAGATTGATATTTATCTTTGTCTGACTTATTTAGCATAATGCCTTCAAGGTCTGTTCATGTTATCATAAATGGCAAGATTTCCTCCTTCATGGTAAATAACATTCTATTGTGTGTTATTCTTTAACCGTTTTCTTTAACCATTCATTCATCAGTGGCTACCTCCTTTGCTCCCATGTCTTGGCTATTGTAAATAATGTTACAGTGAACATGGGGGGTGTGGATATCTTTTCGAGTTAGTGCTTTCATTTTCTTAGGTAACTATCCAGAAGTAAAATTGTTAGATCATTAACTAACAATTCTCTTTTTAGTTTGATATAGTTTCACTTGTTGATTTTTTCTCTTTTTTAAAATTACCTTTGCTTAGATCAGCCGTGGGCAAACTACGGCCCGCAGGCCGGATCCGGCTGTTTGAAATGAATAAAACTAAAAAAAAAAAAAAAGACCGTACCCTTTTATGTAATGATGTTTACTTTGAATTTATATTAGTTCACACAAACACTCCATCCATGCTTTTGTTCCGGCCCTCCGGTCCAGTTTAAGAACCCACTGTGGCCCTCGAGTCAAAAAGTTTGCCCACCCCTGGCTTCGATCATATCACAGTGTTATTTAAAAAAAAATTTTTTTTGTTAATCCTCACTTGAGAATATTTTTTTTCCCCATTGATTTTTAGAGAGCGTGAAAGGGAGAGACAAAGAGAGAGAGATAAAAACATCAATGTGAGAGACACATTGATTGGTTGCCTCTAGCATGTTCCCCAACTGGGGTCAGGGATGAGCCTGCAATTGAGGTGCATGCCCTTGACCATAATTGAACCCATGACCCTTCAGTTGTTGGCTGACGCTCCAATCACTGAGCCAAACCAACTGGGGTATTATTTTTAAGTAGAGGCCGGGTGCATGAAACTCATGCACGACGGTGGGGGGAGGGGGTCCCTCAGCCTGGCCTGCACCCTCTCCAATCCGGGACCCCTTGGGGGATGTCCGATTGCACTTTTAACAGATGACAGCTCCATTGTTGTTTCTTTCTTTTCATACTTAAACCCATTGGCATTAGTAGGTATTCAAAGTGTGTATACATTTTGGGGGGACATCCTGTATATCTCTAGTCAGTGGTGAAAGGAACCAATGGCGGGTTTGGAACTCCCAGACAGGGAACCTTGCATCTCCCCACTCTGCTTTCCACCTTCGCGGGCAGTAGGAGAATCAACCTTTTCTCTCATTAACTCGGAAAAGCACGTCATGTCACCCGCTGCCCGGCAGGAGTGCGCTAGGCCCTGAGCGAGTGAGACTTAGTCAGGGCGGCCTTCACTCATGGGTGCCAGCACCCCCAGTGCACATTCCTCCTCTGCAGTCAACCGGACTCTCCCACTGTTTTACTGAGAAGATGGGCCTCCTTGCCTCCTCTGGGTTCCCGACTTCAAACGCTGATCAAAGGCACCTCAGCGAGGGCTGCCCCATGCCCACCAGGTGTGTCTGTCCACACCTGCTCCCGCCTCAGCACATGCATTAGCCCCACGGAGTCGATCTCGTCCGCACTGGCCTCCACGGAACAGGGTATCACCACTCCGCCCTCTCACTGTCATATCACAGGCGCCCATCCTGAGCACGCTGGAGGGGACATGCGCATGGAGGGGATGTGTACACATGGTGTGGGGGATGTAGGCATGCCAGGGTTGACAGAAGTGCGGTGGAGGGGCGGGGGGAACACGTGGGCGCCGTGGTCCGGGACTGTTACGGGTGCACGTGGGTGACAGCGCGCTGTGGGACATTCACTCGCAAGGGAAGTGGGGAGGGGAGAGGATGCATGCACCGGAGGCCTGCACCTGCGCAGATCCACAAACCCGCGTGGCTTGGCCAGGAGGACATCAATCTGGCCCTCCATAGTGGCTGTCCTTTCGATCAGCACCTTCTGGGCCAGGAGGCTGCACCGCAATCAGCCAGCAGCGAGGGTGAGGGTGAGAGCGAAGGCGGCTGGCTGAGAGTGCTTCACAGACAACCAGCACACCATCAGTCGCAGGGGCCGCCGCCCCCAGCAGCCTCCTCACCGGGCCCTGTGCTACCTCTGTCACTGGGGTCCTTCCAGGCCCTCGGCACACAGGGAGCCGGGCTGCCCACCACAATGCCTGGTGCGCTCCGAGGGCGAGATCTTCCCACAAGCCTTGCAGGAAACAGCTCAGGGTGGGCGCTCAGGGTCGGTGGGACTGACAGAAGTGGGGGTGTGGCATGGAGGTGATGCCTGTGCTTCTGTTAACTTCACAATATGTTTTATGCCACAGCATGTGGTGGCGGCTGTGAGCGGTGCCAAGCAGAGCCTGCAGGCCAACCTGAAGCAGCAGCTGGTGCCAAGCAGAGCCTGCAGGCCAACCTGAAGCAGCAGCTGCGTGCTATCAGGAGCACTCACAGCCACTCCCATGTGGGGAGTACAGGCCTCCCTCCCCTGGGCCCGCCTCCCCCACCCCTGTCCCTGCTGCCGCTTGCCCAGTCCCTGGGCAAGCGACAGCTGCCATCGGGAGCGCCCATACCTGCCGCCACCCCCATGTGGGGAGTACAGGCCTTCCTCCGCCGGTCCGCCCTTCCGCCCACCTAAGCCTGCTGCGCCTGCAGCCTGCTGTTCCACAGTCCCAACTAGTCGTTTTGGTCATGAGGGCCCCTGGCTTTTTATATATTAGGATTTTTTGAGGAACCTCCATACTCTTTTTCTATTAGCTGAACCAATTTACTTTCCCACTAATGGTGTACAAGAACAAGGGTTCCCCTTTCTCCACATCCTTATGAACAGTTGTTATCTCTTGTTTTTTTGATAATAGCCATTTTAAAAAAATTTGTTTTTAAAACAGATTTTTTAATTGGTTTCAGAGAAACGAAGGGAGAGAGAGAGAGATAGAAACATCAATGATGAGAAAGAATCATTGATTGGCTGCCTCCTGCATACCCCCTACTGGGGATCAAGCCCACAATCCAGGCATGTGCCCTGACAGGGAATCTAACCATCACCTCCTGATTCATAGGTAGATGCACAACCACTGACCCACACTGGTTGGGCTTGATAATACCATTTTTAACAGTGTGAGGTGATGATATCTCATTGTGGTTTTGTATTTTCCTGATGATTAGTCATGTTGAGCACCTTCTTATGTACCTATTGGCCACCTGTTTGTCTTCTTTGGAAGAATATCTACTCATATTTTCTGTCATTTTTTTCATCATATTGTTTGTTCTTTTGATTTTCATTATATGAGTTCTTTATGATTTTTTGGATATTAACCCCTTGTCAGGTATATCATTTGCAAACATTTTCTCCATTTGGTAGGTTGTGTTTTCATTTTGTTGATTTCCTTTGCTGTGCAGAAGCTTTTTAGTTTTATATAGTTCTACTTGTTTATTTTTTCTTTTTGTAAATTACCTTTTGTTGTCAAATTTAAATAATCATTACCAAGACTAATGGTAAACAGTTTATTGCCTGCTCTTTTTTCTAGGAATGTTATGGTTTCAGGTCTTATATTCAAGTCTGTATTTTATTTTGAGTTAATTTTTGTGTGTGTTGTTACTACTGGTCTAGTTTTATTCTGTTACATGTTGCTGTCCAGTTTTCCTAACACCATAAATAATTTCTCTGCCCCATTCTTTCTCTTCTTCTGAGACTCTTTAAATATAGTGTGTGATAGTGTCCTATCAGTCCCTTATCTCTCCTCACTTCTCTTAATTTCTTTCTTCTTTTTGCTTCTCTGCTTAGATTATTTAAAATGACCTGTCTTCAGATTGGGATTAGGGTAATGCTGGCTTCATAGAAAGAGCTTGAAGTGTGCCTTCCTCTTGATTTTTTTGAAATCGTCTGAGGAGGATAGGTTTTAGTTCTTCTTTGAATGTTTGGTAATACTCCTCTCTGAAACTGTCAGAATCAAGGCTTTTGTTTGCTGGAAATTTTTTTGATCACTGCTTCAATTTCATCTGTAGTTATCAGCCTATTTAGGTTTTTTGATTCTTGCTGATTGAGTTTTGGAAGATTGTATTTTTCTAGGAATATGTCCATTTCTTGTCTAGTTTGTTGGAGTAGAGTTGTTTGTAGTATTTTTTTTTTTACAATCCATAGTATTTTCTGTGCGGTCAGTTGTTACTTTAGCTATTTCATTTCTGATTTTGTTTATTTGGGTCCTCTGTGTTTCTTGGTGAGCCTGGCGAGAGGTTCGTCAATCTTGTTTATCTTTTCAAAGAACCACCTCTTGATTTTATTGATCTTTTGTATTGCCTTTTGGTCTCTATGTCATTTATTTCTGCTCTGATCTTTTTTTTTTAAAATATATTTTATTGATTTTTTACAGAGAGGAAGGGAGAGGGATAGAGAGTTAGAAACATCAATGAGAGAGAAACATCGATCAGCTGCCTCCTGCACACCCTGCACTGGGGATGTGCCCGCAACCAAGGTACATGCCCTTGACCGGAATCAAACCTGGGACCCTTCAGTCCGCAGGCCGACGCTCTATCCACTGAGCCAAACTGGTTAGGGCTCTGCTCTGATCTTTATTATTTCCTTCCTTCTGCTTACTCTGAGCTTTTTTTGTTGCTCTTTTTCTAATTCTTTTTTTTTTTTTTTTGAAAGGAAAGGAAAAGGTTTATTCTGCGTCCCCGGGAGACCCACGTACCCCAAGGACAGGGCACGTGGATTCACGCCAACAGGGAGGGGGGCGCTTTTTTTATACTGTGGTTGGGTGAGTGGCGGGGACATGAGCTAAGGGATTCTCTGCTGCAGGGGATGGGCGGGGGTATGTGGATTAAGGGAGAAGAAGCCTGTATCTGTGTCTGGCACCTTGATCTGTGAGAAATTCCAGGGGAAGTCCATTATCTCATCACATGTCTGCATGCATCCGAACCTGGGCTCTCTCTGACCTAACATCCGGCCTTTTGGTGATAAGGGACGGCGACTCGTTCTGGCTGCTTCCAGCTGGCCAAGGGCGACGAGGGGGGCGTTTAAAGGCCAGGGTTAGGCAGAGGCAGATCAGAGGGCAGCCGAGCATAGGGATGGAGCAGGACCTGATTCACAGTCACCCGTGACATCTCTGTGATCCGGGAGTGGATGAACTTGAGGAGGCAGGGGGCTAGAAGGAAAAAGACACAGATGAGAATCAGGGGCCCTATCATGGGTAGGACCCAGGTGGCTAAGGGGCTTTGGAACCAACCAGAAGGAGAGTTGTCCTGGAAGTGTCCTGCATGTAGTTCTTCAGTCAGCTTAGTCAGGGTCTGTACGTTTACGTTTTGCTCTACTACTCCGGACTCGATGTAGTAACAGCATTCTTCCTGAAGGAATATGCAGGTTCCTCCTTTTTCTGCAGTCAGAAGGTCTGAGGCGAGCTGGTTCTGTAGGGCTACTTGGACTACTGGTGTCACTTGCTGCTGTAGGGAGGCTAAAAGAGGCGGTAGTAGACTCCAGGGCTAACTGGAGCTTGTCATTAAAGTACTGAGCAGTGACCAGACTGTTCCCGAGGGCCCCCCAGTGAGGCCTACTGAGGCAGCGATACTCACCTCTAACATGATAGGGAGGAAGGCAACCCAGCGGGTCCAGGGATGGGATGGAGGGAGCAACCAGTGAGCTCCGACTCTCCATACAAGGTTAGTTGGGGAACTACTGTGACCACGAAGCAAGGCCCGGGGTCAGGGGAGTTCATGCAGTTCCTTAAGGTGCCGTTGCACCAAAAGAAGGTACCTGGGCTGGCCTTGGTGAGACTGGCTGCGGTGTGGTATGATAGTCTCTTCCGTGGCAACCCCATAGGTGTTGACATCTTGATTACATCTGTCTGGGTTCCGCTGGTTGTAAGCAAAACAGACATAGGGTCAGCCAGTTTTGGACACTGACTGGATGTCGACAGCCATCTGGATCTTTGTCTGACATCCGAACAGAGGGCAGTCCTGAGATCCTACCTGCCAGGTGACTTGTTTGCTGTTCTGGTAGTAGGTTTCACGGACCTTGAACCTCCACACATAAGCGGGTGGGGGTGGGTGTAGGTTGCACACGGCAGGGAGGAGAAGGAAGGAGGAGGGGAGGGCGGTTAAGGCAGACCTTAGTGGGGCCCAACACCTCACATTTATAGAAGTCATGCTGCTCCGGGGTCCTCTTGAGTCTGGAGAGGTGGTGCCAGGACAGGTCGTCAAGCTGGAGTCGCCAAGCAGCTTGGCCGCAGTGGGGGCTGAGAGGATTACAGTGTGAAGTCCCGTCCACCTAGGCTCCAAGGCTTGTGGTTGTAGGTTCTTAAGGAGGACCGAGTCACCAGGGTGAAGGGCTGGTCTTGGGAGTCCTGGTCGGTCAGCTCTGGCTTGGGCAGAAACCTGTTCTCGTGTTCTCGGAGCAATTGCCTGGTTAAAGACAGATATGGGAGATACGTACCCAGGGGAGGGGGATCAGTAAGAAGACGGTGATTGAGCAAGAAGAGCCAAAAGGGCTCAAGAAAGTGGGGCTCCTTGGTGTAGCTGGAGTTTGGTCAGGGCCACGGGCAGGAGGTCTAGCCAGGAGCTGCGAATTTCTAGAGAGAGTTTAGTTAGATGGTTCAATAGGTTGGAATTGAGTGGCTATGATGAGAGTTCGAGCCAGTGACAGAAATCCAGCAGGATGTAGAGGAGGAGGGATTGATGTTGGAGAGTAGATGGAAAGTTGTGTTGATGAGAGTGGGCATAGGAGTAGGTCAAGGGTTCGTAAATAGAGAGTGACACTAGAGGATTTCCCATCCAGACAGTAGAATTGATGACTCCCTCATCATTCCATGTCCATTTCACCTGAAAATATGAAAAACCTGAGCAAAATTGGAGGGTCCCTTGCCAGGTAAGAGCCTGTGAGGAATGATGGGTCATCCTGTCCTGGATGGTGTCGCCGAATCTTCTTCAGGGATGGTGGGAGGCACTCGGTGAGCCTGAGAGAGGTAGGTATTGCATCGAGAGTGGGAAGAAATGTTAGAATGCGCTGTTATCCAAGGGAAAATGGAAGGAGCAGTGGAAGTCAGGGACCTGGAGGCTGGAGAAAAGGCGGTGAGGGAGGGAGCAGGTTGCGGAGCCTGTTCCCAGGCCTCTAGCCGCTTGGATTTTAAAACTGCCGCATTTTTCCTTTGGGGAGGGTGGAGGGGGATGGGGCGAGGTCAGAGCAGTTTTCAGTTCAGAGGAGGGGACAGTTGTGGCGGAGAGAAGGAGAAAAGGCGTTCACAGCGAAGACTGAGGTAGGCGACGACTGAGCTAGGCAAAGACTGAGCTAGGCTACTGTGGTCTGGGACAACAGGGCCCCATGACGGGATGCATGGCAGTGGAGGATCTTTGTCCCTGTAAAGGGAGGGGGCCAGGAGTGGAAGGAGCAGGGAAGCTGAAGGGCTCAGAGTGAGCTGCAGAGTGGCCACTAGGATGGTGAGGATGTCTTGTCCTAACAGGGGCATGGGGCATGCTATCATCAGGGAGGCAGGGAAGGGGTCCAGTGGCCAGAGGGCAGCTGGATTTGCCATCAATACCCATGTCCGAGATCTTGGAAGGATAAAGGGGCCCTAAAAAGGAGGGCAGGACAGAGAAGGCAGCCCCCGTGTCAACCGGGAAGGTGACCTACTACCTTCATTGTGACCCGAGGCTCAGCGAGGGTGATTGGAGTCATCGAGGCTGGGCTTCTTCAGTCTTCAGCCAGTTCCAACATGGCCAGCGGGTGGGTCCTGGCCTGGAAGGGTGGTCCCCCTACGCTGAGGCGTAGAGGGCCCGCCACTTTTCCAGGGACAGTCACTCTTCCAGTGACGATTTTGACCTCACACCGGGCAGGGCTTGGTCGGAGCTCGGGGCCAGGGGCACTGCATTGCCCAGTGGCCTTCATTTCCGCATTTGAAGCATTCTCCGGTGGCATACCTTTCGTTGCACCCCCACCGCTCATAGCCCCCTTAGGGCCATGCCGGCTGCCATCAACCTCAGGGCCACAAACAACTAAGGCGTGTCTGCAGGTCTACCTCCTGTGGAAGGCAGGCCTCCCATTCTGACTGTGCCTGCTCCTCCAGGGCATTAAGAACCTTCAAGGCCATTTTTCACTCAATCTCGGACCTGGGTTTGAGGACGAATAAAGACCTTAAAGGTCGGGTTAGAGAGTGGGGGGCATAGATTCAGACTATGCCCTCAGTTCCTGGATGGGACTATGGCAGGGGTAGAATGGGCGCAGAAATGGAAGAGGCTGTTTTGGAACTGACGTTCTTAGGATTTGGGCTCTAGGGGAGATGGAAGCTTCTTGTTAAGAGGGTCAGAAGAGAGCACAGCTGCAAACTCTTGCAAAGGGAACTGGTCGGCCACCTGTTAATTAAAGTGCTGGCAGTCATGGTGGCGGAGTTTCAGCGGAGCGCACAGAGGAAGGCGGACGGTTAGACCTTACAGAGGGCACTGCGTGGGGTACGGGTTACTAAGGCAGGCTGTAAGGAGAGGGGAGAGAGCGGGAGAGGTGGCCTGGGTGGGCTTGGGAGAGGTATCGTCAGTTGAGTTTAAAAGCTGCAACCTCCCAGGGGCAGAACGGAGGAGGAAGGACAGAAGGAAGGTAGAGCCTACGGACGCGTGTGTGCACCGACTGGGAAAGCAGGCAGAGGCGGCAGGGGACTTGAGTTTCCGGGTCCCGCAGTGGCTACAGCGTTGGCGGCTACGGGGGTGCGTGGATGGACTGACTGCGACCGACTGCGCGGCGGCGGAGGCGTGCAGGGACGTGGGGTTGTGAAAGGCGGTTTGAGTTTTCAGCTGCGGTGGGGCAGGGGGAAGAGGGGAGGTGGGGCCAGTGGGTCAACGGAAGGCGTGGCTGGAGGAGAGTCCGGCAGGGAGGAGGAGGGGAGAGTGTGGACGGACAGGGGCATGAGGTCCGCGGGAGAGTGGGCGGCTTTCGCTAGGGGAATTCGGGGGAGTTCTCCGGTGGAGGGGGTGAGGGGATGCGGAGACGGTGGTGCCGTCGCCGCGTCCCACACACAGCACATGAACCCACCCCCACACGCACCGCACACACCGTGGTGCAGGGACAGCCCAGAGGGAGGAGGAAGGGCGGAGCGAGGAGAGATGGAGGAAGGAACTTTGGGGGAGGGACGGGGACGCAGAGAGATGGAGAGAGGCTGAGAGAGAGACTGAGAGAGAGAGACTTGGGCAAATTTCCCAGTTCGCTGGCAGAAATTACTGAGGTCGGTGTGACGGTACTGGGGCTACAGAAAAAGGACGCAGGTCCGGGACAGGCCCCGTGTTTAGCCAGATCGGTGAGCCGGCACCCTAGAGGTGTGCTCAGGTCAGGTTTGGAATTTGGATTCCCCCTGCTCGATACCCGTGGCCTGTAGCGGGGCTAAAGGCTGGCGTCCCAGCGGTTTAACCCACGCTACGGAGGGACGGAGGGAGGGACCGTGGGCGGGGTAGAGGCGTCCCTGCTACCCCCCAGGTCTGGAGGAGCCTTCCTGGAAGGGTCCGGAGAGGCAATCTCTGATGTGGCCACGTTTTACAGACAGAGATGCCGGCGGGCAGACGGCCACATGGGACCAGCACGGGGGTGGGGTGGGACTCACCGCTGATGCTGCCAAACTGGGAAAAGTTGCTGAGCTGAAGAGATGAGGTCCTGATGAGTCCAGAGCCACGAGGAGGGAGAGGCGGGCACCCAGAGCCGTGGAGGGACGGCCAAAGGGAGTGCTCGCGCCACCCGGGTTTCAAGGCACCAAATGTTAGGTTAGGTGGCTCAGGAGGCGGCGCAAGAAATAGAGTCCAGTGAATCAGAAAAGAAAGGAAAGGAAAAGGTTTATTCTGCGTCCCCGAGAGACCCACGTACCCCCAGGACAGGGCACGTGGATTCACCTCTTTTTCTAATTCTTGAAATTGTAGGATTAGGTAATTTATTACCATTTTTTCTTGTTTTTTTGAGGTAGGCCTGTAAAGCTATGAACTTCCCTCTCAGGACTGCTTTCACTGTGCCCCATAGATTTTGCATTGGTGTGTTTTCACTGTCATTTGTTTCCAGGATGCTTTTTATTTCTCTTTTGATCTCTTTGGTAACCCAATCATTGTCTAACAGCATGCAGTTTAGCCTCCAAGTGTTTGATTTTTTTTTTTTTTACTGTTTTTGTAGTTGATTTCTAATTTTATGCCATTGTGATCTGAGAAGATGCTTGATATGATTTCTATCTTCTTGAATTTGAAGAGACTTAGCCTATGTCCTAATTTGTGGTCTATTTTTAAAAATGTTCCATGTGCACTTGAGAAGAATGTATATTCCATTGCTTTCAGGTGAAATGTCCTAAAGATGTTAATTAGTTCCATCTGCTTTAGTGAGTCATTTAGGATTGCTGTTTCTTTGTTGATTTTTTTCAAGACTATTTATCCAGTGATGTCAATGGGATATTATAGTCCCCTACTATGACTGTATTGCTGTCGGTCTCTCCCTTGATGTCTTCTAGAAGTGTTTTTATGTATTTGGGTGCTCATGTATAGGGTGCATATATGTTTACCAGAGTTATATCCTCTTGTTGTATTGATCCCTTTAGTTTTATGAAGTGGCCTTATCTCTTGTTATGCCCTTCACTTTGGGGTCTATTTTGTCATATATAAATATTGCTACCGAAGCTTTTTTTTTTCATTTTTATTTGCCTGAAAATTTTTTTCCCATTCTTTACTTTCAGTTTGTGTGTCTTTTGTTCTGAGGTGGGTTTCTTGTAGACAGTATATATATATGGATCATGTTTTCTTATCCATTCAGCCACCCTATGTCTTTTGATTGGAGCTTTTAATCCATTTATGTTTAAAATTATTATTGACTAGATGCCCGGTGCATGAAATTCATGCATGGGGGAGGAGAGGCTCCCCAGCCTGGCCTGTGCCCTCTCACAGTGCGGGAGTCCTGCAATCGATCACCCCAAAGAGGTAGGCTCCGCCCACCCATCCAGAGCTCCTTCACGGACTGCCCCAAAGAGGTAGGCCGGAGCTGTGGGACCCACCTCCATACCGCATGGAGCCGCGGGACCCCCGACCTCACCACGTGGAGCCATGGGACCCACCTCCGCACTGTGCACGCAGTGTCAAGCTCTCACCCACACGTGCACGCTGGTGCACACGCAACCTCCTGGTGATTGCTTGTTAGTTTGAGGGCATCATGGTGTGCGGATGTCTCAACCACATAGGCTTTCATTAATAGGATAGGTTTATTGCCATTTTTATTCTTTATGCCTGTGTTCCTTCTTCCTTTTCTATTTCTTCTTTTTACAAAAGTCCCTTTAACATTTCTTGCATTGCTGGCTTGGTGATAATAAACTCCTTCAGCCTTTTTTGTCTACGAAGCTCCTGATTTCACCTTCAAGTTTGATTGATAGCCTTGCTGGATAGAGTATTCTTAGATTCAGTCCCTTGCTTTGCATCACTTTGTATACTCTTTTTTATTCCTTTCTGGCCTGATGTGTTTCTGATGAGAAATCATTTGATAGTCTAATGGGAGATCCCTTGTAGGTAACTTTCTGTCTCTCTCTTACAGCCCTTAAGATTCTTTCTTTGTCATTAATGTTTGCTATTGTAATTACATGTCTTGGTGTTGGCCTTTTTGGGTTCATCTTGTTTGGGACTCTGCTTGTGTGAATTTTTCCCCCCCCAAGTCAGTGGAGTTCTCTGTCATTATTTCTTCAAATAGGTTTTTCTATTCCTTGCTCAACTTCATCTCCTTCATTTCATGTTGTCCCAAAGCTCCCTCAGGCACTCCTCCTACTTTTTAATTTTTTTTCCAATTGCTGTTCAGATTGGGTGTGTTTTCCACCCTGTCTTCTAACTCACTGATTCGATCCTGCACTTCTTCTAGTCTACTGTTGAAACCTTCCATTGTGTTTTTTATTGCAGCTATATCATTTTCCATTTCCTCTTGATTCTTACATAAGTTGATTTTCTCTTCCAATCAGTTTAGGAACCTTATGACCCTGTCTCTGAATTCTTTCTCTGACATATTGCTTGCCTCCATTTCATTTAGTTCAGTGGCTCTCAACCTTCCTAATGCCGCTACCCTTTAATACAGTTCCTCATGTTTTGGTGACCCCCAACCATAAAATTATTTTTGTTGCTACTTCATAACTGTAATTTTGCTACTGTTATGAATCGTAATGTAACTATCTGATATGCAGGATGTATTTTCATTGTTAAAAATTGAACATAATTAAAGTGTAGTGATTAATCACAAAAACAATATGTAATTATATATGTGTTTTCTAATGGTCATAGGCGACCCCTGTAAAAGGGTCGTTCGACCCCCCAAAGGGGTTGCAACCCACAGGTTGAGAACCTCTGATTTAGTTCCTTTTCTGACAATTTCTCTTTTTCTTTCCTTGGGGCATTGTTTCCCCATTTTTGCTGTCTGTTTCTGGTCCTGGGCACCCTGCTTGGGGTTTGAGAGATTGAAGACTATATCAAGCCAATGGTCTGGAAATTGTCAGCCCAGAGGCTGGATCTGCCTTGAGTCACACCCCTTTATTGTCTGTGCTCTGAGTTGCATCCCTTTCTCCCATGGATCTGGTCCCTCAGTTATCCACTTCAGATGCTCAGGTTGGCGGGAGCGCGTGCACAGTTCCTTTGGTGTGCACCTCCCGGTAAGGACCCAGCGCTCTCTGACATGCAATTCACTTTGCAGCCCCGGCACCCGTGGCAGGGTGGCACCCTAGATATCTCTGTCAGCGCACTTGCTGCACAGTCCTGTGGCCCCTGGCTGGGCACACTGGATTGCTCTGGTTTTCTCCAGCAGTGCTCTCCTGTGGCTCGGAGTGGGGCATGTGCTGGGTTACTTTGGGTCACACATTCCTCACTTTCCTGTGGCCCAGAGTGAGGCATGCACTGGGGTGCTCTAGTTAGCCCCTCCCCAGTGTGTAGTGTGGGTGGTTTGCTCTGGGTCATACAGTCCTCGCTTTCCTGTGGCCCGGAGTGAGGCATGTGCTGGGTTGCTCCAGGTAGCTCCAGCAGGACTGTCCCGGGGGCCGGGGTGGAGCGGGCACAGGTTGCTTTGAGTTGCACGGTCAGAGCTCTCCTGTGGCCCTGAGTGAGGTGCGTGCTTGGTTGTTCTGGGTCGCACTGTTCTTGCTTTCCTGTGACCCAGAGTGAGGTGTGTGCTGTGTTGCTCTGGGTAGCCCCAGGGTGGAGCAGGCACGGGTTGCTTTGGGTTGCACAGTCATAGCTCTCCTGTGGCCCGGAGTGGGGAACGCACTGGGTTCCTCCAGGTTGACCTGGCAGCAGGTCCTGGGGCTTGGCGTGGAGTGGGCACTGGATGGCTCTAGATCAGACTGGCAGCATGGTTCTGGGGCCCAGCGTAGGGGTGGGGTCCAGGGTTCTCCCTGGCTTGTACTCACTGCAGGGTCTTGGAGCCAGATCCTGGGATACTGGGTCCCAGTGGGCTGGTGAGGAGGCCTGGTGCCGGAGGTCACTCTGGTGAGTGCACACTGCAGAGTTCTGGGAGCCTGCCAGGAGGCACTGCGCCACTCACTGCTGGGGTATGTGAGTGGTTCCACTTGGATTATGGCTGGAAATTTGCATTCTCTAGGTGTCTTCTGCCCTTCCTTGTTGAAAATGGTCTCCTCAACTGTGTCTAATTTGTTAACTCCGGGTGGATGTTTTCTGATTTAGTTGCTTTTCTGGCTTGGCTGCAGGAGGAGGTCTGTGACACTTCTGTCTATTCAGCTGCCATTTTTCTTGTCTATCTGGTTTTAACTATTCTATGTGCCATGTAAATTGAGTCATATGTACTTGTCCTTTTGTGACTGGCTATTTTACTTAGCATAATGTCTTCAACCCATGTTGTAGCATAAGGTCATTTCTTTTTAACCTACTCATTTACTTTCTCACGTGGAAAAGAAATTTCAGTGTAATTTTCATTTTCAGGTTATCTTTATCAACTCAATCCCTCATTTTCAATGATTGTCTCAGTATCCACATTATGAATTGGGAGAGAAGTTCTTCCAAAGTGAACGGTCTGAGTTTCTGTCGTGCTCATGTCTAGGAAGTAAAACAGTTTGCCCTGTGCTATGAAATACACAGTTGTTTCTCTCATTTGGTCAGATCTAGAAACCCCAACTGGGCGATTCCCTAGTTTTGGTTTTTCAAGCTTTTTCTTCCTGTTATTTGAAGGACACATAATGGTGCCATGACATACCCAAGGCTTTTTCCGGGATGAATATTGTGTTTGCAGGGGGTAGTTCTGGCAGAGAGGGCAGAGAAGGTATAGGCTTCCACAAAGACTGTGTGATCTTTTCCATTAAAAAAAAAATGGGGGGGAGAGATAAAATGTAGACAGCACCAGACAGATTCAGTTGCCAAGGAAAGATTCAAATTAGATTTTACAGACCATTTGCCCTAAATCAAACCTAAAATAAGATTCCTTTTTATCAAGATCATTAATACTGACCAGTATAAAGTAGGAAATGAAATTGTTTACTCCTCATGTAATTAAAAATATTACTTGAAGTGTTAGATCTTTTGTCTGAGTTTCTCAGGACCTAGAAGTCATGATGGATAGAGGATTGTCATGCTGTTTTCTAGGAATCTAGATCTTTAAGGCAGGGAAAGAAAGGAAGGGAAAGAGCAGTTGGAGGAAGTTATCCACCCTTTTTCTTCCTTCATTAGTTGCCTCTAGAAGTGGATTTAACTAAAGCAAAGAGACAAGATTTTGAACCATTTGTGGAACAAGCGAGATACAGCAGCTGCCGACAGAACATGGCTCTGGGACCCACAAAACCACAGGAGGCAACCTCTCCTTGCAGACCAAGCCACTCAAATGATCCCCACATCATGATGCAGGGGGATAAGGACAGCAGATCCAGGTACAGGACCTAAGTTCCTACCTTTCTCTTCTGCCTTCTCATGCAGACTAAGTTATCTCCATTTTTACCTTCAAAGCCAGCAAGTTGGTTTGTTTGCCCCTCAGAACTGTATATTGTTTGTTCAGGTAACTCAGGAACTCACTCCCACCTTGTTGCTCCCTATGCAGAAGCCTGGCGTCCTCTGCTGCGGAGAGTGATGCCACTTTGCAGCGGAAGCTCCGGCAAAAACAGCTGCAGCAGCAGTTCCGGGAGCAAATGGAGAAACAGCAGCGAGTTCAGCTATCTGCTCCATCCATTGAAAAGAAGAATCCAGGTTTGTGAGAAGGCTGGGAGCAGAGGCCCCAGGGAGGTGTCCTCAGTACCCCAGGGAAGGCTTGTGGTCTGAGGACTCTGATCCTCTGCCAGCACAGTATGGTTAGGTCCAAATCAGAGCTCCAGTTACACACAGGATAGATGAGACAAAAAAATTAAGAGTGAAATCCTGTGTATTTTCCCCATTTCTAAAGACACTAATCTTTCGGGGGTGGGTGGGAGATGGGGAATGGGCCTTGACAACATCCGGAACTAGAAGTTTCTCAGTACAGAGGGTCTTTTGCTCGTTACTTTGACTGCCTCTGCATTACAAAGCCTTTCTGAGCTGACTTTGAATATAAGGAAGATTTGCATTTGAAGGTAAAGGGGGCTTCTGGTAATTATGTATCTGTGACCTTGTTTATTTCAGAGTTCAGATTCAGTGGGAATTGTATATAGAAGTTATTTTTGGAGTCTTTCCCAGAGAGTAGAAACAGAAGGGCTAATCCCAGATCAATGGGATTTTTGCTTAGCTTCTCCCTAAGAATTATGAAGTTTATAGAGGACTTGCTTTCATTAATATTCCCCTCAGCACTGAGGCTGAAATTAATGTAGAGGGAAAAAAAAACATCAACTTACGGTGCTTGGATGTTCTTAATAAGAATTAGTCTAGATCTTTAGCTTCCAAACCATTGTAGAGTCCCTGAGGGCGAGGGGTGGAGGAGAGTCCTCCAGGCCTTTCTCCCACCCCTATTCAGAGTCATTGATTATATTGGTTTCTCTATATTGAATCTCTACTTAAGAATTTCTTGGAACAAAGTTATAGCTTTAAAAAGTAAAAACTAGGCCAGATGTCTTCTAATAACCCTTCTATTTATGTCCCTAAAGGAGAAATAAACTGTTTCTCCCTCCCCTTTAGGGGAAAGGCTGTTTTGAACCTCATATAGATCTACAGGGGGACTGCGACTCAGGGTGTTGAATTCTGCTATTGGCTGTCCTATGAACCAGTGTAACTTTAGGCTGCTTTGCACTTCTGAGGCTGCTCCCTCACAGTTGAGTTCTGCGGTCTCTCCTGTGTAGCAGAGCCACCGGTGCCGCCTTTGAAACACAGCACTCCCAAAGCTGATGGTGCAGAACCAATCACCGAGAAAGACTTTCCTGCAGGTCAGTATATGCTAAAGGGATGCTAAGTATTAATCAGGAAATACCTACGAATTGCTTGTAAGTTACTGTACTGGATACCTTGGGTAGTTAGAAATGCATTTTAAAAAAGGCATAAAAGCCCTGGCCGGTTTGGCTTAGTGGTTGGAGCATCGGTCCTCTGACTGAAAGGTCGTGGGTTTGCTTCCTGGTCAATGGCACATACCACAGTTGCAGGTTCCCCAGCTCTGGTAGAGGCACATATGGGAGGCAACCAATCAATGTACCTCTCTCACATAGATGTTTCTCTCTCTCTCCTTTCCACTCTCTCTGGAAATCAATGGGGAAAATATCCTCAGGTGAGGATTTAAAAAAAAAAAAAAGAGAGAGATATAAAAATCCCTTCTGCTTTATAGCCCCATGAAGTTTTAGGAGAAAGAGGACCCAGAGTGGATGGATAGCAGTTCTGACGGTAGCACAGATTTAGCTCCCTCACTGTCTGTCCTAACAGAAGTTTCAATGTACTTTTAGGAGTTGGGGAGAGAGAATCTATAAACTATCATTGGGCACTCATGATATGTGATTTCTTATGACCTGATTTTCCAGTACTTTATGTGAGAACACTCCCTTCTTTGTTGGTACTACATTTTCCTGTGATCTGTCTTTGCAGACAGTTTTGAAATATGGGATATGGTTCCTGATGCAGGGGACGGTGCTGTCAAGACCTTGTCTATACCAGAGTCACACCAGACTGCTGCCACACCAGTCCTGAAGAACCAGATGGTGACCCGGAGCAGGACCCCACAAAGCCTTTGCCACCAGAATCCACAAGCAAAATCGCACCTCCAAACTCCCGTTAACCAACACATAATAGGTAGCAAAGTGTTTTAGGAACAGATATTGGAGAGCCTGGGTTTAGTTCTATGAATGTTAAAGGTGGAATAGCAGAAAATAGAAGATAATTGGTTTGAGAGCCAGAACTTGTGCTTTGCAATCCTAGTGGGAAGCTTAGGCATGACTGCATTAGGAGCTTTTCCTATGAAAAGTGGGCCCGTCATGATTACTTACAATCTGGTCTAGAGTTAACAGAGGGATGTCTTCATAACAGTTTTCATTCTTAGGTTTTTAAGTTTATTAGGATCATTAACTAATTCAGAAATTACTAGCTGTGAGTTCATTTTAAAATCATGGCAGCTATATTTAACAGCTTTCTCTTGCATAGGAAACTGTGATTCCTACAGGAAGAACCAGGAGTTGAAGAAAAGGAAATTGGATCCATCTTAACAGAGGCTCAGGTCACCTCACCAGACTCTCACAGAGGGACTTTAGAAAACTGCTTTTTGGCCATGAAATTGTTCATTATATTCCTAGGGAATGAGCTTTATTTCCAAGGATTTACTTGGCTTCCTTCTGAACTTTTCCAGAGGATTTGACTACTGGAGCCTACTGCAGATAAAGCTGAGCAGCTGGAAAACAAGTACTTTAAAAAAGCTTGTTGCGCCTCGGCCGCGGTCCCCGAGATTGGACTTCTCCCGTTCATGCACCTTGCTCGGCGTCCTCTGCAACCATGTCTGACAAACCCGATATGGCTGAGATTGAGAAATTCGATAAGTCGAAATTGAAGAAGACAGAAACACAAGAGAAAAATCTACTCCCTTCAAAAGAAACGATTGAACAGGAGAAGCAAGCAGGCGAATCGTAATGAGGCACACGCCGCCAATATACACTGTACATTCCACAAGCATTGCCTTCTTATTTTACTTCTTTTAGCTGTTTAACTTTGTAAGATGCAAAGAGGTGGGATCAGTTTAAGTGACTGTGCTGCCCCTTTCCACATCAGAACTACTGACGACGAAGGCCGCACCTGCCGCTCCCATCTGTCTGGCTGGCTGGTGGGGAAGGGGGACAACTTGCATTTTGGTGAAGGAACGAGCTGGGTGGGACAAGGTGAAATCTAGAGTTAAAACCAAGCTGGTCCAAGGGGTCCTGTGGGCTGTAAAATGCAGTTTAATCAGAGTGCCATTTTTTTTGTTCAAATGATTTTAATTATTGGAATGCACAATTTTTTAAATATGCAAATAAAAAGTTTTAAAACCTGAAAAAAAGAAAAAAAGAAAAAGAAAAGCTTGTTGCACATTGAGTAGGCTTTGGGTAGATTAAATACCTTTTCTTGGGCTCTTGATGCTCATTATTTATTCTTAACTATTATATTAATAAATACAGAACTTTTAGGCATCACCAGTGGCTGAAAGTAACATAAGCCATACTACCAAGCACCAACTTTTAACAGCGATCTACATTACTGGGTGTCTCTGCCTTTCACGTTAGGGCACCAAGTTCCAATGTTGCCCACACAAGGGCTTGGAACAAAGTGTGGAGTGGTGTTTGACTCCTGTGCATCAGAGTCCAGGCTGATCTTCATCCATGTTAATCTCTCATTTAATTAGGGGGCCAATGATGTAAAGCCAAAGAAAAGGAATTTTAAGAACACAAAATAAACCCATTATTTGGTAACAAAATAGAAAATGTAAGTTGCTGTATATAGTTCCCCATTCAGATGTGTGATAAACCCATCTTAACAATAAATTGTTTTTCCATCATGCTTTGTAGATGTTTAATAATTCTTTCCCTCAAATAATGAGTTTGCAAGTCTACTTTTTAAGGTGCATTTTTGGGCTGTACCTTTTAATCTAATCTTGAAGCAGTGGCTTTTATTTTTTTGAATAACATGCATTTGTGGGAAGCTGGGAACCTGAGGCAAGGAACTCTTAAAGAACAGAAGGCAGTAATCCATTTCTATTTCTTGGGAAGATGAAGAGGCAGTGGCTTACCCTAATTTCTTTTTTTTAATCCTTACCTGAGGATAATTTTCCATTGATTTTTAACGAGAGTGGAAGAGAGAAGGAAAGAAGAGAAATATTGATGTGAGAGAAACACATCAATTGGTTGCCTCCTGCACGAGCCCTGACCAGGGCCCAGGCCAGAAAAAAAGCCTGCAACCGAGGTATGTGCCTTTGAGCGGAATCAAACCCGGGACCCTTCAGTTCACAGGCCAATACTCTATCCACTGAGCAAAACTGGCTAGGGCTGATTTCTCTTTTATCTCACCTATTGTGCAGATTTAGTTATATAGCCATTTTTTGATTTTGATATTCTTATCATCTTCAGAATATCATCTTTGTCTGCAGCATAACCATAGTTCAGGTCAGACCTGCTACTAAAGTTAGGAATCCAGTTATAAATTGCACACAGAACAGCTGATGAAATCATAAAAAATGAATTGGTTGGGAATGAAACCCCACAACTCATCAAAAGCAAGTTTGGTTTATTTGAATGGTTTCATTAAATAAGTCTACAAAGGTTACAAACTGAAGCACAAAGCGCAATCTTACAAGAAGCGCAACACCCAGAGTTAGTGCAAAATGTACAATTAACGGCTGCGGAGAAACCCAAGGTTTGAATTGTTTATTCGTTTTTTTTAAACAGTATACATTGTTAAATAATGTAAGGAAAACATTTATAATTCAGAAAGATTTTTTAATGTGGAAAAAGATACTCAAAGTGTACTATTAACACAAAAATAATTTAAACATTTCAGTAGCTAGTTCATTCCTCTAGGTTTCAGTTATTTTATCCACAGGAAGGAAAAAAAAAATCAACAGTAAATAAAACCAGTTCTTTCTTTTTGTGAATGAAGAGATCCCAAAATTATTGAACCAAAATAACAAACAATGTGCTGCATTTGGCTTGCTTGTTTCTCTAGTAAAACGTATTGTTTCATTTGTCTCAGGAAGTCCATTGCTTGTTAATTTGGCCACCTTCTTTGTTCTATTCCTTACTCTTACCATCTCCCCAAGAATTATAAGCAGAGAATAAGTAAACAATTTTGAAGGAGAGCTTGGAACCTCTGCCCTTTTCATTTCTACCTTTCTAAAACCTTCAGCTTTCATTTGCATCACTGGGGCCTAGGCTAATGTAAAGAAACAGGGCCCACGGAGGGACAACCGGATAGGAGAGCCAAACAGGCTCTTCCTATTGTGGTGATTCCTGGGATGTGCCGTTGAGGTGGGTAAGAGGTTGGAAATATGTCAATTTCCCAACTCAAGAGTCAAGACAAGAAGCACCCAAAAAATTAAGAGTCCTAACTTTTTCCCCATCTTCAGAGATTAATAGAGAACCCCAGTTAGCCAATTAGGAGAGTATTTCCTGAAAGCTCTGAAAATAATAGAACTGCCCATTATAACTAGGCATAGCACTAAATAATACTGGTTGGTTGCAGTTATTAAGGAGCATATTTGTTAAAATGAAATGTGAGAATATCAGTTGCAATTGCAGAAATAAAGGTGGCACAACAGATTATGATCCTGCAACCATTTGGACATAGGAGAAGAACAGGAAGAATATGATTCTTTCCTATAATGCTTACTTCAGATGTGGTTCCACTTTCCACAAAAATACAATACCCCAAGCTGAGAAATGCCTGGTACATTTGCAACAAGAGGAAAGCAATCCAAACAGTTTTTTTAGAGCAACTTTCTCCATCTGTGACACTTTTCACTATCACGTTTTCCAACTTCAAAACTAACCCCCTCTCGCTTCCCATGTTCAGCCATTTCTTCTAGGTCTGTTCAAGCCCAGCTCAATGAGTAAGGCTATGGCCAGGCATCACATTACTTCAAACAAGTTTGTTCTCCCATACCTTAGTCTTTTTCTTTCACTTGTCCCACGCCTCCTTTAATCTTTTAAATTGCCCAATTTTATTATAGCACCCCTCCTCACTATTCCTGAAACAGAACTTTCTGCTTTCAAGCACTGATGTCAACTTAATTTCTCAACCTGCTCATCTCACACCTGCTCTAGACAAAATTGTTAAATGACTTAAGAACACTCTCAATTTCCCTTTGGCATAACCCATTGCTGGGGTCACCTGGGCCTTAGATTTCCTCCCACATGCCCTTTGCTGATCTGGGGTCTGATGAGAAGTTGATGCTAATGGCAAAAGCAATAGAAGTCCAAGGCACTAAAATATCCAGCAAGCAATACTGGGAGAACAGAAGTATTCAAGTAAGTAATTTATACAATTTTACATTCACATTTATTTATCTAATACAATGGAAATACAAAGGAAAATGTTAAAGTGTCTCAATAAGTAAAGGACAGAGCTAGCTTTTTTTTTTCAACCTTTTAAACCTTTCATATTTTCATCTTAAAACTACTGTTGTCCAACAACATTTATATATCACAGTGTTTCCACATCAAAACTGATGGCAAAGTTACATGTCCGCAGGGAACGTTTTTTTCCTAATTACTAATGCTGCAGTCAAAGCTGCTAATATCATCTGCTTAAAGCACTAATGACCTATCATAAGGGTTGAAACTTCAATCTTCTGGTGTTTTTCACTGGGTTCTAAAGAGAGAGAGAGAGAGAGAAAGGGGTGGCGGGGGGTGGGGAGGGGGGAGAAGAGTAGGGGTGGGTGGAGGAACAGGGTAAGAAAGAACCCAATACTTTTGTCTTGTGGCTTAGATTCTTGAAGGAATGAGGGACTTGGGGTAGGTACCAAAATTAAGAGCTACACCCACTTAAAAATACAGGTGGGGTTTGGTTTTCCCTTGAGCACTCTAATAGCTTCCTGATAAAAGCCCTTCTCTTTCCTAGCCCTCACTGTTGGGTACAGGTAAACAGGAAAGCACAAGTTGAAGCTACCCCACCACAAGAAAGCTGCTCTTTCCTTCTTGTCCCACTCCAATTAATGGTGAAGGGGAGGAAGACTCTCCATTTTGAGGGCTCTAAGCAGTATTAAAAACATTCCTTTCTGGCAAGAAATAATCAGTTAAATGCAGCACTAGTAGTTAGTATATAGGCTACTAACCCCTCCACCCCCAATCACTCAGCACTCTTTCCTGTCCCCAAATCTACTCAGTTAATGTCTCTAGGTCTAAGTGGTCCGCAGGTTGGAACCTGGGGGGTTGCTGATGGATTTCTGCAAATTGCTGATGTTGAAATTCTGTAAGGAGGCAGTCCCCACAGGCTGGAACTGCCCAAGTGGCTGTGGTGCAGGGCCACCCGTCCCACTCCATTGAGTGCCAAAGGGAGGAGCTGGAAAACTGTACTGCTGTGGGGGGCACATAGACTTGGTGAAGTGACCTAGAGAGGTAGCTGATGCTGCAGAGATGGGGGCAGGGCCACCCAGGTTTGAGGTCATGGAGATGCACAGCTGACCAGGTGCTGAGAACTTCCTTGCCATTCCAGGGCCCTGAAAACAAAACAACTCATTGTAAAGGGTGGTGTAGGCATAACATGCGTGAGTGTGAAATGGGCAATACAAAAATACAATTTTACAACTGGGGCAGCTCTACTCTTATAAATCCTTTCATAATAATAATTATTGGCTCTTTACACTTACCTGACAGGGGAGAATAACCATTCAGTCCGGAACTGAGTGGTGGTGTGTGTGTGTCTGTTTGTGTATGACGACGGGCATGCAGTTCAGGGTAATAAAGGAAAGGGAAGAAAAAACTGAGTTGACCAATAGGGAGTGAAGGATTCAGGGAAGGAAAAATAAAAGGGTACTTGGGTGATTTTTGTCTTGTTTTTCTAAAAGTATTAAAATTGCCTGGCTGGAGTGATACAGTGGTTGAGCGTCACCCCATGGACTAGGTCACAGTTTGATTCCTGGACAGGGCACATGCCAGGGTTGCAGGCTCAATCCCCAGGAGGGGGGCGTGCAGGAGGCAGCCGATCAATGATTCTCTCTCATCATTGATGTTTCTATCTCTCTGAAATCAATAAAACCGTATTTTAGATAAGGCCCGAGAAATGATTTGGTCTTGCCCTTCCAAGGCATTATAGCCTTTGACAGGTGGTGGAGTCCCGCTCCCTGCGCGGACACTCCTGGGCGGCCAGCACAGGCACAGCGACCACGCCATCTTGGGAAACAGAGCTGCTTGAGACTAGGATCCTGGCCTCAGCACCACCCAGTCTGATCTCAGACGCATACCAGGACCCTGCAGCCACTGGGGACAGAGACCTGTGACCACAGCTACAGACCTGCGGACACCAAAAGTTCAGAAATCCCCGCGGCAGATCCGTGAGTAACAGAGCCCATCCCTCCTTCCTGCAGGCTTGCAGGCAGCGCCAGAGTAACTAACTGATAGACCCACCCCTTGCCGGGGCCTCAGCGCTGCAGGAACTTTGGCTGGGAAGTGCGCGAGCACCTTGGAACTGATCCCGCGTAGGGCCGGCTTCGGAGCCCAGGGCTGGGAGCAAAGGCGCGAACCCCGGGAACTGATCCTAGGCGCACTGCCGGCTTCGAAGCCCTGGGCTGGGAGCAAACGCGCGCGAACCCCGGGAACTGATCCTACGCGCACTGCCGGTTTCTGAGCCCTGGGCTGGGAGCAATCGCGAACACCGGGAATTTGTCCCGCGTATTACAGGCCCAGGGACCCCGATTCTCTGGGCAGGAGGCAGCACCAAGCACCAGTGACTTGACTGTGTTTCTTATCACCTGCGCCTGAGATCCTGATTCCCTGTGCATTCATACTAAGAGCCAGTGACTCCAATTCCTGGTGCAAGGGCACACAGGGACCCTGATTCTCAAGGCGAGGTCGCGCGAAGCAACAGAGACTCTGATACTGGATTCTTGGGGAACTCTGACTCCTGGCGCACGCTAGGGGGCTCTGGTTTTCAACACGCTCCAGGGGGTTCTCTGTTTCAGCACGGTGCAGGCAGGGTCCCTGATTCTAAGGGCGCATACGAGACCACATTGAGCGCTGACTACACTGACTTGGAGCGAGCCTGGTTCCCACCAACCCACAACAACCACACATCTTAGTGTCAGAGCTCTTCAGTGACACTAGGGTGGTGGGAGGCTCCCACTGCACACGGCCCAGGCCCACGCAACTCAACATTTGAACCATCGGGAGATAATCAGAATGAAGAGACGACACAACACCCAGAGGAAAGAAAATGAGGAGTTGCCAAGAAAGGAAATTAATGAAGTTGAAGCATGCAACATGAGAGAAAAAGAATTCAGAATAATGGTTGTACAATTCATTCACCGGATGGATAAGAAAATCAACAACCTATGCAAGAATCAGGAAGAAATGAAAAGTGATATAGCTACAATCAAAAACACCATGGAAAGTTTCAACAGCAGACTAGAAGAAGCAGAGGACCGAATTAGTGAGTTAGAAGATAAGGTAGAGAAACAAGCTCAATCTGAACAGCAACTGGAGAAAAAAATTAAAAAGCAGGAGGAGAGCCTAAGGGAGCTTCGGGACAACATGAAACAAAGTAACATACGCATAATAGGGCTGCAAGAAGGACAAGAAGAGCAGCAAGGATTAGAAAATCTATTTGAAGAAATAATGTCAGAAAACTTCCCAGATATGGGGAAGAAAAAAGTTACACAAGTACAGAGAGTCCCAGGCAAGATGAACCCCAAAAGTCCCACACCAAGACACATCATAATAACGATGGCAAATGTACAAGACAAGACAGAATCTTAAAGGCTGCAAGAGAGAAACAGAGAGTTACCTACAAAGGATCCCCCATCAGATTATCAAATGATTTCTCAACAGAAACACATCAGGCCAGAAAAGAATGGACAGAAATTTACAAAGTGATGCAAAGCAAAGGACTGAATCCAAGAATACTCTATCCAGCAAGGCTATCATTCAAAATTGAAGGGGAAATAAGAAGCTTCACAGACAAAAAAAGGCTAAGGGAGTTTATCACCACCAAGCCAGCAATGCAAGAAATGCTAAAGGGACTGGTGTAAAAAGAAGAACTAAAAAGCCCAGAAAGAAAACAGCCAACAAAAAAAATAGAAATGGCTACAAACAAGTACCTTTCAATAATAACTTTAAACGTAAATGGACTAAATGGTCCAATCAAAAGACATCGAGTGGCTGAATGGATAAAAAAAACATGACCCGCCGAAACCGGTTTGGCTCAGTGGATAGAGCGTCAGCCTGCGGACTGAGAGGTCCCGGGTTCGATTCTGGTCAAGGGCATGTACCTGGGTTGCGGGCACATCCCCAGTGGGGGATGTGCAGGAGGCAGCTGATCGATGTTTCTCTCTCATCGATGTTTCTAACTCTCTCTATCTCTCTCCCTTCCTCTCTGTGAAAAATCAATAAAATATAGTAAAAAAAAAAAAAAGAATTTCCATCTCTTAAAAAAAAAACAAAAAAAAACATGACCCATATATTTGCTGTCTACAAGAGACCCACCTCATTAGAAGGGACTCGCACAGACTGAAAGTGAAAGGATGGAAAAATATCTTTCAGACAAATGGAAAGGAAAAGAAAGCTGGGGTAGTAATACTTATATCGGACAAAATACACCTCAAAGTGAAGGCCATAACAAGAGATAAGGAAGGCCACTTCATAATACTAAAGGGATCAATACAACAAGAGGATATAACCCTGATAAACATATATGCACTCAATGCAGGAGCACCCACATACATAAGAAAACTCCTGGAAGATATCAGGGGAGAGATCGATAACAATACAATCGTAGTAGGGGACTTTAATACACCACTGACATCACTGGATAAATCCGCCAGACAAAAACTCAGCAAAGAAACAGCAATCCTAAATGACTCACTAGATCAGATGGACTTAATCGACAACTTCAGAACACTTCACCCCAAAGCCACAAAATATACGTTCTTCTCAGGTGCTCATGGGACATCTTCAAAAGTAGACCACATATTGGGTCACAAACAAAGTCTCCCCAAATTCAAGAAGATTGAAATCATACCAAGCATCTTCTCAGACCACAGGGCATAATATTAGAAATAAACTACAATAAAAACAACTCAAAATACTCAAACACTTGGAAGCTGAATAGCATGTTATTAAATATTGATTGGGTTACCAATGAGATCAAAGAAGAAATTAAAAATATCCTGGAAACTAATGACAATGAAAACACAACAATCCAAAACCTTTGGGACACAATGAAAGCAGTCCTGAGAGGGAAGTTTATAGCTCTACAGGCCTATCTCAACAAACAAGAAAAAATGGTAGTAAATCATCTAAATCTACAGCTCAAAGAATTAGAAAGAGAGCAACAAGAAAAGCCCAGAGTGAGCAGAAGGAAGGAGATAATAAAGATTAGAGCAGAAATAAATGACATAGAGACCAAAAAAACAATACAGAAAATCAATGAAACCAAGAGCTGGTTCTTTGAAAGGATAAACAAGATTGACAAACCTCTAGCCAGGCTCACCAAGAAGCAAAGAGAGTGGACCCAAATAAACAAAATCAGAAATGATAGAGGCGAAATAACAACAGATCCCACAGAAATACAAATGATTATTAAAAAATACTATGGAAAACTCTACTCCAACAAACTAGACAACCTGGAGGAAATGGACATTTCCTAGAAAAATACAACATTCCAAAACTCAATCAGGAAGAATCTAAAAATCTCAACATGCCAATAACTATGGAAGAAATTGAAGCAGTCATCAAAAACCTTCCGGCAAACAAAAGCCCAGGGCCAGACAGCTTCACAGGGGAGTTTTACCAAACATTCAAGGAAGAACTAAAACCTATCCTCCTCAGACTACTACAAAAAATCCAAGAGGAAGGAACACTTCCAAGCTCATTCTAAGAAGCCAGCATCACCCTAATACCAAAACCAGGTAAAGACAACACAATGAAAGAGAATTACAGGCCAATATCCGTCATGAACATAGATGCCAAAATCCTCAACAAAATCTTAGCAAATCGGATCCAGCAGTAAATCAGAAAGATCATATACCATGACCAAGTAGGATTTATCCCAGGGATGCAAGGATGGTACAATATCCGCAAATCAATAAACGTGATATATCACATAAACAAATTGAAAGAAAAAAACCACATAGTCATATCAATTGATGCAGAAAAAGCGTTTGACAAAAATCCAACACCCAGTTTTGATAAAAACTCTCAGCAAGGTGGGAATTGAAGGATCATACCTCAACATAATAAAAGCCTTATATGACAAACCCACAGCCAACATCATACTTAATGGACAACAACTAACACCATTTCCCCTAAGAACAGGAACAAGACAGGGATGCCCACTCTCACCACTCCTGTTCGACATAGTACTGGAAGTAATAGCCATTGCAATTAGACAAGAAGAAGAAATAAAAGGCATCTAAATTGGAAAAGAAGAAGTAAAACTGTCCTTATTTGCAGATGACATGATATTATACTTAAAAAACCCTAAAGACTCCATCAAAAAACTATTAGACTTAATAAAAGAATTCGGCAATGTAGCAGGATACAAAATTAACGCCAAGAAATCTATGGCATTTCTATACACCCTTAGTGAACTTGCAGAAAGAGAGACTAAAAAAGCAATCCCATTTACCATCGCACCAAAAAAATTAAGCTACCTAGGAATAAACTTAACTAAAGAGGTAAAAGACCTCTACTCAGAAAACTACAGGACGTTGAAAAAAGAGATAGAGGAAGACATAAACAGATGGAAGAACATACCATGTTCGTGGATTGGTAGAATCAACATCATTAAAATGTCCATACTGCCCAAAGCAATCTATAAATTCAACGCACTTCCCATTAAAATACCAATGGCATATTTCACAGACCTAGAACGAACTCTCCAAAAATTCATCTGGAATAAAAAACGACCCCGAATAGCTGCAGCGATCCTGAGAAAGAACAAAGTAGGTGGGATCTCAATACCAGATATCAAGCTGTATTACAAAGCCACTGTTCTCAAAACTGCCAAGAACAGACATATAGATCAATGGAATAGAATAGAGAGCCCAGAAATCAGCCCCAACCAATACGCTCAATTAATATTTGACAAAGGAGGCAAGAACATACAATGGAGTCAAGATAGTCTCTTCAATAAATGGTGTTGGGAAAATTGGACAGATACATGCAAGAAAATGAAACTAGACCACCAACTTACACCATACACAAAAATAAACTCAAAATGGATAAAGGACTTAAATATACGACAGGAAACCATAAAAATACTAGAAGAATCCAAAGGCAACAAAATCTCAGACATATGCCGAAGCAATTTCTTCACCGATACAGGTCCTAGGGCATTGGAAACTAAAGAGAAAATAAACAAATGGGACTACATCAAAATAAAAAGTTTCTGCACAGCAAAAGAAACCATCAACAAAACAACAAGAAAGCCCACTACATGGGAGAACTTATTTGCCAATGCTATCACTAATAAGGGTTTAACCTCCAACATTTATAGGGAACTCATACAACTCAACAAAAGGAAGATAAACAATCCAATCAAAAAATGGGCAAAGGACCTAAATAGACACCTTTCAAAGGAGGACATTCAGAAAGCCAAGAGACATATGAAAACATGCTCAAAGTCGCTAATCATCCGAGACATGGAAATCAAAACAACAATGAGGTACCATCTCACACCTGTCAGAATGGCTATCATCAACAAATCAACAAACGACAAGTGCTGGAGAGGATGTGGAGAAAAAGGAACACTTGTGCACTGCTGGTGGGAATGCAGACTGGAGCAGCCACTATGGAAGACAGTATGGAGTTTCCTCAAAAAACTAAAAATGGAACTCCCATTTGACCCTGTGATCCCACTTCTAGGAATATATCCCAAGAAACCAGAAACACCAATCAGAAAGGATATATGCACCCCTATGTTCATAGCAGCACAATTCACCATAGCTAAGATCTGGAAACAGCCTAAGTGCCCATCTGTAGATGAATGGATTAGAAAACTGTGGTACATCTACACGATGGAATACTATGCTGCTGTAAAAAAGAAGGAATTCTTACAACAGCATGGACGGAACTGGAGAGCATTATGCTAAGTGAAATTAGCCAGTCAATGAAGGAAAAATACCACATGATCTCACTCATTTATGGATAATAAAGACCATTATAAACTTATGAACAAAAATAGATACAGAGGCAGAGCTGCCTCGAACAGACTGTCAAACTATAGCAGGAAGGCTGGGGAGGGTGGGGGGGCAGGGAGGGGGTAAGAGATCAATCGAAGGACTTGTATGCATGCATATAAGCATAACCAATGGACACAAGACACTGGGGGGTAGGGGAGGCCAGGGGATTGTCAAGGGCGGGGGGGGGAAAAAAAAGGAGACATATGTAATACTCTTTGTAACACTTTAAGCAATAAAAAAAAAATATTTAAAAAAACAAACAAAAAAAACCACCGTATTTTAAAAAAGTGTTAAAATTAATGAGCTACTAAAGTAGATCACAGCGTGAAATGTTAAGCATGGTCTCAGATGTGCTAAGTGACACTAATAGATTAGGAAAATGGAAAAAAAGGAAAACTTACCTCATAATTCATATGTCCTTTGCTTCCTCTCCTGCCTGAAAGATTCATGGCATCTCGGGCCCAATTGTCCACCAACTTGTGCAGGTCATCTGTGAATGTGCCCTTTCTGCTGGAGGTCATGGCAGGAGGCTGAGTTTGGGCAGCTTGGCTGTTCACTGTCCCCCCAACAGTGTTTGTGCTGCTGGTCCCTAGAGTTAGAAGAAGCAACAGAATATAAACATTACATGGTGTTTGGATTATAATTTAATGAAGAGGAAAAGCTCACAGAATGATGAATGGCAAGCCACAGAATGGGGAGGATGGATTGGGAAGCCATGCAACAAAGGAAGATTCCAAATCCTTATTTAGCCAAATGTTTTGCTATAACAGGGCAATGAAACCAGATTCTCTTCAGGAGCTGCAGGTAAGGAAGGCTAAAGAACTCAGGACCATGGTTGGTACAAAGGGCAGGGCCCTTTTTCAGCCCATTCACATAGCATCTCAGAGGACTGAAACATACTGCCAGCAAACGTTTCCAGCATCGATGAGGGAAGAGTGGGACGGTCAGTGAGGCTAGCTGTTCTAGAGTGTTAGAGAACGCAGGGCAAACAAGGTGATTTCTTGAGCACTGGGACAGGGTTTGAGTAGGAGTTACAGAAATGCAAAGACAGGTGTTTGGCCCAGGAAAAGACATAGTTCCCAAGCCATGTGGGACTTGACCATAATCTTTAGCCATTCCTTAATGGAAAGAGGTGGTAAGAGAAACAGCATGCTCTGTTCAAAAACACTTTTCCCGTGGACCCCATAAACACAAATTGTAAACATAAATTTGAGAGGAAATAAGGCTTCAACCTTTCCCAATTTCCTATGAGTGAAGAACCAAGTTTACTTGTGAGGGAGGTTTACTGTTTGCCTGAATCTTTCAACTCCAAGAAGGCATGCTTTTCCTGAAGATGACCTCAGTTTCAACTGGTTCCAGGATCCTCAGCCCTTCCACCCCCTTTCCCAGAACAGCAAGCACTCTTATGTGGAAGCAATAGGAACACTCAGCTGAGGCAGGGGTGCAAAAGGGAGGAGGAAGCTTTGAGGTGCAATGAAGGAGTTCTATTTCTATAGTTTGTCCTGCCTGATTTCGGCTCTGCTGCAGGGCACACTGAAGATTATGCGAAGAGGCAAGTTTTAGGGAAGAGGGAGAGAAAAGTCATGGTCTTGTTTGTATACCCTCACCCCACCTTCTCAGCAGATACCACATTTGCTATAGAATAACTAAAAGCTACTAAGCTGTGAGCACTAGGCCTTAAGATATCCCAGTAATACTGGGGGCTACAGAAATTTTCCTGCTTTCAAGGTCAAAGCAGCACTGAAGCACAGCAGCATACCTGAAGCAACTCTGCCATTGAAAATCCCTTTATGATCCATTGCTGGTTAAGTTTATACCACACTATCCAGAGATGGCACACACAAGCATGTCAGTACTCGAGAAATAGCTAATTCGGAGGTGAAGCTGCAGAGGAAGGTCACATGCTTCTTACCACCAAGGCTTGACATGGAACTACTGTAGTGTGTGCTAGCTCCCTTCTCAGTGCCCATGAGAGCCACAGGGAATTGCTTTTGCATGTACAGTGTAAAGGGAAGAGTAAGTTCCCCTATGGCACAGGAAACAGCCTTCCTCGAACAGCGAGACTGAGACAGTGGTGGAATGGGAGGGAGGAAGAGGTAGTGAGGATGGTGAAGTCCAGAAGGCAAGCATATCATGCATGAGGACCACCATCTGGTTCGAATGGTGATCGCTTAGTGAGCTTGATGGTAAGTGAGCCAATTAAAACAAAACCAGACACTATCCCAAGTGAGCAGAGCTATCAAAGCCAAATACAAGAAGCTCTGTGAGGTGAGCACCAATTACAAAGCTCGTGCTGGGAGACCGCCTGCTCTGGTCTCATGCTTGTTGCCTTTCATGCTGTGAGGCCCCTGTATGACCAAATCTCATGTCTCACTTTAACTTATATCACACAGCAGTGGATTCTGAAGGTAAGGTTTGTACCTTGAGGGAGAGTCAACCATACAGGTGACTTTATTCTGGCTTCTGAAAACAGGTTTTCCCATTAAAGGAAATAAACACATCCCTTTCTGACTAGAAATAAACTCCTGGGAAAAGTTGACTATAAACACTAGAACATGTTGTGGATTTTGTCCATTTCAGTAATAAAGTGTCTAAGAACATTTTTAATGCAAACATTCCTGAGAACACTGTGTTCCTTCCAGAGTATACTGACTAACCTTTCTCAGTTCTGCTGAAAAGCTCTCAAAAGTAAGTGCATGCTGAACCACCCAAAATCTGTTCTTCAGTTTTCTCCTGCTATAATACGTTTTCCCCACCCTGACACCGCCAGATCCTAGTAACAATAACCTATTAGTAGCCACAACTTACTGCCTAATATATCCCAAGTATAGCATTTTCTGGTTGACCTAGGTGGCCTGTGGGGTTGTTGAACTGCCTGCACTTTAATGAAAAGCTACCAATCTAAGAAGCCAGACTCTACAAAGTTGTGCCTTTCACCTCACCAACCTAGCAGATGTGGGGTAATGGGCTCTTGTATGCTGTGACCACTGCTGATTTTCCAGTGGCCGGCACATTTTGTTAACTAACAAATTCTTTCACAAAGGAGTCAGGAGTCCTTGATCTCTCTGTACATATCCATGGGCTTATCAAGCCATAATGCCACAGAGGTAGGCTTGCAGGGCGTCATCAATGAAAACACTGACTATGAGGTGATTTCTTAATCTGGAAGGATAGCCAGTGTTCAGCAAATAAGCATGTTAAATAATATATTAGAAAAGGGTGCGGAACTAGAGAGATGGAAATTGGGAATCAGGGAGTTGTGAGGCTTCAGGGTTCAAAGAACTCAAGGATAACAGGATTTGCAATCAAGGACCAAAAGTAACAGAAAAATAAAAGATAATTACTACAGAGCTGGTTGCAAGGACAGACTTTTTTCACCATCTTCCCTGAAGCACAAAGAGAGAGCAATGTGTTAAAAATAAAGAAACATCAGTATAAAATATTTAGAATCTCCAAAGAGCATACAAAGTCCCAGCAAGAGAAAGCAGGAGGGGAGACAGACCGGTAGGACCTGGAGCCCTTGCCACAGATGTAGTTCTATGGGATGTATTTTACTGGCTGTTAGCTTTGACTTGGTTATATGATGGGCTGTGGTACCTAGCTGACAGAAGCTGGATTTCCATACCCAATCTTTGTATCTAGAAGTGCAATGCTCTGCATTAAGGTCTGGGAGGGGAGGAACTCCAGTCTCTCAGATCTCACTGCTTGAATTTCAAATACCAAGCAGTCTTTCCATTGACCCTGTCCCGCTTTCTGTTTCTCCTGCTGGGTTGTTAAAAAGCACTCAAGTAAATGCATTAGCAATTCTACCACAGTGGGCTGATAGATATTACCACTGTTACAGTTTTCAATTACTTTAAATTGGCTAATATATTTCCACATCCTAGACATACTAGTACATACTAGTACTTTCCCCTCTAGAAAATCTTTAAAAGTATATGGAAAACAAGCAACTTTTGAACATAAATAAAGCATTAAGGCAAGCCATGCTTCCAAACCATTATCTATTTGGAGAGCATAGAATAATGCATCCCAAACTAGTAAGACCTCCATGCCTATAAGCACCTGGTTTTTCTTTCCATATTTGCTTTAAATCTGCCTCCTGTAATTTGGTCACCAAGGCTTATAAGATATACTAGTATACTAGTATACTAGGTTACATATACTGATGTCACCTTTCATTTTAGACCCAGCAGGAAGCGATAAGATTTTAATATTTCTAAACACTTTTATTCAAAAATAGTATAATACCACCTACCTTTAAGAGTGTGATGAGAATTCATTGAATTAATTTGAAGTGATATCTACCATATTATATTTTACAAAAAAGCCTTGGTTCTCTTTATTCCGTTAAACATTTCAGGCTGTATAACACTTGCCTCCTACTATTAATGTCTTTTCATCTTTCTAGCTGGACATATAAATTAAATGCTTATTTAAGCATCAAGATGTTAGTATGCTTGGTCCAGCCTAGTTTAACCAGAAAGTTATATGAATGCTCAAAAATCACACACGCTTGGAAAACTACCAAACTGGTAACGCCTTCCACACCTTTGTTAATTAGCTTTGGCTAGTGATATGAGAGGCCCAAGGACCTCTGAACCATACTCAGAAATAGTGATGGCCTTAGCACATGCATTTAAAAAGCACTTCAATAACCACATCAGAAGTTTGAGGCCTTAACAGAGAACTTTATTTAAACTCTAGCAAAAGTTTTCTACTTAAGCCCTACATTCATTTTAAAAAATTTATTTCCATTTACATTTGCGGGCCAATCAGAGGGAAATGATGCATGCTTCTCCCGTGCTGCCTGTTTCATGTATGTGATTTGTAGAACAACCCTAGAAGACAGGTGTCATCATCTTTTCACCGTTGGGAAAGATGGGTAGAGAGGTTTTGCTATTGTGCCTTTAAGGAGAAGGCTTGGAAATCTCAGCAGTTAAGGTAAAAATACCATTTTCACTTGCAGGTGCTGGGATTTGGTCTTCAACAGAATAAATGCTTTATGAGAGTAACTACACTGAAACCCTTTCAACACCTGATTTTATGAAATTAGAAGGTAGTGGTGGTGAAAGGATCCAATGAGGAAATTCTAGCATCTTTTCAACTGATAGACGGTTGCTTAATTGACCAGAAAAAGATTCCAGTCTCCTCTGAAAATTAGGGTGTAACTTTTACCTGCTGCCAGGATCTAAGTGCATCAGTGATCAACATGGGCAGCACTGAATAGGACAAAAATTGTCTTCATTATTTTTTCTTTTTTTTTTTTAAAAAATCATTGATTGATTTGAGAGAGTAAGGAGGAGGAAGGAAGGGCAGCGCGGGGGGGGGCATGGAGAGGGGCGGGAGGGAGGGGGGGAGGGAGAGAGAGAGAGAGAGAGAGAGAGGCATTAATTTGTTGTTCCACTTATTGATGCATTCATTGGTTGATTCTTGTATGTGCCCTGACTGGGAATCAAACCCTTGACCTTGGTGTTTATCAAGAAGATGCTCTAATCCAGTGGTTCCCAACGTGGGGCACACACCCCACAGGGAGGCAGTTTGATTTTTAAGGGGGGCCAATTCAAGAATGAGTTATTAACAGTGAACTTTTGCATTTCTTATGGTTCTAAGGGCCTCATATACATATATAAATATATAGTGACATATTTATGAATTTCAGTTCTCTATTATATGTTTTGAAACTTCTTCATATTATTTTTTAACACTTTCTTAGTGATTTCTTCCTCAGTACTTCACCTGTCCTTTCGTTCTTTTATTTTTCTCTTTCATGGATGCCATGCTCTTTGGAAGCTTGTTTAGGCCAAGTTAACGGCCTTTTAGGCTTCCTAAAATAGTGAGTAGGAGTTCACTTTTTGAATAATAAGAATTATATGTCACAGGGGGGCATCTGGATTTTAGAAATGCTTAGGTGGGGCATGGCCAAAAAAAGTTGGGAACCACTGCTCTAACCACTGAGTACCCGACCAGGGTCCAGTCTTCATTATTCTAAAAGACGCAGCAATCTATGTAACCTAACACCATATCTACATGGATCTATGAAGAAGCAATTCTATCAGAAAGTTATTTTGAAATTTATAGAAACCTATTATTATTTCTACATCTTTTATAATAATTAATGTAGGGACCCAAACTTCTGAGGGTAACAGTAGTTCAGCCAAGCCGCTGAGTAAATGATATACAAAGACAAATGAAAATGGACTGCGTGAAATATCAGATCCAAGCAGCAGAAAAACAAGGGCGAGGAAGGAGTAAAGGTGTTACACACAAAGAGCCAAGCAGGGCGTACTCAGAAATCGGGTCCTCCTGCCACCAGGTTTGAATGTCACCTGCTCAGATGCACAGTTAAACTTCGCACAGCCTGTGGGAGGGGAGAAACAGGGAAGAACAGAGAGAGAAGAGACAGAACACAACTACAAGATGTTAGAAACTTGAGGCTGGAGTGGTGAAATGCGCTACAATGACACACAGAACAAGCTTCTAGGGAAAGGTCAAATATACAGGACAGGAAAATTAGGCCTCAATTCCCTCCATCTGCAAAAAGCTTTTCACAGGGGAATAATGCTAGGTAGTTTGAGCTCTTGCCAAAAAGTACATCTTCAATTTCAGTGAAATTGTGACAAAGGTACCTAAGCTACCTATCATATTTTCCCCATTCTTTTCTCCCCAGACAGTGAACTCCTTTCATACTTGTTCTAAGGTTACTAGAAGCTCTTTCCTCTACAGGAAGGTTCTGAGCAATCATTAATAAATAAAACTATTTGAAAAGTAAATAATCTATATAAAAAATTGAATTGTAGGGCAATTCATCTTAGTATGCTACTCCCACACTTAGAAATTTAAAAAGCCCACATTAGCTAATCCAGCAAATTAGCTTTCAGACACTGCTAAAACACCTTAGAATTTAGTGCAGGAAATCTGTCTAGTCATAAGTTGCAAATCCCAAATGAGTTCTTCATATCGGTCACAAACCTAAACATTTGCTGTAATCCTTTGAAAAGAAGCTATTTCACCTGATAGGAACAATGAGTGCACCTACCTAATCACTTCCCACCCCTTCAGCTCATAGATCCTTGGAAGTGTACAACACACAGGCGATGTTCTGGTCAACTGGTCTTCCAACTCACCTTAACAATAAGCTACTCATTAGGCTTTTGTCCTGGACATGGCAATATCTCCATTTTAATGTTTTTGGAAGATGGCGGTTGTTTTACTTTCTTACCTTGACTTGGAGCAGAAAGGCTTGGTACTGAAATGGCACCATCACTGGTGAAGGCTGAATAGAGGTTGTCACTGGAGGGAGATGGCTTTAGAGGCTGTAATAGCTGATTTTGCCCAGTCTCTGGGATGTTGCCAGGAGGTTGGAGGGTTTGCTGGGGGTGCAAGCCTGAAGCTGCACTCTGACCAGACAAATTACCTGCCAGAAGACAAAGTGGCATGAAGAAACAAGTACAGCTTTCCCAATGCACTTTAATAGGCAGTGTCCTTATTCTTCCAATTTGTCCCATTGAGTGATTAATGGGCCAAAAGCTATGACTAATGAATAGAAGGGAAAGTGTGGAATGGCATGAGAATCAACAGTTAATAGGGCCATAGGAAATTATCCTGAAAGTTTTTTAGCTTTAGAAAACCTAGATGGATCACAAATCTGAGCTGAGTGGATGTGTAGAACAGTGGTCACCAACTGGTGGTCTGCAGACCTCTGGTGGTCCACGAGGTCCGAAAGGTTGGCGACAGCTGGTTTAAGGAAACTTTTGGAGCTGCGGTTGACAACTGGTGGTTTGCAGACCACTGGTCTAGAACAGTGGTCGGCAAACTCATTAGTCAATAGAGCCAAATATCAACAGTACTTCTTCAAAATAGACTCGCCCAGGCCGAAAACTGACTTCTGCGAATGGGCCACGAAGTTTCAACCACACTGTACGTGCACGCCCGCACGTGGTATTTTGTGGAAGAGCCACACTCAAGAGGCCAAAGAGCTGCATGTGGCTCGCGAGCTGCAGTTTGCTGACCACTGGTCTAGAATATATAGATACGAGAGAATTCCATTTTGCAGTTCCACAACTCTACTATAAAACACTGAGTTGGATCATGATACAAATAAGTTTGGCAAGCAGTTTCTGCTTAATTTTTCTTGTAAGCATATGTCAGATCAAGTACAGAAGAATTGTTAAAAATAGTTGCTATTCCTTAAAATCACATCTCTACTACTGAATTGGTTCTAATGTGCTAGAGAAAATTTGGGTCTCTAAAACTTCCAGAGAATGGAAAGTTGCTAAAAAGTTTGCAATTGCTCTCCAACATATTTGTTAGCCCTGCAGAGCAAATATGAGGTATACACTTATTTCAGACTTTTTTACTTCTCAACTAATTATCTGTTAACATTACCATAATTTCACCAAAGGGTAAAAACTGTTTATCACAATTTAAATAGACATAGAATTCATTACAAGAGATTATGATTTAACTATTTTTTATTTACAAGCATTAGGAAATTCTTTGTCCCAATATAGGTAAATAAAATAAAAACTTTAACCAAGGAAATGATCACTTAAGACATACTCAAATATCTATATGAAATTTATATTTATTCCAGTCACAATTATGACCAATTCATTCACTGAAAGGAAGAACCAAACTGAACTTTACTAAGTACAGGTGAAATATCTTTTCTTCTAACTGCCCAAGAGTTTGGAGAAATATGAGGTATGTATTACCAGGCAAAGCTAATGTTTTATCCTTAAGAACAACTATAAATGAAGACTACCCATGGATAGCAATATAGATTACAATGAAATAGGCCATTGAACTCAACCAGTCTACTTCCATAAATTAAAAAAGAGGTACTATAAATATGGGGAGTAGAGAATTCAAGAAAGTAAGAATATTAGGAAAGTCAATTAAATTCTTTTGATATTTAACAAAAACAACAAATGTTCAATAGGTTATATACACTATTGAAGACAGAAATAAAAGACGCGACACCATGGCTGACCTGGTCCATGGCTTCTTACCTGAAAGCTGGGGGCTTTTACTGCCCAAGGAACTGATGCGACTAGATTTGCTGCCTTTACTTTTAGTGGGTCGCCTTCTTCTTCCTGAAAGAGGGGCAGCTGGGGGAATAATGACAGCAGGGGGAACCTTGCCCAGTTTGGTATACAAAGATTCAATTTCATGTTTCTGGCGACTCTGCAGATCTTGAATCTCTTTAAGATGTCTATGAAAGATAACCAGACATAATTCAAAAATATTAAAACCACCTTTGTTCAAACAAGACTTAACCACATATTCTTAAGTCCAACGCCTTAACCACTCGGCCATCCCGGTGGCTAACCACATATTCTTTAACCTCCATTGAAGTGCCTACTTTTGAATCTTTGCCCCAATTGTATTTAATCTAGTTTCTACTACACCTTGAGATTCTAGTTTGTCAACTCATCTTGATGGCCTCCATTACCCAAGCCAAAATCCAACAAGCTCCCAGGCAACAAATGGTTGATGATACAGTACGAGAAAAAGATTAGGGCTTCTGAGGTTATACACAGGAGAACTGAGTTTGCTACTCTGATTCAATTTGTCATATATGACCAACAAAACATTTCAACACTGGTTCATTTGGTAAACTAATAAATAGCTAAGGCTAGGTCAATAATTATAAAAAGTGCTGTTAATAAAAGTAACTTAGTAACAATAACACAAAAGATGCCGACAAAGTTCTATAACTAGAAATGATGTGGGTCCTGATGAGTACAGGAGACCCAATGAGAACTACATTTAGATACTAGCTCTTGCCCATTACCCTTTCTTTAAAAGAAATGAGACATAGCCTTAACTGGTTTGGCTCAGTGGATAAAACAGGGGTGGGCAAACTTTTTGACTCGAGGGCCACAATGGGTTCTTAAACTGAACAGGAGGGCCGGAACAAAAGCATGGATGGAGTGTTTGTGTGAACTAATATAAATTCAAAGTAAACATCATTACATAAAAGGGTACGGTCTTTTTTTATTTTAGTTTTATTCATTTCAAACGGGCCGTAGTTTGCCCACGGCTGGGATAGAATGTCGGCCTGCAGACTGAAGGGTCCCAGGTTCAATTCCGATCAAGGGTACATGCCCAGTTGCGGGCTCGATCCCCAGTAGGGGGCATGCAGGAGGCAGCCAATCAATGATTCTCTCTCATCATTGATGTTTCTATCTCTCTCTCCCTTCCTCTCTGAAATCAATAAAAATATATTTTAAAAATCCTATATAATAAAGAGGGAATACGCAAATTGACCGTCACTCCACCACAATGATGATGGCATCCACAGCGGAGGCCGAATTCCTGTAACGAGCCTTAACAAACTATCAACAGGGACTTGAGGCTGTGCTTACCCCCCCTCGAGGCTTGACAGGGGACCTCAGGCCACACCCCCCGCTCAGCGGGGCCTGACGGGGGACTTCAGGCCACGTCCCCCGCCCCGGCACCGGGCAAGAGGACCTGAGGCCGCACCCCCTGCCTAGTGGGGCTTGACGGAGGACCTCAAGGCATGCCTCCCGCCCCGGCCCAGGCTGGGGGACCTCAGGTCGCGCCCCACACCCTAGCGCCAGGCCAGGGAATCTGAGGCTGAGTCCCCCCGCCCAGCAAGGCTTGACAAGTGTGGGACTGGCTGAGTCTGGATCTAGCCCGATGGGGGGGGAGCACAGCTGGGTCTCAAGCAATTTTGAGGTGCATGTGGGTGGGTGGGGACTTGACTCTGGGTCCCATGGTGCACCCCAGACTCTATCAGGAGGAAGATTTTCATATACATTTTACTAATTTTTTTTCATCTCTGACACTTCTTTTATAGAGAAAGGGCAAATAGCAATATTAAAATATTTCCTCTAATTAATCCCCTTTTAATGTGCACAAATTTCATGCATTGGGCCACTAGTCCTATATAATAAAAGGGTAATATTCAAATTGACCCTAACAGCAGAATGACTGGGAATGACTGGTCTCTATGACACACACTGACCACCAGGCAGAGTGCCCCCTGGTGGTCAGTGCACTCCCACAGAGGGAGCTCTGCTCAGCCACAAGCCAGGCTGACGGATGCCAGCACAGCGGTGATGGTGGGAGTCTCTTCTGCCTCCTCAGCAGTGCTAAGGATGTCCAACTGCAGCTTAGGCCTGCTCTCCTCTGGCAAGTGGATATCCCCTGAGGGCTCCCGGGCTGCCAGAGGGATGTCTGACTGCCAGCTTAGGCCTGATCCCCCCCAGGGAGCGGGCCTCAGCCAGCAAGTGGACATCCCCCGAGGGGTCCCAGACTGCGAGAGGGCACAGGCCGGACTGAGGGACCCCCCCAAGTGCACAAATTTTTGTGCACTGGGCGGCTAGTTTATATATAAAAGCCTAAGCAACTGGTTGACTGGTAGCTATGATGCACACTGACCACCAGGGGGCAGACACTCAATGCACAGGCATGGAAACATGGAACAGAATGATGAATCTCACAGGGAAGGGGCGGGGGGATTAACCAAAGATCTTATATGCATACTAAGGGCCCCTCAGCCTGGCCTGAGGGGATCGGGCCAAAATTGGCTCAGTACATGGATTTGTGCATCAGTGGGGTCCCTCAGCTTGGCCTGTGGGGATCAGGCTGAAACCTGCCCAGTGCACAGATTCATGCATCAGTAGGGTCCTTTGGCCTGGCCTGCAGGGATTGGGTCAAATCTGTACACTGGGCCTGCAACATCCCCTGAGGGTTCCCGGATTGTGAGAGGGTGCAGGTCAGGCTAAGGGACCCCACCGGTGCATGAATCCATGCACCGGGCCTCTAGTAAATAAATAAATAAAAGAAATGAGACATAAGCTTATTGTAGTGAAAAGAATACTAATATAGGCACCACGAGTTAGGTCTTAATTTTGCCATTATTCTTCATAGGAGAAAACATACGTACTTTTCTCGTAGTCGTCGCAGCTCTAACTTTAAGTCTTCATCTTCAATATCTGACTCATTGTCACTACTCATGTAAGAGGAGTTGAGTGAGTTACTAAGGCTTTGACTTAGATTTTGGATAGGAAGGCTCCTTGAGCTCAGTTGAGGGGGGGAGTGTGGACTACCTGAACCATCATCCACATCCCTACTTAGGAAGGCAGCCTCCAAGTCAGAAGATGGTCCATTCAGATGCGAAGGATCTGACAGTTCAGGCTTTTCTTTCTTTGGTATCGCAGCAGGAAGAACAGTTTGTTCCAAATCCATAAAAGGAGATGCCATTGGTCCCTCTTTCTTTGCCTCCGTGACCTTATCTTCAGTTCTTGATACAGAGAAACGACCTACTTGGTTTGCTGTAGTTGTCACCTGAAAACGTCCAACCTTGGTAGGCTGCCCAATTTCTGACTTTGCTTCTGAGGCAGGAGTTTTGTGGGCACTATCTGGCATATCTGAAGAGGTATCAGGGATGGTCATCCCTTTAGGGTCTGGCTTCACCAGGGTACTCTCTGGACTACTACTTGATAGCACTGAGGATTCTGAAGTGCTGGATTCAAAACGAACAGACTTTGCATCTTCAGACTTATTTTTACCCTCTTTCTGGGCATCATCCATTGCAACTGAAACCTAATGGAAAGAGACCAAAGTAAGATTCTTTTAAAAGTCCCTAATATTCAATTTTTAGAGTGGACCATTAAAAAAGAAAATAACAGAAACACTATTTCCTAGCCAGTAAGTAGGCTGATTATCCCTTTACATAGTCCCTCCATTTTTTATTGTGAAAATAAATAGAATATCATTATAGAGAACAACACATCTGTACTGAGATATACAGATTAGATGTATATTCTGAGTGCCTGGCTAAGCTTACTAAGTAAATTACTACTTTTATATCTAAAGCATTGGACTCACATTCAAATCTTAGTAAAAATATAAGTAACAACTAGTCATGGAATGTTGGGGATTTCTTGTGAATAATAAAAACTGCAAAGATTAAATCCAATAAATGTTAAATGCCAGCTAAGCTTCAAGAATCAACACAACCAAGCATTATCATGAAAATGTGAACCCTGAGAAAAAGATATCTACTAAGAAGGGCTCCTGGTGGCTAACTGGCCTCAAATGAAAACAAAACAAAACAAAAACAGAGCTTAGCAGCCATTTTCATACGGGGGCCTCTCAAACAAACTGTCCTTTAGGGAGAAACCTGCACTGAACTACCTGGCTGCATTATTTCTGCCATCTGATCCAGCCCTTATAAAAGAATTCCTAGAATATTTTAACCAATAGGACAGATGCTTTCTCCACCAAATCAGAGTTGAGCAGTTATCAACTTCTTCAACCAATCAGAGTGGCTCTATTCTGTCCTGTGCTTTTTGGACCAAATTGTGAGGAATTGGGAGTCTTCATTTGCATGAGGATGGATCAATCAGGGACCATGGATGGGGAACTTCAGTCTATATAAATCAGCTCCTTTCTGGCTCTGGGAGCATACTTTCCCTCTCCACCAAAGGCTGATGATTGCATTTCCCTAGCTGAAAATATCTCACCAGAGCAGAGCAAAGCAGATCAGTGCAGGCCAGAGTTTACAGTATGGAGCAGCCCAGACCAGCAAGGAGCAGAGCTGTCTAGCCAGAGTGGAGCCTGGCCTCAGGCCTGCCTCACAGCCGTGCTGTTTTCATAGCCATGCTGTATCACAATTGAGATGTTTTGCACTGAATAAAGTTTCCTTCTTCACAGCACCCCAAATTGGGGATTCTTATTGCTGTTGAACTGGTGCCAACAACCACTGGCTGACAAGAATAATTGAAAAGTGGTTGTTAAAGTAGTAATAAAAATGATTTTCTAAGCTTGATTGGCACTGTGTCTTAAGAGCCAAAACATGTTCCCTTGTTGGGCCAACTGGGAAAATAAAATTACATAATCACTTGACCTAGTATTTTTACTTCAGAAATTAATCCTAAAAGATTTTCCTAAACATGAAAAATATTTTATATACAAAGTTGTTTACTGTTACTTTAATCATTATGTTGGAAAAACAACCTAGTGACTAATAAAATAACAGGTGAATGGTTAGGTAAATAAATCATTAGATGGGGGAAAAGCTATAAAGTATCATTCAGCGTTCAGTGAAGCAAGGGCAATTTTAGGTATACACATATACAGGAAAAAAAGGAATGGAAGGAAAGAACACCCCAAAAAGTAATCCTGGGGAGGGTGGAAGGATAGGCAGATAGTATCATTTTCTATTATTTATCTACTGTTCTAAGTATTCCATATTTTCTTTAATAGCATGTATTATTTTGAATAGGGAAAAATAGTAAGAGCTATAAAGTTCTATACAAAAGAAATATATCATCAAATTGGCAATTAGGTCCCAAAAGGTAGGTAATAATTCTGTTAAATATATATTCCCCCCAAAAGGGGAATCAAAGCAAGGAAAAGTGATTGTCTTACCTGAAATCGCCCCGTCTTAAAAACACCAGTTCCTGAACTAGCTGCTGTGACTTGTGACACTAGAACAAATAAATGGAGGAGGAAAAGAACTTAAATCAGCATTTCTAGTTAGCGTCTTTTCCCACTGGCCAGAAATACAGCAAAATGAAACTATGTATCGGATGAAAGTTGTTAGAGGCAAGGAAAATTTCCTTACCCCCCTGTCCCCTTGGGCTTTGTCCAACAAGGGAAAAGTTAGTGTTTGCTCTCCTAGAAGTTACCTTTATTACGAAAGATTATATTGTTTGGGAAAAATTGTCAAAGTCTGAAAATTTATCATTTACCCTCTACCTTTACTTGTACACATGTATGTTGATATGGCATGTTTGAAGGAATAAGTTCCCTATAGAAGTCCTCCTTATCCACTAGTCCACTTTCAGTGGTTTCAGTTATCCACAATAATTCCATATTTTGAGAGAGAAAGTGAGAGAAAACATGCACATAACTTTTATTACAGTATATTGTTAGAGTTGCTCTATTTTTTATGAGTCATTGTTAGTCTCTTACCGTGCTTAATTTATAAATTAAACTTTATCATATGTATGTATGTATAGGAAAAATAGTATACATATATAGGGTTTCATACTATTGGCAGTTTCAGGCGTCTACTGGATACATCTTGGTACGTATCCTCCACTGGTAATACTGAGTACTGTATAACCAAAGTAGCTTTGTAGCTTAACTACAATATTAACAGATACTATAAAACTAAGGTTAACAAGCAGTTACACTGTTATCCACTCTTTAACTCAAAGATATAAATAAATGAAGGGAACAATGAAATTTCACCTAGAATATTAAGACCCATTTTTAAAAAATAAATATTTTTATTAATTTCAGGGAGAGGGAGAAATAGAGACATCAATGATGAGAGAGAATCATTGATTGGCTGTCTCCTGCTCGATCCCCAGATCAAGCCTGCAACCCGGGCATGTGCCCTTGACTGGAATTGAACCTGGGATCCTTCAGTCCACAGGCCGATGCTCTATCCACTGACCCAAACCAGTTAGGGCTATTAAGACCCATTTTTAAATAAAAACCAGCTATGGCAAACTGGTTAGGTAACATTTAGGCAAAATCCTAGGACAAGACAGTAAAGGTGTTAGAACCATTAACATGCAGTTCTGAGCAACTTTAAAGCCATGTAGGTCCTCTCTAGGGTTAATCACTTGTTTGAGTTTCTTTCTAGAGATAATATAGAATCTACACTGGCTATTTCACACAACCAGAATACTGATTTTGATATCTATCCTGTCTAATAAAAGAGAAATATGCAAATTAGCCACCCCTCTGCTGCGCTCAAGCCACGCCCACCAGCCAATGGAAGTGATATGCAAATTAACCCGACAAAGATGGCGGTGGCCACGGAGCTGGAGGCTTGGGTTGCCGCTGGTGACCGACGGAGGAAGCCAAGCTTCCTGCCTGCCCTGGCCTCTGCTGAAGGAGTGGCTGGGGGCCTAGGTCGCCGGGCCGCTGGGAGCAGGGCGGGAACTTCTGCCGAGTCGCCATGGTGACGCGGCAGAAGTTCCCGCCCCATAGCCGCTTGCTCATTCACTTACTCGCTCATTAATTCACTCATTCACTTACTCACTCATTCACTCACTCACTCACTCACTCACTCACTCACTCAGCAAACACTCCCAGGTCCCTGGCACCAGGCCAGGCACTGAAGGTGAACAGGAAAAGACAGAGCTATGTCCTCAAGATATTAGTAATTCAGTAGGGCGAAGCAGGCACATGAATGAGGCAGTTGTACGCACAGACACACTGTACTGGGTTCGGTGAGGGCTGTAACTAACACCGACTTTGTTCTCTTGATAAAATGGGGCCTCGGGAGCCAGGCCGCCCCAAGTCTGTAGGCCTGCACCTAGGCCCGGAGCGGTCGGGGTCCCAGAACATGACAGAGGGTGCAGGTCGTGTTGAGGAATCCCCCTCTCCCCCCCGCATAAATTTCATGCACAGGGCACCTAGTATATATATATATATATATATATATATATATATATATATATAAAGGCTATTATGAAAAGTGTCCCCTTGGGAGTTCGACGGGGAGACCGGGAGTTAGATCACTTGCTATGACGTGCGCTGACCACCAGGGGGTGGTGTGGAACAAAAGAAGGCCCCAGCTGGCAGCTGGAAGGAAGGCCCTGATTGGATCGCCAGCAAGGCCTAGGGACCTTACTCGTGTACGAATTTTGTGTACCAAGCCTCTAGTTTTCATATAATGTTATAACTTAGAGAACATTCTGTATCGATGTTTCATTCTTTTTAACAGCTGCATAGTGTTGTACTGAATGTATGCAAAAAGTAGATATAATTTTTTAAAAAAATGTACAACATTTTAACCAAGCTTCTACTGAAAATTTAAGTTATTCAAATTTCTTGCTATTATACAAATGCTCTAATAAATATTTTCTTATAGATCTGTGGAATATCTGGGTATGAAAATGCTGAATCATTTCCATTTAAAACTTCGATAGACATAACTAAATTTATCTCCAAAGAGACTGTACCAAGTCAATGGTGGCTGTTAAACTTCTGAATTTACCAACGAGAAATGAGAAGTGCTACCACTTGTGGTTTTATTTTGCATTTCTGTTATCATAAAGTATAGTGGGGCCTTGACTTACGAGTTTAATTTGTTCCATGACGGAGCTCGTAACTCAAATTACTCGTATGTCAAATCAACAGTGAACGAGTGAGACACGTGATGCTGGGCTGATGTTGTGGCATTCACTGTGATGTTTGCTATGCCAACTAGCGGTCGGGTATCTGAAGCTGGCTCGTAATGCGAATTTTAGCTCGCAACTCAAAGCAAAAAATCGGCTGAGAGACGGCTCTTATCTCGAAAAACTCGTTAGTCGGGACACTCATAAGTCAAGGCCCCACTGTATTTTCATGCCTATGTTTCTTTTTTCTTAATCTTTTATTTCTTGTCTATGCTCAATTTATAGAACTCTTAATATTAGCAAAGTAGCCCTTTTTGTGATATAAATACATGCACATGCATACATTTCCCAGTTTTTCATTTATCTTTGGACTAAATGGCATGTTTTTTTCCAAGCAGAAAAACTAAGATCTATTACTACTTCTGGGCTGGGTATTAAACACAACACCTTTCTCTGTATGAGGGATCAGCAAGCTACAATGCATGGACCAAATTCAGCCCACTGCTTGCTTTTGTAAATAAATTTTATTGGAACACAGCGAAACTCATTCATTTATGTATTGTCTACTGCTGCTCAGGAGCTACAATAGATTTGGGTAGTTGTGACAGAGACTGTATGGCTAGCAAAGACTAATATATTTACTTTCTAGCCTTTTGCAGAAAAAGTTTGCTGACTCTGATCTAGACAGTTAAAATTTAAGAAAAAAGAAAAATTTTCCTTTGTCTTCCTACAGCACCATTTGTATAGTATCATTTTTAAAAAATATATATATTTTTTATTGATTTTTTTACAGGGTGAAAGGGAGAGGGACAGAGAGCCAGAAACATCGATGAGAGAGAAACATCGATCAGCTGCCTCTTGCACGCCCCCGACCAGGGATGTGCCCGTAACCAAGGTACATGCCCTTGACTGGAATTGAACCCAGGACCCTCCAGTCCACAGACTGACGCTATATCCACTGAGCCAAACCGGTTAGGGCTAATATCATTTTTTATCTTTGATCCATTTAGAATTTATTTTGGTCTAAGCAGTGGTCGGCAAACTCATTAGTCAACAGAGCCAAATATCAACAGTACTTCTTCAAAACAGACTCGTCCAGGCTGAAAACCGACTTCTGCACATGGGCCACGAAGTTTAAATCGCACTGTACGCGCGCCCGCACGTGGCATTTTGTGGAAGAGCCATACTCAAGAGGCCAAAGAGCCGCATGTGGCTCGTGAGCCGCAGTTTGCGGACCATGGGAAGGCTAGTGATCTTTGCTTTTTTTCCAGATAGCTGTCCAATTGCCCCAAACCATTTACTGAAATATCCCATCACATTATGATTTGAAAGGTCACCTTTTTAATATTCCACTTTCCCTTGTAGTTTGTCCATTTCTAGAATTTATCATTTGTTCCAGTGATTTTTCGAGTCATTCATTTTAAAACAAGAGAATCAATTCCCTTGAAAATATTTTGAGAGGTTTTAAGCAAAATTTAGCACTTAGGAAAGATAAGGAAAGATAAGAAGTAAGAGAACAGAAATTGAGAGAAACCAAGATGGCGGCATAGGTAAACACCGGAGTTTGCTCCCTCGAACAACCACTTCAAAAATACAACTAAAAGACGGAACGGACATCATCCAGAACCACAGGAAGGCTGGCTGAGTGGAAGTTCTACAACTAGGAGGAAAGAGTAAAACATACCGAGACTCAGAGGAGGCGCAGTGCTGAAGTAAAATACTAAGGTGCGGAGTGCATGCAGAGCGGGCTGGAGGCTGAGGGCGTGGTTGTTGTTTTCAATTGGGAGGGAGTCTCAGACTCTGAGCTCCAGCTCAAGTCTCTAGGGACCCAGACTCATACGGGAGAAGCAGGACTGTCTGGCATCGCTCAGAACCCTGAGGCAGCTTTCTCTCCGTGGGGCTTGCAGCAATTACTGGGACACTGAGAAGCAGAGCCTCTAAGGGCAAGACTGAGAGCAGCCATAATTGCTAACCCCGCCCTGTTGATCCCGTGGGACCCGCCCTGCCCAAGACCTGCAGGGAGACTTTTGCTGGATAGCCTCAGGCAAAGGCTAGATTAGCACCTCCCTAGAGATCCAGGAGCCAGGAAGCCCAGAGGTCAGAGTGGGACCATCCAGTTTGCAGCTCTGTGGAACCATAAAAGACACACTCGGGGGAAGACTCAGTGAGCACCAAAGCCCCATTGAAGCAAGTCTAGCCCCAGAGGAGTGTCTCCAGCACAGAAGTTCTCCCACTGCAGACACAGCTGATTCTCACAGCCAACTGGCCTGGAGGTCAATTCCTCACAGTGATAACTACAACAATCAAGGCTTAATTACAACAAGACTGTGCACAAAGCCCACAAGGGGGTGCACCAAGAGTGTCTACCTCAGGTAATTGGGACACTTAGCACAGAAAGGAACTCTATTGACACAGCGAAGCATAAAAAATGCCGAGACAAAGAAACAGGACACAAATGACAGAATTGGAGGAAAGCAAACTGCTGGATATAGAGTTCAAAACCACATTTTTAAGGTCTTTAAAGAACTGTCTAGAAGCCGCCGATAAACTTAATAAGGCCCTCGAAAAGACTGGTGAGACCGCCGATAAATGTAGTGAGATCCTCAAGAAATCTAATGAGACCCTCGATGTTGTGATAGGACCAACTAGAAATTAAGCATACACTGACTGAAATAAAGAACATTATACAGACTCCCAACAACAGACCAGAGGATCGCAAGAATCAAGTCAAAGATTTGAAATACGAAGAAACAAAAAACACCCAATCGGAAAAGCAAAATGAAAAAAGAATCCAAAAATACGAAGATAATGTAAGGAGCCTCTGGGACAGCTTCAAGCGTACCAACATCCGAATTATAGGGGTGCCAGAAGAAGAGAGAGAGAGCAAGATATTGAAAACCTATTTGAAGAAATAATGACAGAAAACTTCCCCTACCTGGTCAAAGAAATAGACTTACAACTCCAGGAAGTGCAGAGAACCCCAAACAAAAGGAATCCAAAGAGGACCACACCAAGATACATCATAATTAAAATGCCAAGAGCAAAAGACAAAGAGAGAATCCTAAAAGCAGCAAGAGAAAGAAAATCAGTTACCTACAAGGGAGTACCCATACGACTGTCAGCTGATTTCTCAACAGAAACTTTGCAGGCCAGAAGGGAGTGGCAAGAAATATTCAAAGTGATGAATACCAAGAACCTACAACCAAGACTACTTTATCCAGCAAAACTATCATTCAGAAATGAAGGCCAGATAAAGAGCTTCACAGATAAGAAAAAGCTAAAGGAGTTCATCACCACCAAACCAGTATTATATGAAATGCTGTAAGGTATCCTTTAAGAAGAGGAAGAAGAAGAAAAAGGTAAAGATACAAATTATGAACAACAAATACACATCTATTAACAAGTGAATCTAAAAATCAAGGGAATAAATAATCTGATGAACAGTATGAACTGGCGATTGTAATAGAATCAGGGACATAGAAAGGGAATGGACTATTCTTGGGGGGGGGGGGGAAGGGGTGTGGGGTGAGGGAAGAGATTGGACAATAATCGTGCACCTATGGATGAGGACAGTGGGTAGGGAGTGAGGGCGGAGGGTGGGGTGGGAACTGGGTGGAGGGGAGTTATGGTGGGAAAAAAGAGTAACTAATGTAATAATCTGAACAATAAAGATTTAATTAAAAAAAAAAAAGGAGTAAGAGCACTTAGGTAATCTTATTAATAGTTATATGGGGGCCCAGTCAGTGTTGCTCAGTGGTTGAGCATTGACCTATGAACCAGAGGTTATATTTCGATTCCCAGTCAAGGCACATGCCCAGGTTGCGGGCTTGATCCCCAGTAGGGGTCACGCAGGAGACAACCATCAATGATTCTCTCTCATCATTAATCTCCCCCTTCTCTCTGAAATTAATATATATATATATATATATATATATATATATATATATATATATTATATAGTTTTTTTTAAAAAAAAATATTTATACAGGGAAGTATATTTATGTCAGGTGGTATTGAGAATAGATTTTTATAAAAAGGTAATTAATATTAAGCATATGGTATACAAAACTCACACTGCATAAGTATAGCTCACATTTAAGTATTTTCACTTTTAAACTTGATTCTGAAGGAAAAGGCAATAAAAAAATAGAACCTTTAAATTTCCTAGATTCTGTGGGACTGATGATTTTAAATGAAAAGAGATTCACTACAAAACTTTAGAATAGCAGTAATTGATACAGACTTATGACTAAGTACAGGGTGATAAAAGTCCTAATAAAATATTTAAATTGATGATATAGGTAATTTTTGCAAAATTAAGTTGGAAGTATGCCTTTCTAAAGAGATTACATTTTATGAACATGCCAATTTTAATGACTCCAAAAAGAGATAAAAATGCTTAAACTGATTAATTGAAATCTTAAATTTGTATTTCTACAATCTTTGCTACTCAAGTTTATCTCTATATATTTAGTGTCACAAAAGCCAAGAAATTTATCAGTAAATTAACTTTTATATGTGCTTGAATTTTTTCATCTCTTAGCAAGAACCTAAGCCTAACTAATAACAAAGGGTTTTATGCTAAGAAACTAGCTAAAAAAAAAAAAAAGAATATGTCTTTGAAATAGTAATCATTTATAGGGAGGTTTGAAAGTGGTAATATAAGAGGAAGGATGCTTCTCACCATCCTTCTGAGGCTGAGCTCCTGCTTCTGTAACTGCTGTTGGAGGCACCATGGACCCAGGCTGCAAAACACAGATACGGATACCACAAAAATCTTTAGCTTTGGTCAGTCTTAAAATTTGGCCTGCTGCTTTTCCTCTTATAAAGAGCATATGTGAAGAAACACTTATGTCTGAGGGAACTTTTTTTTAACAGCCTAAAAATAGGTCTAATGTAAAGAAAAAAATATTTTAATGAAGAAATTGAGTCTTAACGCTTCTACATGGCTTTCTTAATTTTTCCTATGATATACTTGAGTATAACTTGAATATTCATAGAAAACTAGTTTTAATCAGAACACTATTATGTCACATGCCTGAAAGGATTAGAGTATAACCTCCTCTGAATCATAAATACAAAACTTTTAGTATAATTCTAACCAGAGAAAAAGAAAAGTATTTTTCAAATAAAATCTTTTCCAGTTACACTACTGGGTTAGTGTTAATTTTTCATTAACCGGTTTCATTTCTGCTAGCTTGAACAAAGACAAAATAGGTGTTAAAGGTATCAATAGTCAAATTTACAGTTTATGTTCTAAGAACATAAATCATAGGGTTATGGGAAGATTTTATCAAGATTTTCAAAACTTACGCCAACTGCAGATGTTACTGCAATAGTCTCTGGACTAAGTGCTCTTCTCAACTGAGCATCAAGATCTTCCAGAGGTTGCTGGGATTGAATGAAAACAACCATAATAAATATAGGTCTTTGGCATATTCAGAATCCCTATGTATAGACCATTTATATAGGACATACTGTTTTATGCTTTAGATTGACATGACATAATGTGTGTCTATTCACGGAATATGAAACTCAATATACCAAATTCAACTTAGATATACTAGTACTGCTTGAATGATTTACCAGTCTCTCAAAATGTTATGTCAACCTCAAACTTTAGAGAAACTGTTGCATTTATGTTTTTATAGTTTCTTAGAAAAACTGTTACATTTGTTTTTATAGTTTCTAAGTTTTCTTTCTTACCTTTTATGTTTAATGTTACTGAAAGTGATAAAAAAGTTGTCTATTTGTCCTCTCCTTAAAATAAGTTCTGAAAAATTTATCAAGGTCTATTGGTAGATTAAAAGTTATCACATGTTCCCTATTTTCTTCTTCAGTTTGGTACATCTTTCTGAGACCTTGGTCTTACAAATAAAAGATGGCACTATCAAGTAATATTATTCTTTTTGTAAATCCTTAATAATCTATACTCTTATATCTGCCCTATAAATGACAGAAAGGAGGAACTGGAGGTCTGGGTATCCCATCCTATTAACCAGGTCTTACTACCATCCATCTCAAGGCCATAAACTTTACTCTTGCCACAGTCTCTTAACATCTATCTATCTTGGCTTCCAGCAACCTATTCGTCTATAGCTTTTACTTATGCTATTCCCTGTCTATATGTAGGCTCTATCTACTTACCCCTCCACATGTCTTATTGCTGTTTCTCATCACACTTACAGCTCTCTTAGAATTATAAATACATGCTTCTAATGAGAAAATAGGTGTGAAACTCCCAATTTACAGACTTCCACAATGCAATTTTTTTCAAAACTTAGTGGCTGATGAAGTGGTTTCTCTGTTGGAGTTAAAACTTTATTATGGTAAGTTCATTAAATTATGTGCTACTGTATATCTGGGATCAAAGAAGTAAAGACAAATTCAGGCTTTTCAAATTAGCAATTTACTATGTTTTTCTTTTACAGTTCTAAAATAAATTTCTAATTTAGTTTCAATGTTTACTAGGCTTGACCCACACAGAAGTTTTTTCATGGTTACAATGGATGCATAACGAGTACTTCCTATGGGAATTCAACTAAATGTGTGGGGTGGTAGAGTAGGGTGGAAAAGGAAAGAATTTAAATACTGTAAGCAATTCTGACCACCATTCTACCCAGTGGGTAGAACTGAGTGTGAGATAGGAATCTCACATTCACATCACTGGTCTTAATTCCTCTATGAGGAATCTCATTTCACCTGAGCTGAGTGATTTTTCTATTTAAAGATATATCTTTTTCATGAAATATCACCCTATAACCATCTATATATAAACCAATTACTTAATTTAATGTTCTTTAAAAGAAATGTCAAATTCAAGAAAAAAAATGGTTGTACTAAACTCATAGAAAAAGAGTATTATCAATTATTAGTATGGTACCCTTTCCTAAGGAACTTTCAAAGTTAATTCTGTATACATGTAATTTTTACTTCCATGAAATCTAGAGCAAATTATCTCATACCTAAGATGCAATTTCACTATTCTACGAATGAAAGAAGGAATTTTATTTGTTTGGCAAAGTATCAATTTTGCTATTTTCTTCCTTCGTAAAATATGAAAAAATATTAATATTAAATGTTTTCTGGAAGCAACATTACAAATAAAAGAACTATGAAGCTTCTTACTTTAAATAGGGCTTGGGTCATTAGCTACACTATTTTAAAAGAAAGCTGTTACTAAGTCAAAACCAAATAGAAGCCAGAAGCCATGATCCCACAATGAAGAATTTAAATACCCTTTGTGAAAGAAAATAGGGGCACATTAAGAAATATGCCAAGTCTTGGGGCACCTGAGTTTGTGAAGGTCCTGGAAAAGGTGGCAGCTGCTCACTGGATGGAATACCAGCTAGAAGTTCAGAACCCACTGACACAACCTACAGACAATGAAGGGAAATTCAAGTCCATGAGACACTGAAATGTAAAGACTGGAGAACAAATCAACTAATTCAAATTGCAGAAGCATAAGAATAACATGTATCTAGTTAACGCATGCTTGTCATCTGGGTTATACTCTTAAATAAAGGACATTGTAACCATGATACTATTATAGGGATTACTGTGACATACCAATAAAATGAATAGTAAAATTTAATAAGAAGTTATTCTCTAGGGAAAATAGAGGGAACAAAGGTTGTGTGGACATGAGAGGCACAGTCCAGATATTTTTGAACCACTGCCGTGGTACAATATAATCAAGCTTTTCCAAAAACAAACAATACTTTTCTGAGAAAACAAAAACAATTCAGAAGTAACCAAGGGTCAGGCCTGATAACAAAAGGCATCAGAAATCCAATACTATCAAGCAATTTGTTTTCTGTCTGAGTAAAACCTCTATATTAACTACTGTTAAAAGCATTTCCTATCAATGGCAATGCATACAATACAGTAGAAAAAAAGTACAGCCTTATTACTTGGAAAAGATCAGAGAGATTGAAGATGGCAGAATGAAAGGAAACCCACCATAGCAGGATTAGAAAACACCTTCTAGTTATTTTATTCTTAAGATTAGATTCTTCTCCTTTGTATCACATTATTAACTTCCAATTTTTTATTGACCCCATATTATACATCTGTGGAATCTAAGCAAAGCAGATAATTTGCTTCATTCTCATTGAAACAAAGATTATGAACTTCTGTTACTGTGTATAATTGCCAGTAGAAGCATTTAGCTGTCTTTTGGGATAGAGTCCTTCAATTTGTACCAATTAGGAAGAAATGTCTGTAATTTTACCTGATTATTATAATTCTTAGAAAATCGTGCAGTATAGGTAACCCCCAAATCCTGCCATATTTCAAAAGGAAAAATCTCTCATGTTCAATGTACATATACCCTATCACCTTCAATCTATTTATTTAATAAATACCAAGTGCCTATTATTAGGCAGACATTTTTATAACTTCATTTGTAATTTGCAAGGCTGAGTGGAAAAATGCATATATTAGAAGGAAAAAGAGTGGTTATATTAATTTAATTATTTCAAAACAAGAATCTTACTGGAGCCTTAGTTAAAGGTAGCTTTGACGGAGCAGTTCCAGGTTTCACTCCTGGTGTAGTGCTGACGGGGGCTGAAACATAGCTGACTGAAGTAGAAACTTGCCCAGGTGTTACCACTGGTATAACAGGCAAACCAGTTGTTCCTAATGGCAAACTGGTTGGTGGTAAGCAAGTACTTGTAGTTGAAGTCATGAGTTTGCTGGGTGCAACAGCAGTCGTTGGGATACCTGGTGTGGCATTGGTTTCTACTACTAGTGATGTCTCCAATGAGACAGAGGCATGTTGAGTTCCAGATGAGCCGTGTTCACTAAAGAGAGATCGCAGCTTTTCCTCCAGAGTCTTTATGTCATCAATTCCAGGAGCTTTGGGCTGTGTATCAGCATCTATTTCAGGACAGTGTGTATGAGGCTGGTTGGGAAGCAAAGCTGGTTGAGGCTGACTATGAATTAGTGTCTGCTGTACAGCAGGCACACTAGCAACAGGTTGTGCCAAAGGTGGGATAGTAGGTACTTGGGGTAATAAAGGTGTAGAAGTAGGTCCTGCTGCTTGGGCAAGGACAGGAGTAGAAGCTATAACTGAGGGAATGACCAAAGGATGCACCCCACCAGGTTGAGAAATGGAACCAGATACTGCTGCTCCAGGGGAAGAGGAGGAGGGTGCAGAGTGGGACAAAGCCAATCCAGCTGTGCTGCTATGAGATATTTTATCAAGTGAGTGTGCACTAACCACTACTGTCTCAGCTAGTGTAGGAGCAGAGGTGCTGCTGCTAAGCTGAAGAGATGGCTGTGAAGCTATGCTTGGGAACGGAGTGGTGTTAGAAACTGAGGTTAATGTGGCTGCCCCTGTAGTAGTACTGACTGCTGATGGCTGAGATAATGCAGGTGGAGGATTAGCCCCTGGAGCAGCAGCACTGCTCACTGCAGAGGCTGAAGTTGTTGAAACCGGTCTAGAGGGTAAAGTACCTATACTAGAAACAACACTCCCAGATGTGGGAGCCAGAACCGACTGGGATGTTGCTGATGTTGAGACAACTGCAGGTATAGTGATGCCTGAAACCATGCTGGAAAGCACTGGTGATTCTTCAGACACAGGTGGTATACAGAGTTCACTTGAAGTTACACTTGTGCAGGTGGTAATCCCTTTTTCAGTGGGCACTGTAATCTCAGACTGAATGACTGATGTGGAAATGTCATTAAGAGGGCAGCTAGTTACAGGGACTGATACTGAAAGTGTGGCTGCTGTGGTGGGGACTCCAGCAATGCTACCCATGGAAGGAGGTACTACTGGAAATGTTGGTCCTGTCTGACTAAAGTTGGGAGGTGCTGTATTGGGTCCTTCTGTCATCTGGGCATTTTTAAGTTCAGAAAAGGCCTGCTGTAGACTAAGGGATGAAGCAGAGTGAGACAAATTCATTCCAGCACCATGAGACGTAGAGGCAGCAACTGCAAAGGAAAAGAAAAAATTCAGAATCAGTCCATTTTTAAAGGGTGGATTCAAAAGAATGTCCTAGCAATCTGTTTTTGGATTATCAACTAGGCCACATACCAACAAGGTTTAAAAACTCTTCCAAGGGCCCTGCTGGCATGCCTCAGTTGATCTATGAACCACTAGGTCACAGTTCAATTTCAAGTCAAGGCACATGCCCAGGTTGCGGGCTTGATCCCCAGTGTGGGGCATGAAGAGGCAGCCGATCAATGATTTTCTCTCATCATTGATGTAGCTATCTTTCCCTCTCCTTTCCTCTCTTAAAACAATAAAAATATATTAAAAAACAATAACTCTCCCAAGGAAATGATAGGCTCTAAAACAGCAAAGTAGTTAGATCAAAGTAAGTTAGTGTATACTATTATCTGTTTCTAAAAACAAACACAAAAACATGAAGTAGCTTCAAAGCATATGCGATAGTACTAAATGGAAAAGCAAATACATATTACTGTATCTATATAGTATCTATTACGTGGACTGTATCTAGTTATGGCTGTACCTTTGGCTCTTTTTCTTTAATCTCTATTCATCACTTATTTCCTTTCTTCGTATATTTATCTGTTAGTTATAATTCCAATTTTCTAATCTCTTTTATTGTCTGTGTCATTATTTTAACTACTGCTAGATGACCTAGCTTCCAATATAGCAGAGATGCCACAAAATTTATAGAAGTATGTGGTAGAAGCAATTCCTTACCAGTATCTGATATTTCACCGGAGAAAACTTTTGATTCTCGTAATCGACTTTCTGGCACAGGACTCACTATAAACCGTCTTCCAGCAGAATGAACAACTTGAGTTAAAGAACTGGTAGGAATGCCTAGTTTAAAAGAAACAAACCACTTGATTGCATTATTATTATACTGTATATACTGTCACTGACATGAAGCTTTAAGATTTCATTATTAGCACACTTTGGTCAAAGGTAAGAGCAAACACAGAAAGAAAAGAGATTCATTCACCTATTTGTTGTGTCATGGAAGATGCAGGAAGTGGTTGTTTGAACTCTCCTTCCAATTTCTACAACAAACAAAAGTAGTTCAATTCATTCTCAATGCAATCTGAATTAGGCAAATTGCCACATGCAAAGAGAACACAAGTGTGTGATCATCTCAGACATATGATCACTGGATATTTTGCTTGGCACTACAGTAATATGTTAAACAAACAATCCTTCACTATGGGAATGTTGAACCTACTTGAGAATCTGAAAAGCCATAGTCATCCTTTCCCTGTAGACTCTCCAATCCCTGGTCACCCTCTGGTTCCACACTGACATCCTCACTGAGCATTTCATCAGCTTTTTCAATAATTTCCCGCACTTGATCCACAAAAGACTCTCTCTCTGTTGCTAGAATGAAGTCATTGTTCACCTGTAAAAGAAATGTGATGTCAGTCTGATTAGTACAATGTTTCTCAAGCTTTAAGTCATCCAATTACCAACTTCATGACTTCTGTCCTATCTGCATACCACCTATATTATAATTTACTTGATATGAAAGTTCTTCAATACTAGTTAGGTATGTCCTATACAAAAACATCCTAAATCACAGGCTTGGTGTACTAGTTATATTCACATAGAAATAAATGTAAAAATATATTACAAAATACTGTATATTTGGCTAGGGCAGTGGCTACTTAGATCAAGTACTAAGGTAAAACTGGAATTCCAAATGGAGACATACCATAATTGTTGCTATCTCCTCGGGATTGTCACCATCTAAATCAAATTTGAATGTAACCATTTTCCGATTGTGAGTCTCTAACTGACATTCTACTACCCGGTCTCCTTTATTTGAAACCTAAAAAGAAAAAGAAAAGGTACTTCATATCTTGGAAAACCACATTTACCTTTGTTACTGAATTTGAGAAAGTAATGCAGATTATCACTTGAACTTAAGCCTGATGTTACCACTGGTATTCCTGGCACTGGTACTCTGCCTCTTAAACTGGTAGAAAGAAAATATTAGCCTTTGAGACACATACTCATCTTCCACTACTTTGAAAGAAATGTAAACTAAAACTGTTCTTTTTCTAAAAGGTAAATAGAATCTTATCATAGAAATATGGAATTTAACTATCATTTGAGTGATTAGAAAGTCCTGGGAGAACCAAGATGGCGGCATAGGTTAACGCCGGAGTTTGCTGCTTTGAACAACTACTTCAAAAGTGAAACTAAAAGACAGAACAAACATCACCCAGAACCACAGGAACGCTGGCTGAGTGGAAGTCCTACAACTAGGAGGAAAGAGAAACGCATACGGACACTCAGAGGAGGCGCAGTGCTGAAGTCAAATTCTGAGGTGCGGAGTGCGCGCGGAGCAGGCTGGTGGCGGAGGGCGCGGTTGGCGTTTTCAATCGGGAGGGAGCCACAAACTCTGAGCTCCAGATACGGGCGAGTCTTTAGGAACCCAGACTCAAACGGGAGAAGTGGGACTGTCTGGCTTCGGTCAGAGCGAGTGCAGCTTTTTCTCCGAGCTTAGCAGCGGGTGCTGGGACTCAGAGAGGCAGAGCCCCTGGGGACAGGACTGAGAGCCGCCATAACTGCTCTCTCCGGCCCACCCTGTTGATCCTGTGCGACCCGCCCCGCCCAAGCCCTGCACAGAGGCTTTTGCCGGATAGCCTCAGGCAAAGGCTAGATTAGCACCTCCCTAGAGGACAGAAGTTCTCTCACTGCAGACACAGCTGATTCTCATAGCCACTTGGCCTGGAGGTCAAACCCTCCCTGGTATTAGCTACAACAAGGTTTAACTATAAGACTGCGAACAAAGACCACGAGGGGGTGCACCAAGGAAGCATAACAAAATGAGGAGACAAAGAAACAGGACAAAATTGTCAAAGGAAGATATAGAGTTCAGAACCACACTTTTAAGGTCTCTCAAGAACTGTTTAGAAGCCGCCGATAAACTTAATGAGATCTACAAGAAAACTAATGAGACCCTCGATGTTATATTGGGGAACCAACTAGAAATTAAGCATATACGGACTGAAATAACGAATATTATACAGACTCCCGACAGCAGACCAGAGGAGCGCAAGAATCAAGTCAATGATTTGTAATGCGAGGAAGCAAAAAACACCCAACCGGAAAAGCAAAATGAAAAAAGAATCCAAAAATGCGAGGATAGTGTAAGGAGCCTCTGGGACAGCTTCAAGCGTACCAACATCAGAATTATAGGGGTGCCAGAAGATGAGAGAGAGCAAGATATTGAAAACCTATTTGAAGAAATAATGACAGAAAACTTCCCCCACCTGGTGAAAGAAATGGACTTAAAGGTCCAAGAAGCGCGGAGAACCTCAAACAAAAGGAATCCAAAGAGGACCACACCAAGACACATCATAATTAAAATGCCAAGAGCAAAAGATAAAGAGAGAATCTTAAAAGCAGCAAGAGAAAAAAAGTCAGTTACCTACAAGGGAGTACCCATACGACTGTCAGCTGATTTCTCAACAGAAACTTTGCAGGCCAGAAGGGAATGGCAAGAAATATTCAAAGTGATGAATACCAAGAACCTACAACCAAGATTACTTTATCCAGCAAAGCTATCATTCAGAATTGAAGGTCAGATAAAGAGCTTCACAGACAAGGAAAAGCTAAAGGAGTTCATCACCACCAAACCAGGATTATATGAAATGCTGAAAGGTATCCTTTAAGAAGAGGAAGAGGAAGAAAAAGGTAAAGATACAAATTATGAACAACAAATATGCATCTATCAACAAGTGAATCTAAGAATCAAGTGAATAAATAATCTGATGAACAGAATGAACTGGTGATTATAATAGAATCAGGGACATAGAAAGGGAATGGACTGACTATTCTTGGGGGGGAAAGGGGTGTGGGAGATGCGGGAAGAGACTGGACAAAAATCGTGCACCTATGGATGAGGACAGTGGGTGGGGAGTGAGGGTGGAGGGTGGGGCGGGAACTGGGAGGAGGGGAGTCTTGGGGGGGAAAAAAGAGGAACAAACGTAATAATCTGAACAATAAAGATTTAATTAAAAAAAAAAAAAAAGAAAGTCCTAAAATATCATCAGTACACCTGAGAGTTAGAAATATCCACATAACATAAACTATAGGAAACCCACATATGAGCAATACTTACATTCAAAATTCTCAATTTTGGGCGAGAAGTCTTTTCATGACGAGATCGACTTCTTACAGATTTTCGATAATGCCGTTTTGCAGTTCTCCCTTCATGCCTTCCACTCGATGATGGGACATTCTCATTGCCATCACTCATACCTGAAGCAACATCTGAATGTGCACTTCAAAAAAAGAGTTCAGTTTACAATATGAGACTTAAAAAGTTTTGATATTTTTAAGTTTCATATCATCTTACTACCAGTCAAGGACAGAGAATTTTACTTACCTGTCTATAGAAGAGACCAAAGTGGTAGGCTGGGTAGGTTGTGGCTGTGCTATTGGAACTGGCTCTGGAGGAGCAACCTGAGACACTCCCTGAGTACTCTGTGAATAGAAAGGATAATTCAAATCTTGGCAGTAATACATTTCATTTACTATTCACCATTCCCCAAAAGCTATTCTTTTTACTTTTCTTATCCCTCCCCTAAGTCCTAGAAGCACTAAATTTACTAGTAATTCTCAATATTCAGCATCTAGAGATAGTGGTCTTAAAATTCCAAAGGAAGTTTCTAAAGCTAGTCTCTGATATAGACTGCATGGTGTGATACCAGCCAACATAGCTGCTAGATAGTGAGAAACTATAATTTGCCATGCAGCCAGCATCTTACCAGAAGTGTGCAATAGGGCAGGCAGAGTAAAGTGCAAAGATGATTCAGATCTTTCTCCTAGCAGGGCAAAAATGATTACTGGGAGCACAGCAGGATAAGATATTCTTACGACTGCCAATGGCAAGAATTTGTGAAAGGAGAAGAATAATGGCTAAAGTACTAGCTAGAGAAGTGAAGTGCTAATAGGGTTAATCTTCTCCAAGGCACACTCACTTCCCAACAGAACAACCAGTGGCAACAAGACCCCCACATTGGCATTTCATTCTGCTGTAAGAAAAAGTCATTCAGAAGTTAGTTTGAAATAGTCTCCAAATGAGTTCTAAACCAGGGAACCTATGTTTCTGCTCTGTAATTTTTATCCCATTACATATATATATGTTTTAGATGTTAACATGCAGAAATTCCATTTACCTCCAGAGCTGCTTGCTGGGAGGATGTAGTGGGGGCTTGTGCTAAACTCACTGCTGGTTGGGACACTTGAACCTGTCCTCCTATACTGCCCACAGGAACTACAAGATTTGATTCCATATAAGGCTGCACCACTGTAGGAAAGTAACCTGGTGTAGCTAATGCTTCTGTAGGCAGGGGAGGGGATAAGACTGTAGAAGGGATGCAAACAGAAGCCACGCTGGAAGAGGGAGCAATATTTGAATCTCCTGGATATTGCAGTGGCAATCGAGGTGGGAAGCCCTGTGATAGAAATGAGGAAGGTGAGTTAGTGCAGGTCAGGTCATCAAATTAGCAAAACAGCAAGACATGCCAAAAAAAAAAAAAAAAAAAAAAAAAAAAAAGAAGAAAAGAAAAAAGGGAGAGAGAGAAAGAATGCACATAGCAAAGAATAGTAGCCCACTCTTTTTCTAATAATTTAAAGATTTCTGATTTCAATTTAGGGGACAGGATTCTACAACTGTGTTTTAAGTTGCTGTTTTGGTTTTTTTTCCCTTCCTCCTGGAGATTATTTAAATAGGAGGAATAGACTTAATACCTTCCAGAAATATCTACTTTCTAGTCAATCTTAAGTGGAAGAATGAAAAAGCTCTTCAAGGTATCAGTCATTCCAGTCATATCATGACCTGCTAATCTTCTAAATCCAAACCCTGAAGCTTTTTATTGATACCATGTTAGCTATTCTATTTATTCTTATTACAAAAGTAGCCTGATGTACTCTTAGTAGCCATATCTAGCATTTAATTAGCTTTCACTGAGTTTTAAATGAACCATTTTTCTCCCAAGAGGTATCTTCAGAAAAATGGAAATGAATCGTTACACATCATCACCCTATCCTTTCTCAGAATTTTACTATTTTAGTTTCTCTAGGAAAGATCAGCAACTACTGTTATTGCTAGTTATTCTGATATACAGCTACTATATTTTCAAGTCCTTGATGGTCTACTATAAGAACAAAACCGTCTGGTGCCCTCCTTTTTGCTAGGTAACACAATACCTGGTAAAGAACATCTCCAGAGGGAAGTGGAACCTCAGCAGCTTGTCCAAGGTTAGCTGGTAGTCCCATGGACTGAACTGATGGCTGCAGAAGCTGTGGGTGAACCTGACTTGGCAGCTGAGTCACAGGCTGCAGAAGGGTTGGAAGCTGACTAGAAGCCAGAGTTGATCCCCCTGGGATCACAGATGCTGTAGCCGATGAAGCCAAGGTGAGCAGAGGCTGATTAATGCCAGCTGCAATTGTGATGGGAAGGGTTGAGAAACCTGTCTGAGCCGCAGACACATGAGGAGCTGATATAGGAATTTGAGAGACAGAGTACTGAGGGAGTAAGGAAGTAGGGAGTGGCTGTCCCATAGGGAGGAAATGAGCACCAGAATGGACTGGAACAACTGAGGGTTGTGTTGCAACTGAGATCTGAGGTTCGCCTTGGATAGTTGGTACTGGCTGGGAAACTGGAAGCTGAGAAGGTAAAGAAAACAAAACAGACAGATTTAAAAAAAAAAAAAAAAAAAAGCAAGGCCACCAAAGCAAGACATGTATTAGCTCAAAGGAATGAAAATTTAAAAAGAAAACAACAAGAAGAAACTCTGGATACATTAGTGTAAGTTAATATGCCACATAAAAATAGGGAAAGGATTGCAGGATACAAAGAGGATGATTGGCTACTGTTCCAGATCTTTGTAGAGAAGTTTACTAATGCTTCATTTTTCAACAATAAAATGAGGACCCTTCCACAGGCAAGGCTTTTTTGTTCATAGCATTAATTGAGATATATTTCCCATACCATAATTCACTGGCAGGTTTGCAGTCACTAAATCTATGACTGCTATTACTATAGTTACCGAAATTCAAATGAATTTCTTTATTCCCAGTGGAATTATATTTCATCAATATTGCCTGTAACAAAGGCCTATAAAAGTAGGTATATTTACCGTATTTCACTGATTCTATGATGTAATCATCCCTCTCCAGCACTCTGTCATTTTAACATTTGTGAAACTGAGATATATCTTACAATTAATGGTGTATCAGTACTTAGAGATACATAAAACAATGGTGCATTTTACAATTGATAGTATCTCAGAGCAATAAAATATGACAGAAACAATATATTGTGCCAAAATACAAGCACAACAAGCCCCAGTGTTAAAGTTGGAAAAAGGTAATTCAGAAGAGCATTCCTTCTATGGGGCACTTTTCAAGTGACTGGAAGGATGCCTTAGAAAAGAAATCATTCTATAAAAGGGGTTTTTATGACTTACTATCATTAGGCAATGAGGGATAAAACAATGCATAAATCTACATGAAAATACAGCATATTCCCTGGAATATTAGATAGCTGACACAACTCTAGAAAATGTAACATTTATTAACCCACCAGTTCTAATTCTTGTCAAAATGATTTTAGACTCTTGTCAAACCTAAAAGTTAAATATTTTTAGATGGTCACTGCTCAGTATGTATCCATTTACATTAAACAATGCATATGCACAAAAGGAGCAATTTTTTACTTCATTTTTGCAAAGAAACAAACAACTTTGATATTGCACCATTAGAGAAAGTAGAAGTCTATCTACATGAAAGAACAGGTTACATGGAATTCCCTTTAGCATACTCTTAGGAACCATTTACCTGTTTTCCAGCTGATACTTGAGGCAAGACCTGTGAAGCCTGAGGCTGACTCACTGGCTGTGCAGTAGTGGCCTCACTGGAGGTTGTTGTCTGTGGAAGTGAATACTGCACTGTCTGTTGAGGGGGGGCTGTCTGTTGTATTCCCTGTTGCTGAGAATAAAATATAATTACTCAGTTTTATTTCAAGTCATTAATAGCATGTTTTCAAGGAATTACGTTTGCCTAAGGCCTTCAGTGCCTGAAAATGATTTTAGTAATCAACACAAACCCAAATTCATCAGTTCCCCTTTACATTTCTCTTTTTCCTCTGGTGTTCTTTACTTGTGGTGGTACCACCAAGAACAATTAACCAGTGTTTCAAAACTTGAGTCACCACTGGTTCTTCACTCAGCATTCCCCCTTGCCTCAATAGCATGTCATTTATAAAGATCTTTAGATACCATATCCAAATAGGTCCTACCTCCTCCAACCCCACTACCCCTTTTTTTCCTATTTCTCCATTATCAGCTTTCACTTTGGTCCTCTATTAAACTAATCCAATCTCCCCCTTTAATCTTTCCAAAATCTATTTTATAAACTGTATAATTAATTTACTTGAAAAATAGCTCTGGTTATAGCTACAAAATAGTGAGAAGAGCATTGTATTAGGAATTTTAGTTTTATCATTTACTAGCTGTAATACCTTAGAGACTGTTCACTTTACTGCCAAAATGAAGTTTCCTTCTTTGAAAATAAGGACACTGTCAACTCAAGTCAAAGCAGGACAAAGGAAATGACTTTTGGGAGTCAACATATGCTGGCCACTCTGGTGTAACACACTTAAACTTAATGCATGACACATATTTGTACTCAAATACTAATCTTTATAATAAATTAATTGCTCCCTTTTGTGTAACAAAAATCTGAACTTCATAGCTGACTTAAGGTTTTCTAATACCTATAACTAATTTAAAAAATTATAATACAAAAACAATACCTGTTTGTAATAAAAATGTTAACGAATACATCAGATAATAAAGTTAAATGAAAATACCCCAACCTCATTTCTCAGTGGCAACCACTATTAGTTTAGTGCATCTTTATGATTTTTTTAATATATATAAATACATTTTCCTTTGTTAAAATAAAAACATGCCTATTATATAAAAAGTGTTCTCTAGACTGATGAAAAGGGACAGATCCAAAGACTGAGAAACAGCGATCAGGCTATCAACCCCCAGAAGGAAAGTAGGGGAGGGCGGGGGTAAGGGGAAGAGATCAACCGAAGGACTTGTATACATGTATATAAGCCAAACCAATGGACATGGACAACAGGGGGATGGGATCGTGAGTGTGCGGGGCGGGGGTGGGGGTGGGGGTGGTGGTGGTGGGAGGTTGGGGGTTAATGGGGGGGATGAGGGGGGGTGGTGGGGTGGTGGTGGGAGGTTGGGGGTTAATGGGGGGGATGAGGACACATTTGTAATACCTTAACTAATAATAATAATAATAATAAAAAGTGTTCTCTAACATGTTTTCATTTCATTTATCAATGGCATCCATGTTCCAATGATGACTATTTTCGTTGATTTCTTAGAAAAATAAAATCAACAGTAGTCATGTTCATTTTATTCTTATTTAACTATTTCTGATAATGCAATTTTCTTATTTTAAATTAAAAAAATGAGGGACAAATGGCTGTTGAATTATGTAAAATATTTTCAGCAACTAAGATATATCTATCATATTTATGCAACTATAAGGCAACCCTGAATATAAGAAAATTTTGTTTTCCCACTGAAAAGAACAACAAAAAACTGGCACACTTTTTTGGTCAACTTGAATATATTTAAACTTTAAGGAATTTACATGGAAATACTACAATTATCAAAGGTATTAATTTATATACCTAAATAAGATTGCATATTATATAAGTACTAGAGGCCTGGTGCACGAAATTCATGCACACGAGGGGGGGGAGGGTACCTCAGCCCGACCTGCACCCTCTCCAATCTGGGAGCCCTCGGGGGATGTTCAACTGCCAGTTTAGGCCAGATGAGAGATCAGGCCTAAACTGGCAGTTGGACATCCCTCTCACAATCTGGGATCTCTGGTTCCTAACCACTCACCTGCCTGCCTGCCCACCTGATCCCCCTAACTGCCCTCCCCTGCTGGCCTGATCACCCCTATTAACTTTTTTTTTTTTAATCTTATCCCCTTCACACACAGTTGTATTTGACTTCCTTATTGGCTTCTCCCTCTCACACAATTTTTCTCTCTCCTTTATTGTAACACTTTTTCCTACTAACTCATCATTTACAAACTTTTTTTTCCTCCTAATTTTCTAATTCTGTTCCATCATCCTTCTTCCCATCTTTCTCCTACTCTCCCTCCCTCTCCACATTCCTTCTTTCCTTTATCTTTACCCCGCCCTCCCTCCCCTTTTCCTTCCTTCCCACCTTAATATTTTTCTTCACTTCCTCCCTCGGACGGCTTTGCTCCCTCCCCCATTTCTTCCTTCTTCCCATTCTCCTTTTAAGCTCTACCAGCTCCCCTTTAAAACTTTCCTTCCCTCCCTCTTTCTCTCATCCTACCTTTCCCATACATTCTTCTCTACTTAATTCCACTGTTTTAATATCTATCTACCTGCCTAATTATTCACTATCATTTATCTTTTTTTCTTTTCTAACTCCTACTTTTAAAATCTGTCCCCAGTACACAACTATATTTGATTTTCATTATAGCTCCTGCAGTTCACTCATATATCCTCTTTCCTTCTTTAACTCTGCTCTCTACTGACTCCTTTATAAAAATTTTCCCTCATTCCTTCCCTTCTTAAAACTTCTGTTGGGGGGTGGGGTGGGGAGGCACATTAACTCCCAGCCCAGGGTTCAGCCCCAGCCAGAGGTTCACCATCCCACCCCCTTCCCCGCCCGCCCCGCCGTTGTCCTGCTCCCATTCCCAGAGGGTTGGCTGAGGTCAGCGCAGCCTGGGCGCTGCTGCCACGAAGCAGGAGTGCCTCCACATAGAAGGCCTCAAACCGTCCACCACTCCATCCTGGACCCGTGAGCACTTCCCCACCATCGGCCCGTGTCGGGGGCCACTGCCCTCCTCCTGTGTCTGGGTAGGGCTCCCCACTTGCCACCTGTGCCCCGCCCCTCACCAGGTGCACCTGCCCGCCCCCCCCCCCCCGTGGTTGCCACGCCCTCCTGCGTGCAGCCCCATGTTTCCTTCCCTTTTCTATTCCTGCATCTTTTTCTTGTCCCGTTTCTGTATTTCTCTTTCTCCTCAGCCTGTCTGCATGCAGGCCTGCCTTCCTCTCCCTCTCCTTTCTTATCCCCTCCTATCATATCCTATCCTATCCCAAGCCTTGCAGCTGCCTGAGCAGAGGGCGGGGATGCAGCCTGTTGACCTTGTTGTGATGTGACGCTGTAATGGATGATTTGCATTTTCATCTATTATTACATAGGATAGTAATTTCTTCACTTTTATTTTAAAACCCATTCTGTCAGAATTTGTCTATAAATATTTCCAAACACATAGACTATTTTTAAGATCCTTACATTTGTTCTCGCCAGTTTTATTCCATTAATATTTTTTGGTTATTGTTTAAAATAAAGGACATTAAGAGCTCTGTGACATGAAAGTATGATAAAGCTTGAATACAGTATATGGTGAGTCCCTTCTTCATACTAAAGAAAACGGATAAATTTGAGGAAAAAAAATCCCTACCTTATATTTGGGTATGTGATTATCTCTCCCAACAGCATAAATGCAGAACCATGTTTACATCAAGATTGAGACTCAATCAGCTCACTCCAATCAACCTTTTTTTTCTCTTTAGAATATTCTTTATTCTTTTTAAAAATATATATATTTTATTGATTTTTTATAGAGAGGAAGAGAAAGGGAGAGGGATAGAGTGTTTGAAACATCGATGAGAGGAACATCAATCAGCTGCCTCCTGCACATCCCCCACTGGGGAACCAAGGTGCATGCTCTTGACTGGAATCGAACCTAGGACCCTTCAGTCTGCAGGCCGACGCTGTATCCACTGCGCCAAACCGGTTAGGGCTATTCTTTATTCTTACATCTGAGACTAACTGATAGTTAGAGTCCAGTTCAAATGGGATCTCTTTCACAAAGCTTTCCTGATATTCCCCTCACTGTTATGTAATGTCTCTCATTTCATGAAACAATTGGGTAGCAGTTAAATGGTGAATTATGAAATCAGATTACTTGGATTAAATTCTGTTATCCATCTTTTATAAGCTGTATAAGCTTGAGTAAATCACTCTACTTCTTTAGATCTCATCTTGGCTTTCCCATCTGCACAATGGAAATAATGATAGTACCTATACTACAAGGTTCAATAAGGATTAAATAAAAATGCAGGCTAGTGCTCTGTACACTGTATATAATGTTAGCCATTATCCTTATTTGTTTTGTAGGAGTTGACATATATGTCTACTAGGGTAGTTAGGCTCCCTGAAAGAAGTCAGAGCTGGTCCCTTTTGGGCCTCGGCATAACCTGTGGCTCTTCAGAGCATGAACTCAATTAGGAAAATAAATTGCTTACTTAGTTGGGAGGTGGTGCTGATGAGAACAGTAAAAAATGAACAGTGTTTATAGACATAAACCCTCACTCTTTGCTTAAAATAACTGAGAGGCATGTACGCCAATTGTGCCTTAGAACATTTGGGGAGAAGTGGCTCTTTTGGATAGACTAGGAGTATGTGGTGATTTTTTGTGTGCACAATCTCACTGGCTAATAACCAACACACCAGCCAACCAGGTATTATTTAGCACAGTAGCTTGGCACCAGCTTTGCATAAACTTGCCTCATGAAACCAGTTCAAACCAGCCTATCCTGACTGTGTACTATCTATTGGACATGGGTGCTGAATAAAAAAATATTCATGAACCTCAATTAAACAGAAACTAAGAAATACCTGAAGATTTTACATGTGCCCTTCAGAAGAAGTTACTAAGTAAGTAGGGCAGCTCATGAGTTTTCTTGTGGAAACAAACTAAGTTTTCCAGTAGAAAGAAGCAGCTATTTTTTAGTACCTCATACCATTAAAAGGTATTCAATAAAAACATGAAAAAAGCAACAAATCCCTTATCCATTATATTTCAGAAACCCATGAAATAAAGTAAATTTCAGCTAAAATACATTTCTTGCCTAGCTCTAATAAAACTAGAGATATGGCTTCCTAAGGAGTAAAATAAAAATTATATCTAAAAACAGACTCTATTCATATAGTACAGAAGGTTTACAATCTTTCTTTAAAATTTATGGAAACCCAATAGCTACAACAAATAAGTGCAGCTTCTTGGGTACCTCTACAGAATCTTAAGTCCCTACAGAATTTTAATATAGAAGAAAAGAATGCTATAGAAACCTTGAATTCTGGCTTGTAATTTTTAGTTCTATTCATTTACAGGTTTATATGAGCATGGAAAATTAAGTATTTTAAACTGCAAATACTTGACTCAATTTTATGATTCTCCTTAACTTAAATATCATGCTATATTTAAAATAAGTCACAAAATAAAAGTTATCTAAAAAAAAATCACAAACATAAATTCTTATTTGTACTGTAGAGATAGCCATTTAGCCATATTTTTTTCTACAGAAGAGTCAACTACCTAATTCTTTTAACCTGATATTTATGGAATTGTTTAAATAGAGTAAGATATATAAGAAATTCCTATAGAAAAGGAAAAACAGAGTACACCCTTATATTTGCTCAGTTTATTGGTATTGGCTGTGTGTCTAAAAACACACAAATTAGGAGACTGGTATCCATGATAATGCTTCTATCCTCAACCAGCTTTATTTAACTTTTAATCTGTATTCTTATTGGGGGTTAATATTAAAATAGAATTTGTTAAGGTTGGCAAAAATATGACTACTCAACTGAACTATAAATATTTATACATTCAAATATTTGTCTGAAACAGCAGGAGCAAGACAAAGCATATAATTCCCAACAGCTACATTCTATAAGATAGAGGTGTTCACAGAGTTAAACGTGTATATAGCCAAAGTAACCTTGTACAAAGAACACCTGATCTTAAACTAGTATCATATGACTACATGGTCACATGCTGGACCAAAAGCAGGCAATCTGTAATAAGAATTACAAGCTTCGGCCCTGGCCGGGTGGCTCAGTTGGTTGGAGTGTTGTCACTTATACCAAAAAAGGTTGCCGGTTCAATCCTCAGTTGGCATGCATATAGGAGGCAACAGTATCAGCGGTTCTCAACCTGTGGTCGTGACCCCTTTGGCGGTCGAACAACCCTTTCACAGGGGTCGCCTAAGACCATCCTGCATATCAGATATTTACATTACAATCATAACAGTAGCAACATTACAGTTATGAAGTAGCAATGAAAATAATTTTATGGTTGGGTCACAACATGAGGAACTGTATTTAAAGGGCCAGAAGGTTGAGAACCACTGAGTTAGATGATGTTTCTCCCCCCCTCCCCCTCTCTCCCTCCTCCTCCTCCCTCCTTCCTGCTAAAAATCAATAAACATATTCTCAGGTAAGGATTAACAACAACAAAAAAGAATTAAAGGCTCTGTTTCAAAAATCAATAGGAACAGAAGCCAATTTACAATTCGGTGGTTCAAAAACACACTTTGTAGGAAACGATGTACCATATAGTAACTATAAATTTTATTTGAAACAGTTAATAAATATTGAATTGTGCCAAAAAGCATTATTTCCATGCAAATAACTATTACAAATATCACCAGTGATGATGCTCACAAAAGAACAAGTCATATATACATAAGTGAAAATAGAATTGATATTCTTTGTATTGTTAAATTATGTATTGAATTATCTGTTTAAGAAGGCAGATAAGCCGAAACCGGTTTGGCTCAGTGGATAGAGCGTCAGCCTGCAGACTGAAGGGTCCCAGGTTTGATTCCGGTCAAGGGCATGTACCAGGGTTGCTGGCACATCCCCAGTGGGAGATGTGCAGGAGGCAGCTGATCGATGTTTCTCTCTCATCGATGTTTTTGACTCTCTATCTCTCTCTCTTCCTCTCTGTAAAAAATCAATAAAATATATTAAAAAAAAAAAAAAAAGAAGGCAGATAAATTTGACCAGCATCAATGATTCTTTTAATCTAGAAGACTGTTGAAAAATACATTAAATAAAGGAGAGTTTCTAAAATGTTACTGAATATGAGATGTTATGCCTCTTGATTTTCCTTTCAAACACTTAGTAAGTAGACCATTTACATCAGAAATTTAATTCAAGAAAGATGTAAAACAGTGTATTGGCTACTGCTAATCCATAAAATGTAGCAATGAATTGTTCTCACCTGCTGAGAATGTTGTATGGGTTGGGAAGATGAAACCCCTGTTACAATATTTGAGCATGGCTGACCCTGGCTCTGCCCCTGTGCCTAGAGAAAAAAAGTAAATACAACAAATTAGAAAAGCACTGAAGTAAATGTACAGAGAAGTCAGGCTTTGGCAATAAATGTTAAGCTCCTGAGAGTTCGCTTGAGTAAGATGAAACATTAGTTTGATAAAGTATATATGAAGAGACTGTTGGGGAATCTTTTGTAAGAAAAGGTTAAGAAAAGAACATACTCTGATCCTATGCAAAAACCACTGATAGTTAAAACCTAACCATTTCTGCTCAGGCTATAATTTTAGCTAAAAATTGTAAGATTCCTAATATAATTGTTAATGACAATAATCAGGAAAAAGTAAGAATATCAATGTAAAAAATATCCCTCTGTATGTGAACAATTAAAGAAAAAAGGGCATTTGATAATGCTAATTTGGTTCCTTTTGCTATTTCTTGTAGTGCCATGGTGACTTTTATGAAAAAGTGTAAAAAAAAAAAATCTGTTACCATTAATTGCTTACAGTATTAGTTCTCAAGCAAGGACAATTTTTCCCTCACCTCAGGGGACATTTGGCAGTATCTGGAGACGTTTTTGGTTGATGCTACTGGCATCTACTGGAAAGAGGCCAAGGTTGCTGCTAAACATCCTACACTGTGCAGAACAGTTATCCCAAACAAACAATTATCCAAAGTAAAACATCAATAGTGTTGAATTTGAGAAAACCTGACCTACAAAAGTCTAAGTTAAAATAACAATGTGAGAAATGAATGTGGGGCTTTACAAGAGGTTTCTTTGAAGGTTCCTTGGATATAACATGTCACTACATCTTAACCACTATACACATTCATTGTTTCTGCAATAAGTCTGTAAATTAACTACTTGATATTTGAAATTTTATTTTGGAAATTTAAAGAAGAACGGCTGGCAGTGCATTAAGATTTACAGTACAGACTGACAACTAGTGTAATGATGTGAGTGTACTGTATACCCATGCAGTATAATTTTAAAGTTTCTGGATCTTTTTTATTCTTGTTACTATTCTAAGTAAATGATACGTTAGGTACACTTTCAGGGTTGTTTATGCCCACATAGGAAGCAAGTACAAAGGAGAACATACAGTTTTTTATAAAAGAGTGGAATATTTTAAAGATCCAAACGATGTCTTAAATATATAATTGCATAATCTCCTACACAGATTTTAATAAGACTTATAAATTTGATAAAAATGTATCAAAATAGCCCTAACCGGTTTGGCTCAATGGATAGAGCGTCAGCCTGCGGACTGAAGGGTCCCGAGTTCGATTCCAGTCAAGAGCATGTACCTTGGTTGTGGGCACATACCCAGTAGGGAGTGTGCAGAGGCAGCTGATTGATGTTTCTAACTCACTATCCCTCTCCCTCTCTGTAAAAAATCAATAAAACATTTAAAAAAAATGTATCAAAATATATAAAATAGCTAATACTAAATCCACTTCTTGAATTCTATTATGGACATTACTTGGTCTTTATTTGTAAGAGTGCATAAGCTCATAAACATAAATAACAAAATTTATATTTGTTGATAAAAACACCAAGGCCTGGGATATTTAATGTTCCTTAGCTTGCAACATATATCACAAGTTCTTAAAACAAATGTTAAAAAACCCCATCACCCACACAAGATTCTAACTTAGTTGCTATAAATTAGAATTAGTTAACTTTATGGATTAACATTTTATTTGGATATATACAGTGACTTGTTAGATTGATGCCTTTTTAAAAACGCATCTTCATTTTGTTAAAACAAACTCTTGAGACGTTTCCTTTCTGTCTTTTAAAATCCTTCCACACTAATGAAAATTCTGTGTATTGTTTATTCTACGTAAAAAAAGGTTTTTGGTTGTTGTTTTTTAAACTAGCCATGTTTATTTCTAGGGAGAAAGAAATACTTTACATTAGTATTTATAAATAATTAATGTTGAGTCAACATCACAATATAGACATCTACTTTTTTACTACTAGTTTTAAATATGCTATGGATAAAAGTAATTGATTTTGATAACCAATTAAAATTCTAGTTTTTCTTTTTCTAAGGGTTTGCATATATTATAGGTAAATTAGGCAGCTTCTCTCTCATATTTTGTTCTTAAATACAAATAGTTTATAATACTCCCAAATGAAGAAATTCAATAATAAATTAAATTAAATAATATTCCTCATAAATGAAAAGGAGGGATAGAAAATTTAAATGTAATGATGCGTAGTAGGGTAGTTTAAAATAGTGGAAGTTTTCCTATAACCTGTGGATGGAGTGCAGATCCTCCTGAAGAATATGAGGCAGATAAAACCTGCTGAGATGTGGTTCCTTGGGGGAAACAGAAGAAAAGTGGGGATTCTTGTAACACTGTCTGAGGCAGACGGATAAAGGGTAATGAGACGTCAGAGCCATAAGGTGCAGCTGCTCCCCCTGTAGGGGGAGGTGATTGAAAATCACTGGGGTCTGAAGAAGTAATTTGTGAGGAATCACTGGAATATTCTGGGCTTCCTATTGGCCAGTTCTGTCCGATAGGCTCTATCACAGAAACGGTCAATTCTGGGGCATAATTATGCTGTTCTTCAGTCACAGGCTGCAGGTGGCCATGTAATCCAACTGGTTGAGGAGGTGATTCTTCCTGATTCAAGTCCATTGCAACCTGTCGATTTCGGTAAGCACGCTGAGGTAAAACTCCCCCTCCTTCTCCTGAAGAGGAGCTTGGAGTGTGAACATGAAATTCAAATACATAATTGCTTCTGCTCTCATTGTTATGAGTTAACACAGCAGGCGCAGAATGAGGAACAAAGACAGGGTGAAATTTCAAACATGTAGCATCTGTACTGATAGGTGCAGAAATACTAGAGAGGGGAGATCCTGGACTCAATCCAGAATCTAATCTTAAATTCTGAAGGTGTCCTACCAAGAAAGCCTGTCCAGATGGAAATTCAAAGACAGAACGTGAGGTAGGGCCCCCTTGTACTGGCTTCTGTTCAAGTATCTGTTTCATAGGACTTGACAGCACTGGTGAGTTGTATGGAATACCCTCATACTGTTCTGCCACCTGGGCCTGGTATTGTACCCCAGCTAGATACAACGCTTCCTGAGGAACAAAACTGTGAGCTTCTTCTGAAAGTACTAGTCCAGGTCTACAGTCACTGTAAACTTGAGGTGGTTCAAACAAAGGATTGACCGGTATCTCACATGGCTCTCCAGTTATTCTACTGGCTGTAGTACCCAGCATAACTACGGCCTCTGGTGTCCAGTTAGCTGGGCTGCCACCAGGTGGAAGAAGATTTTGGCCAACAGTCCTCAGCAGGGGTTGGAAGTGGTGAGTTTGGGCTTCCAGGAAGGAGGTGCTCTTACGCCGCTGGGAAATGGCCACCTTCGGTGGACAGGTGGGAGGTGGTGAAAAGGAAACTGGACGTTCATGAATAGTTGGGAAAAATATCTGTGATTCTGGGTATGTTGGGGTCCCCCCACACGGATGCACCATGGACTGAGGCTGTATCAACATGAATAAGACAAGTAATTCATACATTCATATGTGAAATTACATTTGACATGCACAACTGGATAGCTCTGTGTAACCCTATGAAATGGTTACACCAAATTTATAATTAATAAAGAAATAACAATACTTGTAGAAATTATGTGCATAGTGAAAATCCATTAAATACATCCAGGGTCCATGTAATTATTTTGTGGGACTCTTTGCATCAGATAAAAGCTGCTTTTCCACAAATTTCCATTCTCAACTTTCCTTTCTCAAAAGAATTTAACTTTCCAAGTGATTATTTTACTTTTACCTACAATTAACATGCTTACTCTTTTTTTTTAAACATGCTTACTCTTAGACTTAATATAAATTACATCAGTAGAGAAAGAGTTAAGGAAAAACAATAAACCCAACCATTTTTATAATATAAGAAATGCATTTTAATTTAAGCTACTATACAAAGTCTACCTATATTTTCTATTTATTATCCTCTCCTGTTAGAGGCTTCAGTGTTATTTTCTTATCAAGTAATCATATATCTTCTAAGTAGAAATCAGAGGAGATTTTTGGTGGATAGTAAAAGATACACAACTTGACTAGTGACAGTAATGTCTTTTTTCTGGTCTATCCCAAACCAGATACAGTTAATTTTACTACATGAAACATGTGACAGATGCCAAATTACTAAATGTCCACTTTTCTGGTTCTAGTTAAGGGTTGAATAATCTGGTGTTCAAATCAGTTGAAAAGAATATAAATAACAGCTGACTTGATACAACAGTTTTTTGGGGGGGTCAAAGAAGAAGTTCTGTATTTAAAACTCTAACTTCAGAATCCTACTTTGCCCTTGCCAAGTGCAAAAAGTGCACACTGTAATAATTCACTTTCATAGGCTCATTTTTTAAAAGAGTATGATTTCATTTTTTCAATAGGGAAGACCCCAATCAAGTTAGCAAAACAGTTCTATTGTTATTTCATCACAACATCTAAAAGAGGGCTTCTATTAGTATTCAAAAGCCATATCATTCTCCTAGGTAAAAATCTGGAAGATTTGAGCATTGCTAGATCAGAATGTTAACTATATTCTCTATCTGGAAAAGCAACAGCAAGGTCCCACAGTGTTTAAAGCTTTAAAAGATAGATCTTTTATAGACATGGATGGGCCAACGAAAATCATATGTACTATATATGTGACTAATGTATTCATTAGAGTCAAGATTCCACCTTAATCTAAGAAAAAAAAAATTTCATGAGGGAACATTATGTGGCCTTTTAGTTAGCTGACACATCATTTCAAACAGCTAACAAATTAAAATCAACTTTCACTCTTCAATTATTATTCACTGACTATGGGGGAAAAATAGATTCATCCAGTTTCATTAGCATCGCTTTAGAATAAAGTGAGGAGAAAACATTTTTTGGGTATTGTTTGATAAAGGGAAAATTTGCCTTTGATTAAGCCAACAATGAACTTAAAATTAAATAATACTCATATTCTTTACTAGGATATGAAAATGCAAGGATTTGTATAGGTCAGTGGGGGATAGGAGGATATTTTTAAAAAGCTAAATTTTATTGTGCGCACACTGATATGTGTCAAGGGTGTTATAAGCATTCTCTCTCATTACCTCCTTGCATTTTCCCCCCATAAAACCTTATAACAACAAAAAAAATTTTCTACAGAAGAACTGATATCCTAAAGCATAACGTAATACTAAGTTCAGTGCTGTTATTTAATTTTTATGAAAATACTTGATGCCTGGATGTATTCACTGGTAATAAATTTTCATTTGTCAGGAAGTTTATGGTTACATACAGTACTGACAAAGAGGGAAGGCAGGCTGGAGCGTCGGTGCTTGCGCTGAGTGGCAGAGTGCATAGGCAGGACACTCTCCAATGCTTTACAAAGCTTTTCGGCAAAAGTTTCCTCAGGGGCAGTCCGAAGGAGGGGAGGAGAAAGAGGTGCAGACTGCACTGGTGGTGGGGTGGAAGGAGCACTGGGAGAGATGCGGGACAGAGAGGGAACAGCAGAAAGATGGGGAACACAAACCGACATGCTACGGCCACGACGAGGCTAAACAGAAAACAAACACACACATGAAAAACACAGTACTTTGAAAACAAAATAACCAAATGTACAATGATAACAGGGCAAAGCTGACATAAAGAAACATTCTTTCCCCCCCAATTCCACAAAGCCAATTTTTTTTGGAGAGAAATAATTCCAGAAAGCACACCTGGCTGATCATATTTATTCTCTCTATACTGTTGGTCAAGTACAGGTTTTTTTAATGAAGAACCATGATAATGATCAATTATCTTCCTAAATATTCTAAAATAACATGAATTATTGTGATTGTATGAATAAGAATGAGTGACTGAGGTAGCAGAACATAGGGTAAACAATGAATATTGGCTTATAGTTTCTGCAAACTTCTAAAGATTAGAAAAGAATGAATTCTATTAGTTGAATGCATATTACAAGATACAGAAGATTTTAAGTCTGGATTACTTTGCAAGAGCTCTGGAAGCCTCAGAAAAGGTTTCTCATTTCTACTGAGTAGGCATCAGATTAAAAAAGTTATTGGCTCACAGTATTTTATTTATTTCGCTTGCCTATATCTGTAAAGGTAATTTAAAAAGTCATTTTCTACTAGGAAAAGGATTATCTTTCTAGTAGTAATTCACAATAGATACAGGAAATAGTGTGATTTTATATTAAAGTAGTCAATGGAAAATAGCTTAAATGTGAATCTTTAAAAATTAACTTAAAAATTTTTTTCAGGTACATCAGAGATTCAATTTAGGTTTACAAAGTTTAAGGTACCTTAACACAAAGGTTATAATACAGCTACAAAGCAGTACATCTAATACTGCAAGGTTGTCCTGAGCAAGATTTTTATTTCCTTTTGGATATTGTAAACTGCAACTAATTACATTTTTTTCTCTCCTAAAATTGGCTGCATAGAATGCTATGAGCCAAATTTATGGCCTGCCAGCAGCAAGTATTTAAGTATCATCGTATGATTATGTATTTCATTCCTGGTTCTATTTTTCTCCACCCTTGTTTCTCTTTTATTCTAACTTCTAAATTCTACATATAATTGATATATTATTGTAAGTTACAATAAAATCTTTCTTGAATAAGAACAAAATTATAAAAATTTATTAAGTTCTCAATATTTAATAACTTCATGATACCTCCAAAGAATATTGTCATTAAAAGGCAAGAATGTTATTAGCAGCCTGCTTTTGGCACATCAATAAATATAACTATGTTTGTGGCGCAAATAGTTAAAATCTTCATAAATGATCACTCCACTTCCTTTTCTAAAGAAGGGGCCCAATGTTCATAGCCCTGTAATGAATGAATGAAGCCAAAAATTAAAAGTAGTTTTCAAAAAGTCTAGTGTGATGATCAGAAAAAAGTCAATTATAACAAGAGTAGAAACTGACAAGAAATTCTGACAAATAATATTTGCCAGATCACAGAAATACATCTATACACTCTTTATAAAGTTTTTCTAACCTATCTAATTATCTTAAAGGTCAGAAAAGTAGATTGTTAAACATTTGTACATTAGTAGTTTTCTTTGTGTTACTATGGCCATTCATCTTGAGACCTAGCCAATGTAGGACTGATAAATGGACTGTGAAATAAACACCTTTTATCCCAAGCTGTAGGATAAAAGACAAGAGCAAGCAGAAGTATTTTCTTAACAGAGAAATATTTTCATTTATTGAAGAGCAAGAGTTCCACAAAATTCAGATTAAAAGCTTTCTGCGAAAGGGAAATCTACCTGTCTAAAGATTTCACTAAACAACTGTTTTATAGTGACCAGTTATTCTCCAATTCCTTCCTGAGCCAGATGGTATGTTTTATTTACCTCTGAAGGCTTCAGAGGATCATCAAAAGAAATGAGATATTATCTGATGGTCTAGTTTAATATTATAAGAAGCAAAAGTGGCTAATGTAAAACATGGAGTAATAATGTGTATATATGTGTCTGTGTATGTATGTATATATAAATGTATAAAACGTTTTAGGAAATAATCTCCACAAGTTGATTCTAAAAATAAATCAGTAAGAAACAGATACCAAATAAAGGGAAAAAGCACATGAACATATAATAAGGAAGGAACTTGTGTCCAACACAGACTTAAGAAGGAACATACATAGCAACTAATGATTAAACACAAGCGCTAAATTAAATGGTCATACAAATAAAGGATTCTTTCACTCTGGAGTACTCACATGCAGCATTCTATAATGGTCTGAAGGTCTTACCTGTGTTTTATACAATAAAAAATCTTACAGAAAATACTTAGTAATTCTTTTAATAAGTAAGCTTTGAAAAACTCTCCTTACCCCCAACCCCCAAACATTTGTATATCTAACTTATGCTGCTCTGAACAGTTTCAACTCTAAAGTGCTAAAGAGAACATTATCATTATCTTTAATCAAAGGCAGAACAGCCTAAATCTTATACCCAGCTGACCTTTCCATATGTGTGTGTGTGTGTGTGTGTGTGCATTCCCTGCCCTGCCTGAACTACTCTTAATACACTCAATAATAAACCTATTTCTTTCAAAAATACACCATGTATATTTTCTACTTCAGACTCATGCTATTACCTGGATATGAGAAATAATTTAAATTTAGCACATTATCTATTGGCTCTCATTACAGGTTTACACTCTCTTAAGCTGTTACTTACCATACTTGAGGGTGGATATACCCCATGGGGCTGAGATTGTGCTTGGACAACAGAAGCTGTGTGCCCTGGGAGTGTGCCAGTAGAGTGTGCCTGTTCATGTTGGGAACCATATGAAACTGTCTGTTGGCTGCTCACTCGAGATTCTGTGAAGACAGAAGATCCCTGACCACTGTCAACAGTCCCGTCAGCTGAAGGAGAAAAACAGAGAGAGACAAATCATAAAATGGAGGTTCATATTTTCCTCATCACAAACTGATGACTTTAGGATCAAATAGTTCTTTTCTTTGCACAGACCTGAACTAAATAAATAATGAATACTAGTTAATTTACTAAGTATATTTCTATATTTAAATGAGAGATCCATATGGAAAAAAGTTTTAATGTCTTAAAAAGAAAAAAATCCCTGGCTATCATAGACTCTTATTATCTTACAAATAAAGGAATTAAATGGAATGCTATTAGCCTTAAGTTTGACATAACTTTCAAAGTCCTGAATTTGGAGATCAGTGGGTTCTTAGTATTAAGCAGGTAGTAACTTCTAGCAGTCTCATTAGTTTCCAATTTATACATTATTCAACTTTGTTAAGAGCTAAACCAGATTAATGGGTTTAATGTAAGTTAGCTCTTAAATTATAAGTAGCTAACATAAACTTGTTCATTTTTCATTATAAATTACACTAGAGGCCCAATGCATGAAATTCATGCACTCAAGGGTGGGGTGGGGGGTGTCCCTCAGTCCAGCCTGCACCCTCTCACAGTCTGGGAGCCCTCAGGGGATGTTCGACTAATGGCTTATGCCTGCTCCCTGGAGTGGGCCTAACCCGGCAGTCAGACATCCTTAGTGCTGTTGTGGAGGAGGGAGAGGCTCTGTGGGAGCGCACTGACCACCAGGGGGCAGCTCCTGTATTGAGCATCTGCCCCCTGGTGGTCAGTGCATGTCATAGCAACCAGTGGTTCTGCAGTTTGGTCTATTTGCATATTAGCCTTTTATTATACAGGGTTTCATTTTAAGGATCTGTGAAAAGTAGAAATCTATAAATTGGAATTTCCAAGATGAAGGAATCTGTAAAATTATCTTATATCCTTTTCACATTTCCTCACTGCCCCATCCTTCTTTCTATTAGTCATGAATGTAAGAATAGAAACAGGTAGATGGTAACCATTTCAAACTTATTATATGTTGCATTCATAATTCAAAACCAAGAGACCAGGGCAACATCATTAATAAGAAGATAAAAAGTCATGGACCTGTAGAGCATTATGCTAAGTGAAATAAGCCAGCTGGAGAAAGATAAATATCACATGATCTCACTCATTTGTGGAATATAGTGAACAAAATAAACTGATGAACCAAAATAGATCCAGAGACACAGAATCTATCGAACAGATCGTCCAACCTCAGAGAGAAGGCAAGGGAGGGGAGAGTGTAAGAGATCAACCAAAGGACTTGTATGCATGCATATAAGCATAACCAATGGACATAGAGAATAGGAGGTGAGGGCATGTACTGGGGGGGGGGGGGGGGGGGGGTGAGAGCAGTTGGGGAGAGATCAATAGGGGAAAAGGAGACATATATAATACTTTAAACAATAAAGAATTTAAATAAAAAAATTCAAAACAAAACAAACAGAGGCCAGAGGGGAGAGGCAGAGAAAATAGTATCATCCAGATATGGGCCCTACCAAGTATGGGGTGGCTATTAAAGTATTCTTAGAGATGGATGATACAACTCTGCATCCACAGGAAGTAACGAGACCTCAATATAAATCTAGAATCAGAAAAGATAGTTCCCCCATTACAGTAAAAAATAATTTGGCCCTCTATTAAAAAAGTCAATTAGGAGTATCCTTAAAATACTTGTCCACTTCCCAAAATACTTACATAATACAGATACACTAGGTTGTTGGTACTGTAGTTGCTGATGTTGGTCTGCCTCAGGTTCTTCAGGTTCTACTTGTGTAGAAACTGAAGCTGAAGTGGTAGCGGCAGTAGGTATGCCAGTGCTAGCAGAGGGGAGCTGCTTGATTCCTGCCTGGGAAGCACTTGATTGTTGATCTACTTGCTGTTTGAAACTGCTCTCTTCCTGTTTTCTTTTTTCTTGCTCCTCCCGCACCAACTGCCGCTGCTCCCGTTTTCTCTTAATTAATGACACTCTATCTTTGATGGCCTTCGCCATGGTCTTGTGATCACCTTCACAGACATACCCAGACTCTACCTATAGGATAAAAATGTACATTAGGAAGCAGTAGGTTATCAAAAGAAAACAAACCAAATATAAAACAAAAAAGGCCCTTTTGGGAGAAAAGTAGAGAAGGAGAAGGCTCTCTAAGACTTGATCTTAACCAAACTGTGAAATTACTGGTCTAACATTATGCATTTTCCCACCATTTTTGTAGATACTCATGGGGTGGGTGCCAAGGCTTTGTATAAACTTGAGAGGTGGGTAAACCTTCACTTCTTACAACAACAAAACAATGGGAAACCTAAAACCAAAGTTTTTAAATCAAATTAAGTCCCAGTAGATTCTATTCATTCTATTTCCCACTCACACATAACCATTACTATTAACCTGTGTTGCTTGACTTCCTTTCACTCCCATGGTCGGCAAACTGCGGCTCGCGGGCCACATGCGGCTCTTTGGCCCCTTGAGTGTGGCTCTTCCTAAGCCTTAGGAGTTCCCTAATTAAGTTAATAATACTGTACCTACCTATATAGTTTAAGTTTAAAAAATTTGGCTCTCAAAAGAAATTTCAATCGTTGTACTGTTGATATTTGGCTCTGTTGACTAATGAGTTTGCCGACCACTGCACTAGGCAACCACTTAACCAGATAAAACAATTGTGGTAAATATGTTAAGTAAAAGTAAAAACAAGGGACCAGTAGGAGGCCTTGCCCTCTGGGCTGTGGCTCAGAAGACATGGGGCTCACTAGCACAGCGTTCCCTTAGTTCTACTCCATCTGTAGCAAGTGATGGAGGGATATATGTACCAATTGTATGCATGTCCAAGTGTCAAAAAAAAAAAAAAAAAAAAAGTAAAAACAATTTTAAAAGTAAAAATAATTAATTTAGGGTTTATACAGATGACTGGTCAAAGGCAAATGTATCAATATTTAGAAGACATAACTTTGCATTCTCACTAAATATGCTTATACAAACTAGGAGTCATTTAACATTAAATTCTCAAAATTACTTCAGAATGTATTCTAGTTTCTTTATTTCCATATTCATATTCTATTCTATTAGATTCATCCATCCATCCATACCTATCTAAGTCTATATATCTTTTCCTCAAAAGTAATTTTGGGGCCATTAATCAACACAATTTTATATCAATGGGATATGCCATATACACTGCTTCATAAACTGCTTTTTTGTTCAATAATATCAATATACATAAATCTGCATCAATTTTTAAATGGCTGATTAGTGATAATTTACCATTTCTTGAGCAACATCTTCTGGCACATCTCTGTCCAAGTCAAAGGAAAACTCAATAGCTTCATTGTCTTTGTATTTTCCCTTTAATTTCTTAATATCTTCAATACGTAGCCATAATTTAATGGCTATCTTTTCTCCATCATCTTCTTCTGCTAATTCTACCCGTACCCCTGTTTCCTCCTGGAAGAAGGCATGGTTCAAAAGGTCTTTGATAGAATATCTTCCGAAAAGAAAAGGGGAAAAAAACACACATAAAGCGCCATTAGATTTAAAAGATAATTTTCAAGTGTGGCTAATTATTGTTATGCTTGGAATAATGAAAAGGATTGACAAAAAACAAGGGAAATTTGTAACTCATTTTTACATTGCTCCATTTGAATAGTGATTATAGAATTTTACTCTCAAGTTACAGAACATCATAACAATCTCATATATAACAATATCATTTATGAATAAAAATGGAAAGTATTGTTATCTTTTTAATATAATTATCTAATTTAAGTTAATAGTGTACTAACAATACCAAGTAATACAAAGACTATCATAGCTTCAAAATACCATATAATTGTTTATATAGCATTTATAGTTACCAAAAAAAAAATCCTCATATGTAGGATCTCATCTGATCCTTGACCAACATTCAATAAAATATCCTAATTAGGATATGGAAGTTCAGAGAGGTTGAAAATCTTGCTCATAGTTATAAAAGTAGTAAATGGTGGAATTAAAACTCAAAAATAAATCTTTTGATTTCAAGTTCATTACCTTCTACTAGAGAAGCTTTATTTACCCCCCAAAATTCTCTCAATTCCTGTTCAACAATTTGTGTACTAGGCAGAAGTCTGATTGTGGAACAATCTTCTTTAGATAAATGGTCTCAAAATACCAGTAATCTAGTGAACTGGTCCATCCAGAAAAGAAACAGAGTAAGATGTTTGAAGACTGGGAAACAAATACTCCTTTGTTTATAGTAAAAAAAGTTCTTAAAGAGATTAAGGACTCTCCAATCAGTGCATACAAAAATAGAAACCCAAATTAAATTTCTACTAAAAAGCCTTAAAGATCATGATGTTAACCTCTTCCAAATAATGAAGTTATGAAAAGAGCATGAGACTGGAGAAGGGAAGATATGGAATTCTTTAATTTGGTTGATATACCTGATTGCTCACATTCTTCTGGAGGTAGACTATGCTCAACTTACAATTTATATTTGTACAGGCTGATCTTTTTTTTTTTTAAGAGTGTAAGGGGGGGGACATTGAAAGTGGATTATTTTTCAAAAACAGACATTGGACCTTTGCCATGCCTAACGGGTGATGAATCAGCTATATGGCAGATCAGATACTTGCCACTCCTCTGAGAAAAGTCCTCTGTTAGTACAAATGACTAAGCCAGACCTCCTCCTAAGCTCTGGGCAATGTCGTCTCCTTTTACTCAAAGGAATTTTGATGTTTTGCTCTTCTTCAATTCTGGCACAATAAAAGCAAATCAAGACCTGTATAGTTGAGTTGATTTTCAAGAGCTAAGATTTTATTTTACCTTTTAGAATTCAATGGATAAAAAACTAAGGAATAGATTTGCTGCATTAGAGATGGAACCCTACTGAGTTTTCTGTTTTGTTGTTAATCCTCATGCGAGGATATTTTTACAATTGATTTTTAGAGACAGTGGAAGGGAGGAAGGGAAGAGGAGAAACATCGAAGTGAGAGAGACACGTTGATTGGTTGCCTTCCTGCACGCACCTGATGGAACCTGCAACCAGGTACATGCCCTTGACGGGGGAATCCAACCCACAACCCTTTGGAGCATAGGCTGACTCTCTAACCACCGAGCACACTGACCAGGACTGAACTCTACTGAGTTTTATACATCAAACTGATGCTATACAAAGTTATCATTAAATGTTGATGTTTCAGGTAATTTGGTTTACTTAAACTCTATTAAGCCATAGTTTTACAACCTTTCAGTATATCAAATTTGAATACTTCAATGGACAAAATTCTACTTTTAAAGATATTATGACATTAATTGAAAACTAATTACAAGTAAAATACACCTTAGATTGAGTGTTATATTCACAGCATGTTACATTTTAGGTTTTTGTTTAAGCAACAGGTCTAGAGGCAACTTACCTTTCATCTTTGTTTTGCCGAATGCATCCTTCAATAATTTCCTTCACTTCAGGAATTGCTACTTTGTCAAAACTGGCTGGCTTCACTCCCTGAAACCCATAAAAACAGTGACAAGAACACATTAATAAAAGCAGAGCCTTTGAACTTTGACTTTCAATTGACTTTTAAGGTTCCATTAGATTGCTTTCTTATCAACCTGGCTTTTTTCTGATTTGTCTGCAGGAGCTGGTTCATGCCGGCTGAGCTGAGTAGTGTCAATATAACTCCCACAAGACAAAAGAAAGAAACAGACGGTAGGGGTCACTTACTTCCATGGCTTCTATATGTGGCTAGCGAAAATTTTAGAATGTTGTCAACATTTTCTGCTTTGTTTTAAGTAAAAGAAGTTATTGGCTAAAAAGAAGGCCAAATACTCTAATTGGTTAGAAGGTCTTTTGTTCAACCTTGTTACTTAACACATTAATCAACACAGCAATTAACTGTTTTGAACACTGAACTCATGTGTGGGCATGAATTCACATGCTCAGTTTGGCAGGTATTCTATGATTACAGTACTCTTTAACAAACTCACCAAGTATAGAAGGAGTTAAGGATTTGGGCTGGTTTGGCATGAGAACTGAAGAGCAAACTGTCTTATACATATGAAACACAAAATGAAGAGTGATACATTAGACCCATATGAAAGACTAAGTGTTTAATTAATTTCAGAAGAACAGTCAATACAACTATTACATGTAATATTAAATAGCATCACAGTGATATTTTAGAATCTTCATGAAAATTCTTTGCAAATAAAAATTTCAGTAATGTGTTGAAAGATACAAGAATAACAAAATACCCCTATCTGAGAGGTGATGTGGACAAAACCAACTCATTATTCCCAACTCATCTTATTAACCACAGACACTATCCAAGTGGCATCTAAATACACAAAACATAGGAAAATAGGGCAGAGGAACTAGAAAAGTTAGAATATATATAAATTCTAATAATCTACAGTCTCAGTGACAAGATATATTAAACCAAAGTTAATGATAATTTGATAGATCACAGAAATGCATGTAATTTCTCATAGATTGAAATGAAATACAGTTGACCTTTGGGGCACTGAACCCCCCTGGGCAGTTGAAAATCCACTTGCAACTTTTGACTCCCCCAAAACTTAACAACTATTAGCCCTCTGTTGACCTTATTAGTAACATAGCTGATTAACACATATTTAGTATGATATATATATATATATATATATATATATATATATATTATATACCATATTCTTACAACTGAGTAAGCTAGAGAAAATGTTAAGAAAATCATAAGACAAAATTTATAGTACTATACATATTTATTTTTTTAAAAATGTAAAAAGGGACCTGCATAGTTTAAACCTGTGTTATTTGAAGGGTCAACTCAACACCAAATAGTTAGCTCAAAAAAAGTTTTCAAATACTAGAGTTGTAGTGAAATAATTATCATTATTTACTCAATGCATTATTCAAAAGTCCTAATTTAGAGGATTCTGCCTCTATGGCTAACCTTCCGCAGCAAGGAACTGTGTAGTAGTGCTGATCCTAAAATTGAATCAATGTATTTAAAAGGTTCACTTCTGAGTAATAACTACAAAGATAGCAGTTTGTATTTTGCTTACTTTCAAATCTAGCAAATTAAGTTTTCCCAACTGGTCTTTGAATTCTAATAAAAATAAGAAAATAATGCTTCTGAAGCAAAAAGCTGCTTTAATTGAGCAAGGTGGTATGGTATTTCAAATTAAGGCTTAAGAAAATAGGAACTGTTTTAAGAAAAAAAAATAGATTATGCACACTAAAAGTTCTCTGGTAGTAGAAACACTAGAGATTTTGTATTATATTTGTTTATAATGTTCTACAATAAACATGTAGAACTGTTTACTGTAGCAACCAAAAAAAGCAAATTTTATTCATTAATTTAAATATATTTTTATTGATTTCAAAGAGGAAGGGAGAGAGAGAGAGAGAGAGAGAGAGAGAGATAGAAACATCAATGATGAGAGAGAATCAATGATCGGTTGCCTCCTGCTTGCCCCAGACTGGGGATCGAGCCCACAATCTGAGCATATGCCCTAAGCAGGAATCAAACTGTGACCTCCTGGTTCATAGGCTGACGCTCAAACACTGAGCCACGCCAGTGGGGCTAAAAGCAAATTTTAAAATGCTATTCATAAATGTAATGGAAAAACATTCTAAAATACTATATATTGAGTTCGTAGAACATTCACTATTATCAGAAAATTATCTGAAAGACAATTCTTTGCTAAAAGTGGACACATATATAGTTGGCCTTTGCATGTAAAAACATTCTAAATGATACAGAAAAGCAGCAAAAGAGAATAAAGAATATGATTAGGAAAATGTTCCTTCTTCCATAAACACATTTTAGGGGAATGTAGTTTGGCCTTCTGGCAGAAAAACTCTACATCAGGGGTCCTCAAACTACGGTCCGCGGGCCACATGCAAATACAAATATTGTATTTGTTCCCGTTTTGTTTTTTTACTTCAAAATAAGATATGTGCAGTGTGCATAGGAATTTGTTCATAGCTTTTTTTTTTTTTTAATATATTTTATTGATTTTTCACAGAGAGGAAGGGAGAGAGATAGAGAGTTAGAGAGATAGAGAGATAGAGAGATGAGAGAGAAACATCGATCAGCTGCCTCCTGCACATCTCCCACTGGGGATGTGCCCGCAACCCAGGTACATGCCCTTGACCGGAATCGAACCTGGGACCCCTCAGTCTGCAGGCCGACGCTCTATCCACTGAGCCAAACCGGTTTCGGCTGTTCATAGCTTTTTTTTAAACTATAGTCCGGCCCTCCAACGGTCTGAGGGACAGTGAACTGGCCCCCTGTTTAAAAAGTTTGAGGACCCCTGCCATATTAAGTTAATAAAGTACATATATACTGATTCTATCAAAAGTCGCTTCAATTTAGCTTAAGCATATTGGAAAGATAAAAGGATTTAATAGAAAAGTTGAATTCCGTGTGAAATGGACAAATAGAAACAGCTGAGCTTCAGATTCCTTGTCAAGCAAATGGGAATACTTGCACAATTCACTTATCTATATTCACAGCAGCTAGAATCAAATGTAATATCTAGGCTGAAAGCTCTTTGAATTATTAAGTTTACTGATCTAAAGCCATTTTAGACTTCAAGGAAATCAGCAAAGATAATAAAGTTTAGAGTTAAAAGGAAGCAGAGAATTCTCTTGAATAATAATCACCAAGATCCACTGTGAATCTGCTTTCAATCCTTGGTCCTTTTGTTAATCCTATCCATGCAAACATATATACACTCATGACTTTACAAATAAGAAATCAAATCTTATTTACAAATAGAAATAAGAGTTGAACAAATGAGATATAAAGTCACCAACAGCAAAACCAACTGTGCATTGTATAACACCCTGAACTACTAGGTTATGCTACTTTTTCAACCTCTAGCTAAGATTTAGGTATGGAAAATTCCATACCAATGCTATACAACACACACATTTAGAGGAATGAGTTTGGCCTTCTGGCAGTAAAACTCTACATATTCAAATGTTACTGCTGCCTTCAAAAATGTATTGCAGGTGCCAAAGTAGCCCAATAAAATGGAGACACACCTTACCAGTCCAGCAGCTGGTATTAAAAGATTAAGGCTGCTTATTGTTAGTCACTTAGGTAATGAAAAGAATAAAAAGGTATTTCACCAGTCAGCTACCATCAAGAAGTCAAGATTATAAAAATATCTAGCAGAGACATTCTGAATCATTTGAGAAGCAGGACTTTATAGGGGTTGTTTGTTTAAAAAGACCCAAAAATGTAAAAATTAGTATGAAACCTCATGACCCTTAAAGTGGCCTACAGAAAAGTCACCTGGTTCATATAAATAGAAAGCTGCTTAAAAGAAACGAGTACAGGTTTTCATATACACATTATACTCACAGGTTTCTTGTTCTTAGGAGATGAGAAAGCTCTATGTATTTTCAAAAATTTTAATAATTGTTAATGTAAAAAAGTTGGTTGAGGGGTAGTAAAAGATAAAGAGGGCCAAATATACGGTGATGATTTGACTTTGGGTAGTGGGCATAAAATGTAGTATGAAGATCATGTATCACAGAAATATACACTTTAAACCTGTATGATCATATTAACCAGTGTCACCCCAATACGTTTAATAATTTTTTTAAAAATTGGTTGAGATTATTCTAAAACATGATTTTAAGCACCAGACAGGACAAAATAATGAAGAAAAAATGTTTTGATGAAAAAAGTTTTCATCTTTTTTTCCTTTTGGTTCATATACTTCAATAGGGTGGACAATTTAGAGCCTAAAAAAATCCTGCCACCTCTTTACTTTCTTTTTTCTCTCTCTTTTCTTTACTTTATGATTTAGCCACACACAGTCCTATTCTAGCCCTGTTCTAACCAGTGAAAGCAAAATTTTGCTCACCTATTGTGAATGAAGTTCAAAAACACAAAACAGAACGGAATAATAAGGTAGATAAGTTTAGCTAATATTTTACACATAAGAAAAATGAATAGTTAAAAGGTACACAGTCTTCCTCAGCCAGCAACCAACTGGCTTTAGAAATATTCATTTACTTTTGTAAGTCACAGGATCTCTTCTCTGGGCAGTAGTACCATATTATGTTTTTTGACATGGGACAGTAGCAAGGTTTCTCTGCAGTAAACAAAAGTACTTCTTGAACATCTAATGTTTAAGATATTTTGAGGGTTATACAAAATTATGTATTCTCTTAAAACAAAAAACAAAGGCCACTTTTGGGCAATTTTAAACGGAGTACACAAAAATAACTGCACGAGTTGATATAAATGATTATAAAACGTTTTATTTTTTATAACTAAGAAAAAACAAAAACATACACATGCATTTTATAGACTCTGAGTTTTTCTTTGAATTCTATATACTTATGATTTGCCAACTAATTTACTGGAAAAATAAGTCATTATATAGTATTCTTCTGGCTCAATCTTCTTCTTAAAAATCGTCAGCACTTACTTCTTAAAAGCTTACATTTCAAATGTGTTTAACATTTAACTATTTTTACATAAAAGTAAAACTTCTCCTAACCATTCAGAATTGAGAAAAGCCTCGTTCCTCTTCACATAAAATATAGTGTAAAATTAACTCAACTATAAAACTTTAAATATTTTAAAAAGCATTCTAAAATCAACAATTTCAACACTTTAAGTGAAGCTTTCTACACATACCACCAAATATATATATACATATGTATCTTTTGAATATTGAAAATGCTTACCCACCTCATTTACACAGTCCTTTTGAGGACAGCAGCAGCAATGAGAATTTACGATGACAAACACTGAGCAAAAATCTTTCTTTGTAAAATCCATCAGAAAAGGCAAAATAGACTTGTTACAAAGGAAAATGACAATGTAAATTAACAGAGTAAATTAGCCCACAGCATAAGCAAGGCAGACATCAAAGTCAGACTGAAGCATAATTTCTTGTTTCACATTAGCCATGCTTCCCCAACTCTCAGATATGGGTTTGCCCTGCTTAACCAACAATCTAGTTATTTTAGATTGGCCCTTTAAACAAAACTACATTCTACACAGCTGGGAAACTGTTCTGCTACTATTCTTCCTGCTTCTCCTCCAAGAGCAACAGATTCCTGGACAAGCAAAATGAGATTTTTACTTGTTCAAAGCTCCACCCATTATGTCCACAAGTTCTGCCTCCTTGACATCAAAACCTACACTAGAAAACTATTTATCTAAGTATTCCCTTCCCCCTAATCACGTTGAAACTATGCTTTTAAAATAAAATGGGGATTGAGTTCAATGATCAAACTGTAACTCAATATGTAGCCAAAAGTATACTGGACAAGGAGATCATAATACTTCTCAGTTCAAGCTTTCAAAAACCAAGTCTGTGTGAACTGAGCTATATCCCCTAAATTCACTTGAAAAGTGTGGATAATAGTTCCTCTGTTTACCTAATTTAAAAAGTGGTAATATTAAGGTAAATGCCTCACCACTCTCTCATGGTACATTAAAAAAATAAATAGCTTTGAATTGGTACACAGAAGTAGTAAGAATTTATTCTTCTCCCTCTCTTCTATTAAAAAGCCTCAATATGCTTATCTACTTAAAGACATTTCCATTGCCAGGAAGAAAGCATGGGCCCAAATAACCCCTTCTTTGATTTTAGTTATTAAGGAAAGGTTTTGTTCATGGCATTAACAAAGGATGGTAGAAAATGTGTTGTTCATTGAATTGTTTTAACATATAACAGAATCAAATCCTATTGCCTGAAATTTGGTAAGCTTGAATCCCCATCAAGACAGTGGGTACTAAGGCTTCAATTACTAAACAGTAGCGTAAGGTAAGAGCTTGGAAGCTATTTGGTAGAAATACTTTTACTCTAAAGGTAGAAATGACCATGAATTCTAACAAGCTACTATATGTTCTTTTTTATTTTTTTCAATTGATTCCAGAGAGAGGAAGGAGAGAGAGAGAGAGAAACATTGGTCAGTTGCCTCCCATATACACCCTGACTGGGCGAAACCACAAACTGGGTATGTGCCCTGCACGGGAACTGAACCCACCTTTCAGTGTATGGGGCGATGCTCCAACCAACTGAGCCACGCCACACCAGCCAGACCATAACAAGCTATTTCAAAGTAGTTATCATTGATCTCTGGCTCAACACAGCTCATCCCTACCAGTAGGTAGTATAGGATATCAGGTATTGGTCAGAAATATAGTATTACCTGTAACTTAAGTGGTTAAGTAAGCCTGTCTAAGATTATGGTTAGCTAATGAAAATGGAAGAACTAGAAAACAGGTGCCTGCTTCATAGATTTATCAGATATAAAGATGTGGGTAAGTTTTTAAACTCTATTGAGCAACAAACAAAACCAAAATGAGGTAGCTTTTTTAGGACAAAGTTATAATGTAGTCACAGATATCTAGATTTATGAAGACCGACCTTTTCTACATATCAAATGAGAGTTTTCAATATATACAATAAAAATACCATTCACATACAGATAACAATTTACATGTCTAAACTCTAATTCCTCGTTCAGAAAGCCCATGCTTTTCTCTGGATTTCCCCATTTCTTCAATAGTATCATCATTATTTCTATATTCCAGACAGAAAACAGTCATTCTTGGATGCTTCTTCCTATAATATAAGTACTATTACTGTCTATGAGCTCTTTAACAAAGATACATGTTTAAAACTGCTGATAAGCAGTTCTGCAACTAATACTCCTACTTATCCCCTCCAACAGCCAAAGATGCTGACCAGGCAAAATGTAATTTTTACTGACCTGTTACCTCTAAAAATTGTTGTTTCTTTTGTATAACAGTTGTAACCACCCAAGTCCTGATGATCAAAACTGTAATAACCTCTTTAAGCTTAGACCAATTTAAGACAGGCCTCATTGTTTCCATTCTCTTGTCTCCAATTTGTATTTTACATTGTGGCTAGTTCAATCATCTGGTTTCATTGAATCATCTGATATGTAACCATTTCCAATCACCTAACATCATTTAACATCACACTGCTCAAAAATGGCTAACAGTTCACATCTACAAGATGGCCACAGAATCTCAGCTCTAAAAAGGAATCTCAGTGAAAGTCCTCCCCACTCACCCCCATTCAAATATGACCATGGTGGGCCAGAAATTAATACTATGTCAAAGTTAGAATTAATTCCTTAATTCAACTGGCATGTATGGAGTGTCTAGTTTAGTCTTGTGTAACCTAGTACCTACTAGATACACTGCATTATCTTCAGTGTCTAGAATAAAAGAAATGGAGTCTATATTCCAGTGGGTGGGTAAAGCAAATCCAAATTCCACAATGCCTGGGGTTCAATGTTGCTTCTAGTCCATGTTAAAGTACTTTTAATGTCTTTAATCTGGTGTGAAAAAGCTCTCACAATCCAACTCTATCTACTTCTCTACTCCTATCTACCCAAGATAAGTCCAATCAAGCTGGTTACTTGTTCACTGAATACTTAACACTTGTTTTCACCAACAAGAATACTCTTCCTATTCCCCCATTTTTTAAGCCAACTAAGTCCTACACTTCTTTCAAGGTATATTTTAAATCATATATAATAAAAAGGCTGAAGTATGACTTTTTTGGCACATAAGTTATCTGCAAAATACTAGGAAACTAAATACTATTATAATGTACTTAAATATAGAAACCATCTTTTTATACCCTACCAGTTTTTATTCTATAGTCTAATGACTTTTAGGATAAAACCTGTGAATTATAGATCAACATTCAGTGTGAATAAATAAAACTAACTTTCCTGGGAAATTTTGAAATAAGGATTTCATAATTGTTCTCTAGCACCTAAAACACTGGGAATGATACCCAGAACTGCCTGGTTTAAGATTAACAGTCTGATTAATATTAAGAACCTTTAATCTTAATCAAATCACAGTAGAGTAATTGAATGACTGTAAAAATCTTTCACAATGTTCCCAAGACATAGCCCATAATATACAATTTCCTTTTACATGTATAATCCAAATGTACTGAATGGAAACAGAAATAAAATTTATTAAAAAATTTTTTTCAGCTAATTCCAGTGGATTAAGATCTCTGGCTAGCACAAAAATTCCAGCTGCTAAATAAAAAACAAACAAACAAAAAATGTGTTTCCCTCAACTTTTCAAACCCTATCTAATCAGAATCAGCTGCAATTCTCTCCGGAAAAAAAAAAAGGGGGTGAATTGCAATCTGTTATATAAAAACTAAAAGGAATTTTGTCCTAACTGCTTTAATTCTGTTTTTCCCAGACAGAATGTTCAAACCTTGCAATCGAAAGGCTAATAGAATTAGTGACAAAGTCAAATTACACAAACAAAGTAATTAAAAATCCCCATTATTCCTAACTTGGTTGTTATGAGGCTGGATTCAGCTAGATTCTTACTGGTATGAACCATTAGTTTAGAGGAATTTGAACATACCTTATGATCCCATTGGAAAACAAGCCTCTTCAAACTCCCTACCAAATCCAGCTAGTTGTATCAAAGAAAATTAGTTTACCTCATAATTCCTCAAGGCTCATTACTCTCTGATACATGAAAGCCTTTATACTGCTCCAACCTAAAATGCACTATCCTTCAGATATCCTTCATTGATGCTATTGTTTATTGCAGTTTCTGTTCTTTTAACAGTGGACAAAAATTGTGCCTAGTATATTAGTACGCTTATTTGGATCTTCTCGTTACCAATGGCAGAGATTTTCAAGTTAGCTGAAGACTTCTTTGAACAGGGGGCTCAAACCTGCTACCCATGTAACCCAAAGTTTTTTTTTCTCTTGAGGTCTAGAAAAAAGGTTAAAAAACAGAAACAGGTAAAGGAAATAATTTCAAGGTTTGTATTTGTGTCATGTCAGTGATGCTTGATTTCTGACATTTATTATGATGATTATTATTATTACTAGAGGCCCGATGCATGAAATTCATGGGAGGGGCTCGGCCCTCGCAACCTCGGGCTGCGGAAGGTCGTCCAGAAGAATGTCCGGACAGTCGTTCTGCTATACGATCTAATTAGCATATTAGCTCTTTATTATATAGGATTATTATTATTATTATTATTATTATTTTTCCTGCATTTCTTTGGAAAAAATGTTTAACCTCTGAACCTATTTTCTTACCTGTGAAGTGAAGATATTATCTACCGACTACTTACCTGGACACAAAAGGTTAAAACAAGATAGTATATGTAAAGCACTTTTGCAAGGTGATTGGCAACAAGCAATATTACATTAAATGTAAGCTCATTTGCTCTCATTTAAAATTGAACTTTAAGTTCATTAAACACATTTTAATCACTGCAATTTGCTGAATGTCAATGGATAAAAGACTAGAATAAGAGACAACTTATTTCATTACTAGGCATTCACAATGATGTTAACAGTAAGAACGGCAATACCTAATAAATACTGAGTGATAAGTGCATGCCAGGCACTTTACTATGTTCTACATCCTTAATCCTCATAAACATCTTAAGCTCTGAGAAGTTAAGTAACTTGTCTAATTCAAGCAGACCCAACTCTAGAGCACATTTCCTCCAGAGGCAACATAAAATTGTGTTTCACTCCCTACATTTCTGTATTCACTTCATAAATACAGAGTGCCAATGACCTGCCAGTTTTTAAATACTAAGGAATACAGCAAAGAACAAGTCAAATAAAACCCCCAACCCATAGAATTTGTATTCTAATTGGGGCTTTAAATATTGTAAGGCTGTGATAAAAGCTATAAGGAAAAATAAAACCACAAAGGGACAGAAGTAAAATGTGTGACTACTTAAGAATGTTTTAGATAGGGTAGGCAGGGAAGGCCTCTCTGAGCAAGTAACACTAAGACTTGAATGAACTGCATGTACAGAACAATGACATACAACAATTTATCATCAGTGCACTATAGAATATGATTGCTAAACCATCGTCTACATTTGTCCCCTTCAGATTGGCACTTACAGACAGGTTCAAATGCCCTCAGATCACAGACTGACATTATAATTGACATTTATGGATTCTGTATAGCATTTTGATGTGAGCAGGGGATCTGAAATCATAACTGTTATTTTGTAAATATGTAATCTTAAGCTAGCTGTCCTGGGTTTCAGACTGTTTATTTATCAACTGTTGATAATAGTAGTATGCCTCCCTCCAGAGTTGTTGGAAGAATTATAATACATGCAAAGTGTTTTATGCAATGTCTAGCACAGAGGGTATATATTTATTATTTGCCCATTGCTATAGGCAGCTATTTGCATGGCAGTGTACCACTGCAGTGCCAGACATGTTACAGTAAGTTGATCTACAGAGGAAAAACCTGTCCTTGAGAGGCTCAGTACTTATGAGGGGGCCAACAGTTACTATCAATATAATTATTTTATTAATAAAACAGAGGTAGAGTGTGGTAGGAACATAGCATAGGGAATGATATTGGCATGACTTTCTTCTAAGAATCCTAGAAATACTTCTGGTGAAGAGTGCCAGAGGACTGAAATACTGGCTCATACCTTCATACAGATTTGCTTCAGCATCGCTGTTATAGCAGGCCAATAAAGCTCTAAGTTTAAATATACATTCTCAGGAATACTGTCTTTGAGCCTCTCAAGGAGATCAAAACCCCTACTTCATTATGTCTATTAAATCCATCCTTTTTACTGTAAATACTACTTCCATGTTTACCTTTCCAACTAAAAAGTGGGAGGAAGAACAAAACATACTATTTCATTCACTGCTATATCATCATTCACTGGCACGCAAAAGATACCCAATTAATAGATGTTAAATAAGTGAATAAGTGTTTAAACAAATTTTTAAAAACATGAAACTAGAGCTTATGGTTCAACTGACTAAAGTTCTGTGATCTTCAGAGCTAAAAAAAGTAATCCTGAGTGTGAAAGAGGGACTCTTCTTTCCTTTTCTAAGTTAGTACTAAACCTATAGAAGGCCTTGCATTTAGGAGGGGGCAATTTACTGATGATTAATTGGTTATACACAGTAAATCTGGGATAGAAAGCAGAATTCTGAAGTGGCAGGGGTAAGTTTACATCAAGGAGCCCCATAATCTCTCAATGAATAACCAAGCAGATTTCATTAATAAATGTGCAATAGGTTAGGTAGACTAATGTAACACATACTTTTAAAAAAACTAGTTAAATTACATTCAAATCAGAGTTAAAAGAAAGTACAATACTTCCAGGCGTATTTCAACACAGTCATTACTATCATTTACATAATTATATAAATCATTCTCTAGTCTAGGCACTTACTTAAATCCCCCATTTATCTCAGCACACAAAACAGGAGAAAACTTTGGGAAATTAAAAAAAACATAGCCCTTTTTATTCCTCATTGGAAGCCAGAAATTGAGGTTGGTGAAATTAAGAAAGCATTATCCAGATAAGAAATATAGTTGACAGTAAAGAATAATGGACTGTAGATAATACAGAACTAAATTTTTACAGCTGAGAGGAAAAATAAAGCACAAGTATATGCTTGCAATATACTTAGAAACTAAGGATTCTAAAACAGTTCCAACTGACTTAAAGAATTCCTCAAGCTTTTTATTCTTTTTTACATCCTGGCTTATTATGTTGCTTTATTAAAAAGCAACTCCTGAGTAAGGAAGAAAAAATGTAATTAAATAGGGTTAAAATCCTTAATGAATTTGGGTACTTAGTAAAAAGGTTTCATGAATGGTAGGATAATAATTTATTCAAATAATGTTTGGTATTACATTATTTACCCTACTTTTTATTTATTTAACCAAAAATATGTTACACGGAACCTAAAGGGACCTCAGGTGAACACTGTTTCAGCTCTCCCTTTTCAAATTTTAATGTGTACATGAATCATCTTTGGATCCTGTAAAATGAATGTCTTGATTCAATCTGCCTGTGATGGGGCAAGAATTTTACATTTTTAACATGTGCCCAAAAGATGCAGATTCTGCTGGTCTGGGGATTGCACTTTGCATAGCAAAGATCTAAATACAAGTGATTCTCAAAAGTGAGGTACCAAGATCCTTTTAGGGGACCTGCAAGGTACTTCCTTTTCCAAGGACATATCTGCATGAAGCCTAATTTTCTTCAGACACTTCAATCAAAACAATGTATTGCAATAGATTGAATGGAGAAGCAGGTTTGAGAATCTAATTGTCTCCTTTTTTGACCAGACATTAAAGAGATCTGTAAAAAATGTAAAAATGCCACTTTTCCACTTCATTTTAAAAGTAAGTCGTGGAGAAAAATTTTTTGGTAAAATGTCACTGATGTCAACATATACTGAGCTTATTATACTATTTCTTAATTAATAATTAATAATAAAATTCCATGTTAATTTTTAATATGGCAAACTAATATAAAATAAGTAAACAAAAGCTCGTTGGGTTCCTTAGTAATTTTTAATAGTATAAAGGGGGCCTGATACAAGAGAATTTGAGAGTCATGAGCTAAATCATTTAAGTCTGACAGCTTCCATCTTTTGATCCTTTCTCAAAAGATCTCAATGGACAGATCTTAAATCTCTACCAATAGGCCTTTATAATGCCTTAAAATAATCTTGCCAATCTCCTTTTGCTTCCCCACTTTTTAAGTATTTACTGAAGTATAATTGATGCAATATACACTACACAATTTGAAATATACATATTTTTATATTTTGATACATATATGCACTCATAAATATATAAGCACAGGTAAGAAAATGATATCCATTATTCTAATTGTTTCCTTTGCCAATTTCTTTATGTCCAATTACAATTTTTCTGGGCTTATTATTTGTCTCCTCCAAGTCAAGAAAACAATTGCTGTGCACCTCCCTCTTCCAATTATGCATATAAGCCTCTTCCCTCAAGAAATTAAAAAGAATAGTTCTAAAAATTGAAAAGCATGGGTCTCAATCAGAAAGGGCTCATGACTTCAGGAACTGTCTTAAAACATTTCAGAGACTAACATGAAATTATAATTTGGTGTGTTTTTTTTTAAGATTTACTTTTATTGATTTAGAAAAGAAGGGAGAGGGAGAGATAGAAACATCAATGACAAGAGAGAATCATTGATGGGCTGCCTCCTGCATGCCCCCTACTGGGGACGGAGCCTGCAACCCAGGCATGTGCCCTTGACTGGAATTGAACCCGGGACCTCCTTCAGCCGACGCTCTGTCCACTGAGACAAACAAGCTAGGGTTACTTATTTTTTCCCTATGAAATTCAGAGACCAAAGTAAGTAATTATAGGGTAAAAGTTATGGGGAAACAATTCAACAAAACAAAACACAGACCTACCCCCATAATGCAAAAAGTTACTTGACCTAGTAGTTTAGAAATTTTAACTATGAGAACTACAAATTGAAGGAAGAGCATGTGAACAGATAACATTCTTTCAAATGCTTTCTAGTCCTAGAATTTTGATTCTAACTATTAAAGTTATTGTTTTCTGCTCTATTTGTATCAAATTTCCCCTATTCTATAAAATGTATTGATTGTATAGGTGTATCAGTTTCTACTTGCTAATATTAAATTTCATAGTAGTAGGAAAATTTTGTTAATATTTCAAAGGTGATCTTGAGTTTCATTCCTCTTTTGCAGGGAATTCAAATTAAACTCTCCCAAACTTACATAGTGTTTGACAATGTTTGGGATTCCTTTAACTGAAACATTTATTCTTCAAAATATTTACTAGAGTGCCTACAATGTACCATATGCTATGTTATAACACAATATGTATAAACAAAGATTTAATAAACTGAGTTCTAGGATAATACCTTTTAAGATACTTGTTATATTTCATCCTTCCTGTTCCCAGTTGTTCTCCAGAGTTGAAGGAAGAAACTACAGAACTAAAGGGAAATAAAATCTGTTGAACATAACAACTGTGGTATATCCATACAATGGTACTCGGCCATAAATAGGAATGAGGCACTGATTCATGCTACAACATGGATAAACCTTGAAAGCATTATTGTAAGTCAAAGATAACACAAAAACAAAGCACAATACAAAAGGACATACGTTGTATAATTACATTTGTATGAACTGTACACAACAGACCAATCAAAGCCATGGAAACAAAAGTATACTATTGGCTGAGTGGAAGGGGGAATGAAGAGTGACTACTAATGGGCATGGAGTTTCTTTTTTGGGGGTGATGGAAGGTTCTGGTATTAGTGGCAATGACTGCAGATATACTATTGTAGATATACTAAAACCCACTGGATTGAACACCTTAAAAGTATTTAAATGATAAATTTTATGATGTGAATTTTATCTCAAAAAAAGAAAAACTGACAATAGGGTACGTATTCTACTAAAGAATATAGAGTCCTACCCGGCTTGGCTCATGGATAGAGCGTCAGCCTGTGGACTGAAGGGTCCCAGGTTTTTGATTCCGGCCAAGGGTACATGCCTGGGTTGCAGGCTCGATCCCCAGTGTGGGGTGTGCAGGAGGCAGCCGATTAATGATTCTCTCTCATCGTTGATGTTTCTATCTCTCTCTCTTTCTCCCTTCCTCTCTGAAATCAATAAAGAAATATATATATATATAAAAAAAGAATATAGAAACAGTGATACTGGTCTTTCTAGGTTCTATTAAACTAATACCAAATACTTCATTCATTTGAGAAAGGGATTTTCTTCTCAACTGAGCTGGAGTTAGCATTTGCAAATAAAGATGCATTTGTTTATTAGGCAGTGTCTCAACTGCTTTTTCTTAAAAAATCAACGTTTACTTTTATCAAATAATTGCTTATATAAATGTTTATCTAATATTATGGTGGTACTGTGCCTGATAGTCTGAAACATACTGCTTTTACCCTGATCCTCCAGTAAGCAACTTTTAATCAATAGGGTTTTGTCATATTTTTCACCTACTCACCTACACAGTCATTATTTCTAACCAGTTAATTATATTTGCTGGGTTGGGTGTGGAATGGGGATAAATTTTAGATAATTAGTTCTACCATATAATTTGACTTGATTTCTTTAAACAGCAGAGTTACTTTTATAGTTCATTTATTTTATTTATTTTTTTTCCTGTTTTTATTGATTTCAGAGAAGAAGGGAGAGGGAGGGAGATAGAAACATCAATGATGAGAGAGAATAATTGATCGGCTGCCTCCTGCACACTCCCCTACTGGAGATCGAACCTACAACCCAGGCATGTGCCCTGACTGGGAATTAAACTGTGACCTCCTGGTTCAAAGGTCTACGCCCAAGCATTGAGCCACACCAGCTGGGCTATAGTTCATTTTATATAAAGAAACCTAAAATTCCATGATCTCCTGAAACATTTTAAGTACCAACCTTTGTTTAACAAAATAATCAGGAAGTGAATTCACAAGATTAATCAAAAACACTTATCACTAAGTAATAGAGAAAGCCCAATCAATGCATACTCTAACACAACGGTTCTCAACCTGTGGGTCACGACCCCTTTAGGGGTAGATTAAGACCATCGGAAAACACATATATAATTACATATTGTTTTTGTGATTAATCACTATGCTTTAATTATGTTCAATTTGTAACAATGAAAACACATCCTGGATATCAGATATTTACATTATGATTCATAACAGTAGCAAAATTACAGTTATGAAGTAGCAACGAAAATAATTTTATGGTTGAGGGTCACCACAACATGAAGAACTGTATTAAAGGGTCGCGGCATTAGGAAGGTTGAGAACCACTGCTCTAACAGCAGCCTACAAAACAGTAGAGCCCTTGTCTGCTGTTACATAATGAAATCTATCCCAATTTCAAATTAGAAATATTGCAAGAGTAACAGAGAAGGCTGTCTGAGAGAAAGAGAGAGAGAGAGAGAGAGAGAGAGAGAGAGAGAGAGAGAGAGAGAGAGAGAGAAGAATGTTTAAAAATATGGCTATCTTATGTATACTTTATTCTAGTCTGTTGGATATCAAAACACTCAGAATTGTTGGAAGGTAATATAAAGACACTGGTTCATAAACCCTAATGCTTAAAATCCAGAATGATCACCTGAAGCAGTAATTCTGGGTTTGTTTAAGATGTCATTTATTCTTAGGCCAATACTAAGAATAAGTACGGTCAATGAAAATGGTTATTACATTAAAACATCTTATGTTTTCATCAAAGAATTAAAATGACAGCTCTACTCTTAACAGAGAGAAGACTGTTCACAAATTTTCAGAGCTAATAATTTAAGAAGCTACCTGCCTGCACCAAGATTCTCATATATATCCTAAGTACAGAAGCTGGCTAGTAAGAATATTACCATATATCAGATTAGAAATTATTTATAGAATTAGAGGCCCGGTACATGAAAATTCATGCACTGGAGGGGGTGTCCCTCAGCCCGGCCTGCTCACAGTCCAGGAGACCTCAGGGGCGGGAGGGGACCCGGCAATCAGGGGAAGGCAAAGCTCCATCACACCTCTGCTGCTGCCACTGCCGGCAGCACAAGCCTCACCGGCTCTGGTTACCTGAGCCTTGGGCGGCTCGGGGCCTGGGTTCTGCCATCTTGTGGCTGTGGGCACTGCCATCTTTGAGGGCGGGGCAGTCAATTAGCATATTCCCTGCTATGGGTGCTGCCATCTTTGAGGGTGGGGCAGTCAATTAGCATATTCCCTCCTTATTGGCTGTGGGCGCCGCCATCTTTGCGACAGTGTGAGGGTCAATTAGCATATTTCCTCATTAGATAGGATTCTTTAAAGGAAAAAATTTTAAGAAGTTGTGGAGACGTGTTAAGAATAGGATCAGCAACTTTTTCTATTAAGAGCCAGACAGAACATATTTTATTAGGTTTTTTGACCCATATCGTCTGTTGCAATTATTCAATTATCTATGTATATAAAAGGCTCTCCCTTCATCTCTGAAATCAATAAAAATATATTAAAAAGAAATATTAAAAGGCTAAGTGACCAACTGTCCGTCCATCTGACCGATTGGCCAGCACATATGATGCACGCTGGCAATTTAAAAATAAATTTTGACTTGCACATGCATGATATATATAAAGCTTTCACTGGTGGCAGTCGTGCAAGTGTGTTTCTCGAAGCTGAAGTATTAACAGGATCTGCGGAAGGAGAGGTTTTTCTGTTTCCAAGAATTGATTTGTCCCAGTCTGACATATAAATTAATTCAAAGACAGTTTTCCGTGATGCCAGCATTTGTGATGACTAGTAATAAATCACGACAAACTCTAGGCAGAATAGAAATATTCCTACCTGAACCAGTTTTTGGACATGGTCAGTTATATGTTGCTTCCTCTCAAGTTCGAAGAGCGTGTGACATTAAAGTTGTAAGTACTTCATCACAAGGGAAATTAGTCAAGCACTCTGAAAGTGTTTTTACTCTTAATGTGGTATACAGGGAGATATTAGAATAAGTTTAATCAATTTATCAGTCATTGTTTTTATCAATGTTATTTTTATATCATGTTTTTGTTTTCATATCATGCTTTTTATTGTTTTTATATCATGTCTTTGTTGTTATATCATGCTGTTATTGTTTATTAATCATTTATATATTATTTTCATACACATTTTACTAATTTTCTTTCATCTCTGACACTTCTATTATAGAGAAAGGGCGAATAAGGATATTAAAATATTTCTTCTAATTAATTTCCTTTCAACGTGCATGAATCCAGGCACCAGGCCACTAGTGTCACTATATGTAAATACAAACATGGATAATACAGAAATAAATGAGTATGGCTGGGTTTTGTTAATTTATTTATGATGCTGAAATATGAATTTGGTATTATGTTCACACGTTATGACTTATTCTTTTGATTTTCACCATTTAAAAAACGTAAAAACTGCCCAGTCAGCATGGCTCAGTAGTTGAGTGTCAACCTATGAACCAGGAGGTCACTTTTTGATCCCCAGTGTGGGGCATGCAGGCGGCAGCCAATCAATAATTCTCTCTCATCATTGAGAGAAGGTAAATGGCATGTACAAATGGGAGGAATAAAGGAAAGGATGTGGCATATGTGTATGATAATAAAGAGGACTAGCTTAACTAAAAAAGTATTTAGAAGAAGATAAGGAATAGCAAAAGAGAACGTTAAAAATTTGTACATGCTGTGATAAGCAAAAAAATAATTTATAATATAAACTACTTCTGGACAATAATGTTAAGGTGTGACATAAGATGTAAAATCAGAGTTTTGACAATCAGAATAAAGGCTTGCATCTAAGAGTTATTCTGAAGTAAGAATCTGATAAACTGGAAGTAGAGAGTAAAAAAATGAGTCACATATACTTCTTGAGGTTTCAAGAATTCTAAATAAAGGGGAAAATCATCCAGTAAATAAGCCACCCTATCTCCAAAGAAAAAAAGGAAAAATGGAAATTATTTTATGCACTGAGGGGAAAAAAATGTAATAATAATAAAAGACCTGAACTTGGAATACAGATCTAGAACTGTAAGAGGCAAAGCAGATGAGCTTTTTAAGGGCAAAACTACAGAATAATGATTAAGATACTTACTGCAATTATCTGAAGCCTAAAGAAACTTACATTTCTCCTGCCTGAGTTGAAGATCAATGCTTTAGAGAGCCCTACCATGAATTAGAAACTGGGGTGGGATGGAGAATGTGTGTTGAAAAGGGGCTGACGAATATAACAGTAAGGACTCAAGAGACGTGGAGATAGTAACAATAATTGATAAAATACCACAAAATTTACAAAGCTGAGAAATAACTTGAGAGTAATGCTCTTTTCCATACAAACAATATCTATTATTTTTATTGGGTATAAAGACCCTAATGGTTCTTATCATTCATGCTGAATAAAATAACTGTCCAAAATTGTCGCATACCTATCACACAGTAGAATCACATACAAACTACAAAAAAAAAAAAAAAGAGGACATTACAGGAATATTCATAGCAATTATAATTAATGAGGTAATCAAAGATATGTCCCAAAACTTTATTTGTGAAGATATAAAACTAATTTGGTCACCCTAATGAAAATGTTTATCTTAAGTTTTTTTGTTTTTTTTTTAAAGGATTTTTGTTAATTTCAAAGAGAAAGGGATAGGGAGAGAGAGATAGAAACATCAATGATGAGAGAGAATCATCGACTGACTGCCTCCTGCCCACCCATACCACTGGGGATCAACCCTACAACCTGGGCATGTGCCCTGACTGGGAATAAAACTGTAATCTCCTGATTCATAGGTCAATGCTCAACCACTGGGCCATAAGATTTTTAGAAGTCTACTAAATTACCATTCTAACCAGCTATCCAAATCTAAATAAACAATTTGTAATCACATCTACACTAATAAAAGAGAAAAATGGTAATTGGCGTACGGCGCTACCCTTTTCATTGGCTAATCAGGGCTATATGCAAATTAACTGCCAACTAAGATGGCGGTTAACTGCCAACAAAGATGGCGGCTAATTTGCATATGTAGGCACAATGCAGGGAGGCGAAAGGGAAAGCAGGAAGAAGCCCCCTGCCACTGACAGTGATTGGAAACCCATGGGGGAGCTAAGAGCCCTGCCCCCCCAGCCATGATCGGAGAATCAGGCGCCTTTGCCGCCCTGGCCAGTGATAGCAGGAAGTAGGGGTGGAGCCAGCGATGGGAGCTGGGCACAGTCGAAGCTGGCAGTCCCGGGAGCTAGGGGTCCCTTGCCTGGGCCTAAAGCGGAGCCCACGATTGCGGGCCGCTGCAGCTGCGGGTCCCCGCTGCCCAGGCTGGACGCCTAGGCCAGAGGCGTTAGGCCTGGGCAGGGAAAGAGCCTGCAACCGTGGGGAGCTGGGGGTCCCCTGCCCAGGCCTAACGCCTCGGCCAGAGGCGTTAGGCCTGGGCAGGGGCAGAGCGGGAGATCGCGGGGAGCTGGGGGTCCCCTGCCCAGGCCTGACACCTCTGCTGGAGGCCTCAGGCCTAGTCAAGGGGCCGATCTGGTGATTGGTGATCGGAGGGTGATGAGGGTCAACTCCTCTGGCCGAGGCATCAGGCCTGGGTGGGGGGCGGAGCCGGGGATTGGAGGGATATGATGGTCCCCTTGCCCAGGCCTGAAGCCTGGGTCAGAGGCGTCAGGCTTGGGCGGGGGGGTTGAGCAAGTGATCAAAGGGAGATGGGGGTCGCCTGCCAAGGCATGATTCCTGGGCCAGAGGCCTCAGGCCTGGGCGGGGGTCAGAGCCAGTGATTGGGGGGAGATGGGGGTCCCCTGTCCAAGCCTGACACCTCTGGCGGAGCCGTCAGGCCTGGGCAAGGGGCCGATCAGGCGATCGGAGGGTGATGGGGGTCTACGCCTCTGGCCGAGGCATCAGGCCTGGGCTGGGGGCAGAACCAGTGATGGGGGTAAATGAGGGTCCCCTGCCTAGGCCTGACGCCTCTGTCAGAGGCGTCAGGCCTGGGCAAGGGGCCGATCCTGCGATTGGAGGGTGATGGGGGTCAATGCCTGAGGGCTCCCAGTATGTGAGAGGGGGCAGGCTGGGCTGAGGGACACTCCCCCCCCACATACACCCAGTGCACGAATTTCGTGCACCGGGCCCCTAGTCTTCTAATATATAAAAGTTTAATAAAACTGTATCACTAAAAATAAGTTAACTAGATACTTGTGCCTCTTAATTCTATATAATAAAGATGTAATATGCAAATGGTAGTTACGCTGTGAAGCATAACAACCGAATCACGGATCAGCAGGAGTGTGGGGCAGTGAGCTACAAGCAGACGGTGGAGAGCTACAGGAGGGGACAGGGCAGCAAGCTATGGGGGGGCGGGAGGCGGAGGGAGCTACAGAAGGGCGAGGCAGCAGGCGGAGAGCTACAGGAGGGCAGCAGTGAGCTACTGGCTACAAGCGGGTGGCAGAGAGCTACAGGAGGGGGCAGGGCATCAAGCTATGAGGGGGCGGAGGGAAGGGGTATCGGGGGAGCTACAGGAGGGTGGGGTGGAGAGTTACTGGAGGGCGGCAGCAAGCTACTGGCGCACGGATTAGTGTGCAGGCTACTAGTCAAATATAAAAGCCTAAGCGACCTGGCAGACTGGTAGCTATGACACGCGCTGACCACCAGGGGGCAGACACTCAACACAGGAGCGGAAACCACAGGCATAGAAACATGGACCAGACTGATGAATCTCAGAGGGAAGGGGGACGAGAAAGGGTAGGAAGAGATTAACCAAAGATCTTATATGCATACTAGAGTTCTGGGGTCTCTCATCCTGGCCTGTGCCCTCTCGCAATCCGGGACTCCTCAGGGGATGTTGGAGAGCCAGTTTCGGCCCAATCCCACAGGCCAGGTCAAAGGACCCCGCCACTCCCCTAAGTGCATGAATCCATGCACCGGGCCTCTAGTGTAATATAAAATACACAGAACCACATATTAATTATTCTTGCAAAATTTTTTAACCTAACTTTTTTATGTGCCCTTACCAGAAATCAAACCCGAGACTGCAGTGCACAGAATAATACCCAACCAACTGAGCCACACTGGCCAGAATGAACCTAAATTTAATCAAGCATTTGGAACTAGTGGTCTCAAACTTATTTCTCTTGGAGTCCTCTGTTACACTTTTAAAAATGATTGAGGACTCCAAAGACTTTTGCTTATGTATTGTTATTTACCATGTTAGAAATTAAAACTGGGAAAGTTGTAAAATGTTAATTCATCAAAAATTATAATAGCCCTAGCCAGTTTGGCTCAGTGGATAAGAGCGTCGGCCTACAGACCAAAGGGTCTCGGGTTCAATTCCAGTCAAGGGCATGTACCTTGGTTGTGACTCCTCCCCAGCCCAGGCCCCTGGTCAAGGCATGTGCAGGAGGCAACCAATCGATGTGTTTCTCTCACATCGATGTTTTTCTCTGTCTTCCACTCTCCCTAAAAATCAATGGGAAAATATTTTCAGGTGAGGATTAACAACAAAAACAATTTATTATAAAAATTTATAATAAACCTCATTAAATGTTAATAATATATAACCTTTAAAGTAAAAAACCCAATATTTTCCCCCCCAAAAAAGAAAAATTTAGTGAGCAGAATATGGCTTAAAAGAAGACAAGTGGATTGTCATAGCTGCTTCTGTAAATCTGCTGCAGTATCACACATTATTTAGCCTCCAGAAAATGACACTGTATACTTTTGTATGAATGAGTTAAAAAGACAAATTATTTTTATATCACCAACACCCCTCTACAACTTTAACGTAAATTTCTGTTTACAGAAATGTAGAAGATAAAATAACAAGTTAAATGACATCATAAGGAAGCAAATAGACAAATCCAGAATGTGAAACATTTCCCAAAACAATTCATCTAATTCCTTCAACAAATCAATAAAACACAGAAAAAAAAAAGCAAGGGCAATAGTTCTAGATAAAGACACATGACAACAAAATGTCTTCTGTGGATCCTGATGGACCCTATTTTGAACACTGACTGTAAAAAGACATCTCTGAAACAATAGGGGAAATATTTTAATAGGTTAGGGTATTAAATGATCCAGAAATTTACTATTAAATTTTTTAGGTATGATATGGTTATATAATAAAAAAATCTTTAATTTTTTTTATTTTATAGAGGCATAATGTAGTACATAGTGGTAAAATGAAACAATGAAATAAAGAAAGAGAACAGATGAAGTAAGTGTAGCAAAAATGGCCCCAATATTCATGTTGCGTTGAATAAATGGGAATTCACTGTATGATTCTCTCTATTTTTTTATATGTTTAAACTTTTTTCATAATAGAAAAAGTTATAAAAATAGTCAATAAAATTACTTTGCTTAACCTTTATGCCTTTTGTGGAAAGCCTCCACATTCTTATAGTAAACTTTCAGTGCTTTATATTATGGACCTAACAACTATGCTTTAGGTTTCAATTGGCACTCTAGAAAATACAGAGATGAATTACCATGTGTAATTTAAACTAGAATATGGTTTAAATAAATACCTTAAAAACTGTGGGTATTAATAAATGATTTAATAAATTAGTATATCAATTTTAATCCATTCAGAGAAAAAGTCTGTGAACAAACCAGCTTAAGTTAAGAGCATAACTCAAATAAGCTTCATGGTGGGAAAAATGAGAACTTACATATCTCATAATAAACATCTAAATGAATGCAAGGAGGGTCCAGGATAAATTGGTGCTTCTTTCATCTTTATGTTTGCTCTCACTGTATCATGAGCAATAAATACCTCAAGTCCCTCTTCTTCCAACATCTCAGTATGCCTTCATTATTGTTCCCTTCTGCATTATTTGATGTTCTCTAACTTGGGATTCCTTCTTAATGTGACCTAAATTCATCAGTCAGTGAGAGGAAGACTTACACTGGTCACACGACGGTATATCTGCGCAGCATTCTGGCACTCTGAGTAAGGGTATTCAGATGTGGCCATCTCAAGCATGCACATCCCAAAGGCATAAACGTCAACGGATTCATCATATTTCTCTTCATACATCTCAGGGGCCATGAATTCTGGGGTACCTTTAAATTAAAAGAATGATTCAGACTCAATGCAAGTAGAAGCTGCAGATGTTACTCACCCAGGGAAGAAGCAGGAGTTGACCTGAGAAAGAGAATAAAATGGAAGAGGGAAGGAAGGGAGGGGTATTAGAAAGAGGAATAAAATCTTAGTCTGTTTCATCAAATATATTATAGATCTTTCACTGCAAGGCCTTTATAAAAGAAACTAGAACAGTGTCAAGTGTCCTTATTTACTATTTCAAATGGATTACTGCTATACCAAGCAGAGCCTTGAAAAAAAAGATAAGCTGATATCTCATATTGAAAACAAATAAAAGGAAAAGGTAAGAAACTAGCAAGAAATAAAGTAACCACAATGCATCTACCTGTAAGACAGGATGATGGGTTAAAAAAGATCAAAATACTTGTCTGCCCCCTACTGTATGGTAGCTGTAAGGTTAACGTTTAGCAATTTCCAGAGACATTTTTGGTTATAACAACTAGGGGGAGAACAAGGGGTGTGCTACTGGCAATTAGTGAGTAGAGGCCAGGGATGCTGCTAACTAATCTTACAATGTACAAGACAACCTTTATAACAAAGAATTGTCTAACCCAAAATTTCAATAGTACTTAAGTTGAAAAATCCTGTTTTAGATATATCATATCTTGTGAAGAATAGGAATAAGGTAAAAAATTGATAAAACCAAACTTTCAGAATGAACTCATTTTTTCACACTTTAAAATAAGCTTTTAATAGGCTGATATTTTTCAATATACATATAAATCCAAAAGACTATTTTAGTAACTAAAATACATAGAAATTGTTTCCTTCACAGGGAAAGTAACTCACTATATCTTTTATATAAATAAGTATATAATACTAAATATCAAAAGAATGACCCAATAAGATTGATAGCTAACATTAAGTTTTATTGAGTTCACCTTACTTCTGTTTATATAATTTATAAAAACACTGACAGAAGATGATTCTAGAAGCGTAAATATAGAGAGCTACACATCTCATAAGTAGAACTGATCACTTCTTAAATTCATGTTATGAATTTTTGAAGGTTTATGTTACATAATAAAAGCTCTGACAGGGTCGGGATTCTAAATAAAAGGAATGTCAGAAAGCCAGTTAGGCTGCAAGGTACACCTGAAACATACCTATCACACTCTTGGCAAAAGAAGCCCGCTTCAGGGTTGCCAGACCTAAGTCTCCAATCTTGACGGAGCCTGTAGGACCAGTGATAAAGATGTTGTCACACTTAAGATCTCGGTGAATAATAGGTGGAGTTCGAGTATGAAGAAACTGAAGTCCTTTAAGGATCTGACGGCACCAGCTTCGTAGAACTTTGATCTTCATCACCTTAAACCTTTTTAGGTATCTAGAAAAGGCAAGGTATACCCAACAGGTTATCAATGATATGAGTTTACTGCTTTGAAGAATTCCATTAAATTCTAGCATATCTGATATAGGAATATCAAATTTAGAATATTAAGATTCAGGAACCTTAAAGGTACATAATACTTTTAGGAAGGTTAAAGGGCATGGATAATAAGTGGTTGGTAAGTAGAGTCTGATAACAAAACACAAAAAAATTAATACCTTAAAATTAAATCATTACTAAAATTATTTAAAAGTTAAGTGGTGGAGTTCAACTTCTGATAAATGGTGAAGCAATTCTTAATGGATGCATATCTATATACAGTGGGGCCTTGACTTACGAGTTTAATTCGTTCTGTGATGGAGCTCATAACTCAAATTACTCGTATGTCAAATCTTAAAGTGAACGAGTGAGACACATGATGCTGGGCTGATGTTGTGGCGTTCACTGTGACGTTCACTGCGCCAACTAGCGGTGGGGTATCTGAAGCTGGCTCGTAATGCAAATTTTAGCTCGCAACTCAAAGCAAAAAATCGGCCGAGAGACGGCTTGTATCTCGAAAAACTCGTTAGTCGGGATCTTTGTAAGTCAAGGCCCCACTGTATATATAAAAGCCCAGTGATGGAACAACCAGAACAACTAGTAGACCAGTTGCTATGACGTGCACTGACCACAGGGGGCAGATGTTCAATGCAGGAGCTGCCCCCTTGTGGTCAGTGTGCTACCACAGTGGGAGTGGCGCTTGGCTGACTGGGATGAATGGTGCTCCCACAGCAGGCTGGATCCCCACAGGCAATGCCCCCCACGAGTGCATGAATCCGTGCACTTGGCCTCTAGTCTATACTAATAAAAGAGCATTATGCTAATTAGACTGGGAGACCTTCCGGATGTCCTTCTGGACAAAACGAGGGGCTTGGCTGGCCTGTAAAGCGCCCTCAAACGGCCCTCAGCAATTCGCCCAGGCCAACCATGCCCCCCGCAGGGACCCTCACACCGATGGGGGCATGGCCAGCCTGCAAATGGCCATCATCCCCTTGCCCAGGCCGGCCACACCCCCTAGCAGGGACCCTCACCCTGATGGGGACCTGGCCAGCCTGAAAACAGCCATCAGCCCCTCACCCAGGCTGGCCCCGCTCCCCAAAGGGATCCCCAACTTGATCCAGAACCCCCTTCAAGGCAGACCAGCCGGCCTCCACCCATGCACTAGGCCTCTATCTATACCAGGGGTGGGCAAACTTTTTGACTCGAGGGCCACAATGGGTTCTTAAACCGGACCGGAGGGCCGGAACAAAAGCATGGATGGAGTGTTTGTGTGAACTAATATAAATTCAAAGTAAACATCATTACATAAAAGGGTACAGTCTTTTTTTTTGGTTTGTTTTATTCATTTCAAACGGGCTGGATCCGGCCCGTGGGCCGTAGTTTGCCCACAGCTGATCTATACTAACAAAAGGGTAATATGCTAATTAGGCTGGGAAATCTTCCAGGAGACCTTCTGGACAAAGCCATGGTGGTGGGGCTGAGGAAGAGGCAGGTAGGGGTGATCAGACCAGGAGGGGAGGGCAGTCAGGGGTGATCAGGCTGGCGGGGGGGGGGGGTGGCAGTTGGGGGTGAGCAGGCCGGCTGGGGGCGGGGGCTTGGAGCAGGCTGACAGAGTGCTTAGGGGCGATCAGGCAGGCAGGTGAGTGGTTAGGAGCCAGCAGTCCCAGATTGAGAGAGGGATGTCCGACTGCCGGTTTAGGCCCGATCCCTGCGGGGTCCCAGATTGGAGAGGGTGCAGGCCAGGCTGAGGGACACCCTCCCCTGCATGAATTTCATGCACTGGGCCACTAGTCCTATATAATAAAGAGTTAACATCCAAATGGTCATCACGCCCTCACTTCGTAATGGCTCAGATACTGAACACTGGAGAGAGAGGAATGAGACCAGCCAGGCACAAATGAGCTTGCGAGAGAGCAATGAGACCAGCCACCTAAAGACTAGCTGAACAGAAGTCCTATAACTAAGGATATACAGAAGAATTCAGGTCCAGAGATTAGTAGGAAGGGCAGACATGTGGAATTGGCAGGTCCCACATCCATGTGCGGTGCTTAAAACTTGAAAGGGAAACCTTGGCTGCAACGTTCTCCCCCCAGGAGCAAGGGTTCCTAGCCCCATGCCCATAGCTCCAGTGCCTGAAACAGAAGTCTGCATAACCCCTGGCTGTGAAGACCCACAGGTACCGTGGCTGAATAAGATGGAGGGCTGCTGGAGTCTCAGCTGTTCCTCTTAAAGAACCTGCTCACAGACTTACTAAGATTCACTCATTCTGAGCTGCAGTACTGGGGCAGCAGCTTGAAAGATGTCAGAGACATAGGGGAAGAATTGAATTGTCCAGCTTCATGATGAAGGCTTGGAGGGGAAGCTTCCTCCCAAATGGAAGTGCTGGCAGAAGCCCCTGTTCCTTTGCTGAGTCCTTCCTCTCCATGCACAAATGAGAATCATATCTGAGTCTCCATTAACCTGGCTAACATTGATCTCCCACCCCCATTCCCAGAGGACTCACCCCACCCAACTTGTAGGCCCACCCCAAGCCACTTCTAGTGGCTTTTCCATAACAACAGCTCATGCTGTGGATAAAAAATCTCAGAGGTTCACAAACCCCAAATAAGCAGCATCTGGCCCCTGTGTGCACCAAACCTCTTGTTAGGCAGCCCCAACTCAGAAACTAGTAGCAGCAAGCCTCAATTCACAGCTTAGCCATTCCCAGGCACCTCCAAGCCCAGAAAAAGCAGCAATCATCTGCAAATCATTTTGTAGCTCCTACTAGGTCAGGTGGGCCCAGGCAGGGCATAGGCTGCAGCTGACCTTGGCCTACACCTTCCAAGAAGCCCCAGAACAAAGAAACCCAGTAGCCAGCTTCAGACAACACCACAGTACCACTCAATCACCTCCACAAATGACACTCCAAAGGCAGAATCAGCAGGCATCAGAGCCCAGTTAAAGCAAAAGCAAATCCTGCTCCATAGGGTCAACCCCTACACAACCCCTCTCCTGTAGTCATGGCCAGTCCTCACAACAAATCAGCCTGAGGGTCAATCCCTTTCACTGAAATACCAACAGCAATCAAGTCTCAACTACAATTGGAAGACACATAACCTACACAGGGATATATCTAGAGCATCAGACTCAGGTAATAGGGAGATTGTGCACCTGGATATCACATGATACCTACTACATAAGGCAACACTATGGCAGTTATATCTAATACATAGAAACAAATACAGGAAGGCAGCCACAATGAGACAAAGACACATTCCCAAATGAAAGATCAGAACAAAACTCCAGAAAAATAACAAAATAGAGACAAGCAATCTACCAGGGCACATGCCTGGGTTGTGGGCTTGATCCCCAGTGGGGGGTGTGCAGGAGGCAACCAATCAATGATTCTCTCTCATCATTGATGTTTCTATCTCTTCTTCTCCCTTTCCCTTTGAAATCAATTATATATACCTATCTAATAAAGAGAGAATATGTTAATTGAGCATCATGCCCTCACAAAGATGGCAGTGACCACAGCCAATAAAGAGGGAATATGCTAATTGACTGCCATGCCCTCAAAGATGGTGGTGCCCACAGCCACAAGATGGCAGCGCCCAGTCCCATCAGCCCCATGGGGTGGCAGGCACACGGCATGGCCGGGCCCCCAGGCGGCTCCGGCCACTCCGCGCACCTGCCTCGAGTCCCCCAGTCCACTCAACCCCCAGCTGCCCAGGGTCGGCCCGAGGTGCAGGTAAGCCTCGAATGTTGGCTGCCCAGCCAATGCCTGAGGTGCAGGCAAGCCTTGGATGGCGGCCACCCAAGGCTTAGATAACCAGGGCCGGCCGAGGCTTGCGCTGCCAGTATGGCAGCAGCAGAGGTGTGATGGGGGCGTCGCTTTCCCCTGATCGCCGGGTCGGCTCCCAGACTGTGAGAGGGGGCAGGCCAGGCTGAGGGATCCCCCTTCAGTGCATGAATTTTCATGCACTGGGCCTCTAGTATATATATAAAAGAAAAAGAGGAAACACAAAAATGGATATAGAAAACATAAAAAAGAACCAGCCAGAAATGAAGACTATCATAACTGAAATGAAGAATACATTAGAGGGCTGTCCGTTGTGGCTCAGTGGCTGAGAGTCAACCTATGAACCAGGAAGTCACGGTTCAATTCCAGTTCAGGGCAAATGTCCCAGTTGCAGGCTTGATCTCCAGTAGGGGGTGTGCAGGAGGTAGCGGATCAATGATCCTCTCTCATCATTAATGTTTCTATCTCTCCCTCTAATGTTCCTCTCTGAAATCAATCTCTCTATATAAAACTCTAATATGCAAATAGACCGAACAGTGGAACAACCGAATAACCGAACAAACCAGTCGCTATGACGTTTGCTGACCACCAGTGGGCACGTGTGGAACATGGCGGGCACTGGCTACAGTGGGATGATGGAGCAGGTGAGAGGGGGTGCCAGACCAAGGCAGGGCGCCGGTTGCTGTTATCGGGGCAAGCCTCTGGTGGTTACTGAAAATCCTTTGCTTCCGCGCACCAGCCCCACTCGCACCTACTGCTGGCACCCAGCATCGGCCCTGATCACTTGGCACTGTCAGTGGATGCAAGCAACGGCTGCCAGCCCCAATTGCCCCTCAGGGTTTCTCCACCTACCCCTGCTCCTGAGGGGCGATTGCGCCATCACCGGGTGAGAGTGGGGCTGGTGCTGTCAGTGCATAGGAGCGGTAGTGGTTGAGGAGGCGGGGCTGCAGCAAAAAGGGGTTGGGGTCCATGGCGGGAGGGGCCGGGCCGCAGAGGATGAGCCGAGACTCCCCCCTGTGCCCACCACAGCCTCGCTGCCCACAGTTCCTTTCAAGGTGCACAAATTTGTGCACTGGGCCCCTAGGAAAAATATATTTTAAAAAATACATTAGAGGGAATCAACTGTAGATTAGATGAAGCAGAAGATCGAATCAGCAATTTGAAAGACAAGGCAGCAAAACATACCCAATCAGAAAGGCAAAAAGAAAAATGAGAATAGTTTAAGCAGCCTCTGGGACATCATCAAGCCTACTAACATTGGCATCATAAGGGTACCAAAAGGAGAAGAGAGAACAAGGAATTGAAAACCTATTTGAAGAAATAATGACTGAAAACTTCCCTAACCTGGCAAATGAAAGAAACATGCTATATATTTCTCATACATGTGAAATCTGAAAAACAAAATAAACAAACAAACAAAAAAATATACTCATAGATATACAAAATATTGTTTTTATTTTTTTATTTTTATTGATTTCAGAGAAGGGAGAGGGAGAGATAGAAACACCAATGATGAGAGAGAATCACTGATCCGCTGCCTCCTGCATACCCCCTACTGTGGATGGAGCCTGAAATCTGGGCATATACTCTGACCAGGAATCGAACCATGACCTCCTGGTTCATAGGTCGAGGCTCAACCACTGAACCACACCTGCTGGGCTCTATAGAGAACATTTTCATGGTTGTATGATGAGGTAGGACTTAGGGGGATAAGTGAAAAAGGGAAAGGGGGAAACTAAGATGGCGGCATAGATAAACACCGGGAAATTGCTGCTTCCCACAACAATCGATAAATGCATCAAAAACACAAGGTGGACACCATCCAGAACTACAGGAGGGCTGGCTGAGTGTAAATTCTACAACTAGAAGGAAAGAAAAGCACACTGAGAGCCAGAGGAGCTGCGAAAGTAAAGTGCAGAGGTACAGGGGCTCTCGCGCGCGGAAAGGGTCTGGCACCTGAGGACGCGGCTGTCTTTTTGAATCCGGAGGGAGACACAAGCTCCCGACGGCTCTGAAATCCGGTTCCGGGAAGTCTCTGGGGACCCAGGACTCATACGGGGAGAAACTGGACTGTCTGGCAGCGGGCGAGCTTAAGAGCGGCTTTCCCTCAGAGGTGCTTGCAGCCATTGCCGGGACACTGGGACTCGCAACTCCTTAGGGCGGGGCTGAGGCTCCGCCATAGCTGCTTTCTCCGCCCTTTGATTCCTTGAGACCCCGCCCTGCCCAGGCTGCGGCAGAGGCTTTTGCATATGAATGCCCCGGCCATTTGCAACCTGTAATTACCTAACCGCAGCCGGGCCAGATAGACCCAGAGCTTCCAAGAGAAGGCCCAAGGCCCCACAGCGGCTTGCATTGCTACACAGCTGAGCATCATCAGGGCACTTCCAAACTCCAAAAAAAAGGAAGGGGAATCTGCAGTTCTCTTCGTAGTTCCTGCTGTGTAACCTCAGGCAGAGGCTAAATTAGCACCTCCTTAGATCCAAGAGCCACTGTACCCAGTGGTCAGAGGGGGACCATCCAGATCACAACTCCTCAGATCCATAAGGGACACGCTCAGGGTGCAGTCTCAGTGAGCACCAAAACCCCACTGAAGCAAGTCTTGCCCAGAAGGGTGTCTCCAGCACAGAAGTTCTCCCACTGCAGACACAGCTGATTCACACTGCCAATTGCCCTGGAGGTCAATTCCTCCCAGTGATCCTACAACAACCAAGGCATAGCTACAACAAGACTGTGCACAAAGCCCACGAGGGGGTGCACCAAGAGTGTCCACCTCAGGTAACTGGGGAGGCTGAGCCACTGGGCCCTACAGGACACCTAGCACACAAAGCCACTCTATCAACACAGGGAAGCAGCCAAAATGCGGAGACAAAGAAACAGGTCACAAATGGCAGAAATGGAGGAAAGCAAACGACTGGATATAGAGTTCAAGGTCACGTTTATAAGGTTTTTCAAGAATTTTATGGAAACTGCTGATAAATTTAATGAGTCCCTCAATAAGTATAGTGAGACCATGGAGGACATGAAAAAGGACCAACTAGAAATTAAGCATACACTGACTGAAATAAAGAATAATCTACGGAGATCCAACAGCAGACAAGAGGATCCCAAGAATCAAGTCAAAGATTTGAAATACAAAGAAACAAAAAATACCCAACTGAAAAAGAAAAAAGAAAAGAGATTCCAAAAATATGAAGATAGTGTAAGGAGCCTCTGGGACAACTTCAAGCGTACCAACATCAGAATTATAGGGGTACCAGAAGAAGAGAGAGGGCAAGATATTGAAAACCTATTTGAAGAAATAATGACAGAAAACTTCCCCCACCTGGTGAAAGAAATAGACTTACAGGTCCAGGAAGCGCAGAGAACCCCAAACAAAAGGAATCCAAAGAGGACCACACCAAGACACATCATAATTAAAATGCCAAGAGCAAAAGACAAAGAGAGAATCTCAAAAGCAGCAAGAGAAAGACAGTTACCTACAAGGGAGTACCCATACGACTGTCAGCTGATTTCTCAACAGAAACCATGCAGGCCAGAAGGGAGTGGCAAGAAATATTCAAAGTGATGAATAGCATGAACCTGCAACCAAGATTACTTTATCCAGCAAAGCTATCATTCAGAATAGAAGGTCAGAGAAAGAGCTTCACAGATAAGAAAAAGCTAAAGGAGTTCATCACCACCAAACCAGCATTATATGAAATGCTGAAAGGTATTCTTTAAGAAGAGGAAGAAGAAAAAGGAACTCTTACCATTTGCCACAGCATGGATGGAACTGGAGAGCGGATAAATACCACATGATCTCACTCATTTGTGGAATATAATGAACAACATAAACTGATGAACAAGGACTGATCCAGAGACGGAGAGGCATTGATTGGACTGTCGGGCTTTGGAGGGAGGGTAGGGGAGGGTGGGGGTAAGGGGGAAAGATCAACCAAAGGACTTACATGCAGGCATATAGGCCTAACCAATGGACACGGACAACGGGGGGGGGGGGGGAGGGTGAGGGAATGAGCGGGGGGCGGGGTAGCGGGTAACGTGGGGACAAGGACACATATGTAATATCTTAATCAATAAAAATATATATAAAAAAAAGAAAAAGGGAAAGGGATTAAGAAGTACAAATAGGTTTACAAAATATTCATTGGGGTATAAAGTATAGCATAAGAAATATAGTCAATCTTATAATAACTCTGTAGGTACCAGGTGGGTACTAGATTTATAGACGTGATCATTTAGTAAGATATATAAATATCTAATCACTATATTGTACACGTAAGACTAATATAATATTGTATGTCAACTATAATTGAAAAATAAATAAATTAGTTAAAAATAAATAAATAAATATAAAAACAGTCACCTCAAAAGGGTGAGGGAAAGGCTGCCAGGGAAGGTGCATAAGGGCATTTAATGAGATACTGGAAATGTTCTCATATCCTAATAAAGTTATGATTATGAGTAAATTACTTTGGCAAAACTCATCCAGCCCCAGCCGGTGTGCTCAATGGTTAGAGCATCTGCCTGCACACCCAAAGGGTCTCGGGTTCGATTCCAGGTCAAGGGTGTGTACCTGGGTTACCAGTTTGATTCATGGCTCCAGTCAAGACACATGCAAGAAGCAAACAATTGATGTGTTTCACATCAATGTCTCCCTTTCTTTCTCTCCCTCTTTCTCTTTCTCTTTTCCTCCCTCTTCCTTTCACTCTCTCTAAAAACCAATGGAAAAAAATATCCTTGGGAGAGGATTAAAAAAAATAATAATAACAAAATAAAACCTCATCCAATGAGTGATACAATGATAATTTATACTTTTCACTGTATATAAATTTTACCATAAGGAAAAACAAAACATACAGATATTGGAACTTTAATGAAATGGGTACTGAAATGTTTACAGGTGAAGCATACTAATGTCTGTTAACTTATTTTGTGATGAATAAAATTAAAATAGATTGGTAGGGGAATGATTAGATGAATATATGTTAAAGCAAATGCTATAAAAATTAATTCAAGAAACTGGACAGTGATTATGTGTGCATTCATTGCATAATTCTTTCTACTTTTCTGTGCAATTGGAAAATTGTATAATAACATGTTGGGGAAGTTGACACTGGCTTATATCTCTTTCACATCTAAAAAATAATAAAGCATATAAAATATAGATTATTGCAAACCTTTATCTTGTAACAGTAGGAAATCGGCCTCTGTGATCCATCTCCAGCATAGTCAACCTTTTATGAAAATGGTTACTGAATTTCCCTAGGGCAAATGGAATGTAGGGAGGTGGGAAGAGGATATAAGAACAAAGAACTGTGGACATGAGCCAGCATCATGGGTGGAAACCCCTGAAGCGCCAGGACAGGGGTAGGTGGAGGCAACTAGAAAAAGCCTCAGCCCAATTTTTTTTTTTTTAATTAAATCTTTATTGTTCAGATTATTACAGTTGTTCCTCTTTTTTCCCCCCATAGCTCCCCACCACCCCGTTCCCACCCAACCCTCCGCCCTCACCCCCCCCCCACTGTCCTCATCCATACATAGGTGCACAATTTTTGTCCAGTCTCTTCCCGCGTTCCCCACACCCCTTTCCCCCCTAAGAATAGTCAGTCCACTCCCTTTCAATGCCCCTGATTCTATTATAATCACCAGTTTATTCTGTTCATCAGATTATTTATTCACTTGATTTTTAGGTTCACTTGTTGACAGATGTGTATTTGTTGTTCATAATTTGTATCTTTACCTTTTTCTTCTTCTTCCTCTTCTTAAAGGATATCTTTCAGCATTTCATATAATACTGGTTTGGTGGTGATGAACTCCTTTAGCTTTTCCTTATCTGTGAAGCTCTTTATCTGACCTTCAATTCTGAATGATAGTTTTGCTGGGTAAATTAGTCTTGGTTGTAGGTTCTTGGCATTCATCACTTTGAATATTCCTTGCCACTCCCTTCTGGCCTGCAAAGTTTCTGTTGAGAAATCAGCTGACAGTCGTATGGGTACTCCCTTGTAGGTAACTGACTGTCTTACTCTTGCTGCTTTTAGGATTCTCTCTTTGACTTTTGCTCTTGGCATTTTAATTATCAAGTGTCTTGGTGTGGTCCTCTTTGGATTCCTTTTGTTTGGGGTTCTCTGTGCTTCCTGGACTTGGAAGTCTATTTCTTTGACCAGGTAGGGGAAGTTTTCTGTCATTATTTCTTCAAATAGGTTTTCAATATCTTGCTCTCTCTCATCTTCTGGCACCCCTATAATTCAGATGTTGGTATGCTTGAAGCTGTCCCAGAGGCTCCTTACACTATCTTCATATTTTTGGATTCTTTTTTCATTTTGCTTTTCCGGTTGGGTGTTTTTTGCTTCTTCGTATTTCAAATCTTTGACTTGATTCTTGTGATCCTCTAGTCTGCTGTTGGAACTCTGCATTATATCCTTTATTTCAGTCAGTGTATGCTTAATTTCTAGTTGTTCCTTTATCATAACCTCAAGGGTCTCACTAGATTTCTTGAGGGTCTCACTACATTTATCGGCGGTTTCTAGAAAGTTCTTGAAAAACCTTAAAAGTGTGGTTTTGAACTCTATATCCAGTCGTTTGCTTTCCTCCATTTCTGTCATTTGTGACCTGTTTCTTTGTCTCCGCATTTTTTTTGCTTCCCTGTGTTGGTAGAGTGGCTTTTAGTGCTAGGTGTCCTATAGGGCCCAGTGGCTCGGCCTCCCCAATTACCTGAGGTGGACACTCTTGGTGCACCCCTTTGTGGGCTTTGTGCACAGTCTTGTTGTAGTTAAGCCTTGATTGTTGTAGGTATCACTGGGAGGAATTGACCTCCAGGCCAATTGGCTGTGAGAGTCAGCTGTGTCTGCAGTGGGAGAACTTCTGTGCTGGAGACACCCTTCTGGGGCAAGACTTGCTTCAGTGGGACTTTGGTGCTCACTGAGTCTGCTCCCTGAGTGTGTCCCTTCTGGATCTGAGGAGTTGTAATTGGATGGTCCCACTCTGACCACTGGGTGCACTGGCTCTTGGATCTAAGGAGGTGCTAATTTAGCCTCTGCCTGAGGCAACCCAGCAGGAGCTATGAAGAGATCTGCAGATTCCCCTTCCTTGTTTGGGGTTTGGAGATGCCCAAATGAGGCCCAGCTGTGAATCAATGCAAGCTGCTGTGGGGCCTTGTGCCTTCTCTTGGAAGTTCTGGGTCTGTCTGGCCCAGCTGCAGTTTTTTACGTAATTTTCAGATTGCAAAGGGCCAGCGCATTCATATGCAAAAGCCTCTGCCGCAGCTTGGGTCGGGTGGGGTCTCAGGGAATCAACGGGGCAGAGCAAGTACCTATGGCTGATCCTCAGCCCTGCCCCAAGGGGCCCCGTGTCTCAGTGTCCCAGTAATCGCTGCAAGCACCCCCGAGAGAAAGCTGCCCTTGAGTTCTGAGTTCTGCCCGCTGCCAGACAGTCCAGTCTCTCCCTGTATGATTCTGGGTCCCCAAGACTCACCCGGAACTGGAGTTCAGAGTAGTCGGGGGCTAGTGATTCCCTCCCGATTCAAAAAGACAGCCTCGTCCTCAGTTGCCAGCCCTTGCTGCATGCGCCTCCGTACCTCTGCACTTCTGCACCTCCTCTGAGTTTCAGTGTGTTTTTCTCTTTCCTTCTAGTTGTAGAATTTCCACTCAGCCAGCCTTCCTGTGGTTCTAGATGATGTCCGTTTTGTCTTTTAGTTGTATTTTTGAATTTGTTGTGGGAGGCAGCAATTTCCGGTGTTTACCTATGCCGCCATCTTGGTTTTCACCCCAATTTTTTTTTAAATGGCCCAATGGGAGACTTTAAGACCTAGGCGATGTATGAGGAAACAGGTGAACCCATAGTATTCAGCAAATAAGGAACTGGAAAAGGGGCTGAATAAATAGGCTTTGATAGCTACCCCATGTGTGCCTGTACAACTGGAGGGACACCTGCTCTCGAGAACAAATTAAAAGTCTCATTTTTGCCATACTTCTGTCTCCGAGTCCATTATTTGAATTCGGACGCGCGAGCATTTCTCACATAACTCTAAAATTGATAGAATCAACTGGAATTTTCCATGTAAACAATTTCATAATCTGCAAACATGGGTAGTTTTATTTATTTTCTTCTAATTTCATGCCTTTTACTAATTTTCCACTGTTTTTATGCTTCATTGCAATGCATGGGTCCTCTAGAACAACACTGAATGTAAACAGGCATCCTTGCTTGTTCCAAATCTCTGTGGTAAAAGATTAAATATGACAGATATGACTTTAGCTATAGGTTTTTCCATTGATGCTCTTGTGATGAAAAGTTTATAGATCTCTCTTAGCAACTTTCAAATACAATACAGTATTATTATTAACTACTAGAGGTCCGGTGCATGAATCCATGCACCGGTGGGGTCCCTCAGCCTGGCCTGTGCCCTCTCGCAATCCAGGACCCCTCAGGGGATATAGTAGTGTGCAAAGTAGCAGGCGGCCGGGGAGGAGCCCAAGCCCAGGCCGGGCGCCGCTCTCACTCATCCCAGCCCCATTGCAGCTTGGTAACATTGCTGTGGAGGCAGGAGAGGTTCACACCGTTGCAGCTGCTCACCAGCTGTGAGCCCAGCATCTGGCTCACATCTGTCAGCTGAGTGGCGCTCCCACTGTGAGAGTGCATTGACCACCAGGGGGCAGCTTCTGCATTGAGTGTCTGCCCCCTGGTGGTCAGTGCACGTCATAGCAACCGGTCAAACGGGTGACCGGTTGCTTAGGGCTTTATATATATACTAGAGGCCCGGTGCACAACATTCGTGTACTAGGGGGTATGGGGGGTTCCTCAGCCCGACCTGCACCCTCTTCAGTCTGGGAGCCCTCTCCAACCCAGGAGTTTCTGTCTGTCTTTGCAATCATATGAGTGAATTGTCTGAGAATCCAACTCAGTTTGGCTTGTTGCTCACAGAATAGAGGCATTTTTTTTTCTTTGCTTCATTGGTGGAGATTTCCTGGAAGTTTAGGATATCTTCCCTTTAATTTTTCCTAGACACTCTGATTTTACTTATATCTCTCACCTTTGCTTTCCCTCCCATCCCCCACCACAACAGTAACTTGCTCCAGGCTCACTTTGCTCTAGTGTCTAGGACAGTGATGGCGAATCTATGACATGTGTGTCAGAGGTGACACACGAACTCATTTTTTTGGTTGATTTTTCTTTGTTAAATGGCATTTAAATATATAAAATGAATATAAAAAATATAAGTCTTTGTTTTACTATGGTAGCAAATATCAAAAAATTTCTATATGTGACACAGCACCAGAGTTAAGTTAGGGTTTCTCAAAATGCTGACACGCTGAGCTCAAAAGGTTTGCCATCACTGATCTAGGAGATCCGTCTGCAACCAGAACTACGATTCCTGGCATTGCTGGTGCTCCCCGCACTCTGGTTTCTGCTTCAGGTCTTGGGGCTGCCACCAGAACTACTATTCCCAGAATTCCTGGTTCTCCCTGTGCTTTTGGTTTTCCCTTCCTGCTCTGTCTCCAACCGATGGCCTCCCACTCTGCCAAGTCCTCCAAGCCGCCAGCTCTCCCTCTCTGCTCTCCGTCTGGCGACTTGGGGAGCCAAGTTCCCCAAGCCGCTCCACTCTCTGCCAGCTCTCCCGCTCTGCTCTCTGCCCGGTGCCTGCATATGCAAATTAACCCATCTTTGTTGGTTAATTTGCATGCTCACGTCTGATTGGCTGGTGAGCATAGCGGAGGGATGGTCAATTTACATGTTTCTCTTTTATTATATAGGATAGACTAGAGGCCCGGTGCATGAAATTCGGGGCGGGGAGCCCTCAGCTCGGCCTGCGCCCTCTTGCAGTCTGGGACCCCTTGGGGAATGTCTGCCTCTTGGCTTAGGCCCGATACCCTGGTAGTCAAATATCCCTCTCGCAGTCCGGGGCTCTCACAGTCCGGGACCCCTCACTCCTTATCGCCACCTGCAGCGGAGGCAGAAGAGGCTCCCACCACTAACACTGTGCTCGCCAGCTCAATCCCGGCTTCTGGCTGAACGGGGATCCCCCTGTGGGAGCGCACTGGCCACCAGGGGGCAGCTCCTGCGTTGAGCATCTGGCCCCTGGTGGTCAGTGCACGTCATAGCAACAAATAGTTCTGCGATTCGGTCGAGTTGCATAATAGGGTTTTATTATACAGGACTAGAGGCCCAATGCACGAAATTCGTGCATGGGAGTGTATGTGTGTGGCGGGGGGGGGGGGGGGGGGGTCCTCAGCCCGGCCTGTGTCCTCTCACAATCCGGGACAGATGTGAGCCAGATGCCAGTCGGGGGCAGCTCCTGCATTGCACATCTTCCCCAATGGTCAGTGCACATCATAGCAACTGGTCGTTCTGCCAGTCGGTCGATTTGCATATTAGGGTTTTATTATACAGGACAGTCACCAAGCTATATATGAATTCCCCAGGATTATTTAATTATTATTTTTTAATATTTTTATTGATTTCAGAGAGGAAGGAAAAGGGAGAGATAGAAACATCAGTGATGAGAGAGAATCATTGATTGGCTGCCTCCTGCATGTCCCCCACTGGGAATCGACACACCCACAACCCAGGCATATGCCCTGACCAGGAATCAAACCGTGACCTCCTGGTTCATAGGTTGACACTCAACCACTGAGCCAAGTCAGCCAGGCAAGATTTATTTATTTTATAACTGGAAGTTTGTATCTTTTTACCAGTGTCACTCATCTCCACCCCTTACCCCATGCTCCCAACAACCCAGCAACCAACAATCTGTTCTCTGTAAGTATGATTTTGTTGGTGGTGGTTTGGACTTTCTTGTTTGTTTGGCTTGGCTGTTTTCTAGATTCCACACATAAGTGAGATCATACTATATTTGTCTTTCTCTGTTTCACTTAGCATAATGCCAACAAGATCCATCCATGTTGCTGAAAACAAATGGCAAGATTTACTTATTCTTATGGATGAATAGTATTTATCCATTCACTGGACACTTAGGTTGCTTTCATGTGTTGGCAACTAAAAATAATGCTACAATGAACATGGAGGTAACATATGTCTTTTCAAGTTATTGCTTTCACTTCATTTGGATAAATACTAGAAGTAGAATTGCTGGATCATATGGTGGTTGTAAATTTTTGAGGAACCTCCATACTGTATTCCATAGTGGCTACACCAACATACATTCCCCAAAACAGTGCACAAAGGTTCTTTTTTCTTCACATTGTTGCCAAAACTTATTTCGTATCTTTTTATAATAGCCATTCTAACAGGTGTGAGGTGGTATTTCATTGTGGTTTTGATTTGTGTTTCCCTAATAACTAAGGGCATGGAACATCATTTCATGTACTACTTGTTGGCCATTTGTATATCTTCTTTGGAGAAATGTCTACTTAAGTCCTTTGCCCATTTTTGAATCGTTTGTTTTTATGTTATTAAGTTTAGAGAGTTCTCTATATATTCTAGATATTAATCCCTTTTGAGTTACATGATTTGCAAATACTTTCTCCCATTCTGTGATTTGCTTTTTACTGTTGGTAACATATTTTGATAAACAAAAAGTTTATAATTTTCAGGAATTTCACTTTTAAACACACTGGATTTTAAAACAATTGATCTGGCATACATTTCAGGCAATGCTAATAATGAAAGTCACCTCCACTTCTGGTAGATAATATTAAGTTTATTTTTACTGATGAGGATTGTGACCCCAAGGTTACACAGCTAATTTCAAGAGAGAAGGTAAGTGAACTCTTAAGCTTATGCTATTGCTATTGCTTGACTGGTTACTCTATCTCTAATCTGTTATGTATTTACTACCATTAGTCCTTGGCACATAGTAGGTGCTCAATTGTTTTCTGAATTATTCAAAGCACTGTATCTCTGCTAGGTCATAATACATTCCGTGGTTTCCTATCATCCTTAAATTAAATCAGATGCTAATCTTTTGCCCTACATTCAAAACTCTCTACATTCTATCTTTAACGTATCTACAGGAGCCTTTTTTTGTCATTATTCCTCTTTATAAACTTTGTTTTTAACCAAAAGAGTTAACCTATAGTTAACCTTTTATTTTCTTTTTATACAATTCCCAAAGCACCTTTTTAAAAAATATATACATTTTATTGATTTTAGAGAGGAAGGGAGAGGGAGAGAGATAGAAACATCAATGATGAGAGAGAATCATTGATTGGCTGCTTCCTGCACACCCCCTACTGGGGATCGAGCCCACAACCCAGGCATGTGCCCTTGGCCAGAAATGAACCTGGGACCCCTCAGGCTGCAGGCCAACGCTCTATCTATTTAGCCAAACCAGCTAGGGCAGCTTTTTTTTTTTTTTTTTTTTTTTTTTTTACAGAAGAGCTATCTATCCTTTAAAGCAGTAGTTCTCAACCTTCCTAATGCCGCGACCCTTTAATACTGTTGTGGTGACCCCCAATTTCATTGTTACAAATTGAACATAATTAAAGCATAGTGATTAATCACAAAAACAATATGTAATTATATATGTGTTTTCTGATGGTCTTAGGCGACTCCTGTGAAAGGGTCGTTCGACTGCCAAAGGGGTCTCGACCCACGGGTTGAGAATCGCTTCTTTAAAGCCTAATTTTAATCCTATTAGTTTGACAAAGACATTCAAGACTACCCTAGCCAGTAGGAAGTGATATTGTGTTCTCAATAGCTATTATAATAAAAATTACAGTAACTATTATTCAGCCATAAAAAAAGAATGAAATCTTGCCATTTGCGACAATATGAATGAACCCTGACAACATTACACTAAATGAAATAAGTGAGACAGAGAAAAAAACAAACAACAAAAACCAAGATCATAGATATAAAGAACAAAGTGGTGATTGCCAGAGGCACAGGTGGTAGTGGGCAAAAAGGATGAAAGCAGTAAAGGTATGAACTTCCAGTTATAAAATAAATAAGTCATGGGGATATAATATACAATATAGTTAATCATGCTATACTGCTTATTTGAAAGTTGCTAAGAGTGATATTAAAAGTCTTCATCGTAAGAAAAAAATTGTCTTATGTATGGTGACAGATGTTAACTGGATACTGTGGTGATCAATTTGCAATATATACAAATTGTGAATCATTGTATTTTACACCTGAAACTAATTTAATGTTGTATATCAACTATGCCTCATTAAAAAAATATCAAAAATCATTAAAAATTTTATTATTATTATTTTTATATAAAATTAGGAACATTATTAAAACCACCACAACCAAATAAGAAATATGACAATCAGGCATCATCGGTGCAGAAAAGACATAATAAGTAATTGATAGATAAATGATGATCTTCCTGATACATTTTTGAGTCCTTAATTACAGTTTGCTCATGCCCAGTCACACTGAAGAAAAGCCTAATAGTTGAAAACTTCCAGCCTCATAACCATAGTTCCTAATCAGCTTTTAAGTGCTGAAATAGTTCACATAAACTAATAACCAACTTATGGTTAAATGTGGGATAAAAAATTATGGTACTTATCCCACAGAATTGGAAGACTAAATGCTAAGAACAATGGCTGCCAAATATTTGAGTAGGAAATTTTATTATTTTTATTTTTTAATCCTCACCCAAGGATATGTTTTACTGCTGAGAGAGAAAAGAGAGTCAGTTGTCTTCCAAAAGTGCCCCAACCGGGGACCTAACATGCAACCTGTTGGTGTCTGGAATGATGGTCCAACCAACTGAGACACCTGGCCAGGGCAAGTATAGGATATTTTAGTTCAACAAAAAGAGAATATCAATAAAGAGGCAGAAATTATAAAAAGAAACCAAACAAATTCTGGAGCTAAAATACAATAACTGAAATGAAAAATTCACTGAATTCAACAGCAGATTTGAGCAGGCAGAAGATAGAAGCTGCAAATCAAAGTAAGTTGATTGAAATTATCCAGTCTGATGAGCAGAAAGAAAAAAAGAATAAAGAAAAAAATCCACAGAGCTTAAGAGACCTGTGAGATACCAAGTGGATCAACATATACAAAATGGGAGTCCCAAATAAGAGAGAAAAGGAAGAGAATGAATATTTTATAAAATAATGGCCAAGAACTTTCCAAATTTGATAAAAGACATGAATTTACACACCCAGGAAGCTCAATAAAATCCAAGAGATCCACATGAGACATATTGCATTCAAACTGCTGAAAGCCAAAGATACAGAGAGAATCTTGAAATCACCAAGAGAAGCAACTCCTCATGACCAAATTATACTGTGTAGGAAGAGGAATGGGAGTAACAACTTAATGGGTACCAGGTGCTCTTTTGATGGTGATGAAATGTTCAGGAACTTATTAGATGTGGTGGCCACAAAACAATGCAAATGTACTAAATGCCACTGAATTGTACACTTAAAAAAGGTTGATTTTATGTTAGTAATTTCACTTCAATTTAAAAAAACCTAACTTTATTTGCATCACTTAAACAAAATTTTCTAATCCATATATTCCCATCTTATTTTTCAGGCATGGGTATTTATTTCGATTTAAGTATTTATATATGTGGAACAAAGATAGAAACTTAAAGGATCCAAAATACATGTATTTTGGAAATACATCCCATCCCTTTCACTCCATTTGCATTTCCAAAAACTACCAATGTTCTTCATTGTTCTGTATTCTTACAGTATGAATATAGATTTGATTTAAATCTATTTGTTTTGGACTATATACACATTCTCAAAATGAGCCATCCTGTTCTCAAATATTGTCTTTCCTCATATTTTTTATTTTTTTATTATAGAGTAAAATTAAATCTAATTCTCACTCTATTTCTCATCTTTTCTCGTATCTTCCACCTTTTTCTGATTTCTTAATATTTACTTTTCTTTTAGCAAACTTCAAGAATTTTTTTCTATGTAAATAATATATGTATGTATATGTTGGGAGAACCAAGATGGCGGCATAGGTTAACGCCGGAGTTTGCTGCTTTGAACAACTACTTCAAAAGTGAAACCAAAAAACGGAAGGGACATCACCCAGAACCACAGGAACGCTGGCTGAGTGGAAGCCCTACAACTAGGAGGAAAGAGAAACGCATACGGACACTCAGAGGAGGCGCAGTGCTGAAGTCAAATTCTGAGGTGCGGAGTGCGCGAGCGGGCTGGCGGCGGAGGGCGCGGTTGGCGTTTTCAATCGGGAGGGAGTCGCAGACTCTGAGCTCCAGATCCGGGCGAGTCTCTAGGGACCCAGACTCAAACGGGAGAAGCGGGACTGTCTGGCTTCGGTCAGAGCGAGTGCAGCTTTCTCTCTGAGCTTTGCAGCGGGTGCTGGGACTCAGAGAGGCAGAGCCCCTGGGGACAGGACTGAGAGCCGCCATAACTGCTCTCTCCGGCCCACCCTGTTGATCCTGTGCGACCCACCCCGCCCAAGCCCTGCACACAGGCATTTGCCGGATAGCCTCAGGCAAAGGCTAGATTAGCACCTCCCTAGAGGACAGAAGTTCTCTCACTGCTGACACAGCTGATTCTCATAGCCACTTGGCCTGGAGGTCAAACCCTCCCTGGAATTAGCTACAACAATCAAGATTTAACTATAAGACTGCGAACAAAGACCACTAGGGGGTGCACCAAGGAAGCATAACAAAATGCGGAGACAAAGAAACAGGACAAAATTGTCAATGGAAGATATAGAGTTCAGAACCACACTTTTAAGGTCTCTCAAGAACTGTTTAGAAGCCGCCGATAAACTTAATGAGATCTACAAGAAAACTAATAAGACCCTCGATCTTATATTGGGGAACCAACCAGAAATTAAGCATACACGGACTGAAATAACGAATATTATACAGACTCCCGACAGCAGACCAGAGGAGCGCAAGAATCAAGTCAATGATTTGAAATGCGAGGAAGCAAAAAACACCCAACCGGAAAAGCAAAATGAAAAAAGAATCCGAAAATATGAAGATAGTGTAAGGAGCCTCTGGGACAGCTTCAAGCGTACCAACATCAGAATTATAGGGGTGCCAGAAGATGAGAGAGAGCAAGATATTGAAAACCTATTTGAAGAAATAATGACAGAAAACTTCCCCCACCTGGTGAAAGAAATGGACTTACAGGTCCAAGAAGCGCGGAGAACCCCAAACAAAAGGAATCCAAAGAGGACCACACCAAGACACATCATAATTAAAATGCCAAGAGCAAAAGACAAAGAGAGACTCTTAAAAACAGCAAGAGAAAGAAACTCAGTTACCTACAAGGGAATACCCATACGACTGTCAGCTGATTTCTCAACAGAAACTTTGCAGGCCAGAAGGGAGTGGCAAGAAATAGTCAAAGTGATGAATACCAAGAACCTACAACCAAGATTACTTTATCCAGCAAAGCTATCATTCAGAACTGAAGGTCAGATAAAGAGCTTCACAGATAAGGAAAAGTTAAAGGAGTTCATCACCACCAAACCAGGATTATATGAAATGCTGAAAGGTATCCTTTAAGAAGAGGAAGAGGAAGAAAAAGGTAAAGATACAAATTATGAACAACAAATATGCATCTATCAACAAGTGAATCTAAGAATCAAGTGAATAAATAATCTGATGAACAGAATGAACTGTTGATTATAATAGAATCAGGGACATAGAAAGGGAATGGACTGACTATTCCTGGGGTGGGGAAAGGGGTGTGGGAGATGCGGGAAGAGACTGGACAAAAATTGTGCACCTATGGATGAGGACAGTGGGTGGGGAGTGAGGGCGGAGGGTGGGGCGGGAACTGGGAGGAGGGGAGTTATGGGGGGAAAAAAAAGAGGAACAAATGTAATAATCTGAACAATAAAGATTTAATTTAAAAAAAAAAAAAATAATAATATATGTATGTATATGTTAAAGTGACTGTTCAACCGGTACTGACCACCAGGGGGCAGACGCTCAACGCAGGAGTGGAAACATGGAAGAGACTGATGAATCTCCGCGGGAAGGGGAGGTGGGGGGAGGAGGGGAAGAAATTAACCAAAGATCTTATATGCATAATAGAGGGTGGGTCCCTCGGCCTGGCCTTCGGAGATTGGGCCAAATCTATGCACTGGGCATCCAACATCCCCCAAGGGGTCCTGGATTGTGAGAAGGCACAGGCCAGGCTGAGGGACTCCACCAGTGCACATAAATGGTATGAAATTCCCATAGAATGCCAGTGTATCAGCTCCTGTTTTGGCCTTGAGTTACTTCTCCTTCGCTTTTTATCTTCTTTTTTAAAATTTTTTTTATCTGAAGCTTGGATGCTTATTGAAAAAGCTTTAATGACATTCTACACTTTAGTTTGTTGGTATGGGGGAGGCCATCCAACAGAGACTTAGCCCACTATGTTACCCAAAGCCCCTTATTACAGTTTTTAAAACAAGTAAACTGTTGTAGAGTGTACCTGATAAGTCTATTGACAATCCACGAAGTATACAAAACAGTGAAAAGAGTCTCAAGATGCAGATATACACAAAACTACTATCACACAATTCTCCTTAATTCACTCAACTAGTTACAGGCATAGTGCTAGGGACCACAGTGTAGTAGAAACAGACATATGTATACCAAGAAGCCTGGATGACTAGGATAAGGGTGTTGCCATAAATATTACAGAGGTTGAGTAGAAAATAGAATTTGCAGTGGGGGGAAATTTTGTTGGCTTTTCAACATGTTAGTCTTAAGCATCCAAGAGCACACTCAAATGACTACATCCAGGAGATACAAGACTTATGCTTCTAAGACAGGGGTGGGCAAACTTTTTGACTCGAGGGCCACAATGGGTTCTTAAACTGGACCGGAGGGCCGGCATAAAAGCATGGATGGAGTGTTTGTGTGAACTAATATAAATTCAAAGTAAACATCATTACATAAAAGGGTACGGTCTTTTTTTTTTTAGTTTTATTCATTTCAAACGGGCCAGATCTGGCCCGTGGGCCGTAGTTTGCCCACGGCTGTTCTAAGATCTTGGATTAATGAGCTCAGTAGTATTAATTAAATAAAGTAATAAATAATCAATATACACTAGAGAGACAATTTTTTAAAATCCAATTCCTTCACAATAAAAAATTTACACCACATAATTTATACTAATTTCCTCTCTGAGTACAAATAGATACTGAGTACAAAAAAGAGACCTGAGATTCCAGAGGCATACTCCAACTCTTACCTTAAAACTCTTTATAATAGGCAACAGGGAATTTCTGCATTTGACCTATCTGTATTCCTGAAAGAAATAATAGGACTACCTGTTTTGGCTTTTCAATTTCTGATGCTATGGGAAATGAAATTATGTAGTGATAATGTTCAAAATACAGTGTGCATTTGATACAATAGTTGCATAGGTGCAACAAAAACTGCCTAATACTGTTTGATAAAATAATGGGTAAAGCTTCTCAGTAAATTTCAACTTCATTTTAACCACTAGAGGGCTCCCTTATCATCACTTGATTTCTGATCCCTTAGCCACTCAAAATTTAGAAACACCAAGTACAATGACTTAAAATAACTGCGTTTATTCTGCAACAGCATCTCTTAAAATACATATATATATATATATATATATATACACACACACACACACATATATATATTTATATACACACACACACATATATATGTGTATATATACATACACACACACATATATATGTGTGTGTGTGTGTGTGTGTGTGTGTGTGTGTATATATATATATATATATATATATATATATATATATAGTTTTATTGATTTTAGAGAAGAAGGGAGAAGGAAGAAGGAGAGACAGAAGCATCAATGATGAGAGAGAATCACCGATTGGCTGCCTCCTACATACCCCACACTGGGGACTGAGCCTGCAACCCGGGCATGTGCCATGACCTCCTTAGGTCAACGCTCAACCACCGAGCCATGCTGGCTGGGCAATAACATCTCATTTTAATACTTACCAATAAATAATTATTAAATCACTTTATACACCAGAAGACTCTGTGGGCAGAAAAATGTGCTAATGTTGAAGAAACACCATTGTACTAACAGTTGAAGGGACAGTTCCCCCCTAAGGCAACAAAAGTAGGACTGATAAGGCCTAAAATAAGAAAACTCAAGTTTTCTCATAGTTCTTGGTCAGCTTTTATATTGATGGACTTACGTTTTAAGTGTTCCAGATGTCATAAGTTCTGTCACCAAAACAATGCACTTCTTTCCTTTTACTGTGGATTCCCAGGAATCATAGAATCGAACAATATTGGGATGCTGAAGACCCTTTAACATTTCAGCCTCTTCTTTAAATCTCTGTCTCTCAGACTTTGTTAACTTTCGATCCTACAATCAAAAACGAAAACAGAATGTAGTTTAAAATAATAAAACACCAAATTACAGTTAAATTTAGATGGTAAACATGTACTAAGTTATAATGATCAACAGTGTTAAAATAGGAACACTATTAACAAGTTTACTAATAACTAATACTTTCATCAGTCTATCATATGAGTGTGGAAACAGGCTAAAGTATGTTTAAGAAAACTTTGGATTATAAAGTCATACTTAAGATTATTTTAGTATCAGTATTATTAAATATGCCTCAGATACAGTCTCATTTTGTATGTGAGTTAACTTACTACTTCTAAAATAAGTCATCTATTGCTAGAAATGTGCAATTTAACAACAGGAAACAAGTATGGACTTTAGAGGTAGAAAGGTCTAAATATAAATCCTAGTTCTGTCTTTGCTTTGGTTAGAATTCCCTTTATGAATATATACCTTCAACTCACAGGACTGTTGTAAGAATTAAATAATTTACTAGGTATGCTTTTATCACATATTTAAAGCATCTGGCACTTCACAGGTTAATTCCTGTCTGAGATAAACTGGGGAAAAGCACTTAATTTGTTGTTTTCCCTTAACAAGGTCCTATATATACACAAACTCTGAATTGTCCTGCAAATTTAAATTGAAACTATCTTTCTTACATTAATATTCTGTCAAAACAAGTAATACATATTTTAACAAAATATTTTAGGTATACAATAAAGTAATGTGTCCATCATACAGTTAAATAATTAAACATCACAAACATAATTTAAAGCCCTCTGTGCAATTAGGTTGCCCTTCCCATCACAATTCCTTACCCTTGAATAACCACTACCCTGAATTTGAACATACCATTCCTATATGGGTTTTTAGACTTTTTTTAAAAAAAAATATATTTTTATTGATTTCAGAGAGGAAGGGAGAGGGAGAGAGAGAACATCAATAATGAGAGAGGATCATTGATCGGCTGCCTCCTGCATGCCCTTTACTGGGGACTGAGCCCGAAACCCAGGTATATGCCCTTGACCGGAATTGAACCCATGACCCTTCAGTCCGTAGGTTGACGCTCTATCCACTGAGCCAAACTGGCTAGGGCTGGGTTTTTACACTTTATATGAAATGTTAAAATTTCATAAAATGATGGTATACAGTACGTTTTTGGAAGTTTGCTTCTTTTTCACTCAATATTGAGATAATCTTTGATGGCATATAAGGAGATATGACAAGATATCTACCTTATTATTATAACTTGTCTCCATTCATTATCACTGCTTTACAGTTATCCTTTGTCTGACTATACAGGATGGGGCAAAAGTAAGTTTACAGTTGTTAATATAAAATTAATACAATAATTAATAAATAATACAAGAATAAACTTTTGTGTACTCACAACTGTAAACCTACTTTTGCCACATCCTGTATTACAATTTATAAAATCTCCTATTAATGAATCTTTAAGTTGTTCCCCATTTTTTGTTACTACTATCCATATATATAAAGAGCCAGGGGCCATCACATCCGAAACAACCGAACGGACGACCGAACAGGCTGAGTGGGACAAAAAGGCCGGCGGGGGGCAGTGAGGGGCGACCAAATGACCGAACAGCAGGCTGTGTGGGGTGACCAGGCCAGCAGGGGGGTTAGTGAGGGACGACCAAACGACTGA